>NC_090451.1:301051348-301728015 GCF_031143425.1 Pleurodeles waltl | reverse complement strand
TCTTCCTCGCCACAGTAGTCACTGAATGAGTAGATACACATGCAACTATCAGCTTCATGAACAAGCTACAAACTGCGGTCCTAGAAACTTTGTGGATGCCATGCCATTCCATTAACTTTTAATAAACAATAAATTCATCGAATCACCATATCATATGTTATTCTCTACATGTTATGAAATTCCTGTTTGCATTCAAAACAGCTGAACCAAGATTATTTGCCATATTACCACTCATCACAGTCTATAATGGTTCATAAACATGTGGGGAGATGACCATGTGGCCGCAATATGTCTTCCATTAACACTCCCTTAAGAGCGGCCCAAGATGTTGACATATTTCTTGTAGATCTCCCTTGGACTTGGCTATCCAAGTCTGCACCTTGTACCTCACAAGTTAGTAGAATAGCTTTCCTAATCTATCTACTCAAAGTGGAATCTGACAACCTCCCAAAATGTACAAAGAGATTATCCACCTTTCTGAATGCTTCAGTTCTTTGCAAATGGTATAGAACAAACCTTCTTACATCTAAGCAGTGTAAGACAGCCTCATCCCCTGATTGAGGGAAAACACGGGTAACACTACCTCCAATTATCTATTTGATATTGAAATAATTTTGGGTAAGAATCTTGGACTGAATCTTAAGACAATCTTATTTGGAAAGATTGTTGGAAAAGGTTCAGATTTCAAAAATAGCCAAATTCCCCAGATGTCTTGGCTGACAAAATAGCCACCAAAAATAAAACCTTAAAGGTCAGAAATTTCAACTCCACCATGTTTAGAGGCTCAAAAGGTGGCAGTTGGAGAACTCTCAAAACTAAGGGAAGATCCCAACCACAAGAAGGACATAATGCCCTGGGTTTCTTTAAAAATAAACTTTTCAATAGTTTTAATACCAAAGGTTAAAAATGGTTTAGAGAGGAGTTTGAAGGATGACTCAGGCTCTCACAGTCTTGTTGTGCTGCTATTTTCAATACCAAAGGGAACCAGAAGCATCTCTCTGAGCCTGGTACTATCATGAGAACAAATACTTTGTCGTCCCTGATGTTCTGAAAAACCTAGAAAATCATTGGAATGTGTGGAAACGTGTAAACCAGATCCTCTGGCCATTAGAATGCCATTGTGCCCCACATACATACTTAAACACAGGGAATAATTGTGCAAAATCTTTGAAGAAGAGCATTGTCCCTGCTGGCAAAGTGGTTCACTATTAGATAACCAAATCTCCTCTACAACACCTAGAACACTTCCTTCTTCAATGATCTCACACTCTTTGGGGGGGAAATTTGGCTAGACTCTGCAATCTCCTTGATGGTTCAAGTGTCCCTTCACTACCTTGTTGATTGTTCAGACTTGAACATGAGGACCAAGGATATGGGAAGCAAACACTTGTAGAGCTAATTGAACTTCTTTTAGTTCACTGAAATTTGAAGAACAGGAAACCTGAAGCAGATTTAATTTCCCCTGAATTGAACAGGATTCCAAGGCACCACCCACATTGTTGGCGTCTGTGGTGACCTCTTTCATTGAAGTTATATGGAATGGCATGCCTCTGGTTAGGATCTGTTCCTTCAGTTACCCACTGAGTGAAATCCTGAGCTGGTCTGAAATGACTACTTGTTGACTGTAACCCTATGAATAAGGGAGCCAATCGCAGAATAAGTACTTGATTAAGGGATACATGTGAAGCCATGTCCAGTGAAGGACATTGCTGCTGCCATCAGGCTCTGAATCTGGGCCTATAAAACAGTAATCTTTTTTCAAAGAGGCTCTCTTCTCTCTGCCAGCGGGAACACTAGATCCACTTGAGTTTGAAATGGCCTCCAATAAACTCCAAATAATTTGTGGAAACTAGACAAGACTTCTTCTCTTTAGAAGAAACCCATGATCCTGAAGAGTGAAGAGCCTTGCATACCTCTTGGACATGTCGATTTGCCTTAGAAAAAGAAGAGGCAGAGATAAGCCAGTCATCCGAAATGGAAAGATCTGAAAACTCTTCACATGAAAACAAAAATCCACCACAGGTGCTAACTCCTTCATAAACACCCTTGGTGAAGAAGAGAGCCCAAAAGGTAATACCGGGAACTGGTAATACTCATTCTTGACACATAACCTGAGGAATCTCTCAGATGATTGATGCATTGGCACTTGAAGGTAAGCATCCAATAAGTCCAGGGAAGCTAGGATGTCTCCCTTGTAGAAACAAAGAAGTATCTTGAGGAGTGATGCTATCTTGCACCTGACATGAGGGATGAATGAATCCACCTACTTGAAGTCCATCACTGGTCGGTACTCCCACCAAAGATTTAAGTACAAGGAACAGTATCGCATACACTCCTTGACCCCTCTGGAGATGAGAAACCAGGATGATAGCCAAATTTGTAGCCCTTCTCACCCATACTCAAAACCTATTATCTGATATTGGTGTTTTCCTGGCTTGCAGGAAATATGATATTCGACTTCCCCTAGCCCCCAGAAAATTCCTTCCCCTTAGTGACCTAGTCAGGATTTTGATTGTGACTGGAAACCATTGTCTGGATACTGGGACTGGGACTTACCTGAGGAATGGACCCACCTCCCCCCAGCCACAGCCCCTTCACCAAAAAGGCTTACTGGATGTGTCCCAAGAAGATGCTCCAAAAACTCTTAAATCCCCCCAAAAATCTCTTTGTGTGCTTCTGTTGGCACCAGGAGTTTCTGATTCCCCCTCTGACTTCTTAACCATCTCTTCTAGGGGAGCTCAAAACAACTTTGTACCTGAAAGGGTTTCTTTATAAGAAGAGATTTCTGTGCTACGTATGACTTCCAGTGTCTTAGCCAAAGCTGCTATGTTCAATGTCTCATAAGAAATATCTGACAGCATTTTTGTCTATTTCTTCATGATTGCAAGAGTTGATGTAATGTCCACCCCGTTCCATCAATTCTATGAAACTTTGGAAATCCTTTAACAGAGATCGTATAGCATAAGATGAATATACAGCTTCCCTGATCGAAAAATTGTCAGCTGCAAATGTGTGTTTACCAGCCGTGTTCACTCTCTTATCGTCCGGGTCCGAAGGTGAGGCATCTTCAGAAACAATGGTGCCCTGTGATGCCAACCCTGGCATCAAAGAGTCCACCTTTACAGACAGAAAGTCATTGGCAACATACTGAATGGAATACCTCTTTGATAGATATCTGGGCAATGATGATTTATCAATATCCTTCCATTCTTTTTTCCATCACTTGTTTCATTGAGGCATGTAGACAGAGTGCCTCTGGCTCTCTTTTCTGATATTGGGAGAAAATAAATCATAATTTTCATCCACGTTGGCAGTATCTGTAAATTCCATATTGGTCTTGATGTGCTAAAGCACATCTTTTAGTTCTTGTCCCTGCACAAACCTGCCTTTACATCCTCCTTCTCCCCCATCCTTTCCTTCTTGTGGATGCTGGGGGAGAAGTGCTGAACCAGGGGGAGCCACAAATATGGTGAGTGTGGCGCCATAGCACCCCACCATATTTTAGTCCTGCAGGCCGCCTTTGCCAGGATGTGATCCGCTATAGCAGGATGTAGAATTTCAACATGCTTGAGCCCACTATTGCTGGGCCTCTATGCAGCGAGCTGTTAACTTTTAAAATGAGTGAGTGCAAGGGTACATGAGCTAACTAAAGCAAAGCTTCACCCCATTATACTCACAAACAAACTTAACATGTGAAACTTTCTGAAGGTGTTTAGCATAGAACTAAAAAACAGGGGGAGGAAACGGTGGAACTTAATTCTGTAGGTTGGATAAGGGAAGAAGCTGGCCATCTTAGTGGAGGGATGGCAATAACTAAACTAGATTTTTAGCTTGAAAGGTTCTGGGGAGGAGCTATTGCTCATTGACTGATTGATGTTGCAAGGAAGACTGGCAAGGGGGTATTGCATTTAAACTTACAACCTTTAGATGGGTGCCAGAGGGAACTGGCTTAAGAAGAATGTAGAGGGGAGCCTTATCATATGACCAAGTTGCAAAGCCTAACCATGATCATAGTGTTAGTGGAGGCATATATTGCACTCTTCACATGATCTTAAGACCGTACAAGGACCAGAGGAAGGGCATCCCTGGTCTCGTAAGCAAAACCCCAAGCAGGGTGGGGCTAGAGAGGAGGCAACAAACCCTGGTAATTATGATCTCTCCGGATAGCCTAATTCTTCAAAGGTACAAACGAGACGCTCTCTAACAAGAAGGTCAATCACTTTTTATTTACAGCTGGAATAGTGCAAATTTGGGCTTCACGGTTCCTAGTGCAGGGGTTTTCAACCTTTTCTGTAATAAGAGCTACTTGTATCCAATGATAATCGTCCCGAGCTACTAATATTACTAGTGTTGTAATAGTGTCCCCTTCAGCCAGGCTTACATTGGCAGCCAACATATGCAAGATTACGAGCTGTGATCACCTCAGCTCATCAGGCATGGTTGCTAGCAGTAATGCAGAAAATACTTTGTCACGGTGGATTGCCTGTTCATGAGCTGCCAGATACTAAAATCACTAATAAGTTTCCCAGTCTGTACATTATTTATCACTTCAATATCAGGTGTAAATATATTTTGAAAATTCAACCATTTCTTTACAAACATCAGCTTAGGAGTTCTGAAAATACACACGTCTCGATTATATACTCTTCACTTTTGATGCACTCATATTACCCCCAGGTCCTACCGTCCTTGTCCCCTTCATTACGTTATGGAGAGAAATCTCTCCATGACAGAAAAAGAACACGAAGAATGCTGCGGCATACCCCGCCCCCACCGGGGAGTACATAATCATGTACTTACCCAGCATTCCTCCTGTTCTTTTTCCTGTCTGTGACGGGAGTTACGAGAACAGTGCTGCTCCTCCATATGTCTGTTGTCCTTGCTTCCTCCGGCTGGGTGGTGGGGAAGCTTTGTGGTGCTGGGCTTCTGCACGAGTGCTTGGCCTTGTTGGAGTTGCGTGTTCCTCTCTTGTGACGATGGGCAGGTCCTTTGATCGGCTCTTTGCCGCTGCGGCGGCTGAGTCTGCAGGAAGCGTGTCCTCTGCTTCCGGGTCCTGCTTCCATCTGTTTGACGTTGCGGTTGTGATAAGGAAGTCGCTGCACTTCTCCCGATGGCTGTCAGGTACTTTGTTCTCTTTCATTTACAGGTTATGCTTTGCTTTTGTCACGAGGGATTTTCTGTGCTGACTTTATGTTTTATTTTTGGCGGTGCGCTATCCTCTGGGACTCTGGTTAGGGGTGGGGCTTCTGCTGCATGTCGTTTTTCCCCCTCTTTTTGGGGGGAGGGGGGGAGGGAGGGTTCTTCTTTTTTTTTTAAGACTCCTTCCTACTGGTTCCTGGTCAGTTGCTGGCACCGGTTTTGGAGGCGCTACGTGCATTGATATGGGGAAAAACACAGCTAAAAGGAAGCATGTGGAGGTTTCTTCCTCCTCTTCTTCTTCATCATCTTCCTCCTCTTCGCATGGGCATGCTTGGAGGAGCAGGAAGAGAGATGATGCCCACATGTGCAAACTTATTAGAGAGACATTATTGGAGTTTCAAGTGGCTCCTCCTGTGGTGGTTCCATCTGGGGTAGCTACGTCTCCCTCCTCCAGTTCTGAGTTAAAGGGTCCTTCTCCAGAGGAACAGAAGGGCAAATATGTTTCCAAAGATTTGTTGCCCCCTTTGATGAAGCATGTGAAGTTGAACATGGACTTTACTGAGGTTGATGTTCCTGAGACTTCGTCTGGCTCTCTTTTGCGTGAATTTCAGAGTACTGTACTGGTTGTTGTCCCTATTTATCTTTGTATTCTGGAGGGGACGGAAAGATCCTGACAAAATTATTCTTCCCCGGGTTATGGGCAAGTTGTACCCTTTACAGGATATGGCCCAGGTGTTGCCAGACTCTGTTCCTATTGACTCTTTTGTCACCAGTTTGGTTGGCTGTATGTCCTTGGCTGAGGATGCTGTGATTGGGGTTCCAGTAGACAAGAAGGTGGATGTGTCCCTGAAGAAATCTTATGCTGGGACACACCTGGAATTGCAGGCTGGCAATTATGGGACTTATGTTACTCAGTCTCTCTTGTCTGATCTCAAAGCCCTGAATAATGCACTGGATGGGTCCTCGGACTGCTCTGAGCTCATGTCCCTTATTGAACGTCAGGTGGAATTCCTGTTGGATATTTCCTTTGGTGTGGTGCGGGCATCAGCCTTGGCGGAAGGGGCTCGTGTATCTGCTCGCCGGAACCCTGTCCTGAGGGATTGGAAGACTGATGCTGCGCAGCATGCCTCTCTGCTTTGAGGCTTCTTTTCCAAGGCAATTTATTGTTTGGGGCTGAACTGGAGGAGAAATTGCATAAACTCTTAAAGGAGGAGAAGCATTCTTCTTCGTTCCGGTCCTCCTTTTGTGTGATCCTTTGTTTCGTAGGAGGTCTCCAGTTCCGGCTCCTTCCAGGTGTCCGTTTGTGAGGTCACAAGGGCACTTTCCTCTGGGTAGGGACAAGAAGCACAAATCCTCTCCGCCTCCTCCTAAGTCTTGTTCCTGACTACATGACTGTTCCAGATCCCAAGGCTGGGGGCCATTTGCAACATTTTCTCCCTGCATGGGATCTCACCTCCTCAGACCTATGGGTTCTGGATGTTGTTTGCCAGGGTTATCAGATCGGGTTTATGACTGTTCCACTTCAGTCAGGGGTGCGTCCTACACCTTGGCCTTCCGTCCCAATGAACTGGGAGGCTCTTCGGCTGGGCATTTGTTCCTTGCTACAGAAGAAGGCAGTGGTTCCAGTCCCGCAGGCAGAGCAGGGCCTCGGTTTTTATTCCATTATTTTCCTGGTTCCAAAACATACAGGGGGCTTCAGGCTGGTTTGGGATTTGAAGGCTTATCCAACATGTCCCCTTCTAGATGGAAACTTTACAGAGAATCATTCCGTTGGTCCTTCGGGGTCATTTTATGTGCACCCTGGATCTTCAGGATGTTTACTACCATGTTCCAATTCATCCCTCATCTCAACAATATCTCCAGTTCTGTCTTCAGGGGTTTCATTATAAGTTCACGGTCCTTCCATTTGGCCTCCAGTCTGCTCCCCGTGTGTTCACGAAGGTCGTGGCTCCCCTGGTGGCCTCCTTGCATCTCCAAGGTATCCATTTGTACCTGTATCTCGACGATTGGTTGATTCACGCTCCTTCTCCTGCACTGCTGATACAGGACTGTCAGTTGGTGTGTTCCACTCTACAGAGTCATGGATTTCTCCTCAACTGGGCCAAATGCCATCTGCTTCCTTCAAGATCTGACATTTATTGGGGCTCGTTTCCGCACAGATCTCAACCGAGTGTTTCTTCCTGTCTCTTGGATACATGTCTTGCAATCTCTTACTCTGGAGTTCTTGTCACGAGAGACTGCCCCAGTTCGGTTGTGGCTTTGGTTGTTAGGTCTCATGGCTGCTGCAGTTTTTACTGTTCCTTGGGCTCGATTTCATCTCCGTCCTTTGTAGATTAATCTGCTTTCCTGTTGGGATCCTCAACTGCAACTGTACGACTTGGAAGTACCTGTTTCCTTGGGGGTTCACCCGGACCTGCATTGGTCGACTGTGGGCTTATATCTGGAGAAAAGAGTTCCGTTACAACCATCTCCTCCGGTGGTGTTGACTACGGATGCCAGCTCTTTGGGTTGGGGGGCAACCTTTGGCAACAGGTCCCTGCAGGCCCGCTGGTCTCCTCGAGAGGGGAAATGTTCATCCAATTGGAGGGAACTGATGGCTGTCTTCAGGGCTTTTATGGAGTTTCGGCCTGCTCTTCTGGTTCACCACTTGGTGATTCGTTCCGACAACACGGTAACAGTAGCCTACATCAACAACCAGGGTGGGATTTGGTCCCAGTATCTCAGCCAGGTGGTGCAGCGCTTCTTTCTTTGGGGCGAACGCTCCAGTCCATGGTTGCTGTGCATGTGAGGGGGTGGACAATGGTGTGGCAGACTCTCTCAGCAGATTTTTTCCCCCCTTAGCAGACATTTCTCTTTCCCCAGGTGCATTTCTCAGGGTGTGCGAGAGGTTTGATGTACCTTACCTTGACCTCTTTGCTTCCTGGTTGAATGCTCAAGTTCCTCTTTTCTGATCCCGGATTCCTCAGTCAGGTGCCTGGGGAGTGGATGCCTTGACGGTTCCTTGGCCAGACAGGCTGTTGTATGCGTTCCTGCCTATTTCCCCTCATTCCCTGGTTTCTGGCCCATCTATTGTGAGAGGACGGGTGTGTGATTTTAGTTGTTCCATTGTGGCCTCTGAGGTCCTGGTTTCCGGTGATCCGGTTGCTGGCTGTTCAGGGTCCTTGGTTTCTTCTTCTTTTACCCTTCCCTCTATGGTCTGTTCCGCCTCTTCCTCTCTGGAAGCTTCGGCTTTCGTTCTGGAAGTTGAAATGGGAGGGTTGCAGCACAAGGGCATTCCTAGGCATTTAGAGGTAGCCATTCAACAGTCCCGTAGGCCCTCTACTTTGAAGTCCTATGCTCGGCATTGGGGTAATTTTCAGAAATGGTGTTCTCCTCTTGGGTTGTCTCCATTGGAGTGTTCCTTGCCTACGGTTCTTCAGTTTTTGTGGGAAGGTTTTATAAAGTGCCTTGCTGTCTCTACATTGCGGGCTCAGTGGGCTGCTATTAAAGCTTTTTGGGCTCCGCAGGGTATCTGGCAGATTTGGATGATTTGGTTTCTCGCCTGTTGAAAGGCTTTTCTCTTTCCTGTCCTTTGGTGAAACCTCTTTTTCCATTATGGGATTTGCCTCTTGTGCTTTGCTCATTGGTGTCCTCCCCTTTTGAGCCTCTGGAAACCACTGATATTACATTTTTAACTTTCAAAGTGGTGTTTTTGGTTGCTATCACCTAGGTTTATTGGGGAGTTGGGCACTTTGATGACTCGGGAACCCTTTTTGTCTTTTTCCGAGAAGGGTGGTCTTGCCCCTGGATTCAACCTTTGTTCCCAAGGTGGCTTCTCAATTCCATTGTTCCCAGGAGATTGCTCTCCCTTCTTTGCCGGTAGACTCTCCGGGGGCGGGGGATCTGGATTGGTCTTTGCTGGATGTTCGTCGGGCTCTTCTGGTTTATCTTGACAGGACTCGCCCTTTTTGTACGTCTGATTCTCTCTTCTCTCTTCCTTTCCTTTGGCTCCTCTTCCTAGGGAGAACGTGCGTCCTCTCTTTCAATCAGTAGATGGCTGAAGCAGGTTATTGAGTTGGCCTATTCTTTGGCTGGGGTGCCTCCTCCTGGGGGTGTGCAGGGCCGATCTACCAGAGGTGTGGCCACCTCTTGGGCAGAAATTAAAGGGGTCTCCATCTCTGAGATTTGTCAGGCAGCAACTTGGGCTGTGGCTAGTCTACTATCGTCTACAGAATGTGCTGGAGGATGACCTTAATTTTGGATAAGGGGTTCTTCAGGCAGTTTGCTCCTAATTGGGTGTTTTTTTCCATGAAATCACTTTTTGGCATGTACCTGTGGTTTGCCTTTCTGGTTCTTTAATTGTCAGTCTCTCCGGCCTGTGTTTTCAGCTTGGGTATTCTCCATAATGTAATGAAGGGGACGAGGACGATAGGACCTGGGGGGTAATGTTAAGTTACTTAACAGTATTCTTCATTACTCCTGGTCCGGTAATCCTCGTCCAATTCATTATGCCCCTCCCTCCTGGATGGTACATGATTATGTACTCCCCGGTGGGGGCTGGGTATGACGCAGCATTGCTCGTGTTCTTTTTCTGTCATGGAGAGATTTCTTTCCATAACGTAATGAAGGGGCCGAGGACTACCAGGCCTGGAGTAATGAGATTACCGGTAAGTAACTTAACATTAATTCAACCAAACAAAAGCTTTCCATTTATTAGGCTGGACTGTGCAGAGGAGTGCCATTTCTAGGAGGCCAGGGAGCTACCAGTACCTCACGAGCTCCTGATGGGAAGAACCTGCCCTAGTGTAAGCAAGGAGAATTACCCCCTGACTAAATTTATAGCAATACTTATGGAGGCCCTAATGCCAGTGCACCTTCCACACCATTGATAGCTACATCTCTGAGCCACAATCCAAAGAAGAAATGCTAATGTTCTCATTTTTTTCAACGTGCTGGTCAGCTAATATCCATTCTGGAATCTATTTTATGTATCACCTTATCTAACACTACCTGCTAAACTCCGACCCGCCCACTCAACACAAGGCTGGTGCATTTGTGTAATTTTCCGTAGCGTATAATGATTTCGGTCTAGAAGAGATGCATTGGATTTTTATACGTCAGTCAACATGACCGTTATTAAACGCTGGTTATCATTTCAAGGATGTCCTTTATTTTCGACTCGGCTTTGTGAAATGCGCAGGTAGGGCTGCCGTCCGCGAGAGATGAATACACCGGGTGACTATTGGGCAGCAGGTATGCAGACTCGGCTCATGCATATTGAGCGCATGTTAATGAGCCCCTCTGCATTGTACTATGGAAATAGCCAATTCCCGGCGGTTCTGAAAGGGAGGAAGTGAAACATACGAGATAGCTAAGTGTCCGGTCTCAGCTGGGACTTCAGATGATTTCCCCTCACTTAGCAATGCCCTCGGCGTCTGGTGAAGCGCATTTTTCAGGAGGTTAACTCTCTTCGCACCATTCGCCTCGGCAGTAGGGTCACAGAGGCCTGCTTGTGTTTCCGCCATGCTGCCTTTTCTCACCTCACCTTATCCCTGAAAGGGTGCAGTCACATACCCAACGCAGGCTGCATAGCAAGAATAGTTAGGATGTGTTAGAGAAGACGGAGCCTTAACAACGTCCCAATAAAAGCAGCAACATTTATTGTCGCAAGGAATATGTGAAGACTTCAGTGCCAACAATGAAGGATGTATATGTAAAATGTCCTTCTTGTTTGATTTCTTCTCTCTCTCTCTCTCTCTCTCTCTCTCTCTCTCTCTCTCTCGCTCTCGCTCTCTCTCTCTCTCTCTCTCTCTCTCTCTCTCTCTCCTATATATATATATATGTATATAAATTTCATTTTGGGAGGACTGGAAGTTTTGCGGTATTTTGTCAAGGGGTGCAAAGAAAACAAGCATTTGCAATGCAATGGGGTTTGCATTTGTTCGACTTGGAGCTATTAGCGTTGTAAAGTCCTAACTAGACTTTTCGTGCCACATAAATTGAAAATGAAAAGTAATACAGTTTTACGTAAGCGAGCCGATTTAAAGTGCCATGCCATGCGCGTAAAGGAGCACACAGGAAACAGTATTTGCTTGCAGTCAAAGGTATCAGCAGTTATGCAATTATCTATGTAACAGGTTTGATGTCCTGCAAAGCACTCAACTACTGCCCAGCAAGATTGCGCTGGTTAGGAAATAAAAATAAAAAGTAGTCCTGAAGCCGTGCGGAAAACATGGAGCATCGTATGTTTTCAGTACTTTACGCGGTACTCTTGAGGAGGGCTAAACATCGGAAAAGGCACAATGCATGCATGCTTTCACAAATGAAATCAAGCAAATTGTAAAAGACAAGCCCACAAACCAATAATACTGATGGGCATGCGGTGGGCGTGGTTAAAAGCCCACAAAGAGATTACAACAAGGGCCAGAACGCTTGCACGCTCAACCCTAAAAGCGGGGTACCAAAAGGGACTTCAGATTCAGTTCCTTTTTTACAGACTTTTGTATTTTGCATAGTGCAAAAACCGTCATCCGGATTTACATGGAATTTGGCAGTACTACTTATTAGAGGGCACAGATGATTCTGTGGGGGTACTACAGGTAAGTAAAGTAAATAAATGTTAAGTTATGAGATATATCAACTTAGTAATGTCTTGTAGCACAATGCTTCTAAAAGTAGCAAGGAACCTGGGCACCTATCCCACCACTTGCCTGTGGCTGTTTCAACCTGATCCAGTTGCCACCATTTGACCAAGGGACACAGCCGCTGTCTGGATTTTCCTGCTCACCATTACACTGCCAACAGTAGCCCGCCCACCTCAGGACCTATTTATTGCAGCCCGCAGCGTGACCGCACTAGTAGCCACTCTACTATTTACTATAACACTCTACTCCACTGCACACTATGCCGCTCTACTGTACGAGACTCCGCTGTTCACCATTCTACTCTATTAATAGGCACCTGGGCACCTAGCGGGCCACTTGTCTGTGGCCTCCAGTTCCCGCTTGTTTATGTCTGATCCAGTTGTTGCCATTTGATCATGTGCTATTGCGCTGCCTGGGTTTTCCCGCCCAGGTTTTACCGCTCAATTTTCTTCCCACCAACAGAATTCCTGCCCACCCTAGAACCTACCTAATGCGGGCCGCAGCATGGCTGTGCAGTAGGTGCGCTGTTGGCACAGCAAAAGTGCACCAAAAGCAAGCCTGTCTGTGCCCGTCCATTCCTGAACTGCCCAGCGCCACTACCCCTGGCCTTCCTGCCCCCTGCAGATACACCATTCCTGAGTTCTACGCCCTTTACTCCAGATGGAGGCACAAACACTGCCACCATGCCATGCTGACCTATGATCTACAGTAGGACCTTTCACTTGCACCCACTGCCACCTCACCTGCCACAGCACACATAGCCCACCAACCAGCCCTACCCCCGAACAGACCTGAACAAAAATACCAGCTCGCATGCACCCTTCTCAACACACACTCACTATGCAAACACATCACCAAGATTTAGGACTTCATCTACACCCTCACACTCAATGTCCACTTCCTCACTGAAACCTGGTTCAACCCCACTTCCGCACCCATCATCGCCACCGCAGTACCAGAAGGATACAAGATCACCCACCATGACCACATCAACAAGCCTGTCGGAGGGATCACAATCATACACAAGGAATCCATCCAATGCACCATCACAAATGACAACATCACCCCAGCCATGAAACACCTAAACTTTCAACTCCAAACAGATAGCAAAACTTCCATCTGGGGCACCCTCACCTACCAGACTCCAGGGCCACGTCCAGCCTTCTGCAGCTTAATTGCCCCCTAGCTATAGACTCCAAGAAGTACATTTTCCAAGGGGACCTCAACTTCCATCTCAATGATCACAATTACATCAACACAACTAACAACCTCCCGGACAACATGAACAACATCAGACTCACCCCACCTTTCCATGACATCACGCATACCGCAAGCCACATGCTGGATCCCATCTTCACCTCTAGTGACCGCATCAGGTACAGCTACACCACAGAACTCACCTGAACCAACCACTTCATCGTCCACTTCAACATCACAAGCTCTCGGACCTCAGCCCCCAGTCTGCCCAGTGCCCCCCACCACAGCTGGAACAAAGTCTCAAAGGATGCATGGATCAATGCTCTCAACACCACCCATCCCATTTCCTCCAACAACCTAGCCCAGAACATCAGACTGTGTCGCTCCCATCAGGAACAACACTCACAAAAGTTCCACCAAGCAGGTTAGCTGATACACCAAAGACCTCAGAACTGCTAAATTATAATGTAAACAACTGGAAAGGAGATGGTACACTGGCAAGGACATGGCCTACAAGACTGCCTTCAAGACAGCCCTCAACCTCTACGAAAGACAGTTGAGAAAACTGATGAAAAAGGCCTTAAACTTGAGCATGGAATCAAGCTCCAATAACAGCAAAGACCTCTGCAACATCGTCAAAGATTTCTCTAACCCGTCATCTGCAACAAACAAAATTACCCCCTCACAGGAACTCTGAGACAACCTTTCAAACTTCTTCTAAGACAAGATCGCCAAATTTTACAGAAACTTCAAACCCCCGCTCTAGGTCACTGACTTCTTTAAGCAACACAATAACCCCGCTACCACCACAGCCATCCAACTAACCAAGTGGAGCTAGCTCGTGGCACAGGTCACTGCCTCCATCATGAACTTAGCCCACTCAAGACTCCTGACCGACCCATGCCCTCACTACATCTTAAACCTAGGCAAAGCCAGAATCAGCCAAGTACTCACCATCTTGTTCAACACCAAGTTGCACGGCCACCTTCCTTGAGGACTGTAAACATGCAGAAGTCAATGCCCTACTAAAGAAACCATTGGCAGAACCCCAGTGAGGTAAACAACTAAAAACTAATCTCCCTGATTCAGTTCCTGGCCAAAGTTTTAGAAAAAGCCATCAACCAACAACTCTCTGCACATCTGGAATGGAACCTCCTACATAACTCCTCCCAATCCGGATTCAGTAGCAATCACAGCACCAAGGCATCCCTCATTGCAGCTCTCGATGACATCCGAGCCCTACTTCACTGAGGAGAGACTTTGGCTCTGTATCTAAAACTACAGAGTTCTAAAAGCGTCAGTCTACCACCACACACTTATCACAAAGATACAGAACATGTGCATCCAAGGAACTGCTCATAAATCGATCGCCTTTTTCCTCACTGGAAGAAAGCAGAAAGTATGCCTCCCCCCCCCCCCCTTCACCTCAGAACCCAAGGAAGTCATCTGTGCAGTACCCCATAAATCCTCGCTCAGCCCCACTTTCTTCATCCCTTATATAACACCTCTGGCCAGCACCGTCAAAACCCATGGACTCAACATCATACCCTGTGCCAAAGAGACACAACTCATCCTCTCCCTCTCTGTAGACACTACCGACACCAAGACCAACTTCCACAACTGTTTGACTAACATTGTCAACAGGATGGAGGAAAACTGCCTGAAGCTTAACACAGACAAGACAGAGGTACTGATTTTTGGAAACAAAAGTTCCCCATGGGATGCATCCTGGTGGCCTTTAGAACTTGTACGTAATTTTACCCCCACTGACCATGCTAGAAACCTAGGCATCATTCTAGATAAGAAGCTAACCATGATGAATCGGGTCAACTCTGTCTCCTCCTCCTGCTTATTCATCCTCCTCATGCTTCTTAAGATATTCAAATGACTACCCTAAAGCATAAGATGCCCTATTGCCCAGGCCTTCATCTCCAATTGACTGGACTACAGCAACACTCTTTATGTAGGGATTGCAACTCACGTCTTTGAGTACAGACCATAGAGAATGCTGCAGCCAGAACCAGACTCATCTTGGATCTCCCTAGAAGAACCCACATCTCCCCATACCTCAAGAAACTCTACTGGCTCATTGTACAGAAAAGGTGCCAGTTCAAGCTCCTGACCTACACATTCAAGGCCCTACACAACTGTGGACTGCCTCCTTCAACCACTGCTTCTTCTTCCATCAGCCCACCATGCACCTCTGCTCTGCTTCCCCTTCTCTAAACTTCGCTCCCCGCATCTGATGTAACAGATGCAGATGTCACTCCTTCTACTTACCAGCGAAGACCTGGAATGAGCTACTCTTCCATCTCTGGACCTGCCCATCTCTTCAAGAGTTCTAAAAGTCCCTGAAGACTTGGCTTTTTGGCTCATCAACTGGACCCTGCCACCACCTGGATACTCTCACAGGAAGCGCTTTGCAAATCCACTGATTGATTGCTTGATTCAAGGAAGCACAAACAATAAACTAAACTGAACATGTGAAGTTTCAGATTTACTGCATGAACAACTGAAAGACCTATTTATGGTCACATGCAACTGGAAACTTATAAACAAATACATAACAAATAGGGTACATCTTATTCTACTTAATTTTTCTTTGCATGCTTTGTCGCTCACAAATACAACTGGCCTAACAAGCCAAAAACCATCTTACTTATGCACCCCGTGCAACAAAATGAAAATTGCCCTAGCAATTAGCCACACAAACTACTATTTGGAGGACATAATAATTCGCAACTCGAAAAAAAAAAAAAACCTCAATTTTTTTTTGTTTTAAACTAGACTGCATATGTAAAATTTCAGAGTTACTACATGAACAACTAAAAACACATTTATGGTCATGTGATTACTTAAACTAATGAACAAAATGCATAACAAATACATTAGATAAAAAGTAAGAAATTGCATTAAATCTGATTGCCTCTCTGTAGCTATAGTCAGTATTCCCAGAGATAGGCATTCCTTGTATATTTGCTTCCTAATAACTTCCCCCAATTGACAAATCACCACAAAACTTTCCAGACCTATAGCATTTTCTATATTTTGAGATGATGATGTCAATTCTTGTGGTGATTCGTTAAGGGGATGCAAAGATAAAAGGGGGTTTTGTACACGTTTTCCACCAATGCGTTTTTCATAAACTATTGTATTTGACGTAGCGTGAAAACAGGTGAATGAATTTACATGAAAATTGGTAGAAGTATACATAACGGTGCAAAGTGATGCTTTTTGGATACTGCATTTAAGTAGGGTAAATATTTTTTTAAGTTATAAGGCATTTAAACTTAGTGATATCTGTTATTGCGGTAAATTTGCGAAATTTCACAAAATTTTGTGAAACTACTGCAGTACATGGCTGTAAGCTTATTTAAAAATATAAATACATTTCCCTGCCTATTACCACTTTGATAAGTAGCAATAGGTAGGGACCTACTTCTTACCGGTATCTGAGGCCCTCATACTCATAACAGGCAAAATGTAGTTAAAATAAATATGGCTTCCTTTTCATTCTCTAAAAACAGCCATTACCCAATTATATACTGGCTTGTTATCGGCACGTATCATGGTATACTGCAAAGATATCACGGTATACCAGGGCCCAAACTATATCTAAGGCAGAATTGTTTTATTGGATTGCGGTACCTTTGCGTCACTCATGTTATCGCATGGGCAAAGCAATACTTAAGTCAGACTTGCAAAGGAATGCAGAGCACCATTTGTGGCCATGCGTTGATTGATAAATCTGGAGAAGTGCAAGGCATTGTAATTTCCTGTTTTGCTTTACTCTGCATACCATAACCTACATTACTGCTAAATTTCACATACATCCTTAGCCATGCCATTGTACCCACTCCACTATATACAATTCTACTCTACACTACTCTTCTCTACTGTAGAAGGCTCCACTCTACACCACTCCCCTCTATGACACTGTAGGCAGTGCCACTGTATGCTATACCAGTCTGTCACTCCACTGTACGTCACTCCACAGGATGTTATACACTATTCCACTGAATGCCAATCTACTGTATGCCACTCCACATCACACCACTGTACGCTATTATATAGTGGATTGGCATAGAGTGTAACACTCTGCTCTATACCACTCCACTCTATGCTATTTCAATTTACACGACTCCCTCTAAGCCAGTCCACTCAATGCTATTTCTCTGTATGCAACTCCACTCTATGGCTCTTCATTGTACGCCACTTCACTGTACACCACTAACTATACCCTACACCAGTATGTTATTCCACTATCCACCGTTCCTGTGTATGCCACTCCACTCTGCTATTCCACTTTATGCCTCTCCACTATACACTATTGCATTCTGCCCCATTCCAGTGTACACCACTCCATGCTACTTCATTTTATGCTAGTCCATTGGATGCCAAACCACTCTATGCCACTTTACTATTTGCTATTTAACTTTACCCCACTGGACTCTACACTACTTCAGTCTATGGCACTCCACTGTATGCCACTCTACTCTATACTATACTATTCTACTCTACGCTGTTCCACTCTGTGCTATTCTACTGTACACCACTCCACTGCACTTCACAATATAAGTTTTCACTGCATGTCAATCCATTTTATGCTATTATACCGTATGCAACTTCAATTTTTGCCCCACTGCTGTATGCCACTCCACTGTATGCCACTCCACTGTATGCCATTACACTGTACCACACAATACACCATTCCAGTCTAAACCACTTCACTGTATGCTGCTGCACTATATGCCATTACACTTTATGGCACTGCACTGCATACTACTACTGTGCGCTGTTACACTCTGTGCCACTCCAAACCATTCCAGTCTATGCTACTCCACTCTATACTGCTCCACCTTATGCCACTCCACTGTATGCTACTCCAGTCTGTCACTCCAGTATACTCTCCTGCACTCTATATAACTCCACTCTACTGCGCTCTATGCCACTTTACTAGACTCTACTCCACTCTATCCCCAAACACTCCACTGTCCAAATTTGCCCTCAAATCTATGCCCGTACACTCTATTGTACAATACTCTACTCCACTTCGACAGTTTCCAACACTGCACAACACAGCACTCCACTTTACTGTAGGAGACTTCATGCCACTCTATTCTACTGTAGTCTACAACACTTTCCAATACTGTGCAATTCCCCACTACACTATACTTTACAATACTGTACTCCAATTTATGACACTTTACTTAACTGTGTGGTATGCCACTCCACTATGGTCTACAACAAGCTTTACTCCACTCTACACCAGCCCACTCCAGTTGTCTGAACTCTACTATAATCACCTCTACTGCACTTTATACCACCCTACGCCACTGTACTATACTCCACTCTACACTGATCCACTGTCTGACATTCCACTCCACTGCATGCAACTCCACTCTACAACACTGCACCACACTCTATGCCCATCCAGTCTACACCACAGTACCACCCTGCATGACACTCAATGACACGCCACTCAATGTCTCTCTATGATACTCCTCTGTGAAATTGCAGTTCACTCTCCAGCACTCTCCTCCCCTGTACTCTCCACTCGATGATACTTCACTCTGACACTCTACTTCACCCTATTCCACTCTAAAACACTGTACTCCACTCTGACAGTCTACGACACCCTACTCTACTGCACAAAATGCCATTCCCCTGTCAACTCACTGCTCCAGTCTACTATACTTGACTCCATTATATGAGACACCATGCCACTACACAATATAACACTTAACTACACTGTAAAATACACTACTAATCTCTACTCAATTCCAATCTACAATACTCCTGTCTATGACGAAAGACTTAACAACACTCTCCTCCATTGTACTGTAGGACGTTCCACATAACTACTCTCCACTAGTGACACTGGACTTTGATATGAAACACATTTTTATAAAAAAAATAAAAAAAAATAAAAGCATTGAAATTCAATGAAAAAAACAACAAAGCTTAAAGCTCAGTTATAGCTAGGAAAATGTATTTCACTATACAAATCAAGTTTATACCACACAAACTTTAAAAATTCTAAAGTTATAGTTATGACTTTAATTTACAATGTATCTAACACCTTCAAATCATTATAAATAGCGCACCTCGTTACATTCTCTTTTCAGCTCGCCAACCAGACAATACCAACTATAACTCGCAACTCTACAATGCAATGTTCTCAGAAATGATACTCCACTGTACACTACACTGTACGAGTCTCTCTACTGCACGACACTACACTCAACAACACTGAACTATATGACACACTAATCTACTGAACTCCACTCTATGACATCACACTCTATAACATTCTGCTACACTCTATGCCACTCTTTCACACACTACTCAATGACACTCCACCACACCCATTTCATGACACTCTGATCAACAATACTGTAATGACATTCTAATGTACAACACTCAGCTTTACTGTTCAACACACCACTCCACATTACTCCACTCCACAATACTTTACTCCATGATATGAACACGCCATGCCACTCCACTGTATAGCACTTTACTCTACTGTACCCTACATCACTCCACTCTACTCCATTCTATTCCACTCTACGACACTAGACTGACACTCTCCTTCACTTTACTGTTCTACACTACACAACTCTCCAATCAATGACAAACCGCACTGTGAATTGAAACACATTTTTATTATAAAATAAAAACCATTAACATACAGGTATAAACAATCAACGGTTATGAATAATTGATAGGAATATCTACTGTATTGTTTCTATACAAACTCAACTTAAAAAAACACGAACATTAAAATTGTAAAGTTATAATTATAACTTCAAGCTATGATTTACTCACCACCTTCAACTTATTACAAGTTGCGTACTTCAGAACACAGTCTGGTCACCGCCCTCACCACACTACAATAACATATGCCTTTTCCATGCTCTGTTTATACCCTTGCATACTACATCACTTACAGCATGTGAAATCCTAGCATTCATAACAACACAACTTTTCAGCTGAAAACACCAACTTTGTTCACAATGCAAGTTGCCATTGAATCCAAGTTACCTTATACCATTAACACACCTCTATTATCAGGCAAGTAAACAAAAATTGAAGAACCAATGTAATCGCACAGAGGTTGCCATCTTGCAACATGTTACATTAAATGAAGTGAATACTAGAATAAATTGTAGCTAAGTTCATTCAAATTTGAAGATCGATGCACACGTTTTCATATGTTAATTCATTCTCTGTAGGTGTCAATCATTATTTGAGTATTTAGTACAACCTTAAAATGTCATGAATACCATATCAAATCATATGTACCACATTTAAGTGTATCCACAGTGAGTAATCAGTTGTTAAATACATACCAATATACATATATAATTATAGTACCCTATCTAATTGAAAATAATTTATGCCAAATAATACAATGATTCACAATATTCAAAATCACATTGCACCCTCATCAGTCTTGACCTCTCGTATATACTTCACAGTCCAACTTCCTTGTGAGTTTGTGTGAAGCTCCAGTGGGTATGTAGCCTCTCTCATACTAGTGTTCCCTCATTTTAAAATTCTAAAAGAACATGAAAACAACCTTTAAAATTACCACAAAATAGATACACTATCAACAAAACGTATCCCTGCATCTTAACAATGCACCTGCGGGCTATAAGGAATGATGATCTGACCTATCCAGTAGCCAGACATGTCAGCAAAGTGCATGGGGGAATACATTTCTATTGAAATATAGTGGAAAAGCACAAATCCCCCAAAATATGTGGGGAAGAGATAGGGAACGTGAGCTCAGAAGGATGGAGTCTAAATTCATATTGGATATCAATTGTAAAGAGCATCCTTTGGCCTGAATGTGGATGAAAAACTGCATACTTTTCTTTGATAATGGTTGTGAACAACTGTCTGTCATGGCAGTTAATACTGTGCCGTCTTGACATTTCAGAAAACTAGTCACCGAAATTGGTGTGACTTATGTGGATCCGATGAAGTTTTCTTACTCTATATGCCCTGGAATTGCCAAACTTTGACTAAACTCACATATGTTCCTCATATCATATTGCTGTAAGGGAAAGTTCTGAAATTTGCAGGGATCCACAAAATTCTTACCATCCATCAATCCCACACTTCTACAGATAAAAACAGTACCCCACTGGTGTGATAGTCTCCAAAATGCAACATGGGAAAATCATATTTTAATCATGTTCTCTAAATATGCTGCCAGCGAGGGCAGAAAGAATCATGGGCACATACTGGGGGTGGGAGCACTACCCAATGCCTGGGTGAGGGACCCGCACCCCCCCTTTTTTTATTACCATATTTTCCCTGATGACTAGGAGAATTCTTGTCCCCAGGGGAATTAAATGGAGTACACACCCACCATCCACCTCTATAATGGCAAAAAGACTGCTGCCCAGTGTTTTGGGCAGCTAAGCCCATACCCGGGGTGCTGCTCCCTCCCACCCCATAAAAACAGTACACTATAAAATTCTTTGGTGCCTAGTAACCTTTCTGTACCTCCAGGGGCAAAATAGTGGTAAACTCCCCCAAATAGAAAGACTACTGTGGCCCAATTGGGAGGGGAGCACACGTCCACCCACGCCTCGGGGGGGGGGCAGTGGCGGGGTGGCACTGCCCCACCAAAAGCAGTACACCCTAAAATGTCCTGGTGTCAAGTGGAATGGATCACATGTCCAGTGTGACTACCAAGCAGGGATCCAGTAGAGAGAGAGCACTGGATAAGGGACATTGCCTCCTGAGCACTGATCAACATGTGTGAGGAAGCACTGGAAAGAAGATGGAATTATGCCCCCCCACCCCCAACAACGATCAAAAGTTAAAACAAACCATGCTCTTAGGGTGGTCTACTTTCTCTTTTGTTTTGTTGTGGTCAGCACCATGTGTGCCCTGCTTTTTACAGTAAAACAAAAAAACATCAAACTCTAGATACAAGAAGGTCTTCCTTTGTCTCTAACTTTGATTTTAGAAAATTTAATTTTTCTGATGTTGTCACTTAAAACATTCTATTTTCCGGTATGTTAGATGACTAGTTTACGCTTCCAAACTTTGAAGTTAGTGTGGTGGATGACAGTGGGTCATCCAGTGCAGTAAAGACATGAATCTTTTTTCTTTCAAATTTACTGTAGATAACAAAATAGGCAACAGGCCATTTACAGTAGCTGCAGCAACGCTTTGAGACTCTGCTAGTCATTGTTTGAGCTATATGCTCCCTACCAAAATTTAGATCCCACAAGAAAATCTGGCTGTTCCATGTCTAATCTTCCAGGTGTTTTGGACTGTTGCATACCATCTTTGTTAGTGAGAAAAGCCTAGGCATTGTATTCTTTCCAATTACCCAACAATCTAACATAGGAGTTACACAGATCATGTCATGTTCACTCACATGAAATCAAAGATGGAATTATTTCTTGGCAAGCGATTTTAATCTTACACCCACAAATATATGAATGGGGTTTGTCTCCCTCAGAGGATCCTAAAAATGCAGCCTGAATGACATGCTGAATAAGAAAGCTGAGATATGTTTTGTCAAAAGTGTTTTATACTGCACTTATTCTTAAAATACATTTCAATCGCATTTTTAACGTGCCAAGGTTGTTGTACAGTTACTTGTTAGTTTAACACTCTCCTAGGCCCTTGCCAGTTCTTCTATTGCACACTCTTCTTACTACTAAATATCCCATTAGATATGCATCAATTTTCAGGCTAGGGACTGAATACAATAATTAATTAGGATAATGAGAACAGGTGTAAATGTTTTAGCTTAAGATCCTGCAAAGGCCTTTTTACCAAATATTGTTTTCTTTCTTTATTGCAAGTTAATCCTATTTCTATTTTTATTTGAGCTATGCTGGATCATTTAATCACCTAAAAACCAGCCTCTAAAAAATCTGCAGGTCTCCTGTGGTCACGGGATGCACAGAACCTAACTGTTCCAAAAACATTTGGATTTCCTCTTATACTGCTGCTTCACTACTGTAGAATACGGGCAGCAGAGTTTCTATGTTCTTGTTCATATTCTCTTCAGATTTAATGCACTTGCAGCCCTGCACGTATTTCCTTTTAGCCTTATTGTATTAGAGCACTTTTCAGACATGCAATCTTTTAATATTGTAGCAGATTCTACAATGATTCTGTGGCACTCCTAAGAAATTAAAATAGATCACCATGCTCTTGAGTGTCACTGTCCCCAGGAATTAACTTGCATATTCATATAAAATGCTGAATAAAATGTGCATGTATGTCTACAAGCATTCCAACAACTATTCACAGGTATACTTAGAGGGTTTCAGATTAAATAATCAGTGACAAAGTTCGCAAGATAACAGGCTGCAATATCATTTACTATCAATAAAACTCCCCTGAGCATTCATAGGTTATGCAATGTCAAAGTGATTTGTTTTCTGGAATCTTTCCAGGATACAGCTGTAGATTTGTATTTTCTAGTTCCTCTGGCAGCACGGACTTTGTCCACATACCATCATGAGACACAGAACCCAGTGGATTGTAACCCACAGAAGCCACTGAACTTTGCACGAGGAAGGTGTGTATTATGCAATGATTACCCCTGTGAGACTCTCGGAAGCATTTATCAGTGGCCTTAAAACCTCTTTTCACTATGAAGATGCACACCCAAGAATTCACACTAGGAATGTACTTTTATTTCATTAAAATAAAAAACATATCCTAGTGCACACAATGTATAGTGGTTACTGCAATAACAAACAAGATAGTGGTGTTGATATTAACTAAGAAAGAGAAAAGTAAAATATATTGCACTATCATAGCAGTAACTCAAAATGGATCTGCATCAGTTCTCTAGCACCTCCCTTTCATTCTCTAACCGAACTAATCTTAGGACCAAAAGGAGCCTGTGCAAGTTTCTTAGATGGCCTTGCTCTCACATGTTTACCTTAGCGTAACAACAAAGATATTGTTCAGTAAGAAGAACTGCTGTTCTTTCTGTTTCCACTCTCAGCAGGTATGGTGTCTCTGGGCATTCTGATAAACCAGTCTGAAGACTTGATGTGCCTTCCTTTAGCCTTCAGAAAGGGAAAGGTGTTTACAGCTTTAATCTGTACGACCCTCTACTTGAGTTTGTAATAATCTGAAAGAGAAGGTCCCTCTCCTAATAACGTTGTAATGCAGTGTACATACTGTATTTATACTTTGTTCGATGTTATTGAAACAATCAATATAGGAGCGCAAATGCCCTTTCACCTACTTACATTCCTGGAACCCTTATTTACAGTTTACATAAAAATAACTGGAAAATCTAAATATCAAATTATACCAAAACAGAGATTAAACAATATGTTTGAGCAAGTTGAGTTATCCTCTCCAATGAAACACTCATTAAACGACTACTACTAATAAATCTACTGTGCATTTATAATGAAAAGAACAAGCATTTGAATAAATTATTATATAAAATGCAACATGAATGACCTAAATAGGAAAATATGAAGATTATTTCAAAAGCACATGGCTAATGGTAGCTTTGTCACCTCTAAAGAAGAACCTTGGCGGGGAGACTGTTTGGAATCACACCAATAGTGCTAACAATGATGTTTAACATTTTGCCCTTGAAATGTTTTGTATCACCACTATTATTGAAGGCAGTGCCTCTGCCACATGACCGGATGCTGCTGGGCTGCCCAATTTGTTTTAAATTCTCCTTTTCTGAAGACCTTTTTCTACAGATATGGCTCCTATATGCATTAACGATGCCTCTTTGCAGACAAAAATAATCCATGGGAGCAGCAGTTCCACCATACACTGCCAGCACGATGGGCCTCTCTTCATTTATGTGAGTCTTGAAACTAGAACCCCAAAGTGGAGGCATCTCTGTAGGAATCACACGTAACTCACGTTCTCTACTTCCTCCGAGTTTTCTTCCAATTCATGGGAGATAGCTTGAGATTGGTTTTGTTTGTGATCACCATTGTTTTAAAGGCAGTCCCAAATAGAAAGTCGACCAGCTGCAACGGCCTCAGACAAGACATCCGGGCACACCACTTGGGCTTTGTTATTTGTGGAAGGGCTGTAAGTGGGTGCCCTCAATGCCTGCACCATGTGCTGCTTTGCCATCACGAACATCACCTTCCCCTGCACTTTCATTGAGACTAGAACATGGAGGTAGGTGGCAGGGGTTTGCACAACCACAGAATGTTTATGATATTCCATAACAATTTAGCCAAATTATGGTGAAATGGGGATTGCCAATATCTTCCGCACTCAATGCAAAAAAAGTCAAGCAAGATACCGGCAGAGTGTGGTTCGAGCAGAAAATATGGAGATCATTTTCTGAATGAACAAGTGTCCCTGTGCTACAATTTTGTGAATTTACAGAATATAAAGTACTGAGAAATGCTTGCATTTTGCACAATTCGGGAGTTAAGAGAATTTACCTGCCATAATTAATTTTTCACCTAGGCCTAGTGGGCAGTCTGTACGTCCACTGATTCTTGCTTGTTGCCCCCCCCCTTTAAAAAAGGCTGTAAGCAACAAAAAGTGTTTGAGACATTATGAGGCCATGGAAATATCATGCGTAAGAAGTAAATGTATGTCACCTACTTACACCTAATACACTCCATAAACTCTATAAAGATAGCAACGTTTTACAATAAAATTTGTGAAAAATATGCTAGAATAAGATTACTGCGAAGGAAAACCCCCAGAGGAACCTATTTTTTGCAAGAGAATTTTTCTGCAAAACTGATTTGCAGGTCATTTCTGTCACAAAAGATTATTTGAAGGAAAACATTTACCAAACCTTAAAGACACAACAAGTAATTGTGTTTACCCCTACATGTTTTTTAAATGCTAAGATGTGAAAACATTATCTTCAGCAGAGGGCATTAACTTGTATGTCTTCCTTGCAGCAGAGGTTATTCCTGCTTCAGTCCAAATACATCTAACTAAGCAAAATCAAACTTGGTAAAATCCCATTGGTACGATTTCAATTTCAAGCTGCCATTTTTAGGGCAGTTTTTTTATTCAGAAAGCCCTCCATAACATTTGTGGCCTTATAAAACCTATCGTCTGTCTTGACCACGAAGACCAAAGCAGTGAAATGTATTCTTAGTACATGAAAATAAAATGCTCATTAATTAAAAGACAAATCCCACAATTGTGTGAAATAATAATGCAGGAAAAGTATTATGGCATCCAGTGTTTTTTTTTTTAATTTTCAAGTCTCAAGATTCTGCAAGTGACATGAAGGACCACATTTTTAATTTGCTGTAAACGAACAACTTTTCATCATTTAGTGCCAAGAGGTCGGGCTTGTCACCGTGCTCTGTGATGTTCAGCATTCTGCTGTCTGTAAAATCCCAATTTACACTCCGATGACAGTTTGACATTTGTCCAGCTGTTTGGAAGGGCCAGACGGTGAAAAGTCTCAGTAGGGCACTCGGTGGCATGCTGGGATATGAGCCGGTTTTCATTTTCAGACCCACATATTGACTTACCATAGTTTGTAACAACTCAAATAAAAGTCTTGTGGGTTTCACACCAGCTCGTGCCATCTGGGGTTGTCTTTGGCCTGTCTTTCATTAGTGAAAGCCTTCATTACGCAATTTTTTCCAGATGTGGCGAGCCTTCTGCACAAGCTCCCTCTCCTCCCTTTAAATGGCAATTTGGGTTTTTATTTAGGATTATTTGAGATTAAGTTATTTGTGGCCATTGCTGCACTAGTCTCATTTATTGCGTGTATCTTTTACAAACATACAGTCGACCAGGTTGCAGTTTTCGGAGTGTTAAAACGTTGTATTAAAGAATTAAGAAAAAGGCAAACCCAAACAGTATAAGAAATAATTTACATGCGTGGTGATTTTTTTCAAAATTCCGTTGCTTTGCTGGGCAGTTGGCTTCGTAGGAATTTTCAGCATGGATATGTTCTTGCTCTGTATTTAAAGCATATTTTTACCTCTAGCTATCAATTTGTGATGCTGCCTTGTTTCAGTGGTTTAACTTAATTTGCATAAGCCCACTACATCAAAACAACTCCTTGAGCACCTGAAGAATGACGACATGAGCGGGAATGTTTTTAAGCGTGTTGATGAAAATATGTACCATAATTCCTCTGCACATATTCCTGAAACACCCCAAAGTTGGTCAAATACAGTGCATGTTTCTGTGTCCTGCCAGGTGCTAGAGCCATTTGAAAGAAATATTACTGAATAATGTCGAGTTTATAAAGCACCTATCCTGGGTACGTTTTCTCCTTCGCCTGTTCTTTAAGTTCACTTCATTGTATTTTACTTTATTTTATTTAAAAGTTTGTGTTTTGGTTTTGTAGATCACATTATTACTTCCACATACTATGTGCACATCTTTCTTTATGTGAGTGAGTCCATATCTGGGAAAGAGGAACCACACTAGTCCTTTAAATTTAACACCGGCCGTTGGCCCCTTTTTTGTCCAGAAGATTTTGTACCTGAAATCTTTCTGAAAAACCTTACCTGTCTCTTTCCCTGAGATTCAGGTATCTTGTTGAAGCTGAATGCTGCCCCCTTTAACTAACTAAAAATACTGTTTCTTTATCACAAATATACGAAATAAGCATACGTTCAGTGCCCTGGGTCTAAAACTAGATTGGTTTCTCCAGATACCATGCTTAATGTCCTCTTGATTGGTTCATGGTGAGGCTTGGTCCTGCAACATCAGGCCAGTTACTTTGCCGTTGTGTTTGAGAAGCATTTCATACGGATCCCACGCACATTATCTTAAGACACTTTTCCCTAATCTACCTTGGGAATTCGTTCTTCACTTTCTGGTCTTTTTAGGTGAGGAGTAGTAAGAGTTTATGCTAAGCTGAGATGCTCCCCCTTTCCCACCAGCTTCACCCTATTTACTTTCTATATTTATATAGAAGTCAGTATTTTGCATTCTAGGATTTCCTTTTTTAAGTCTGGTTTTTGACACAGCATGTTTCAAACAGACCTATTGCTGGCAGTAATCATAGAGGACTCCGGACGGCCCGTTCAGCCATTGGCCTTCATCAACCCACCTCTTTCAGCCATTGGTTTAAGAGTTAGGGCCTGATTACAAGTTTGGCGAGTGGAAAACCCAACTGCCAGTTCAGTGGTCAGGAGACCCTTGCGGAGCTGGCGGTATCCCCTCTTGTCCTATAATGAGTTTTTAACTGGGCTGACCAGCGGGTAGCAAGGTTTCTGCCAGTTAGCCCAGTGGAAAATGTGTGGCCGCATTGGACTGTGCTCTACATGGAGCCGAGTATAATGCTGTCACACAGGGGAGCCTCCCTAGCACCCTCTGAATGCGCACGGTCTGCTAAGCACCCGCCCTAACACCCTCGGAATGTGCACTGTCTGCTGCGCACAACAATGTTGTGTCGGCTGTGCAGGGGCCCCCAGCACTTGTTCTCCACCAGTCTTTTCATGGTGGTTTGATACGCCATTAAAAGGCTGGAAGAGAACATGGTTGTAATCAGCAGGGCGGTGCTGACTTCAGCACCACCCTGGCTGATCACAACCAAGACCGCTGTCAGCCCATTGGGATCAGAGATCCTGGCAGAGATGGTAGTCTTTTGAGGGTCCGACCACCAGGGTTGTAATATGGAGGTTGGACCACCTCAGCTGCAGTGGTCCGCCTGCCACTGTGAATTTGACATAGGGCCAGATTGTGAGTCTGGCGGTCTCAAGACTATCAAACATGTCTTGACTCAGGGAAGTGGAGTGTTCATCTCTCACCTAATGCTATCGGCTGTTTGGATGCTTCTTTCCATCTCCACTTCACTGCTCCAGTTGAACTACTTGAGGAGCTAGTTTATAACTATAGCCCTTTTGGCCCCTCTGCCGGTCTCTTTGCAATGTTGCAGTTCAATGTGCTAATGTGAAATGCCTTATCATATTAAACTCGGGCCTATTGGCTTTGCCAATGTTTGTTTAATTTATAACTGAAGATGTCAGAGTAGGCCATCAATGGCATTAACAGACTCAAGTGAGCCTCGTGTGACACTTCTCTTTCCCCATCTGTTTAAACTGAGTTATAACAATTTTAGCATTAAAAGCATGATATAATCTTTGATAATCTTCGTTATAAATAACATTAAAAATAAATAAAACTTCCTTCCATAAACACATAACAATAAAGTGAAAGAACTAGTTATCGGGCAACTGCCCCACCCTGTCCCTGCCACCCCAAGCTAGCTTACACTGGATGCTGTTAGCAGAAATACAACAGGCCATTAAAAGAAAATGTTGGTAACAGACTCCGGTGCTTTTACAAACGCAACATTAACTATACTTTCGTGATCAGTTCCCATTTGAATGGAACGAATCAGAGCTAGGTGCGAAGGGCTCAATATTTAAATCGGACAGAGGGAGATTTAATCAAGTGTAAGTTATTTACAAGTGTTCTGTCGCCTGTTGCCTGTCTTTAATTTCTTCAGGATATCCTATTTCCTTCAAAGTCGCCAGAAATTACAAGACATGCAGTTTTTATTGTGCTGTTTGTTAGCAGGCTGACAAGGTAAATTAGTCAAATAAAAGCGGCTGGGCTCATACCAGCACTGCTGTAGTGGCGCCTGGTTTGCATGTCAATGTGCCAATATAATCCAATCTCTTTCCTGGGATTTGTTGCCGTGTGCATGCCTCGGCTATGGCGGCTTGCACAAAGGGTATTTCTTTGCAGCCACATAGATTTGTCCAATTTAAACAAACTTCTGGTAAGAATAACCCATTCTCACTTTTGCCGAACGAGGAAGCACGAACAGACTTTCTTGACGGGCTCTAGCCTTAATGTGGGGCGCCATATTGTTTACACGGGGTAACGCCATGGAAAGCTGGTGTAGCGGTACCACTTGTGGTGGCATCATGAAGAATTTAGGGGAAAAACCAGCAAAGGGGGGGTCTGGATTTTAACAGGACTTAGAGTTGTGAGAAAAAGAATGAGAAACGTGCTAAGACTTATTCACTGCACATATTTGCTATCTGGAATTCGGAGGCACGCAATGATTGTGGGCTAATGCTGCTTATCTGGCAGTATGGTTTAGGCTAAAAATATGTGTAAATGTTATTTTCATATATTTTTTAACTAAAACGGTAGATCACGTCCCTCTGAATAACTCATACGCACTAAAATACTAGGTACGTTTTTAAAATGCTGATGGTTAGCGGTATCCAGATGATGCATCCTTGCCATATGCATGACCTGTGACCTTTTGTGTGTCCTCTCATTCCTGGTGAGAAGGTTAGATATGGTGTTACCAACAAGAAAAAGGAATGGATAACTACTATTATTTGTTGCAGATCTCTGTGTGTGTGTGTGTGTGTGTGTGTGTGTGTGCGCGTGTGTGTATATATACTCTTTCTCTCTCTTTTTTAAGTATAGTCTTGAGATGTTTTTCTTGTGTGGTCCAAGCCTGTATTTAGTCCATTACAAACCTATTCACCACAAACCAAACCATCATATGAGCCATCAAGTAAACTTGGATTTGGTCGGGTGATCTTAAGTCTTCTAGACCTTGAATTAAGACTGATAGGATAGTAGGTCCCCATTGCACTGGAATTGTTTTTTACTTCTGTAAATGTATCTGATAAACCATTTAAGTGAGTAAATCGGATAATTTCTCGCAGTAATACTAAGTTCAGGAAAGCTCTTGTGGAAATGATGACTGTATTTAAACTGAAGGATGGTCGGCAGGCTGAGTATTTAAGTAAATGGGCGTATTCTGTACTATATCACCAGCACAAATAAATAAAAATAGTGCTTTACCTTGTCAAACATTATATGTTGTCCTTGCATCTCCATCCAACTACCTTACTATTTACTGATCAACATTGTCAATCAGTTTTTGTCATTTCATCTTTATAACTCTTCCTTTTTCAAGGATAGAGTAACATTATCACTCAAATTATAATACACTCTACAATATAAGTATGTGCTAATTATAGTAGGATTTATGTGATGTGATCATTTTAATTTAGCCTAGAAAAATTAGCAATTTAGAAGGGAGGCACATACATTGGTTGAGTATTGCCTAGTGGACTAGTTCACTGGAGGCTCACATTTCCTTTCATGTTGGTCTCGCATGTGAGTTGTCTAACCTCCATTGGCCCATTACCTAGATGAAGCATTAGCTGGGGCCTGTTACCACCAAAGCGTTATACCCCTGCACATTTTACACTAAGTCAAAAAAGGGGACCGATTCATACGCAGCATTCATTCACGTAATGCAGAAAGGAGAAAACAGATTTTACTCCAGTACTTATTTCAGAAATCCTTTTATACCACGGCGAAAATGGATTGGTAAACTGTATGCAACAGATACATTGCTTATTAATCACAGTAAGTAATTGAGATTTTAACCAAGAGCCGGCAATCTATTGGTCAATTAGATTTTGCACTATTTATGCTATTTTGTAAGCAGCAAAACACGTTGATTTTGCCTCAAGCACATACTCCTTTTCACGGTTCGAAAGGTATTTTATCCACTTCTTATTATGTAAAGATAACAGTGTGAAATGAGTTTGCTTCCTTCCACATTACATAAGGAGCAAAACAATCGGAACCTTGTGCTCATCCGCCCCAGACAGGTGTAAGAGCTACGGAGTCATTGTTGGTTACACAAAGGCCAATTACATATAATAACAGTATTATGCTTCTGTGCAATGTTTCAGTGCTCAAGCTCCTGGCTGGAAAATTTCTCAATGGTCTTATTTGAAAATGTTTGTCCGTATCTATTAAATCACAGAAATTAGTGTGATGCTCGATTCCCCGCCACCACCCAACCACCTTTCCTCCACCCGGCTAGACACAAACCAAGAAAAGTGGATTGTTAGTATGTCTCCAATAAGCATTGAGTGGTGAGCTGCAAATTCTAAGACAGTTAGGAAGGAAGGAAAACGTACAGCGAAGATGGTGGAGAATTTCCCAAAACGGGTAAGGGTACCAGGAGAAGATGTCTGACTGTAAAACCTTGCAAGACATATCACAGTAGGCACAGGAAACACCTTTTCATTTAAAAACGAATCAGCCATCACCAGAGCAGTAGCAGGACTTTAGTTTCCATGAGGGCTCACGCTGGCCAGACTTTCTCATTGGTTTCATGAGTTGGAACACAACACAGCCTATTATGGCATTCTCAGCCACAGGAAGGAGTTCTTCACAGAGACACAAAACCTAAGAGCTGCCCTCCTCTACATTAGCGCCAAGAAGTCTTAGGGGGTTATTACAACTTTGGAGGAGGTGTTAATCCGTCCCAAAAGTGACGATAAAGTGACGGATATACCACCAGCTGTATTACAAGTCCATTATATCCTATGGAACTCGTAATACGGCTGGTGGTATATCCATCACTTTGCCGTCACTTTTGGGACGGATTAACACCTCCTCCAAAGTTGTAATAACCCCCTTAGTTTCTTAGAGGGATCACAATAATGCGGTTATTTACAATACATGATTTTTTGTTGGTTATTTGAAGAAAAAAAAAAACATTAATGGTAGGTGGGTTGAATTCTGGGAATCTCAATTTAAATTAATCATTGTGTGTGACTGTTTGACCAAGAAATTGCATTTCAGGAAGGAAAGGATATTACGTAAGAGGTAATAAACCGCTTCCAGGTGATATCTATACATTACAGCACATGCTTTGTTATTGCTTTGGAGAGTCGCACTCCTTCCTCAGAAAGCTGCAAACGGGGAAGACATAATCCTATTACAAAATAATTGCCGACTTCTGCTCAAGCACAATGTTCAGCTCTGGTCTTTCAGTATAGATTTATTTTTGTATCAATTCAAGTGTTATCTGATTCAGACACAAAGTTAAGCTGTGGCTACAGGATGCTGCAAGACAAACTGCTAAAATGAGCCCCTTTAACCCTGACACGTTCTGGTACAAGCTCGGAATTTTTAAAGATGTTTTTTAAATTTTAAATCGTTGACAAGAAACGACGAAATATTATCTTTTTAGATGCATTTCCTCATGACTGGCTTTAAATCTTTGTAATAGAGAGAATGCTTTATTTTACGAATAGACTTCCTAATTTTTCAACTGGCAAATAAGTGAAATAAAGGCAGTACTTTTCGAGTTTGACGGTCTAGTTTGTTTATGTGATGCAAGTCTGTTTCTATTTGGCACATCTCATTTGGCAAAACGCAAACCTTTTCTGGAGAAACACTTTTGACAAACCAATTTTTTTTTTTAAATTAATATATTTCCGGACTAAATTATTGAACCCAACCTTGTAATGCCGTTCGTGTCCTAAAAGTACTAGACTCCTTGTGTTTGTTTTCGAGGGGGAGTCCCATAGTCTCCTCTTCCTCTTGATTGTGTTCCCCATACACCTACTTTTGTCCTTTACCTCCTTTCCCTATCTTCTTTCCTCCATGTTTCCCCTCTAGATTCTCCCCATTACTCTTCCACCAGTCCCACCCTTGTACCTTTCTTCTCTTCCCCTTAGTCTCTCACCAGCCCTACCTTGCTTCTACCAGTTTCCCTGTTTGTATATGATTGTACATTTACACATAGTACTAGTGCAACATGGGCGATGCAGTGGTCCGAGAACATCACTATTTTGTAGATAGTACGTTTTAGCAAAATAAACAAATGGCTAATCTACTTCAGAGATAGGGCACACAATCTTCAGATGATTGGTTCTGCAGGGGAATCTATTTATGCTGCTTTCATCAGAAAAGGAACAGTGTTAATAAGTCTCTATCTGACAGTTAAGTACTTAGCAAGAGCATATTGTAGCCCTTGGACCTACAGAAACAGCTGACCAAATGACTTCAATCTTCAGTTCTTCCATTGTCTAATCTAGAGGTACTTGTCGTAGCCCATGCATTAAGTCCTTTCAGGCGTCTATGACCAGGACGGACTCTGCTGTACATAAGGCATGTTATCCTAGTATTGGTTCACTCCACACCATGTCTGTTTTGTTGTTTGAGGATGTCATTAAACTCTAGCCACTATATCATCCCTGAACGAACCGTTCCCCCCTCCGCCCCCATCCTGAGTATGGTGATCAAATGTCAGAGGGCTCATCAGGTAGTAAAAAGGCCAGTTATTAACTGTTATCAACTGTGTTGCCCAGTAATATAACCTAGCATTTGGTACAGCTAGGTCTCCATCCTTTTGCAAAATGGGCAGTGTAACTTACGAAAAGCCTCCATGTCCCAACAAAGTCTGAAACAATGAATCTTGGCGACCTGTAAATTTGTTGTGATTGAATGAGTGAAAGGGGTTCCTTATTGCATAATACCTATTGTAAACTGAGTAACCTGTAAGTGATGATTGAGTGTGTGGGACTTGCGGTAATGAAAGGAGGTGAACTGCGAGAAGGTAGAACTAAAGTCGTCTTTATTAGTACAAATTTTCCACATTGTGGGGAAGAGTGCATGAATCTGTTCCAAGTGAGTTTGAAAGCAATTTTAACTCAATGCTCATTATATCCGTAGTGTCTCTGAAGAGACATCCTATATCTTTTGAGATGACGAGATCATAGGACAGTGTTGTGGAGTGGATATTTGTATCATTTGACGGATAGTATCACAGAGAATGTGAAGATTACAGTGAGGCAGACCTTTAATTTATAAGGACATTTTTACACTTTGATACACAGATAAAAAAGTGGAACAATAAATGCATGGAAATGTGATCATGCTGCATTGTATGACAACATTTTAAGAGACACGATTGGACATTCAGAAAATAGTTGAGGTTCTAAGGTGCCGTTATGCTGTGTGTAACACTATCCAAATCATAAATTTTCATAGTTTATGACAATGGATTATTTGCTTTGGCTGCTGCAGTAGCCGTGGCATAACAAAAGCCCCAGCAGACCCCTCAGTGCAGGGGGTGAGCTCCAGGGTGCCCCCTCAGCAGAGTACCCTGGCCTGAGAGCTCCTGAGTGAGCCCAGAGAGAGGCCCTCCATCACTGTGCAGGAAGGCCCCCTCAAGTTTTGTTACGCCACTGTACAGTAGCAATATCAATAGGGATGTGGTTGGATATCCAGGAGAGTGTAAGGAGACCTTTAAGCTTAGCTTAGGAAATGTAGTTGCAAAGTATACAGACCATTTTTCCCTGATGAACCAGCCAGGGCGAACGTGTTTTCAACGTGTTCTACGTTTTTTTTCTACTTAATGTTTGTAACAGCACATGCTGTACTCTGTCAGTCCCAACTGTTAGCAGATATATAGCATAGCTGTATTTGAATGCTCGGTACACTGTCTATCCTGCAAGAATGGTCCCAGGTGAAATTCAGGGAAGGGAAAGACAGGCAAATGTATATAACTGCGACATTGCCTTGTAGAAAGAGGGTAAGTAAGCTATTGGCACCTGTCACACAAACTTCAACCCCTCAGAGAGATTCCATCTTTTACTGTTTGCTGGAAGCTACTGCTTCACAAATATTGTGTGTCACAAATTTGAAAGCAAAAATGAATGGCACATTAGTGTGAACATCTAATCTGAAAAACGGAATCTCAAAATTTCTGAGAACCCTGCTTTTTATTGCATTAACAAGAAGATTACAAAATTAAGTTTGAAATTGGTGTTGACGTGGCACATTCGTTGGTGCTGGAAGTTATGTCACACGCTGTGCAAACATTTATTTGAACTTCTCAAGGATGCAGATGGGCCACAGGACTACTGAACACTGCACCAGGGGAGGGGGATGTTGGCGGAAGTTGGGGAGAGCGTGAAGCGAGCTGCAAGCCCCATAACTATCAGCACCAGGAGGTGCTTTTTATGAGGGGATGGAGAGGAGCCCCCTAGTGCTTTAAAGTGCCAACTCATCTCCCACAGCGAGGGACTACTGAACACTGCACCAGGTGACTGATAGCCCCATAACCATCAGTGCCAGGAGGTGCATTGCCTGAAGCGGTGGAGGAGGAGCCTCCAACCTCTTTAAAATGCCAACTCCTCTCCAGCAGCGTGGGATACACCCAGGCAATGGGTGGGCCCGTCCTGTGCCCATCAGCAACAGGAAGAGCCACCCCCACCTGGCCCTTCTTTTATGACCAGGCACGTGTTTAACTCCTGAGGTGAAGGTCCTTGAAATGTTGTGAGTGGCCCAAGCATGTAAGTGAGGAAAAGGAAGGCCACAGAGCCAATAAGGGGCTCAGGAAAGAAGCCTAAACCAGGTGAGAAAAATGCTCCAGGAAAGTGTACCTTGGACGATATTAATAATTTAATTGAGGTGGATGAGGAACTGCTAACTTGGGGGAAAGTGCAAGTGGGGGGCTAGGGCGCCAAATCCAAAATAACTCATTTTCTAAAAAAACAAAGAGAGTAAGAAAGACACCACTACCATTAGCTCCATTCCAGGAATGGTAGCTTCTAATGTGTTAGAGACTGGGTGTTTAGTAACTCCCCTCTCAACCAAGCCAAGTACTATTGACGCTCAATCCATCATCATCTAGGATCCAGAATCATCAGATAACCAACCAGTTCCTATACCTAACATTACATATTCCAATCGTTTTGCCCAATTGGCTGACCCGATACTCGACATAACCTTGCTTAATGACAAATTAAGGACATTGCTGATATGAAAGCCACCATGCAGCTGACAAGCCAAAGGGTGTTAGATCTCTCTGAGCTGATTGCAAACCTTCTGAGAGAATTTAAGACTCCCCTATCTTGGAACATGTGCAATGCTGTCAGCACTGCCGGTCGAGCTCTTTGTAAGTGGGGGATGAAAATTACAGGGTACAGCCATCTTCTGTCCTATCCAAAGTTTCCCAAGTCATAAATGTACTTGGCAGTAGTACGAGTACTGACCAAGAAACCCGGGGGGCACATCCCCTTATACAGCAGACTGAGGGTAAGTGTCTAGACAGCAGATTTATTTTCCTCTGCCGCGCACTCACAAAGCATGTAACTCTTACACTGCTAGGCCTCCGCGCCCCTGTGCTGAGACCTTTTGTGGCTATGTAGGGTAGTTTGCTCTTAGGCCTCCATAACTTTTTGTGCACATAACATAACCAAACTACATTTTTGTCTTTTTTCACAACATCCTGAGGATTCTAAAGGTTCCCAAAGTTTATAGATTCTCCTGGAAAGGACCGAGAAAATAGGCAAAATATAGCAAAATGTTGAGATTTTTTAGAGAAAAAGGGAAAAAGTGTTCCAGATAAGTGTCTGGTTTCTTTCTAAAAATGACATCCATGAACGGTTTGCTGTACTAATGCCACTATCTTCCCAGCTTTCAGAAACATGCAGAGCTGAATTTAAAAAAACGAATTTTGTACCACAGTTTTAGCATTTTTCTAAGAGGTTGCCAATTTCCCTATTTTTGTGCTCTCAATCTATTTCCAGTATGAGGCGAAAACCAGTGTGAAACCGATGGGTGTTCCAGAAAAGCAATAGATTTCTGAAAAGTAGACAAAATGCCAAATTCAGCAAGGGGTCATATGTGCAGATTTCTCAATGTGTTCCTAAGGAAAATACCTGTTGAAAAAAGAAATATTGAAAATGAGTAGGGAAAACAGTCATTTGTAACAACATTTTCATCTGAAGTTTTTGTCACCATGGCAGATTGACAAAAGCATTATACAGCTACATCTACTAGACCCTTCTGGTTGAGGGGTATATAGGATTTGTGGGTTTCCAAGAAACGAAGGTACCCAGAACAAACAACTGAGCTGCACCGTACAATGTTTTTTTCAATAAGTACCAAGTATAGACCAATTCTTATAGTGAAATACGCAGAGTGAAAAATGAGTATAAAGGAAACTTATGCATTTCTGAAATCAGCACAAAATATAAAGTTTAGATGCTGTGGTTAGTTCTACATCGCCGAATTTGTGGGTAGCCTTACTAGCGTATGATTTGGATGGTATTTTTCAAAATGTCATCTTTCTTATACACTGGCTTACATTTGAAAGGCATAAATACAGCAAAATCCAATTGGAAATAACAAATGTTCTGCTATTCTATCCTCCCACAAGTCTCCCGATAAAAAAGGTATGTCACTTTTTTTGGGCAGAACTTGTGCCCGCGTTGGGAAACAGCCCAAAATGCAATATGGACGAAGCACATTTTTCCAATGAAAACTGACCCCCTTTTTCCGATGTGGGTAGTTCTAGATTTTGGACCCTAGTTCAGCTGGCACCTAGGGAAAGCTAGCAAACCTGTACATGTTTTTAAAACTAGACACAGAGGGAAATCCAGGGTGGGCTAACTTGCATGTCTCTCACCACATTGTTACTCTCAGAAACCCTTGCAAACCTCAAGGTATGACTTGAAAATTCACATTTTCCTCACATTTTTGTGATGAAAAGTTCTGGAATCTGTGAGGAGCCACAAACTTCCTTCCACCCAGCATTCCTTCAAGTCTCTCGATAAAAATTATACCTCACTTGTATGAGTAGACCTAGGGCCCGCAACAGAAAATGGCCAAAAATGCAACATGGACCCAGCACATTTTTCCACCGTAAACTTAACTCTCCTTTTCCGATGTGGGTAGCTCTAGATTTTGGACCCTACCTCAGCTGGCACCTAGACAACCTGTATATTTTTTAAACTAAACCCCCAGGGAAATCCAGGATGTTGTAACTATTAGTTTAAAAAAAAATATATATTTGCCCATAATGCCATGCAAACGTCAAACTTTGCCTGAACTCATGCATCTCCCTTACATTTCGGTGATGGAGACTTCAGAATCGGTAGGAATCCACAAAATTCCCACCACCCAGCAATGCCCCACCTGTGGCGATAAACTAGGGGTGGAGATGAACTCTGCTCTGCCAGCGGATTTCATAGTTTTCCCCCACTCCACACTCTATTTGGAGCGTGGAGTTCGGCAAAAACTCCACCAACTACCACATAGCAGAGTTTACCAGCACCACTAGTTTCACAAGCGCCAGCACATGAGAACAGCCACTGTGGCCAAAGACATTAAAGAAAGACAAGTATGATGCTTACTCGTATTTGAATAGTGTCATACTTCCTTCTTCAGTGTCTATGGCCACAGGTGCTGGTCTCCTGTGCCGGCACTTGTGCAACTCACTTTGTTAGAGAACATACGCGTTTCCGAATGACCGAACTTCGGGACATAAATATTTTCAAAGTTGCTCCCCCGACATATAAAAGGTTATTTCTTTGGCGCTCGTGTTCCGAAGCAGTGTCATTTGGCAGTGTTTTACAGGGAGCTGGTGAGGCTCATGGTACTACTGTCCACCGGTACTCAGGAGACATTTCCCCAAGAAAGAAGACTTGTAAGAGTTTTGGGAGCAGGTGATGACTGTCTGTGGGTGGTGTAGGGTCGGCGACGACCAGCACTACCTTTTGGATAAATACTGCGGACACTGAATGCTTGGTTGGAACACTGGGCTCGGCCCGACACGTACCCACAGCCTCCGTGCTCAGACACATTCTCCCTTGTGTTTGCTGCGGCGAACATTGTACACGCCCCCGGCCGTCCACTCTTTTTATTACCTGGGTCACATGACCTCGGGTTCACCCAACATCAGCCCCTTAACAGAGGGAAACGCCACGAGGTGCTGAGGAGTGGGCACACCCCTCCAGCACAATACAACAAAGTAGTGTCCGGCGCACAGTTTCGTCACTGGCGCAACACTAAATTCTTCCTAAAAATTGAAAAACAGTAACTACACACAATGAAGATTAACACACATTAAACATCCACAAAATGATCACAAAGTTTTATGGAGGGGGCAAGATTATGGCGCATATGATATCGAGTATTTTCCGATCGCCCCGAGCTCACGGATGGAATTGAGGCAGGGGAAGACTCATCGTGTGACAAAGGGACTGGCGGGCCACCAACTCGACTCTCAGTATTCTCTTCATCACAGTGCTCGCCATTATTAACTGAAGATAGATCATCATTAGATGCATGGACTTCAGCATCCACCTGAGATCCTTCGGGACAGTTAAACCTCTTGAACAAAGACACATTTCTGGTCACCATATCCTTCCCTCTACGAGCCACATCGCTTCACAATCATCCAGGGGGAAGGATCGAATGGCATGCGGAATTTGCTGCCGCGAGTGGTGACCTTGAGCAACACCCGATCTCCCACTTTCAGATCAGACAGCCTTGCTCTCCCGCGACGGCTTGCAAGTCCGTTGGTGGCGGACCGGCAGATCTGCACCTGAACGGGATCAATGGGACTGGGAACCCATGTCCTGTGATGGGGTATTGAGTCCACCACCGGTCGTCCAAACACAACATGCCCCGGAGCTTTACCAGTTGTGGAATACGGAGTCTGACGGTAATATCTCAAGAACGAATACATTGCAAATTCACTTGGCTGGCCACATGCATTAGCAATGTGTAACACCTTGTTCAACGTGCGCATAAAACGTTCAACCTGACCATTCGCCTGTGGTCACCTTGGCGTGATTCGTCGGTGGCGAACACCAGTCTTCTCAAAGTACTCAGACAGTTCCTTGCTCTGAAACGGAAGCCCATTGTCAGTCTTGATCTCAGATATGAGACCACGAGTAGCCAATATCTTTTCCAGATGCGGAATCACCACTTCCGCAGCAAGAGAGGAGATTACTTCCACCTCTGGATATTTGGAAAAGTCATCAACAAGAGCCAAAGTGTGTCACCCATCAGGAAGGCTCCCAAAATCCAAACTGGCAGACATCAACGGAGAGGTTGGCCCAGGTTCAGTTTCCACCAGAGTGGGGCGATTCGGCTCTCCCGACGCTTGACTCCACTCACAGGTTTTTACCACCTCTTCCACCTGCTCATCCATGAGTGGGAATCATACCTTGGACCTTAACCGGCCCTTTGTTTTCACCATTCTCTGGTGTCCATTGTGAGTCAGTTGTACTACTCGGGATGTGAGCGACAATGGGATTACCAATCGGCATCCTCGGAGGAGGCACCCCTCAGCAACCACTGTTAATTAATCTCTCACCTGGTATAAGCTCCCTAGGATCCTTTGTGACAAGGAAACCAACGTGGGAATCTGTTTCTTCATCACAAACCATTGATTATCACTGATGGCTCTGAATACCTTTTGGAGACACTCGTCGCTGGCCATAGCTTGAACAATTTAATTTACGGAGATAGGTTTTGGGCGGGATTGGTCAGAAACCAATCTGACGTATTCTTCGGTCTCCTCGGCGTCATTGATCTCGTTGTCTGAAGCAGCTCTGGGGTGCCTGGAAAGGTAATCCGCCAGATTGTCTGACCCAGGACGATACTCAAGCTGGCAGCAATAGTCTTGCAGCTGGAGCATCCAGTTTTCAATTCTTGGTGGAGGCTTTGAAGTCGTGCCGTTAAACAGAGGTATGAGCGGCTTATGGTCGGTAGTGACCAAGAAAGGGCAACCATATACATACATGTAAAAGTGTTTGCAGCCCCAGTGTACCGCAATGGCCTCCTTCTCTATCTGGGAGTACCTCTGCTCCGTTTCAGTCAGAGACCTGCTTGCGAATGCACTGGGGACCAGTCTTCACAGCTCTGTTTTTCAAACAGTACCGCACCCAATCCCTTTGGGCCCGCATCCACCGCAACCTTTGTTTTTTTCTTTGGGTCGAAATACCTTAACGTGGTGTCACTTGACAGAGCATTTTTTACTGCCTCAAACGCTTTTTGCTGGACCACACCCCAAACCCATGGTTCCGATGACTTCATCAAAGTTCTAAGCGGTTCTGTTAGCGACACCAAGTCTTGTATAAACCGGCCACAATAGTTGACCATCCCCAAAAAACTGTGAACCTCCGTTACGCAGGTCGGGGGAGGAGCGTCCTTGACATCTCTCACCTTCGCAGGGTCAGGAGCTTACCCCAGCAGCGGAGAAGACATAGCCAAAAAATTTTATGTGATCCGTTAAGAATTCACACTTCTGGCGACGGAGGGTGAGACTGGATTCTTGAATCCTTCGTAATACCTGGCGGAGCCGGGAGTGATGCTCAGCGATGGTGGGGGCCTGAATCAAACTATTGTCACTTACATTGATCGTGCCAGGTCGATCCCTCAACAGTTCCTGTATGGTGTTTTGAAACACCTCCGCTGCACTCGATACTCCAAAACTCAAACGTCGGTACCTCCTCAAACCAACATGGGTGGAGAAAGTTATGTACCTTGACTCCTTAGATAAAACCAATTGGTGGTATCCTGAATGTAGATCCAGTTTGGAGAACCAACACGACCCGCTGAGCTCCGCTATAAGGTCATCTATGGTGGGTGTCAGATGTCTCTCACGTTTGATCGCCGTGTTGGGAAGGCGCATGTCCACACATGTGCAGACGTCTCCGGTTTGCTTTGGCTTGCGCGCGACCACTATGGGCGACACCCACGAAGTCGGTCCTGTCACCTTCTCGATTATGCCAGCCTTCTCTAGCTATTCAAGTTCCTTTTCTACTTGGGGTCAGAGGTGGAATGCTATTCTTCTGTGCCTGAGTGCCACAGGTTGAACAGTCTCATCAATGTGCAGCTTCACCTCCTTGTCCTTAAGGCATCCAATTCCTTCAAAAACCTCACAATACTGGGCTACGAGCTCTGCCACCGCCTCCTGGTGTATGCCAAATGCAAAAGTGACAACCCCCAGGTCCTCCGCCGTCTGGCAGCCTAATGGCATTACCTGTCCGTCTTCAGCTACATAGACTTTAGCCCTAACTGCACTAGACTCATGTGCTACTGTGGCATGGAACATATCTTTTAAGGCCAACGGGGTGTTCTGTCCATAGGCATACACTCAGATTTTGGTGTTCGTGAGTGTCGGCAGCGGGCTCATTTTCTGATATTCGCTGGCAGCGAGGATATTTATAGACGCCCCTGTGTCGGCAACAGCGATGATGTCCTGACTGTTCACCGTTACCTGGCATCTGGGAAGCCTCTTCGAGGACTGGGCCGTGTTCCCAATGGTAAATAATGAATGAATGACATGCTCCTCTGCTTCATCGTCATCCATGTCACTCCCTTGTTCTGATTCTTCGGTTGTGATGTTGACTCCTGCTGTGCTGGTGCGTGATTTACCTGACTGACACACTCTCGCAAAGTGATTTAACTTCCCGCACCCTGTGCAGTTCTTTCCTCTCGCCGGGCATTCTGTTGGTCGGTGTGGTTGCCCACCGCAGTACCCACATTGTCTCTGATGTTGTCTTGGGATGTGCGGCTTTGTCTTGGTTGTGGGTGCCTTCACCATATTTACTGGTTCTTCTTTGATGGGTCTCTACAGTGCTGCCTCCATGTGAGACGCCCGCGCCTTTGACAGTTCCTTGGTGCGTCCCATCATGAGGATGTCTGTTAATGACCTCCCAGATTCCTCGAGGATTCATTCACGCAGTTTTATTGACGCGCACCCCTGTATGACTTGCCCTCGTATTTCTTCCGCTTCATCTGCAAATTGACAGGTACTGGCCAGGCCGCACAGTCGCAAGTGGAACGAGTTAATGGATTCTTCCGGTTGGGGTCTTGCTTGTCTAAAAACGAAGCGCTCATAATCCGTGTTCGCTATTGGTTCAAAATGTCTGTTGAGAGCTGCTATCAGGGTGTGATGCGTTTTGGGGGCGTCTTCTTGAAGGTTCTTGGATATATTGTAAATGTCCTTTCCCTCTATGTGAATGATCAATGCCCTCTTCTGATCGTCCTCTACCTTCGTTGCTTCAAAAAACAACATGACTCTTGCCACCCAGTCTCTCCACTTTGAAGCTTGTGCTGACTGAGCTCCTTCCTCCACGAACGGTTCTATGGGTGGTATGACAGACATGATGGATCACAAAGGGGGGCGTGGGTGTCTGACCGACGTAGATCTGGGGAATATCTCAGGGCAGTGTCTCTGGCAGCGCAATATTCTTTATGTGTTTTATCTGGAGCTAGAAGCTTATGTCCAGTTGGATCAGTGCTCAGTCATCTGGGTCCCCCTCTGCAGGCACGGGCAGAATATGCTGTACTTTGATGAGTTGAGCTCTTAGCAGCTGAGTTTATTAGTACTAGTGGCCTTGGGGCGTATTATGTTGTGGGCGTGGCCTCTGGGCTGAAATACCGGGAGTCTCACACTTCTCACCACAGGGGGCTGTCAACACTCACTTGGTAAGTTGTATTGCCTGGAGGGAGCCGTCCCTTTTTTTTTTTTTTTTTAAACTCCCGACACCTTGTGCTCATCCAGTTGATCGCCTGCCGGCCTAGACGCTCCTTTGATCCATGGAGCAAGGCTGCGGCAGTGACGGTTTTGCTTGGCAATGCGTTACAGCCTGTGGGTTAAGCGCCCCCGTGGCATGATCACCGCACGCTGCGGCTGCCGCGGGGCAACACACGCTGGGAGGGTTCCAGACCCTCGTCGCCAATTTGTAGTGTCGGCGATGACCGGCACTACCTTTTGGATAAATACTGCGGACACTGAATGCTTGGTTGGAACACGGGGCTCGGCCCGACACGTGCCCACAGCCTCTGTGCTCAGACACATTCTCCCTTGTGTCTGCTGCGGCAAACACTGTACACGCCCCTGGCCGTCCACTCTTTTTATTACCCGGGTCACATGACCTCAGGTTCACCCAACATCAGCCCCTTAACAGGGGGAAACGCCACGAGGTGCTGAGGAGTGGGCACACCCCTCCAGCACCATACAACAAGGTAGTGTCCGGCGCACAGTTTCGTCACTGGCGCAACACTACAGGTGGAGGCGGCACTGGGTGGGGATGCTGGAGGGTAGTCCAGGCAGCTGAGCCAGAGGCATAAAGTGCTGCCCGGTGCTGGGTACTTTCCCCTCATACCCTCCATTGTTTTAAAACAATAAGCCCTCGTTAGGATGCATTGAATCACTCACAGTCCTGGTCCCGGGAATGTTTTCATTACTGCACTAATCATTGCTACAATCTTGGTAGGGCAGCTGCCTCTCTGTGTTTATCTCTGTGAAAATGCACATTTTCACAACTCCTGAGTGTGCACTGAGTCTCATAGGAAAATCTGAGCATGGCCCTCACACGTGGCTGCGTTGTATTTCCTGTGGGTACTTAATTTGTCCACTACATATGATTAAAGAAGATAAAGATTTCACGTGCAATTATCGGTGTTGGTTTGCCCGTAATGTTTTGGAGGAATTACATATTTCATGGAGTTCTATGGCCTTGTTCATACATGTCTAGTTCGTTACTCACAACTGTACATCTGACTGAAAGGGGTGGCGTGGTTAACACTATGTTATTTCCTGGCACTCTGTGAATGATTTAATATGTCTCACTTATTCCGTCGAGTTTTGTTTGTCAAAGATCTAATGCATTTTCAACAGAAAACCTAACATACGGCTTTGATCTTTTAACAAGTGTATTTTTACCTGAGCTGTTCCTAATGTCTGAACAAAAGTTTGCTCCACCCCTCCATTATCAGGAGCAGTGCATGATCGTTTGCACTTGTTTTTAGTAGCATGAACATTCACAGCGCACGTCAAATTACATGACAACTTTGTGTTATGCTCGTATCTGCATTTCCTGACATTAAAAATAATCACATTCATTATGCACTGAACACCTCATAAACGTGCAGGATGGTGCAGTGACTTGAATGTCCGCCTTCCATCCGTCTGCAGAGGGTGCACAGAGTACCTTTCAATTAGATAAGAGTTGCAACAGTTTTTACAGTGCTTAAAAGCAGCAGAAGCACTGTACTGAAAACGTATTTTTATTTGTCTTTAAATACCCTTAGAAATATGGAGATTAGATAGAACAAGAGCTTTACCACTTGTGGACTTTCCTCAAATACAGCTGGTTTTGGGCTCCTTGGTACTAAATAACAAAACACAGACAAAATCTAATGAGCTCACTTGATAGTGGTGGGCTCTGAAGGATCTCATTGCAGAGAGTGGGAACCATTACTGTGTCATGAGCAGAAGAGTGTGAGTAGGTGAGAGGGTGCTGAAGATGTCAGAGGTCATGACACTGATAGACACAGTGCTGCAGCTCCAAGGAGGGGCCTTTTACACACATGAGAGATATCGGGATTAGGAGTGGGGGAACTCTATGGAATTCCAGTTTTTATTTAACTCTGAAGAGTAAAAGTTTGTGAGTTCTTCCTGCATTTATAATAAAAATGCTGCCCCACTTGTGTGGATGGCCTAGTGCCAGGACAGGAGTGGATCAAACCAAGCACAATAGGATCCCTTGCATGGAGACTCCTATTGTCTTGGTTGGATTGAGGGAAAATGCCTGACTTGAAGAAAGTTGGAGGTTTGCAGGGCATTTTGGGTAAGAAAATGGCAGAGGGTGCATGTGAAGCACACCACCCTGGACTTCCCCAGTGTCTGGGTCTGATAGGTTTTTCCAGGTTACACAAGCCCAAAAAGTCAGACGTTCACTATTGTAAGGTGGATGGTTTGGGAGTTAGCAAAGCTCTGTAAAATCAACACCCAAAAAGGTCAAATGCCCTCTTGATTGCCTTTGGAAAGAGCTGCTTTAGTTTGCAGGGGGAGCAGAAAGACTGTTGCCCTCTTCAGTTGGATTGGGGCATAACCATGCCCATTGTGGTGGGCAGCCCCCACCCCCTGTGAGTTTTTTTATTTATTTATTTTTATTCCCTGCTGTCTAGTGGACTATCTGCCTCCTGAGGGCATATCAAGGGTAATTACCCCCATCTCCCCCAAGAAGGGCAGAAAGACTGTTTCGATTTAGTTTAAAAAAACAAAGCAAATTCTTCTATGGTGTCTAGTGGACTTTCAGTCCCACCTAGGGGAAAATCAGGAGTAATAATCTCCATCTGCCCCGTGGGAGGGGCAGAACGACTTTACCTATTTGTGTTTGGCTGGTTGGGGGCATTGACATGCCCATTTCGGGCAGCCTCCATCCCTAGGTATGAAAAAAAGCCATGGTGTCTAGTGGGTTTTCTGCCCCCCACCCCCTGGGGGCAGATCGAGGGCTATTGACCCATCTGCCCCTCCAGGGGGCAGAAAGACGTTTGCTCCTATTTATTTTGGGTGGGGGAGTGGCCTTGCCCATTGTGAGCAACCCACTCCTCTTTTATAAAAAATAATCCCTGGTGTCTAGTAGCCTCCCTGGGGGGTGGAAAGACTGTTTACATTTGTGTTTGGGGATGGGTGGGGGCATTGGCATGCCAATTCTGGGCAGCCCCCACCCCTAGGGTATGGAAAGAAAATAATTGTTCGTGATTAGTGGGCTTTATTCCCCCTGGGTGGAGCAGATTGGCAGCTATTACCCTCATCTGCCCCCCCAGGAGGGCAGAAGGAATGTTTTTGTGTTTGGAGCAGATGGTGGCATTGGCATGCCCATTTCGGGCAGCCCCCCCAGGTTTGGAAAAAATAAAATAAATCCCTGGTGCGTAGTGGGCTTTCTGCCCCATCCTCCGGGGGAGCAGATTGGGAGCTATTGCTCCCGCCTCACCTCAGAGGGGTCAGAAAGACTGAACTCCCCAAAATAATATGGGGGAGCAAATGCCCTTGCCCATGGGGCTGCTCCCTGGTGCCTGGTGGACTGGATCCCTGCTTGGGGACCACCCTACTGAGGCAATCCCCACGCAGGGATCCACTACGTAAGGGCCCCATTGGAAAGGGGAGATACTCCCCTTTCCAATGATACCTCTCTTGTCTGCCTAGGTGATGGGGGGAGCTGAGATAGTCCCCCAAGCACCTAGGCAGTGAAAGTAAAATGAGCTGATCGGCTCATTTAACTTTTGTTTTCAGTGAAAGTACATCAGCTCACTGATCGTCATTCCCTTGAATACCAAAAACAGCCTTGGGAGCTGGGGAAACCATTCCCCAGCTCCTGCAGCTGTTTTTTGGAAAAGGAAATCACTCTGGTGCCTGCATCAGTGGGATTTCCTGTGCTGTATGTGAAGACGGCTGGGAGCCGTCTGACACACATGAGCACAGGCGGCATCGCATGGCTCCTGGGGGTCCATCTTATGCAAGAGGTTAACCAACCAGCAGCAGACAATATTCCCCCTTGCTTTTCTAACCAACCACTCCTTGCAAACTGGGACACCCCTACCTACGTACTGGCAGAACATTGGTCATAAATATTGTGGGATGCTTACTCTAAGACTCAAGGCTGCAAAAAGAGTAAACAGAAATATTGGTGAACAAGGTGACCCACTGAATCAGATCTAAAAAAAAGTGCCTTTCAATTGTACATTCAGACTTTGCTTTTGCGCAACGCCTACCTAACCCCACTGAGAACTGGGACACAATCAGGCTAACAATGATTCCTCATTAGTCAATGGGTTATCGGCCTTGGACACACAATCTTATCCACCCACATGTGAAACAATTCAATTCAGGAGCATCCAAGGCTCCCAGTCCAGTGACACACCCTGTTTCCTACCCCTGTGTCCCCTGCAATCACAAGATCCAAGTCTATAAGGGAGAGAGGATGCACCAGTAATAATGAATGTAATTGACTCAAGTGATCCAAGAAGTCCTGTTTGAATGAAGTGAATGGCTGAAGGAAGGGCCTCCTTCTGCCTGCCCACTAACATATTATCTATTCTTCCAAACCCAAGTCCAACTGCCCATGTTCTAGCACCATCCGGTAGTACCCTAGATTTTCATATATGTATATTCAGAGCCAAATAGTTGAGTCAGTTATGTTCCAATTACCCTACTTAAGACCAGCGATGCCTATTCATTTAATTTCCACTGATTTAATCTCAACAGTTCCCATATTGATAAGTACTGATCAAGTTACACCAGACATAATCCATTTGGATGATTGTAGTACTATACTTTTCGCACTGCTGTCCTGGAATGTAGTTGGTATACAAGGGAAACCTGTAGACCTAGAGTGGGGAATCTTTACAATGGATTTGATATATTTATATTACAGGAAATATGGGCCATTGAAAAAAAATCTTTAGTTAAGGGTACACAAAACCATGGCGTAGAGGCAGTTCCATCCAAAGCGGCCCGCCCGTCTGACAGACTTCTGATTTGCATTTTAAAAAAATGCCAGGTGTCACTGTAAAAAGATTAGGTTTGTGTATTAGTGGGCAGAAGTGGTGTAGGGTTAAAGTTCAAAATATATACAACGGCTCTACATACAGGAACAAAGATTCATCTATATCAAAAATTGTTGGCCCATCATCTCTCCCAGTGCTTAGATAAATACTCTGTCAAACTTGAAGGCAACTTTACTACCACCTACGAGCCCCTAGAAGGGTTAACAGCCATTACCAAGGGGGCAGATGAAGTGAGAGGTATCCAGAAACTAGAGGCAAAACCACTTAGTACATGGTCCTCCACAGCACTTCAATTGTTGTCCCTTACCATGACCATTGGTCTGTGCACCTGTAATGGCAGATTCAGGTCAGATTAGCTCCTTGTCCCAACTTTTCTCAGAAGTAATTGTCAGGGTAGAATTAACTATGTTCTTCTTGATATTAACCTCTGGTATTTGGCGCTGGATTTTGAAATTGTGACCTGGAAGGACAGCGACTAAGATTTTCTCAAATTAATAATGACAATTTTGTTAAGACTAATACAACTTCAGTTCCACAATACGAAACAACCTTGACATTATCAAATAGAAAAACTGTCAAGTGGTCTAAAATCAGCCTCAATTCAGATATAATTTTGCAAATATACGCTGCATTCAATAGCATTTTGGCCCATTTGAAACCACTTCACATAACGAGATACCCATGGGTAAACTGTATAATGACCTGTTTAATCGTCTACATTCCCTATGTACCAAAGAAATGGAGGCCAGTAGGGGAAGAGTAAATTACTCCTGATCTTGATACTCGAGTGAGTGCTGTAAGGGGGATTCATAAATTAATTAGACAGCACTGAGTGAACTATAAATCAATCATAGCCTCCTTGAGGCAGGAATGGAAAGAGAGGAATTGGTTAGCCTTAATTGAAGCCTCTAAAAACAAAGATCATAAATTATTTTGGCAGATTTTTTTCACATGGTGATATAAAAACCCCAAGCGCTATTGTATACGTGGTCCAACCACAGCAATAGGTGGAGCACTTCATGGAAATGTATGCTGTAACCCTCCCCAGCAGGTCTCTCTTACTGTTGAATATACAAAAGCTCCACATGATTCAGACGATACAGCTGATGATAAATTTTCCACGTTCTCCTTGGATTAGACGTTGAGGGCCATTTGTTCTTTATGTCCTGGTAAGGCGCCTGGCCTGGACAAAATTCTGGGAGATCTCTTCAGTTCGCAGTTCGGAGTATGAGGACCCTACATCAGTGCCCTATCTAATAAAAGTTTGGCAGGTGATAGTATACATCCTTCCTGGCTAGGTGCCAAAAAAAATCTTATTTTTCAAATGGGTGATGGATCCCTTCTTAGTAATTATAGACCAATCAGTCTGATTGACAACCTTCAGAAGGTTTTCTATCATCAAATACTCATTAGACAACAAGACTGGATAGATAAACACTAGGTCCTATCCCCATTTCAAGCAGGGTTCCATACCAAAGTGAGTACAATAGACCAGATATTCCATCTAAACCTTATAGTTTGGAAATACTAAATACCATCTCTACATGGCTTTTGTAGATTTGAGGGCTGCCTTCGACCTGGTCCCCAGACATCAACTGTGGTCCACTTTGGACAGAATGAGCATAGAACCATGCTTTCTGGATGTCCTTATCCGACTCCATGAAAGGAATTTGGCAAAAGCGAGGTGGGGGTGAGGGGAAAGTTTACAGATCATATACCCATTGACCGTGGTGTGCGCCAAGGATGTGTGCTTCCTCCCACTCTGTTTTCCCTCTTTATAAATGATTTGGTGGACCATTTATAAACATGTATTCATGATTGTTCCAGGCTTGGGGGGTTTGTCAATTCCCACCTTATTATTTATGGATGCTACTGTGCTACTATCCCGCACCTCAACTGTGCTGCAGAATCTGTTGCGCAGCTCTGCTGAATAATGTGATACCCGTGGTTTGCAAGTAAACACTTCCAAAACTAAGATTTTGATTCTCAAACCACATAAATCATTCAAAGGGGCGTTCTTCATGAGTGGGACAAAACATCAGCAAGTAGACTAATCTGATTGTCTGGGATGGAGGATTGGCAAACCCACCAAATGGAAGGTCCAAATTTTTAAATTGGAACTATCCCTGCTCCATAGCACATCAGCAGTAATTAAGCACTATAAAGTTTCTACTTCAAAATCAGTATCCAGGTCATTAGGATGTATAGGGCAAAGGTGCCGTCTGCCACTCTTAATGGTGCAGGACTTTGGGGTGAAGAGAACTTGGGGGCTGATATCTGGAAAAAAACTGCCTTATTACATCCCTTTTATATCTTCCATGAAGTACCCACTGTTCCGGTGTTCTTCGATACTGGCCTTAAAAGATTTGGAGATATAGCCAAGGTAAGATCTTTACTCCTCTGGCTTAGACTGTGGTCTACCCCTGAATTGGCCACATATAGATTAGCCCTGGAGTAGGTTTTTAACTCGGGGAATAGCACCACCATCCTCTGACATTAAACACAATTGGACATTATAGGCTTGAGTATGTACTGGTCCAATCCATAAAAAATGAATGATAACTCAAAGGCAGTCGTTAAAGAAAAATTTGGGTCCACATGACTCTGCTATACCATCCTAATGCAAAGGTAGCAGGATTGACCGTCTCATTTTTGTCTTTTAAACTCACACCATCACTTGAACGTTGTATCAATGCCTTCGTACCACCATTAGCTAGCACCCTGCTGTCTTGGTTTAGGCCTATTTGCATTGTGTGGGGCACAAGACACTTTAGTGAAGCTTATTGAATCCTAAGGTCAGATTGCAGCATTCCGATCGCATTAACTTACTTACTAGCTGTCTTGCAAATCAAGGAAATTCCTGGGAATCTTGTTGTAGTATTTTAATTCATGTATTGATTAAGCAAAGCTGGTCTACACAAATACAATAAATTGTATGCAACCGTTTCTATTTTTTTTCCCTTTTCTGCTGTTTTTTAAAATTTGTACTGATGAGAAATGTGACGAAACCAATTGCTGCTATTGTACTCTGTTTTTATATAAGTATTTATTCATCAGTGTTTTGTATTTTTATTGTACATATTATGGGCTTAAATCCAAAATAAATATTTGAATTGAACTGAATTGGTGTTTCATCTTTAAAGTGTTAATTCCAAGCCTTATTATGTTCCTTACTCCAGACCTTACCTAATGCTGTCTTTGAAGGTAACCTTGACCTTAACTCTGATACTGTTCTTTACTCCTCGGATTCTAAACCAGGTATGTGCTGTAATTTTAATTCTAAACATGTTCCAGATTTTACAGTAATTGAATGCTTAACATTTTCCCTTATCCTAATTCCTTCTCTAAACTGAATGCAGTCCAATTTCAGCCGTAAAACTGATCCACACCCAAACTTTGAATTCATAACTTTCACCCCCATCTCTATCTTGAAATTCACTAACTAAATCTGTTTTTTCCTATTACCATAATCTTAAAAATGGTCTTGACACATAACCATGGGCCATATTTACATTTCTTTTTTTTATCCCGTTGTCCACTCTATAGAACTGTAGTCTTGCAACTTTTGTGCTTTTTAATTTCTACCTAAACTAATTCAAACTTAAGTTTTCTTCCTATATTTAGATCATATGCCCTTCATATGTTTATGCAAAATAGGCGTAGAATACAGGGGAACAATAGAAGGTGATGCCAGTTAAACCTTTTCTGATAGGTCGAGCCAACCTCAGAATTTCTTAGAGGCATGTCCAGACTGGAAACTTAAATCAGTCCTGTGACAAATGTTCAAACTAGCCCACGGAGCAGAAGGCCATGACTAAAAAGGGACCACAGGGACAGGTTTGGTCCATGGTAGCCTATCCTGCTGTGAAAGCAGCCCCAATGCTGCAGCACACATAAAACCGACCCTGCATAGGTGGTGCTAGTGTCAATTTAGTTTTGCACCATTCACTGCTCTCTGTGAGTGAGGTAAGAGAAAGGATACAGAATGTATGAACACAATCGCCAAATGATATGTTGAATGAGCATTGATATCATCTAATATCCTGCTGGTGGCATAAGCTTAGAAATGTACTTGTTATGAAAGTAGAAATTGTTCCAGATAATTTTTGTTCTGCCTTACTATGCAGTCTCATTCCCTGGTGCAGGTCATGTGCTATTACTTTCCCTGCAAATAAACTTGACAAACCACTACAGCCAGTGGTCAAACAAAATCCTGCTCGTACTTTAGAATGCACAGCTGTGAAACTCTTCATCAGAGCAAGACATTACTCCACAAACGTGACATACTTTGTAAACTTTTTTGACTGACAGTAAACTCTTTACACACAGTGCATCAGTATTTTTCCTCTTGCTACTTTACAACAATATTCAAATATACTACCAATCTATGCGCACACGTGTTGCAGGATCATGTTGTATCTCAGAAATTCATTCTCTGCGTCTGGGCTTATTTTATGTGAGATGATTCCTTTGCACATCCATGCAATGCATAGTTTAAACCCAACACGTCTTGAAAATGTACAAACACTTTCTCATACCCCGTCTTACATCCGATAAGGAATCAACATACCATCCATTTTCTGTGAAATGCCAATTTTGGTTTAGATAGACTGGCTATCTGCTTAACCTCCTCCAAAGGGCTTTTGTTCGTTCTATTTATTACATTTAGCGTCATCAGGGATTTCTACCAAGGTTCATAATCTGCCTCTCTGTACAAAAATAATGTTTTCTACCTTTGATAACCTTGCTACTGACCTCACCATATCCTTGGCATCCACCTACTTTGTAGAGGCCCCCAGTTGAGCTGCACACTTCTGTGGTCTAAGTTTTGTCTGTGTCTTGCCTGGCATATTTGGAAACAGCTAGATTCCCAACACAATCACATCCACAAATAACTTTTTTTTATCCAATTGATTTCTAAGCATTATAGTAATATTTCTGTACAGTTTGTTTGATACAGGCCACCCAATAACCTAAAATCAAGTTTCTATCCACAACTCATGGTGAAATATCATAGAGTTAGGCTTCCACTGTGTGCTTTTAAGATGTTGTGTAGCATCGGGACCCTGTTATATCATGACTGCAGTTTGGGAGTTTCTTTGTTTCAAATTAGTTTGAATACATTCTTAAGCACATTCAGCATTTTGAAATGTATATAATTGCCTATGTTCCTTGACTTACAGTTGGCTCAGCAAATTCTATCCAAAGCTCTAAGAGTTATCAAGCTCCCTCACAAGCTGTGTCACAGGAAGATTGTACACCACAACTGGTCATAATTCAAAGACTCAAATGCCAGTTGAAAATTCTAAAGATTGTGAATTGGATATCAGCAGATTATGAGAAACTTTAATTGCATATTCCATATTCCATTCTGACAAAGATTCCCACACATCACATACTAGACTAATGCCAAAGGCCTTTCTCCCAGACATTTGCTCACCACAGGACTGCTTACCAGGTGCACACCTAAATATTTATTCAGCTTGTTAAAACTATTAACATGAACTTTGAGGGCTCTTCCTACTCCTAAGGCAATTGAAATTAAAACACCTATAACGTTAACCTACAATGCATCCCACATTTTTGGTCTGTTGCCTTGGGTGCCTCCTCACATTCTCTAGTTAAGAATGAGAGGGAAACTCTCTACTGGGAACACAAGGTGTATTAATCCTTATTTAGGAGAACTGTCTTTTAAGGACCTTGAAAAAATCCTGGATTTAAGTGCGCAATGCAAAGTAGTTTCATTGTTTAATTCCATGACTAAAGTAAAAGTTCTGAATGTGCAAGAAACGGAAGTGATGTAATTGATGATGTAATTTGATATGATATCTGTAATACCATGTGTGTACACACTGTACAGAAAGTGATAAGGTTGTGTCACTACCTTACCTGGCAAATGCTATGATTTATAAGGTTTCATATAGCAATTTTACTGTTCCATCAACCACAGTTTTTCAAGATATTTTTACATTTTTTACAACCATAAAAAGACATGTTTGTGCTCATTCAAGATTTGGCAAACGGCCTGCATCCCCCCGATCACTCCCAAAGCAGCATGGTGGAACTGCTGTCACATACGTGGGCACCAATTTAGGGTACATCTCCAGTGCCCACGTTTAAAATGTCTAATATGTGCTAGAGCTCTCCCAACACACCTTACATTTTCTTTGTTTTCTTTGCAAGACCGCTAGGGTTAACACTGCAGCCTTGCACAGAAGGAACAGCCTCATAAATGGTGGGAGGCCTAGACTAACTTGGACAGCTGATCCGTGCCATTTCAGAGAGGGATACAGCCTCCATAAATGTCCTTCCTTTTACAGAGCCAATGGCGACTGCACCAATGGGAACTCTGCCGTGCCACACACACAAAAATTACGTGGAGTTCTCCGAGAAAGACCAAAAGGACTTTTTTTTTTTTTTTTTGCAAAACTGTAGTTATTGCCCAACTCTAAATCAAGCTATCAATATATACTCTAACATAGGCGTACACATAAAATTATATTTAGTTTGAGGGCCTTGAACCTTATTTCTGGAGAAAAGTCTGTTAAAAGTCTGTTGTTGATCATTTTTGTTATTTAGAGCGGTACTTATTCTGTCACACATGAACATGTAGCAGAAGACATTCCACGTGACTTGTTACTGAAGGTAAACTATTCAAAGATAAAAGTACTTTCAAAAAGAAAGAATGCATTTCGAGAAAACTGTATATTGCCTGACTGAAATATTGTGCAAATTCAATTCATTTTAATAGAGTTTATTTCCTTATGGAACTCTTAAGATAAAAGCATTGATTTCTTTCAAGACTGCTGTTTACTCCAGTGGAAAAAAAGCGCTCTAATCTAATAAACGTGGTGTGTAAACTAAATTCCGTTTTTGATAAACCGTTAAAGGGCTAAACAGGGAACTTGGCAAATCAGAGTGTTATGACAGTGCGCATGTTGGGCAACAATATACAGTTTGAATGCTTTTACTACTAAGACCCTTGAAGAGAACGTGGTGCCTAACAAAGACTGATTATGAGCCTAGAAAAAATGTAGTGGAAAGACGGAGGGCACCTGCCATCTCTGTTCCAAGCCTTTGAGGTTAAATAGAGTACAAATAGTTTTTTGGGGGCCCGAGGAGAACTCTTGCCGGTCGGCTCACGCACGGAGCACGGAGCACGGCGTTGCCGCGGCCTTTGGGAGTCAGAGGATCTCTGTGCGCCCCCGGCTGTGGGTTGGCATTCCGGCAGGACCAGGCGTAACCTGGGCGCTGGAGGAGCCGGAAAGCCAGAAGCCAGAGTCAAAGGGAGCCAGAAGGAGAAGGAGAAGGAGTCCTGCCGTCCCCCTGTGGACCCCTGTGACCTCCTGCAGCCCCTCCTGGAAAAGACGCTGAGCGGGAGAGCAGACCGGGTGAGGACTGACCGGGACTGACCGGGAGAGACCGGGTAAGCAGACTTCGTGGGGGGGAGGGAGTCCATCCTGGCCATTGAACCCCTCTCCTGCTCCTCCCCTGCTCCTGCCCCTGCCCTCGGCTCCGGCATCGGTACTCAACCGCGCCACGTCGTCTCACCCAGCCTCACCCAGCCGCAGCCACAGCAACAGCTCTAGCCATAGCCCTAGTTGGCCCTAGCTGGCCTTTGGCCTTGGACTTGGACTGGGACTTGTCGTTGTTGTTGGTGGTCTCTTCTAAAGACCAAGCAAGGAAGGAACCCAGTAAGGAACCAAGGAGCCAAGGGGAGGGGTGCGGGGAGTGGTGAACGGTGAGCAGTGAACGGTAACCGGAGGATGGTTGGGACAAGAGGAAAAACAAAGAAGGCTAGGGAGGCCAACAAGGCGCTCACTCACCTAGCGGATTCCCAAAGATCAGAGCAGGAGCTCAAAAGTCTACAAAGCCTAGGGTTAGACCAGAACCAGGATCAGGATCAGGACCAGGACCAGGACCCCAGAACCATCCAGCAATCCCAGGGGGGATTCGCAAACCTAGGTGAGGACACAGCAGACACAGCAGACACAGCAGAGGGTGTCCAATTCGGGTCTCCCGCCAACAAAAGCGATTCCGAGCCAGGAGAAGAGTCAGGCGGGACATTAGAAGTGGTGACACTGCCTTGCTTGCCAGCCCATACTGACTCTGACGATATAGGGGGTGCCCTACCGAATGCAGGAGAAACTGTAGGCGAAACTGTGGGGGGCCTTCTAATTCCTCTGTGCAGGGGACATAAGTATACACCGACGCACCCGGGCCCGGGTGGATCTACGGGAGTAAGGAAAACTAGACCAAAAACAAACACTATCACTAACTATTACAACCAAGTGAACTTGAACTCAGAACAGCCGCAAACGCAAAGTCCTAAAGCCAGTGGCCTCCGATCACAGCCATCGGGGGAAGAGGGTGGCTACAACATGGGGGGGGTGAACTGGAGCTACCAGCGACCGGGCTCCAGGATACTCGCCCACTTCAGCAGCAACAGCAACCGGTTGGTTTATCGCAATTATTCTGCCCAATGAGTAATCCTCTTGGGGATGGTGAAGTGGAGTTAAATAACCCCCCAAAGTGGAGCAACTTTTCGGGAGAGCAAAGAAAAGGCAACGATTCACCTTATCCTGACCCCCAAACGGGACTATTGAACTCCGGGAATTTTTCACTAACATCCTCTCCACAATGTGCCCAAGCAGAATTCACAGCACTCCAAAATGTAATGTGTCCAGAAACAGACTGCTCACCATCTAAACAGACCCATAAAACCCCAGCGCCACAGCTTCACTGCGGAAGACAAATTGTTAAAACTAATTTAATGCTGGGCAGACTCAACAGTAGTTCTTTCAGTCTGGAGCTGTCCTCACTCGACAACTCCGTTATTGGCAACACAGACCCTCAACTAAACAGCATAACATCAGAAGATCTAAACTTCCTGGAAGGTAGTATAATCATAGGCCACAGAGGAAAGGAAGGTAAAAATCCAGAAGGTCAGATAACCAACGAACAAAGTGGAAATGGAGATGACCTCTCACTAGACCAACCAATTCTTAGTATCATGAAAGTTATATGTGCAACACTGGGCTCAATCGCAACAACGATCATGGCCCAGTCTCAAAAATTTGATGATCAACTTGAACTGACCAAACAACTTACATCCTCAATACAGTCTATAGATTACAGGATGGCCCTAGTAGAGGGCGTAATTAGGGAAAACCTGTTGCATCAAGCAGTGGCCGATAAAATGGACAAGTTGGATGGACAAGTTTGTGGACCACTGCTGGAAAAACTATTGGAAGTCCCAAAAGTAATCAAAGACATAATCGAAGACAGCAAACACAACCTTAAAAGCACACAGGGGTGCATTCACGAGCTAGGAAAAACAGAATCTAGTTTAATTGAAGGGCCAGCAGACAAAGAAAATATAGAAAGGCACTTCGGCCCAGGACGAGAGAACTATCCAGATGCAAAAAATCAGACACCTAAGAGGGAGAGAACAAATGGAAGTCCTGAATTTGGAAGCAAAGTCCCAAACACAGTAGAAAAAAGGCCACCGGGTAAAAGGCCTCAACTAACAGGCAGATGGAAAAACACATGGAAGAAAGCTAGAGGAAAAAAAAAAGCACCAGCAGGAAAGGCCTTAAACATGTTACAACAGATAGGCCTAATAGGAGAAATCAGGAACACAGGTGATGAGAGCGCCCAACGTCAGTATAAAGATAAAAGCATTAAGTCGGAGAGTTTTGAGAAACCCACTGATAAAGCTTTTAACTTTATAAACAAAAATCCCGGATTATTGTGCGACAAAAGTTGCACTCACCATTCCCATATAAACCGCATACCCACTGGCCCCAGGGGACACCAAGCATCTGGGCATGACTTAGACAAAGAAAGGTGGTCCGGAAAAGACCCTGGAACAAATCATGGGATAAACGAGGTAAATGATCCTCCAGCCAACGAACAACCCAAATGGAGCCCAGGAACATCTAAACCTAGCATTTGTATCGATAAGCACCTCCCAGCTACAAAAACTGAACATTTAGTTCAGATACACTACTCAAACATAGTAGAAGACCACTACGGAAAATGCCAGCAGCCTCCGAACTCCATTAGTGAAGGGGCAGAACAAGATAATAGCAAAGGCAAAAATAGAAGGGCAGAGACCCCAGAGTATATACGAAACGAACAAAGTATAAGAACAACCATGTGCGTGGACAACACAACAGCTCCAGTTCCCGCACCCCGGACAAAGGCAAAATATTGTTCTCAGGGCAGCCCTGGAAATTATAATCTCAGCAACCAGCCTGGGTGGATCACTGATTCGCCTGCACCATCGCGCCCAGCACTGGACCTGGAAACCAATGAAATCAAAGGAAAAAGGGACAATTGGCCTCCAAAAAGGCAACCCTATGAAGAACAAAGGAACAAAGAAGTGCAACTGGGGAGGGAAAAAGGCCAGGTAAATCGAACACCTACTAGTCGTGCAGCTACCACTCAAGACAGACAAAATGAGAACACCCAACTCCAAGGAAGACTGTCGCAGGAAGGTGGCGGGCACACTGTGATCCGGTCTGAAACAACTAAAAAGCCCGAAGCCACGATCTTGTTCATGCCTGAGTACTCCTCAAGAGGAAGTCACGACATCCTGAACAGGTCTAACATCTTATGTCTTGTCAACTCCCTGCCAGCCTTACAGAATGTAACAACTAAAGATCTCCTTTCAGTAAGATTCATACCAAAAAAAGAATTAGAGAACGGGGAATCAACAGAAACAGTCTGGGCCTCACCTTGGATAGCAGAACAGATCTTAAAATGTTCAAACACGATGAAGACCTGGGGAATATCCATTGCTACTCCGCAAAAAGAACTATATCCAACAATACTTCTTGAAAAAGCTACAGACCGAAACATGATGCGTAGGCAAGAGGCAAAAGGCAATTCTGGCTCGATACTTCAGGGAGCAATCAGCTCCAAACAACAACTCCCTGAACGAACAAACTTGAGTAATATGAGGTTCTGCCTGGTAGCTAATTCCCCTAGAAACAGTAGGGGTAATCCCCCACAGTTACAGAATTGCAAAGAGCAATCATTTAAAAGCTCGTAGCAAAAAATGGATAACTCGAACATAAAAAATAAAATCAGTCCCATATTAAAAATTCTAAGCTGGAACATAGCAGGTTTAAAAAACAAAATGGAAGATAAAGACTGGGTTGAATTTATTAAAAAACAAGACATCAGCTGCTTCCAAGAAACTTGGTCTACTCATGCTATTGACCTAGACGGGTTCGCCACCTTCCACTCACCTGCAATTAAGCAAAAAAAAGGAAGACCCTCGGGAGGTCTGAGTATTTGGATTAGAACTTCATTACTGAGGAACTCCGTAGTAACTCACACCGTACAAAGCAAGGGAATCCAGACGCTCGCAGTCAAATACGAGGAATGGTCACTCGAAATAGTAAATGTGTACTTCCCACCTATCAGCCGGGCTCAAGTTATGCCAGGGGTGCGGCTCCTTAAAGAACATATCCTAAACAAAAGAACCATGGATCGGAGGAACCCAGTACCAGGTCACACGAACAATCGCTCTCTCCAACCTTGTAAAACCTTTTTATTGATATGTGGTGACTTCAACACTAAACCTCATTCTATCCTCTGGGACGAACAAGTAGCAGAGGAAGATTATGCTTGGAATATCCCAACGCCTCTTATCCAACGTTGTAATGACTCCAAGAAAGGAGAATTAATCTTTGAAGCATTAATAGAAGGAGGACTTCGCACATTAAATGGGAGAACAAAGTCAGATAAAACCTTTAAATCTACCTTTCGAACTGGAAAAAGGCAAAGCATAATTGACTATATGGCAATAAACATCGAAGCCTGGCATTATGTCATCGATATGGAAATAAGGGACAGAATCGAGAGTGATCACGACCCACTGCTAATGGAGATAGTCCATCCGGACGCGAGCCCAGGGAAGGCGGAGTCTCCATTCAACGGAAATAGCCTAACAATAACTATGAGACCAAACAGGAAAAACATATTAAGGTCAAATGAGGATGAACCTTATATGAGTGTTCCCAGCCAAACCTGGTTGTCATTACTTAGCACGTTCTTAAACCCATCAGATAATGACGCTATACCCCTCCTGCATAACTTTAATAATTTGCTACTGCAAACAAAAAAGGAAAAGATCAAGCATCCTCAAATCAATCCTAAAATGATGGAGGGCTGGTTCGATGAAGAGTGTTTAAAGCTAAAAAAGACCTTATCACAAGCACTGAAGAACCGGCACTTGAATGATTCCAACGAGCAACATTTTCATGGATGTAGGCAACAGTACAAAAAATTATTAAGATACAAAAGGAAGATATTTCCACATAAACTTTGGAAAACTTTACTGCAAGCAATAACGGCAGGGAACCCCAAAAAGTTTTGGGAGATAGTCAGGTGGGGATGCGAAGGCCCCCCGAAAAACCTAGAACTGAATATTAACCCTCAACTTTGGGTAAAGCACTTTACTGCCTTGTATCAGGAAGTGGCCAAGACAGAACCAGGGATGACCATTAACCCAAACATCCTCACTCAAGGGCTGGGAGGCAGAAATCAAAGATTAAGCAAAGTATTTCCTCTTCAAAAGACCCATGCAGCATCTTTAAATTGTCTTTTTAGATCGGTAAACGGAACCCAGAATGCACTAGTCTCTAACGAATTTTCCAGCACAAATTCCACGCAAGTAGCCCACGTCATTCCACGTGCAATGAAGTTAATACCGGAATTCAGTGAAAGAGAGATTAAACAAGTTATCCTCCTTCAAAAGCCGCATAAGGCTGCAGGCCCAGATGGCATCCCTTCAGATGCTTACCGTAACCAGCTAACGTTATGGTTACCTGCTCTAGCCCGTCTATTCAACAGTGTTTGGCATTACGAGGTAATCCCTCCTTCTTGGAAGGAATCAATAATCGTTCCAATTCACAAAAAAGGGCCTCGGGACATGGTGAGCAATTATAGACCTATCTCACTGCTTGATAGTGTTGGAAAGATTTTTGCCAAATTGATTCAGTCGCGTCTAGACCAATGGCTAGAGGACGGAGATTTAATATCAACACACCAAGCTGGTTTTAGGAGAGGCCAAAGTACAACAGACCAACTTTTTAAGCTAAACATGATCTGTGCTAAATACGCCACCCTTAAAAACTGTCCATTATACCTGGTCTTTGTGGATCTCCAAACAGCCTTCGACAGCGTAAATCGCCAAACATTATGGCAGCTATTGTCGGACATGGGCATACAGGGAAAAATCTTAAGGCTGCTAATTCTATTGCATACAGGAAACACTGCCAGGGTCAGATATTCTACGAGAAATGATTATACGGCCAAAATTCCAATTGAGCGAGGTGTAAAACAAGGCTGCGTTTTGGCCCCAACCTTATTCAATTGTTATATAAATAAAGTAAGTCAAGTTTTGAAGGAATTAAATCTGGACGTGCCAAAACTAGCCAATGAAAGTATACCTATCTTGCTCTTTGCTGATGACGCCGTATTACTGGCAAGAACAGAGATAGCAATGCATGGTCTACTTAGGGGCTTCGAATCTTTCTGTACCTCAAGGAGCATGGTAATCAATGAGGGGAAAACAAAGTTTATGATTCTCAACCAAAAACAGACGTTGCAATCGACTTTTAGGGTAAATAATAAGCCTTTGGCCCGAGTGGCCACCTATGATTACCTGGGCTGCAGATTAGATGAAAAACAGACATGGAAACCACAAATCTACAAAAGCAGAATTTCCTTGGCCCAACAAGCCGGAGCAGTACTCAGATTTGCAAAGGCTACAGGCAATCACTCCGTGAGCTCCGCACTGCTTGCATACAAAACAAAAGCAAGAGCCGCAGCACTTTACAGCGCAGAGATCTGGGGATTCAGAAAGATTCCATCAATACAAGTAACCGAGAACAAATTTTTACGCCAATTACTTTGTCTAGGTAATGCTACACCAATGAACGCAATAAGAATTGATCTACAGATGAGAAAGGTTGAGGACTACATCGCTCTGGCTCCAGTAAGATACTGGATCCGTATTTGGACAAAAGAGGCTCTTAAACCATTCAGAGACGTACTTAAGGATATCATGAAGCTGCAAAACCATCGGAAACTGCCCTGGTTCAAACATATCTCAACTATCCTGGCTGCTATCGGCCAGGATGACTTTTGGCTCCATCCAGAAAAAATCGGAAGGCCTAGTCTAGCTGTCATAAAAAAGGCATATTGGGAGCGAAAGACAGAGATTATGTGCGAGTCATTTAGCCCTTTATTCAAGCGGTATATTTTGTTTAACCAAGAGCTTAAACCAGCATTATTCATAGACAGTATTTATCCGGAGGAAAAAAGGGCTCTCTACTTTAAATTCCGTATGGGCACACTACCAGTGACAGCGGTGGTCAACAGATGGCAATCCGCTCCTCCGAGTAGTTTAGAATGTTGTCCATGCCTTCATGGTGGTCCGGAAACACTTTCCCACTTCCTTTTACTATGCCACTTTACGCTCAGACTCCGTAAATTGTACCTTCGTCCACTTTTCAGAACTTCCGGAGTTAGGAAGTGCAAGGAGGCGGAAGCGCTATGTATGCGTTCAGATGAGAAATACATTGTGACAAAGGTCTCAACCTATATCTTGGAAGCATGGAAATTACGTCTATCAATGCACCTACAGTTGGCACAGGCACAATAGCCTATGTTATCCCGTACCTACTTAGCTTGGGAAATCGGTGCAGGGTAGTGTAAACTGGGTTAGGCCTCGGGCTTTTATTAAATGGCTGGAAGGCAATGCAAGGCCCCAAATGACTCGTCCCATAATAAGACATTTTAAATATTAGACTCATAATGTTTTTCTAGAATAAGTTAAGTTTTTATGTAAATTATGGTCAAATTAGGTTTTACGATAATGCATGGTAAATTGGATACATTTTGGCACATGTTAAATCAAAAATTCAAGCATAGTTCCTTTTATTGAGATGTTTTATTTAATGTGATTTTTATTGAGTTTGAGGGATTGATATCTATTGTGTGATTATTGTTAAGGCCGGATAGGCTAATAACAATTAAATAAATGGTAAATGGAGTACAAATAGTGAACATTTCAGAGTTTATCTAAAGACTAAACAATTTACACCCTTTAACATTGATTGCATAAAACAATTCTGTCTCATGGAATATTACACTTATTTTCAAGGATATGCTGAACGTATGATATTCAAATTGTCAAAAATATGGGGGTAATTAAGTTTGGAACATGGGGCACCAACCAAAAAGTAGAGAATGTCCCATCTGCCATATTGTGCATAAATGCCAAAGGCACTCTAAATACGGTGGATGGCACCTTTTGGCCGGGTTCTATAGAACCCCCCAATGTCTTTCTAAGAAATGAGTTTAACATAGAGACAAATGTCTCTAAAGATTTTAGACACAGACAGGAAAATACAGCTGTGCAATACAAGCTAAATGACCAAAGAAATGTGCGGGCTTTGTAGCAGTAGAGTTGCTAAATATTTAAAAGAATGTGTATATTATTCAGGTAGCCAATTATGCACCATCACTAATGCAAGGTTCTGGGTACTCCAGTATTGTCAGCCTCCAGCTGTAAATCACACAGGCAGATGGTGTTCATGGTGAAGAGCTGTCCTAGAATTCTTTACTTAACCAAATGAATCTGTTAACTGGCCTTCACAGCTTTCACACTTAAATATCACCACTGCACTTTTTGTGCGGTTGAAATGGCACCCCTATATACGAGTACCTTCGCTAGCCTCACATTGGCCGCCATTTGTGTACTTATTCGGAGGCCAGCAACAACACACACGCCCCGGAATAGATCATAGTTTGCATTGAATGTTGGTGTCTTCTGTATGGAAGGGGACAGTGGTTGAGCATGTGAATTGTTGTTCAGATCTCCAGAGGCAGGGAACGCCAAGGGAGAGAGAGGATAGGTGTGTATAGGGAGGGGATTGAGAGTTCCCACATTGTGGGAGGCAGAGAAGCGGAAAATCGGAAATGGGGTCAGAGGGTTCAAGGGGTTAGGGGATGATGGGGAGGTGAGAGCAGACTCACCTATGGAAGAAGGGGTCAATCAGGAAGAAGAGGGAGAGCTAAAACAAAGCTTCAGTAGAAACAAATTTAGCTGGTGAGAGAAGAGAAGGAAGACAGTCTGATTTATTTAACTCATTGTAGAGGTTAGAGATTGACAGGGAAATCAACGAGTAGTGTTTTTTTCAGATAAGTAATTAAAAAGAGAAAGGTGTGAAGAGTTACAGAAAGTGGAATAGAGTCTTCAATGGGATGTCCTTCGGTTCATGAAAGTTAGGGGTTGTTTCAAGGCAGAGGATTAGGGCGAGTAAAGAAGGAAGGAGAGTGAGGTATAATAGGAATACAGAAGGAGACGTGAGGAATGCCAAAATTGAGAGGGGTTGTATAATGGAGGTACAGGATTTCAGAAGGCAGACAAAGGAAGATGAGAGTTTTGCTGGGTTTATTTATGAAATGCAGTAGTGCCAGGATGCTCAGTTTCAAGGCACCAAGCAATACGGGCTAACAAAACAGAAAACAAAGAACAAAAATAAAAACATAATTAAAACAAATCACCCATAAGTAACTGCATCTGGCAATAACAAAACAAATATACAAGATCATCGATTAATAGATTCGGGAGCTGGATACGTGGTCCATTTGAAGCAGTCCAGTGTCTACAGAAGATGTTATCTACATCTCTATTTAAACTATACCTGGTCAGAAATCAGTCTGAGGCTTTTTGAACGTCATTCTACATTCTGGCTTCTGCTTCTTTGAGCAATTGACCCCCAAATGTCATTAGGTGTGAAGATGGAAATGAGAGAGTGATGTAGGAAAAGATGCAATAGGACAGGATGGTGCAACGTGGAGGGTGGAAATTAAATTAGAACTGAAAAGGACAGGCCACTTGTGGGACAAGAGAGAGATGTTTTTTACGATGTTCCTTTACAAGAGGTAGCTTTACATACACACAAATGTTTTAAAAGAGGTACAAATAAATATAGTCAATAACTGTGGTGACAAATTGAGATTAATAGAAATGTCAATTAACAGTCATAGTTCACCAACTCCTGATTCACAAAGTCAGGATTTGGAGAATTTTCAGACTGCAAATTTAATTTACTACTGTAGTCAAACCTCAGGGTAAAGTTTATTTTTGAGACATACTCCTTATGACTTAGGGCCTGATATAGACCCTGATGGTGTTTACTCTGTTCATCATGGCGGTGGAGAACATTATGTCCACAACCGAGAACAATAATCAACTTAGAGGGCATAGCGGCCCAGTGTTGAAGGCACTGAAAGTTTGGTGAGCTTCCACAATGTTTTAGGAAGCCGCTCACAAAACTGTTTGGCTTTTTCAAAAACAAACTCACACCAGGAGTTTGCTTTTCAAAGCCAAGGTAATAATGACCCTGACCCCTTGGGTCTTTTGTACATTTATTCTTATCAGGACAACCGAGTTTTTGCTGTCAATCTTGAAAAGGAAAAGAAAGAATATCAGGCCAGGGTGATCGAATGTTCTTAATCGACAATACCTAATCATTTAGGCCATCAGTGTAGATTTCTGAAGGCGGAGTCAGTTGGGGCATCACCATAGGAAATATGATGCTCCACCTGGCTTATAACGGAGCTGTTGGACCAAGGGTTGAAGGATAGGGTACTCCACCAAACTCTAAATCCGGCCCTTATTAAATTCAGAAAATAAGGAAATGGGTGTAAGTTACAGGTCGAGACATGGGCTACCTAAATGTACACACTTGCTTTGTGAATCAGACTCTAAAATTTTAACGTGCTGTGTTTGGGTGACCATTTAATATACCTGTACACATGAGACCCCCAGGATTGTTTAGTCTGGGATGTCAAATTATGCGGCAAAAAAAGGCAACATTTGCAGTCATAACCGCCAAAGTTTGCTGTAATTTTGTGGCAGGTAGAAAATTTGGCTGTCATAAAAATATTGTTCAGTTGTTGGTAAGTCTCTCCAGGGGATACTGCCGAGACAGTCTGCGACCTGGCAATGACCAGCAGCGCACTGCATCTCGCAATATGAGGTTGTCTGGTGGCAGAGAGTTTTAAAGCTCCTCTTCCCGGAAACTACAACCCCGTTCTAAAGCTTCACAGGGCAGAAAGGGGTAATTTAGGAGGGCACAGTTAAACTCATGGGGATGACGAGGGAGCATCCTGGAGATGGCATTGGTGACAGTCCAGGAGTCACAGGAGAGAGGAGAGCAGGAGAGATGGGGGTGTAGAATAGTAATGGACATCAGGACCATGGAGCGCATGAGACAAAGGGCAGAGGAGAGGGAGGGGTCCTGTGAAGATATGCGGAGGGTCATGTGCATTTGTAAGAGGGTTACAGGCTGGCAACGGAGGAACTTAATACCTCTGCTGCCTTTTATTGGCTCTGCACTACCGCTGTGTTTTTGGACAATTTTTAACTGTTACAGGCACTTGAGTAAAACTCGGAGGACATTTACGAAAGTGATTTCAAGATTTGTTTTGTACATCACAAAATTGGGAGGGGAATTGGTTATGGTGGTAAGGAATGATGGAATACACATTTTTACTTTCTATGTTTATGTCAGAAATGTAGGAATTGAATGCATTCATAGTTAAGAATCGGACGTCTCTCTAATACTCGGGCACAACAAAAATAACTGACTACCATTTTCAGATTATTTTTAAATTAAATGAAGTTTACTGTGGTAAAAGGTATTAATGACATAAATAGGAATGATTTAATCTTAATAAAACTGTAATAGTATATTTCTCAGGCTTACTGAATCAGAAGCTGTCAAAGTATTTCAAGAAAAATCACATCACCTACTTTAAAAATTAGGCCTTTCCACTTTCAAAGTCAGTTATAACTGCTGCGTCAGTCTTCCTATTTTTTACTGCTTCTTGTTATTGATTTTCTTTCTTTCTTCCCATTGTGGTTTCTCTGCTGCTTTCTCATAAACGTCCTGACAGATCTCTAGGGAAATAGTCTCAATATGACTCCATTGCTAACAGAAATCATTGTGGCCGGGTCAGCAAGCTTTTGTAATGATACGTTTTTATATCTTAAGGTCAGGCTGGCTTGGGTTAAATGTTGTCCATGCTCAGTCTTGCCCAAGACTCTTGAGGTGTCTAATTTCTTTCAGCCTCAGGGTCCGGAGTTCGTTTAGGCTAAAGTGCTGTGGGGATTTTTTTTTTTTTTTTTTAACTTATTTTCATTCCTAAAGTTTACATTATTCTTTCAGAGAAGATAGAACCATTCTTCCCCCCGGTCATACATCCAAATCAGAGCTGCATGTATGTAATCGTATGTGAATAGGAATTGCATGTGATAAAATCAATCAGGCAAAATGTCTTGAAATGACTCGAGATTTAACAGTTTAGCTTTATATGGAAAAACAGCTACTATGAGAGAGCTGGAAGGTTTTTTGCTGTGAGGAGGACATTGACATCTGATTTCAGTGCCATTGATCGTTTCATCCATGCAACCTACGACAAAGGTCCAAACTTAAAGTAAATTATGTATTTCATGCCCAAAATCTTCTTAGGCCAGACACTGTTACACAATAAGAAATGTATTTATAGGTTTTTTGAAGACTGCAAAACAGGTTTCTGTTCACTAGGACCAGACCCTATCATGCTGTGCAGCCTCATTTGTGGTGCAGTCCTTATGCAAAATCTGTTTTGGTATTTGCAGACCCATGAAAATCCCAAAAAGCATGGAGTAAGAAACATAGGCCCTCATTACAACATTGGCGGTAAAAGTCGCTTACCGCCGTGCAGAAGACCGCCAACACACCGCAGCGGCTGCGGAATTCCGCCACAGCTATTATGACCCACATCTCTGAATCCGCAAAATTCAGACACCCACGCAAGTCCGCCACACCAAAGGTCAGTGATAAACTGGCGAAAACAAAACCTCCACGTCACGCCAACAGAAATACGCCCACACTATCACGACACACGAATTTCAACCGCGGTATTCCATTGGCATTACACACCGCTGCGCTCAAAATACACACACATATACAAAACACAGCCACATTGGAGGATTCAAAATACACACACCTGAGACACATACACACACCACTCCCACACACCCATTACAATATAAAACACACACCCACATCACCCACAAACCCCTACGACCAAAAATACAGAAAGAAGGCCAGAGAGAGACACCACCAGCAAGTACAACAGTATCCACAGGCACATAACACCATCACCCACACAACTTCCACGCACCTCACACAACACACCACTACATATCACCACACTGATCACCACACACTCCACCCCACACATCACCTACACCACCCCATGGCACCGCAAAGACACCCCAGGTTCTCGTCGGAGGAGCTCAGGGTCATGGTGGAGGAAATCGTCCAGGGAGAGCCACAGCTATTCGTATCACAGGTGCAGCACACCTCAATTGCAAGGAAGATGGAGCTATGGCGAAGAATAGTGGACAGGGTCAACGCAGTGGGACAGCACCCAAGAAATCGGGAGGACATCAGGAAAAGGTGGAACGACCTACGGGGGAAGTTGCGTTCCGTGGTCTCAAGACACCACCTGGCGGTTCAGCGGACTGGCGGCGGACCCCCACCTCCTCCCGCACAACTAACAACATGGGAGGAGCAGGTCTTGGTGATTCTGCATCCTGAGGGCCTCGCAGGAGTAGGTGGAGGAATGCACTCTGTTAAGTCAGAGCTTTACTAATATATCCCCCATGCTACCTGCATGCTATCGCATACCCCCATCCCCACCCCCATCACACCAACTCCTCACAAATGTCCCAATATCACAACCCACCCATCCCAACACCAAGCCCTGCATGCAACTACAAAGCATGGACACCCATCACTAAAGCATGCACAATGCACATAGCCATACACCCCCCTAAACCATCATCACACAAGCTCTCACACAGGAATGCCAGCACTGGGGTACACGGTCACCCACCCATTGCTCACCATGCCACACACAGATGCAATAATCATGCCTTTCCACCCCTGCAGGACCCCTACCCAACATCACCAGATAGGCGGGTCCAGACATGTCCACTCCACCCCCGAAGAGGCCCACAGTGATGACAGCAGCTCGGTCCAACTTGGTCTAGATGACCAGCCCGGACCATCGAGGACCTCTGGACAGTCGGTTCCCCTCACACAGGCAGAGGCCACCACAGACCTTCTCCCCTCTGGAAACACAAGCACAGCACCCACCCAGCGGGCCCATACCTCCGTCCCCAGGACACGTCAAGCAGCAGTGTGTCCACCACTACAGGGAACCCAGGATAACCCTCCACCCCAACAACAACAGGGACCTGGGGGCAGTGGCAGTGGGCACACGGTCCAGGGGACGGAGGCCCAGGAACACAGGGGAACACAGGGGGCGGACAGGCCAAGGGAACCCACTCTCCATGAGGCCCTCTCCTCCATCATAGGAGCATACCACCACTCCCAGGTTACGATGGCAACGGTACTGGCCAAGTTTCAGGAGACCCAGCGCATGCAGGAGGAACAGTATTTGGGCTTCAGGGAGGAACTCGGAACCATCAGCTCCACCCTGGGCACCATCGTAGGGGTGCTGAAGGAAGTACTCAACACCAGGATGGACACTGTGGCACAACAAGGGGCCCCTGACACTAGCATGGATGATGAACTGCCCACCACCGCCGCTGGCGCTAGTGGACAGGACGCCCCGCCACAGGACCACCACACCAGCACCCCACCCCCTGCAGAGGGAGAACCACCCCGCAAACGGTCCCTGACATCCAGGAACAAGACAGAGAACGATTCCAAGACCCCTGCCAAGAAATGAGACCACCCTGATTGTCATCCTACTGTCCCACTTTGTCACCCTGTTCCATAATTAAACTGCCCCAGCTCCACTTCCTATGCCCATATGGGCAATGCACCTGTGAGACTAATAGACTGTACTCTGCCATGGACACTCCTCCGCCATCACCCCTCACCAATTAACTTCCCCCTCCAATATTTTGCATTGAAATAAAAACACCTAAAGCACAAAATGATCTGGAGTCTGTCTGTGATTTCGAAATAGTGTATTAGCAATTACAGTGACAAAAGGGGTTTGAAATAGTAATGTCAAGATACCTATGTCACACAGCTCTAGTCCATGAGGAATGTAAGCAGATGACACACAGTGGGACCCACATCTGTGAAGCCGTAAGGGAAAGTGACAACTCAGTGACCATACACTGGGTGAAAACGACAGGCAGGATAGAGGTAGTAGTGTAAAAGTACATGTAGTAGGACCAAACCCACATGTGTCCCATCAATGGCACCTATGATGTTGGGGATATGTCCCAGGGCATAGAAATCACCTTTCACTGTAGGCAAATCCTCCACCTGAGGGAAAACGATGTAGCTCCGCATTTGTTTCAGAAGGACAGACAACACTCTTGACAACACGTTGGAAAACATAGGCTGGGACATCCCTGATGCCATGGCCACTGTTGTTTGAAATGACCCACTTGCAAGGAAATGGAGCACTGACAGCACCTGCACTTGAGGGGGGATTCCTGTGGGATGGCGGATTGCTGACATTAGGTCTGGCTCCAACTGGGTACACAGTTCCTGGATTGTGGCACGGTCAAACCTGTAGGTGATTATCAAATTTCGCTCCTCCATTGTCGACAGGTCCACCAAAGGTCGGTACACCGGAGGATGCCGCCATCTCCTCACATGTCCCAGCGGACGGTGCCTATGAAGGACAACAGCGACCACAGAGTCAACCAACTCAGAGGTACTTACCTACAGTTTACCCAGAACACCAATCGTACACAAAAGGTGGCCTGTATGTGTGTTGAGGCTAGGCCTAGGTATGTGTGATGCAGTTGAAAATGAGGCCATGTGGGCCCCTGAAATGGTGGCTGCCTGACCTGTAAAGTGGGACAATGGGATGTGAGGTAACTGCACTGGCGTTGTACACCGTCGCGGTAGGTGGTCGGAGACCACGGCGCAATGCTGCATTGGTTAACATTGGACCCTAAGGGTCCCAGGAGCCAATGAAGATGTACGCCGGCGGTGATGGTACGCACTTCCGCGGACGTGACCGCAGTGGACGTGACTGCCATTTTCTATCTGTTCAATCACTCGATACCTGATCTTCGACAGGAGAGGACCTACACTGCAAGTGCTGCTGTGACCTCAGTCTGGAAGAGACAATGGCTTGTGCGTCTGGGAAAAGGGCCCCTGCCTTCACATCAGAGGAGTTGGAGAAGCTTGTTGATGGGGTCCTCCCTCAGTACACGCTACTCTACGGTCCTCCAGAACAACAGGTAAGTACACAGGGAGCATGTTGTATGGGCTGTGCCTGTGTGGAGAGGGCTAGATGTTAGAAGGAATGGGGCAGAGTGCTGTGTGCATGTAAGACGGTGAGTGCATGTGCCACATGGCAAGGGTAGGGATGGTAGCCACTCACTTTGACGGTGCAGTTGGTAATGACTTCTCTTCTTCCCCTGTACATTTCATGTAGGTCAGCGCCCACCAGAAGAAAGATATTTGGCGTGCCATCGCCAAGGATGTCCGGACCCTGGGGGTCTACCACAGACGGAGCACCCACTGCTGGAAAAGATGGGAGGACATTCGCCGCTGGAGCGAGAAGACGGCGGAGGCTCAGCTGGGGATGGCCTCCAAACGTAGGAGGGGTGCCCGTCGAACCATGACCTCCCTGATGTTCAGGATCCTGGCTGTGGCCTTCCCGGAGTTGGATGGGCGCTTGAGGGCATCAAAGCAGACACAAGGGGGTGAGTACACTCTCATTCAGCTGACTTTGCGCGCAGTGGAGTTGTCTGGGTGGGGGAGGAGGGCTGTGGGTTTCCCTAGACCAGGGTGAGTTCCGTAGGCTAGGCCCCTCCATAAGGCATGGCCCTCTGGCCCCCCACCCCACCCCTGTAGAGTGCCAAGTACAGCTATTCATGCCCCTGTGTCATCTATGTGTGCAGATGTCGTCCATAGCCTTGTAGGCCATTTCCCAGGAATAGCACTGTGGAGCCCAAGAGCGTGGCATAGTGCAGGGGGCCTCTGTGTCTGTCTTGTCCGCCAACAGTAGCGGTAATCCATGCACTCAACATGTCTTTCTTCTGTCTCCCCCCCTTTTTTTGGTATTCCTGTTCTTGTGTGCATTTGCATCATCAGGCGGAGGAGCATTGGCACCAGAGCACAAGGGAGCTGCATCCCAAATGGCCATGGAGGGCGACACTACGGAGTTTGAATTCACCAGTGGGACGGAGGGCGAGGGGAGCTCCACGGCGGGGACAGGAGCTGACACCAGCGACACGGACTCGTCCTCTGATGGGAGCTCCCTTGTGGTGGCGGCAACATCTGTGCCCCCCGCATCTACAGGTACAGCTGCCACCCCCCCCTACAAGCACCTCCCTCCCAGCAGCCCCTCAGCCTTCACCCTGTGCCCGCTCACCCAGGAGGGTGGGCATCACCTTCGCCCCAGGCACCTCAGGCCCTGCCCCAGTCACCCATGCTGCCCTCAGTGAGGAGGCCATTGACCTCCTCAGGTCCCTCACTGTTGGGCAGTCTACCATTTTGAATGCCATCCAGGGTGTAGAAAGGCACTTGCAACAAACCAATGCACTCCTGGAGGGCATTCATTCTGGTCAGGCGGCCCTTCACCGAGCTTTTCAAACTCTGGCCTCAGCACTGATGGCAACCATTGTCCCCGTCTCTAGCCTCCCCCCTCTAACTTCCTCCACCCAAACCCAATCCCCTGTACCTCTGCCTATCCCAAGCACACCATCAGACCAGCCTGCACACACCTCAACACACAAGGGAAGCTCAGGCAAACATAAGCAGCACACATCCCACAGGCACTCACGCAAGCAACACACACATGCAGACACACCAACATCCACTGCCTCCACTGTGTCCCCCTCGTCGTCGTCTCCCTCCTTCCTCCCAGTCTCGTCTACACTCACACCTGCATGCACTACCTCTACAGCCACTACGTCCCTCACCAGCACACCCCGCTCACGTGCAGTCACCACCCCACTACCATTTACACGTCCCCTATGTCCTCTCCCAGTGTGTCTGTGACGCTCCCTCCCAAGATACACAAACGCAGACACACACCCACCCAACAGCCATCCACCTCACGACCGCCTCCAGCGCATGCACCTGCACCCAAAGTCACCAAATGTACACCTCCTACAACCACCACCTCTTCCTCCACTCCCAAACCCCCTCCAGCTACCCGTCCCAGTGTGTCCAAAAAACTTTTCCTGTCCAGCCTCAACCTTTTTCCCACACCTCCCCCACCCCGTCCATCTCATGGGTCCCGAAGTAGCACCTCAGCCACAACATCTACAGGACCAGTGGTGCCTGTTGTCACAGGTATGTGGAGTGCACCGGCCACCAGGACAGCCAGTGTTGCACGGAGCCACAGCACAGCCAGTCCCCCCCGTGAAGCATCAGAAGTTGGCCAGTGCCCGGCGGGAGAGGGGGAAGACTCCATCCACCAAAGCCGCTCTCAGGGTTCCCGGTGGGAGTGTGGACTCAGCTGTTACACCTCCCAAGGTGGGGAAGGGCCACAAGAAACCCGGCAAGTCTGGGAAGAGCTGTACGGCGGAGAAGACTGCCATCATCCCCGCTGCCCAGGAGGGCCCCGCCAGCCCAGCTGCTAAGGAGGGCCCCACCAGCCCCAGCCCAGCTGACCAGGAGGGACCCACCAGCCCCAGCCCAGCTGACCAGGAGGGCCCCACCAGCCCCAGCCCAGCTGACCAGGAGGCCCCCGCCACCCCAGCCCAGCTGCCGAGGAGGGCCCTGCCAGCCCTAGCCCAGCTGCCCAGGAGGGCCCCGCCAGCCCCAGCCCAGCTGCCCAGGAGGGCCCCGCCAGCCCCAGCCCAGCTGCCCAGGAGGGCCCCGCCAGCCCCAGCCCAGCTGCCCAGGAGGGCCCCACCAGCCCCAGCCCAGCTGCCCAGGAGGGCCCCGCCAGCCCCAGCCCAGCTACCCAGGAGGGCCCCGCCAGCCACAGCCTAGCTGCCCAGGAGGGCCCCGCCAGCCCCAGCCCCGCTGGGCCATGAAGGACCGCAAGCCTCAGCACCGCAGGGCCATGAGGGACCGCCAGCACAAGCCCCGCTGGGCCATGAAGGACCGCCAGCACAAGCCCCGCTGGGCCATGAGGGACCGCCAGCCCCAGCCCCGCTGGGCCATGAGGGACCGCCAGCCCCAGCCCCGCTGGGCCATGAGGGACCGCCAGCACAAGCCCCGCTGGGCCATGAGGGACCGCCAGCACAAGCCCCGCTGGGCCATGAGGGACCGCCAGCACAAGCACCGCTGGGCCATGAAGGACCGCCAGCACAAGCACCGCTGAACAGGGCACCGCCAACTCAAGCACCACTGAACAGGGCACCGCCAACTCAAGCACCGCTAGCCCATGAGCGGCAGGGGCACTGACGCAACTGGGTCCGTCACGGGGTGAGTGATGCACTCTGGGCACCAGTCCCCCTCCAGAACCAGTGGAGACATGCATCCGCTACCTCTGTCCTTCACAGGATGAAGCACTCCCCAGGATATGGCAGTGGGCAACCCACCCACTGTAGAGACTTGAGAGACTGTGGCTTTGCACTCCCCAGGAAATGGTAGTGGGCAACCCACCCACTGTAGAGACTTGAGAGACTGTGGCTTTGCACTCCCCAGGATGGACCAGTGGGCAACCCACCCACTGTAGAGACTTGAGGGACTGTGGCTTTTCACTCCCCAGGATGGACCAGTGGGCAACCCACCCACTGTAGAGACTTGTGAGAATGTGGCTTTGCACTCCCCAGGATAAAGCAGTGGGCATGGAGCCCCCTCGTGGATCTGGCGTTGTGCACTCATCCGGCTGAGGTACCCCCCCTTCCCTTCCCCCTGAGGTGCCTGTTGTATTTCTATCTGATGCCCCTGCAGTGTTCTCTCTCTTTTGATCGTGTATCGAGTGTGGGCCTCGTCCATGCAGTTGGGCCCAGTGGTCCACGGACTATAAATGGTGCAATACTTGAACTTGTATTATTGGTGTAATATATTTGTTTATAGTGTTTATATATGTTTGAGTACTGGATTTTAATATATTACAATGGTTACACTCATTTCCTTTTGTCTTTGCATTCTTCCGGGGGACTTGGGGGGTGTAACTGTAATGTATCATGCTGTATTAGTGTGTGTGTTGTAGTGGGTGAGGGTGGGGGTTTGCGTGTGTGTGTTCCTGTTTTATGCCTTCTCCCCTCCCCTGTGTCGTAGGTGCAGTACTCACCGTGGTCTTTGCCGCTGGCGTTCGTGCTCCTGGTAGAGGAGCAGGAAGACTATCGCAGGTAGGATTTGGAGTTCCGGTTCCATGGTGTCCTCGTTCCTCGTGGGGTGTGTAGAGGTGAGCGTTTTCCCTTCAAAATTCCTGTTTCCGCCGTGTTTTTATCCGCTGTGAATCCGCCCCGGAAAAGGTGTTTATATATGTTTGAGTACTGGATTTTAATATATTACAATGGTTACACTCATTTCCTTTTGTCTTTGCATTCTTCCGGGGGACATGGGGGGTGTAACTGTAATGTATCATGCTGTATTAGTGTGTGTGTTGTAGTGGGTGAGGGTGGGGGTGTTGCGTGTGTGTGTTCCTGTTTTATGCCTTCTCCCCTCCCCTGTGTCGTAGGTGCAGTACTCACCGTGGTCTTTGCCGCTGGCGTTCGTGCTCCTGGTAGAGGAGCAGGAAGACTATCGCAGGTAGGATTTGGAGTTCCGGCTCCATGGTGTCCTCGTTCCTCGTGGGGTGTGTAGAGGTGAGCGTTTTCCCTTCAAAATTCCTGTTTCCGCCGTGTTTTTATCCGCTGTGAATCCGCCACGGAAAAGGTGGCGGATTGGCCTGTCATAATAGTGCGGGTGGTACATTGTCTCCCGCCTGTCTGTTGGTGGTGACCGCCGCGCTGTTTGTTTGTACCGCCGTGACGTTCGGAGTGTTATAGTGGCTGTCTTTGTTGGCAGTTATCGCCACGGTCGTAATTGCTATTTTTCCACCGCCGGCCTGTTGGCGGTCTTACCGCCGCTTTAACACCATCCGCCAGGCTTGTAATGACCACCATAGTGTTCTTCCCTTCCATCAGGCAGGTGTTACATGGTTGGTGCATGGGTGTTCCCATACATCCACTCACGTATTTTGATGCAAACCCATATTTACAAAAACTTGTAATAAACATGGGTTTATGCCAAAATAGTGCACATACCTGAGGCTGGCATAACATGAAAATTTTTCTATTTTTCCTGTTTTTTTCTCTTCGTTTGAGTGGTGCAATATGCAGCACCCATATAAAAATAAAATAGCCTCAAAGGATAGTTTTTGCACTGGACAATATGCTTTCCTGCCCAAACATTAGCCTGACCACAACTGTTACGAAATGACACAAGGGCACCTAGGTTGGCACTAGGCAGCCACAAGTGTGCCAGCAAAAGGAGAGAGCAGAACTGCACTACATCTTTGAAAATATGGAGCTGCTTTGCTCTCGCCCTTTCACGCACTGCAGCAGCTTCACTTGCTGTGTTGCGTAAAATGTTAGTAAATCTGCCACTTATTTTTATCTAATATCATTATTTGCAGTTTGCAAATCAGTTTTGCACTCCATTTAGTAATTATTCTGCTGAATTTTTTAATGTGTTTAGTTGCTTGAAATTAGTGTGCCCCTGATTATGTTTACATTTGTAACTTGGGCACCCTGCTGTCCTCAACACATGTACTTCTAATTAATGTAAATAACAATTCAAGGTATCGCAAGTGTAACTGCCAAGTGGTATGAGAGAAGCGACCTGGAAGTTGACTTGCCAATAATCACTGAAGACATTTTCGCACTGACAATGTTCTCTAACAAATCAGGCTTTCTGACATTTTCTCTTCACGTTCTACCCTGCTGAACCCCAAAGCTCCTCAATCCCTTGATATACACCACAGCAATCGACTTCTCATAGAAGATCCAGTTGATCAGAGATCGTTGTGTTTATTTCGTTATGCCACAACTCCCTTCTCAGTCCAGTCCCCCTTGTTCCACTTCTCTGTATTCACTGTCGTTCAAACCCTGTGAGTGGAATGTGCCGCTATTGTCTATTCAGTCAACGGGTCCTTTGCCCATTACGACGCAGTCCCCACCCACATGATAAACAAAGCCTTTATTATCCTCAATCCATCTTGGATATTACAATGATCTATTCCCCGTTACCTCCAACGAGAAGCAGCCACTTATCACTTCCGTTTTCTGCTCTAGAACTCTTGAAATACTGTTGACTGAGTCTTTTTTTTCACTTGCGAAGATTAAAGTTTTGCCATGTGCGAAGTTTGAAAACGTTCCTGGTTATCTTTGCCTGTACAAGGCTTTTCTGCACATTCAAAGATCATTTTCAGCACGCACGTGATTATTTTGCCTTGTTGAAGCCTGAATATCTGGGAAATGCATTCAGAATGTTTCTGTTAGTTTACCTTTGGCCAGGGCCAACCTTTAACATTGATGCTGCCCGATGCAACAATCTTCTTTGCCCATTCCCCCTCTTCCAGCCCCTCTGCCCCTCCCCTCAAACATTATTATATATTGAGTTGTATGGTTTCTCAGCCACATATTCACATGAACTGTATTCATTTTTTAAATTATTTAAAAAAAAATTACTGGAGGGTTGATGCCGATCTTGAAATGCCTTCATCTGAAAGGGAAGGGTGGAGGCAGTGAGGTAGAGAACGCCCTACGTTCGCAGCTTAAGCGGGGGCTGTGCCAGGTTGGTGAATTGGGTCCCACTGAAACATTAATTAGTTATTTATGGGCCTCTTCTGTCCTACAGAGAAAATGCTCATAAATAACACTTACAGGGTTGTGGGCCACTGCTGATATGTACATTTTAGGAAATCGAAAAAGAGAAATGATAAACTAGTGCAAAATAACAAATTACAAACAGAAAAAGTGAGCATGAGAGAAACAAATACAGGAAGAAAAATAAGCATGAGAAATAAAGATGGAGAGGTAGAAAGAGTAAAGGAAGAACAGAAGGAGATGGGAAGGGGGATAGGAAATAAAGGGTGAATGGTAGGATAGAAGAGTGAAAGGAAGAAATGTTGGAAAAAAGAGTGCATGCAAGGATGGAATGGTGAAATGAAGAATAGATGGAAGCGTAGAAGAATGAATAGAAGGTGAAAGGGTTCATAGAAGGAAAAATAGATGGCGAACGGATGGAGGAAGGCAGAGTGAAGGGACATGGATAGGAAAAGGAAGGATTTATGAATAGCAAAATCAATGGATGGAATGGTGAAGGCATGTAGAGGTGGGTGTATGAATTAAAATGCAAGGATGAATGTATAGATAGATGGAAGGAAGATGAAAAGCTGAGGGACACTGTTCTACGTAAGGTTAGAACTGCTCATTTCACATGCTTGTGTGAGTAGAGGTATTGTTCAAGTGTTGGGGGGGGGTAATTTTCTGGCTACTCCCTTGGTTGGAGGGTCTCCTGTGAAGCTGAATGAGGGACAGAGACCTTAAGAAAAACACAAGGCTTCTCGCCAGGTTTGCTGCTACCTGATGAAGTGTAAATGTGAACGATTGGGTAATCAGCAAATCTAAAGGATGCTTGGGAGCCAGTATGGACTTTCATTTATGGAGTCACATGAAGCTTCATGGTGACAAAGAGTTATACTTATTGAGTGATAATACAGGAATGTTATCAGCTGGGTTTTGGAGAGTGTCTTTTTAATGAATACATAAAAGTTGCGCTAGGTACAGTCTAATTGAATATTACTAAAATACATATTTTGTAAGTACTTGTTTTTTTCTTAAACATTGATTTTTTTTTTTAACATATTGTGACAGCCTATCTTTTGTTGTGTGTAATACCATTTTAAAATAATGATTTATATATTCACTCTGTTTTCTGTCACAGACTAGAGGCCTCATCATGAGATTGGCGGTCTCACTGCGGGACCTCCAAACTTGCGGGGAGGACGCCACCGCCATGGTGGTGAGATCCCCCCTGAGCATATTACAATGTTCCCGCCGGGCTGACCAGTGATAACATTGTAGTTTGCAGTTTCTTCCGGGGTGCTGGAGGGAACAGTGCTACGATATTGCTCTCAGCTCTCTTAAGGGAGTACGGTGGAGATGGCGGATCCCACCAGGGTTGTAATGTGGCAGTCGTACCACTACAGTTTTGGTGGTATGACGGTCACCGCAAGGCTGGCGGTCCTTGGACTGCCAGCCTCGTAATGAGGCCCTCAGTTCTGAAGCACTATAATTACATAAGTAACTATTCTCAATTGCGCCAACCAGGATTCAGATGTGCAACTCTTTGGTTACACAGACTCAACAAATCACATTAACCAACTGAGGTTTCAAAACTTAAGAGTCCATGTTCCACTGATTAGTTTAAGTTGCATACATTTTTCTTTAAGCGGTGTGCATTAATTTATATGCAGCTGTTGAAAGGTGAAAGACCAACAAAACACTCACAGAATATGTTTTTTAGTCATGCCTTTGACCCTTCCCCCACACTCACCTACTGCATACCTATTCAAGATCAGCGACAGTTCCCATACTTCTTTTTATTCACTTCAACTCTGGCTTTATCATTTACCAAAGTTAGCCAATCTATTACTTTACTAATTTGCTTTACCAGTTTCCTGCTTACTCATTTGCTTACCTGTTGCTTACCTGTTTCCTGCAGACGTGTTCTGGAATGCATATTCCCATTTTATGGGTCAGAAAATGGAAGCCCCTTACAAAGCTGATAAAAATAAGGCAAGGGGAGTTTTTGAAAGTCAAGTTCAGCAAAAGGTTATTACAATGAATGTGTGTTTTGGGAGAGATTAAAATGTATGCCCTAATTAAATATGCTCAAATATAAAGTGGCTTGTCTGTAAATAACCACACAATCTTGCTGGGGCGGCCCCTTGGCTATGGCGGAGGAGCATCGCCCCACTGCTGAAAGCAGAAAAGTAAAGTAATAATAAAAGCATTTTATCATCACTTTATTTTCCGCTTTAGTTAGGGTGGGACAGTCACTCTGAGTTCACCAGGGAGGAATGGTATGTGCATTTCTAAGTGCGCATGTCAGTTTAGCAGGCCGTCCAAGGCCAGCCAAATTGAAATGCGCACTTGGAACTTTCCACATGGAAGTGTTGCACAGTGGGGTGGAGAGACCAAGTGCAGCCTCCCACTCCCGCCCTGAGCGGCATTTCTGCCCGCTCAGGCGAATCGCTCTGCTTCTCCCATGCTGGTAACAGCATGAGAAAAGCAAAGGGATTGGGTGGGGAGGGGAGGAAGAAGAGAAGAAGAATCAAGGCGGCGGGAGTGACAGGGAACCGAGGTACAGGTCAGTTTATTTGTTTATTGCCACCCCCTGTTCCGCAAGCTGCAACCCCTTCCCCGCAGCAGCCGCTAAGCAATCTTGCCATCATGGACTTTATATTTTATGTACAGTACATCTCTTCCTTAGCCTGCTTAAGTGTGAGCTATCCTTCTTCTCACCAGTCTGGAAATGTACCTTATTGAGGTCAGATTACCACATAATTCTCGACAAAATCAACTATCGGAACATGATTGTTAATAGGCTTCGACATTCATTAACCTCATGTTTGTATTACAACAATGTACTTGTAGAGGCATACACCACCTCGTCGGGGATAACAAATGCTTTATAAAAGCAGTTTAATGTGATTACCAGAATAATGGGACACATTCGCAATTCGTGCAGTTTAGCTTTGTTCCACATTATGGTGCCCTAGTCTTATCGCTCTTGCATGTGAAACTATTCAAATCCACGTTCAATCAGTAGCTGAGCCAGTGTATCATGGGCCGTAGTGCAAAGAAGAAAATGCCCCCCCCTGGCTGTCGTTTGAGTTATATGATGTAGCAATAATAAGGATTCAGTCCACACCTCAGGCCTGTAGTTTCTGACACCACTGCACCTGCTGCACCAAAGGAAGCTACACCCCTGCATGTAGTGATAAAGCAGGGGTTGAAGTGCATGAAAGGAAATATAGAAATTAGGACTGCCACCTTTCCCAGAGAAAAATATCGTCTCTTTATTCAGGTTTGAAGGGTCACAAAAAGCCTGGAAATACTTAAATATAACTTTATGTATACTAGCCTGCAATACATTTTTAACAGGGCTTTGAGTGTTTGCTTACATTATTTACTGCTGGTGACCCAGGCTGGCTTTTAATATGCTGCTCAGAACGGAAATCGCCTCTCCATGTCACTGCTAATGTTGAAATTAAATAACCAACAGGAACAACGTGACCAAGAGCTTTTCTTTGCCTCCTGGGCAAGCGAAAGTCCCATAAGCAATATGCAAAGCAGTAATCAATTCACTGCACCACGACATGTGTCATCCGCGCCTGCGTGATTATGTTAACACTGTTGTCTCTCGTTTATTTCCGTTGTGATCAACGCTCTGGAAAGGAGAGGTACAACAGTGCTCAGGGTGCAGGCTCTTGCTCAATGCGACCATTAGCAAATTTGGAGCTCAAATGGCGCCATATAAATCGGTGCCTGGTGCAGTAGCACCGCTCGTACAACCCTAAAGCCGGCACTGCTTTTAGAAGCGCTTCAATTGCACGATGGAAAATGTGAAAAATCTGATTTCTTTTCCCTCTGGATGTTTACCCGTTACAGAGCTCTTCTCTACACAGTGCTATTACACAGAAGGGGAACTCTAATGCCCTGTCACAAGTGGCTCATTAAATGGGCTGGATTTTACCCACCACCCGAGTTAGAGCTTCCAGGGTTCACTTCTGGAGTGAGAAAAATCCATTCAGTTAAAAAGGTATCATTCCAGTGGGGCTAGTAACTGCTTTAACCAGCCTCACTGGCATTGAGCCACTCGTTAGTGTGTAGTGAGGATATGTCAACAGAAATTGTTGCAAGAGATCCATTTTTGATGCAAATGGACAAAGCAAAAAATGTTAAACCTTCACAAAGTTGCAAAGTTTTTTTATATAGCTCTGTCTCTCACAGTGCCGGCAGGCCTTTTATTTCACCGGACATTTCCCCGATTGGTTGGAGACCTTGGAAGCCAGTTTTGAGAGCCTGGGTCTGCTCTTGGTGCCTCTGTCACTTTCACCAGTTCCAGGACAGGGAGGCTTCAAGAAGGCGAAAGAAAAAGAGGGATGAAGGGGAGGTGGAGAGAAGGCAATTAGAGAGGAAGACCAGAGAAGGAGAGGGGATATGTGTGTATAGGAAGAAAGAGATTGCTCTAGGGGAGGAAGGGAGCAGGGCTGGTTTTAGCATTTTTTCCAGGGCTGCTTTTGGTTCCCTAACCCGCGCCCTGGTCACTCGCTGATACTCATGACAGCTATTTCAATACTGGTAAATGGAAGTATGTAAATGGAAATATGGAAATGGCTCTCACATATGGATCGAACTTCATTAACCTAATTTGGCACATTCATTTCTCCTCTTTATCCGTATCAACATTATTGCAGCCTTCAACTAAATTGATCATGTTTTACTTCTCTCGACTATGTCACCTTTAAGTGTTAGGAGTAAAGCCATCTCATGCTCGACTCCATTTCTGACTGTTCCTACGCTTCCACTCATGTAGACCTAAAAGAAAAAATATGTTGAATAATTAACATTAAGAACCTCCTGAAATCATAATATTGTCTAAAATCAGATTAAATGCCACTACAGCACAAATGGCATCAACCATGTGGTAATGGAGCGCCCAGCATGTCTTATTAGAAATTAGGAAGCTTTGGATCTTCTCCAGTTGCTGAATGCTCCTTATTTTGGGTGCTGAGTAGTAGCGTGGTACCAGAATATCACTTAGAATACTGTCTGCCGTGAATTCGTGTCCGAAATGTTGCTTACAAAGACATCACTCCACATCAAGTTAATAATAGAAAATCTACCTTACCGGTCCATAATTTTGTAAATGATATTTAGGACACTATACCAAAGTCAGACAATATTTCTGACAATGATATTCTGATATAAACCTGAAAGGCAGCTTTGCTTGTGTGCTTGTCCCAGTTGGTATGTTTCTGTGCAATTGTGACTTTGTAGTCTGTGTATATAGACCTGCAGCCTTTTTATTAGCACATTTTGAATATTTCATAAATTATAGATTTTAGTATTCTGGATTTATGCTGCACCCTACAGCCACCTATCTAGAAGCCTGAATATACAGTTAGTTGAGAGTTTAGATCTAGAAAGATGAGCTGACCAAGCACCCAAATGAACCCAGAATGATGACTGCGCATATAATGCCTGAGCTTAATTCACCTCAAACCGTGCCGCGATTGACAGTGGACCTGAGAAATTGTAACTTGACCTGTTAAAATTAATGTTGTTGCTTATTTCTGATTTGCATGCTTCCTAACATGGTGACTGTAAGACCTCTGGGGACAAACAGCAATTCCATTTATTGTAGAGAAATTCCAAAATGGCGTAACGTACCCCATATGTGTTTCAGTAATGGAAGTCTGCATGCATACCGTTTATGTGCTGTGCCTTTGGAGTTACGAAACTAAAACAATCTGCCAGGAAAGAAGGTGTGTAGCACCTAGGTGTAAATAAGCACAGTGGGGATGCATGCAGGCTCTTGCAAGAAAATTAAGAATCTCCAGCACGCAATTTTAAGACTTTATCCTTTTTTTTCAAAAAGCTACTTAGCTAGCTTTTGAGAAAGTGCCCGGTGTCTCAGGGAAATGCTTATGCAAATTATAGTGTGCATTAATCATCACATTGTCGCTTTAGGTGACCTAGGTAAAATTACTCACAGCTCATTTCCCAGAGGACATGAATGAACATTCTAATCATGTTTTAAGATGCTAACTATTATGAGATCCATGTAATCATGTCTAGGTCAGGCAAAGGTACCTTTCTTCTAAGGCATGACATTGTAGGTCATCGCAGCTATTTCTGCATTGCCATTAATTTTATAGGCTCTTATGGTTCTCTTGGTGGTGTTGCACATAGAGAGATTTCAGCTTGCGGAATGGTAAACTCTTCTCATTAGGCTGTTCATATTTGTAATCCATATTTATGTAGAATATGACTTGCACATTGGCCGAACGAATAAACCACAAAGTGTCTTTGATGCCTCTGCCCTTTTAACATTGTTTTGGAGCAGTGACACAGTGCCATAAAGCCAACATTGGCATTAAGTAAAATTATTATTCTAATTCATGTGTAGCAGTTCCTGTCTGTTCACACCTGCCTACCAGGCCCACCCGCCTGTGTTAATTACTGTCCACCTCATGCAAGGGCCTTTAGGGAGAAGCAGAGTCAGCGAGAACCACAGATATCGAGCACTGGTCCTATGAGTGAGCAGCGACCCAGCACAGGTACAGAGGATAAACTACTGTGATAAGATACTGATGATGAGCCACCAGTGACGTTGGCCTCTCCAACCCTCCAGTGAGCTGCCAGGATCAATCATTTAATCATGAACCCTTGCACACAAACCCCTCGCAATCCTCACCCGTTGCCTCTACATCAACGTTTTCAGAGAGACATTCACTGCCATGAGAAGCTAGTGGAGACACACAGATTTCCACCCCAACAATCCCCCATATCTGGCCATTTAGCGAAAACCACCACACTTCAATCACAGGAGGACGGGTTTTAAATAGAAGACCATAGCAGTAGTCAGGTGGATGCGACCAGAGTAAGGCCATAAGCCACATCTCTTCTGATCCAAATCCTATTTCTTTTGTGGTTTGGCATTTGTGTTTATTGCTGGTAAAGTTGCTTGTGGGAGGGAGTGGCTGGCCATTGTTGTGGATGGTTTTGGTGCCAGGAACTGAAGTGGATGTTCAAAGGGCTGGCAGGAGGTGGGCAGGGGTTAAGGACGCGTGAGACAGGGGTTTCAAGGAGAGCTTATCAATGATGAGATCCTTGCAGAGATAGTCAGCCCTTTGAGATTGCCCTTCTTTGTGTCCCTGCCTTTTCTCTGTTTTTGTCTTTTTATCCTAGAGTATTCTTTCTTGTGTGCTCTTCTACCTCACCAGTACACTTTCCCTGGCCCTGCCTGGACCTTTAGCATCATATCCTCTCCTCCTTAATGTCACTCTTGTCCATTCTTAACTAATTTTACACTCCCTTAGTTCTTTTGCCAATCGATTCACTTTTTCACTCTTATTTTGCTTCAATCTTCCACTGGGCTAATTTTCATAGTGCCTCCCACCACACTGCACTTTCATTTTGAATTCTCCCTTTGCTGTCTGGCAAAGAGATATGTGAAAGATATCCAAGGATGTAGAATGGGCCGTGCTCTTTCCATTAATTTCCCAGTGGTAGGGTCTGTAACTGTCCTAATTTGTGGGTCCACTTTGCTTGCACCGAGATTCTTTTTGTCAGCAGAGAACACAATTATTTCTTCAATACATAATGGAGAATTTTAATTGTGAAAGGTCCTGCGCTTAAGCCAGAATTTGCTTAAGGCAGATGTTATTGGTGCATACTTTCTTTTTTTAATCTCTAGTGTTAATTCCAGAAATAAAAAACTTCGATCTAGAGGTTCTGTAGGTTTTGCTAATCCATATTATTAAAAAAAAACTATTTTTTTCTTATTATTTTGATGATTCTTGTTTGATATGGCCTAGAGGTGTTTTAATTTTCAAAGATCAGTTTTAGACTCAGTGGGACACACGGTGTGTTAACCAAGAGCGAAAAACGTGGACAGTAATAGACTCAAAAGGAGATATTAAACCTGATTATAAAATCGTTTGAAAAAGACAGTCCAACTCAAAAGCGAATTAGAGAAGTTTATATATGAACATCCAGAGCTAAAACACAGAAGTAACACGGAGATGCAAGGCTAGCCTCTGAATGTTCACTAGAAAGTATAAACACATAGTGGATCAGAAAAGCGGAGAGGGCAGAAAATACCGCCAAAAGCTGACATTACAGAGGTACAGGCAGAAATAATACAGGACGACATAACCAAATGATCACAACACACCTAAAGCAAGGCACACTAAAGTAATGCAACATGCACAGTAGCAGTTACATTAAAAGTAAACAACAGCTACAATATTAGGAAAGACAATCTCGGTATATTCAGTGCAGCAAACAAGAGAGACGCACATTAGCAACACAAATGGAAATAGCACAGATTATAATGTGTGTAAGAAATCGGAGTTTTTGAAAAATCAGGTTATGGAAATCGCGGCTTAAAATACCTACATCTTGGATACAAGGGGTGATACTTCTGTCCAGCGAGTTTCTGTTAGTACCCCAACCACAACAACCGACCAACAGTGAAAACGTGATGATCCAAAAACAAGCACACAACCGAGGGCAGGTATCTAACCGCCAACAAGAGGGATGCAGGCATTACCCGGCACCCTATCGCAACCAATGAACTGCTCCAAGAACATGTTGCAGTATGCTGTTGTGTGTCTGCAATGACAATCAAAACTACATTCTGAAGGGCACTGCACTTGCGGTCATGGAACCAGAGACATAGCCAACAATGTTCGCCTCACACTGCCTGCCACACAAGTGCCAAACATGCAATGTTAGTCTCTTGTGTAGATAAGCGTGTACACACCGCTACACCCTCACACAGCCTTATACCGACACTAATATTCTTAGCCATTCAGCTACTGTCAGCAACCTATTGATAGGAGGCATCCAGACAGATTGAGTTCGCTGGTGTTGCAGGCAGGCTGTCATGTGTAGTGTCACACGACCAGTCATCGCCCAGTGACAGCTGGTTCATGTGGGCACCATTCGATCTGTATGCATTTCTGAAAATACTTATCATTGGTAAGCAAAGTCGAGCAAATATGCACCCATTTATGAACTCATCTCCTGTCGGTAACCTGGGGAGTAATTATGCCATACATTGCTATATTTAAATAACATATTTCTCCTAATCATCGAGTGCTGTGGTCAGTGTATTTAGCTCCCCGGCTTGAAAATGTTAACTAAATGTGTATCTATGAGTTTGCCAAGAACCATCAATGTATTTCTTTTATTATCTTTCATAGGCCTTTGGGCAGCCATATATGGATATGCATGGTGTATACTTTATGCTGATGATTTATCCATTATCCTATTAAGAGACCAAATATTGGTCTGACACAATCTGGTGAAATATGTTGCCACCATATCCCTACGAAGATGGGTCCACATATTAATAATATAGCGCTGAAACATCGAAAGCCATTAGACAGCAGATGCATTTTTGTTGAACATTATCATGTTTATGCACTGTATTACTGTTTTAGATACGTTCGGGCTCCAAATGTGAGTGTCCTAGAATGGGATGAGGTACTTATCACACCCAGGAAGTAGTTTTACCCTAGGGTGAGGTATTTACCCGGTGCAGTAAATACCTCAAATTCTGGTGTCCGTCTAGAAAAATGGGGAGTTGCAAGAGGAATTCATGTTCTGCGCTCTAAGTTCTGCATGTTTCAGAATTTAAAAGGTATTTTCCCTCAGGTAAATTTAGAAAGGTTTCTCCTGCTGAAATTTACCTGAAGGAAAATGTATTGTGGTAATGGTTGCAATACTTATAATTGTAATATGTGCGGTAATAGGACTTACTGCACATACCAACATTTAATGTGACACACTTAATCGTGCTCCTTTGTCTTTTTGTTACACTATTCATGTATTCTTACCAGTACAATATGAAATCTTCTTTGCCTAACCACATAGAAATCCTCATTAATGTCTGTAAACGTAAAGGATACTAATAACTTGCTTTTTCTTGTAAATCATACCACATAGTTTCTGAGCAGTGTAAATCACAGATAGCCCTGTTCCTCAATTTATGTTTCAATTATTTTTATTTAGGTTCGAGATTTAAAGGCATACAAGCAATGCTTGCCATAACAGCTAACCAACGTGTTCGGTAACAGCCATTCTCCATCTCATACCCACACTCATTGCATTGACATTGGAGTGTTACAACCTACATGTCAGAGTCTGATAGGAGGGCCAGGCCATAGCATGGTAATTGTGTTGTGTCTAATAGACTCAAAGCATGAAGTGTCTGGAGGCATGTCCTGCCCCAGAAATCAGAAATTATATATAAAGGAGTTAAATCAAGCAATCACAGAGATTTTTAGAGCTCAAACTTGTCACCCTGGGGGAGCCTGCGAGTCTTAGCCAGCTGGTGATGGAGGTTGAAAAGCCATGTCTTGAGCTGTCTTCTAAAGTCTTCCAAAGAAGGGGAGGTTAGCAGGTAAAGGGGGAGGTCATTCCAGGACTTGGAGGCGAGAGAAGGAGCGGCCACCTATGAGTTCCCGAGAGATGCGGGGGACGTAGGCCAGGACAAGGTTGGCAGAGTTCTCTGGTAGGACAGTGGAATGTGATGCTTTTGCTGATATAGGCAGGCCCAATGTCATGGAGGGCTTTGTAGAAGTGCGTAAGGAGCTTGAAGTGGCACCTCTGCTGGAAAAGGAAGCCAGTGGTGGGCCCTCAAGTGGGGAGGGATGCTGGTTCTTCTGGGCAGGTCAAGGATGAGTCTCGCTGTCATGTTCTGGATGTGGTTCAGGAGCTGTTTCATGGTTCCGGCATAGAGGGCATTGCCGTAGTGGAGGTGGCTGGAGATGAGGGCCTAGGTGACTGTCTTCCTGGTCGTAATGGAGATCCATTGGAAGATCTTGCAGAGCATGCTGAGGAAGCAGGAAGGAGAGACGCTGTTGATCTGTTGTTTCATGGTGATCTGGGTGTACAGGATAATACAGAGATTGTGTGATTGGTTTGTAGGGGTGGGCAGGGGGCCTAGGGAGGCAGGCGACCATCTGTTTTTCCAAGGGTAGGGCTTATTCCCAAAGATGAGGGTTTCTGTTTTGTCTGAATTTAGCTTGAGGCAGTTGGTCTTCATCCAGATGGCGATTTCAGTCATGGTGTTTTGGAAGTTCCTTTTCTTTGTGGTGGAGGTGTCGTCGTGAGGGATAGGAGGAGCTGGGTGTCATTGGCATAGATGGTGATCATGCCGTTATTGTGTGCAATGTCAGCCAGTGGATTCATGTACGTGTTGATGAGGGTGGGGTTGAAGGAGGAGCCTTGGGGAACACCACAGATGATGTATTTGGGTGAGGAGACGAAGGGGGGGGATCCTCTGCGTTTGGTCAGAGAGGAAGGGGGCGATCCAGTGGAGTGCGTTGTCTTGGATGCCAATGGTGTGGAGTCTGGTGATGACAGTGTGGTGGGAGATGGTATTGAAGGCCTTAGATAGGTCGAGGAGAATGAGGGCTGCTGCTCCTCCTAGGTCAAGGAGATTTCTGATATCGTCGGTTGCTGCTATCAGGATGGTCTCAGTAATGTGGTTGGGCCGGAAGCCAGATTGGAAAGGGTTGGGCAGGCAGTTGTCTTTGAGGAAGTTTGTGAGCTAGTGATTGATGGCTTTTTCTAAGACTTTGGTGGGGAAGGGGAGGAGCAAGATAGGGCGGTAGTTCTGGAGCTTGTTTGGGTGAGCTGAGGGTTTCTTAAAGAGGGGCTTGACCTTGGCATGCTTCCATATGTTGGGGACAGTGGCTGGGGAGTTGAGTATTTCTGTGAGGGGGGCTCTGATTATTTCTCTTTCCAGGTTGTAGAAGGGGTGTGGGCATGGGTCAATGGGGTATCCAGAGTGGATGGAAGTCATGATGGTGATAGTGTCTTCAGTGGAGAGCTGTTTCCATTCAGAGATCCAGTGTGGTGGGGAGTTGTGGGTTGGGGTGTGGAGGTGGTTGAGGTCAGTGGGCTAGGGGTCAAAATTGTTGTAGATGTTGATGATCTTGTGGTGAACGACGTCTGAGAGCGTGTCACAGAGAGGTTGTGAGGGGTGGATTGTGTCCGCTGTAGTGGATGGGTCGGAGAATTCTCTAACAATAATGAATAATTCTTTGGCATGGTTGGTGCTGGCCTCAATGAGGGTGTTTAGTGCTTCTTTCTTGGTCTCCATGATACGGTGTTGGTACTTGTTAAGGGCGGTCCTTAAGGCATTGAGATTGGTGGGGGTCTTGTTGCTGTGTCAGTGTCGCTTTAGTTTCCTGCAATGGCGTTTGAGGCTTAGGAGTTCCAGGGTGAACCACCTGGCCTGCTTGGTGGTTTTCTTATTGATGGTGCACTTCAGGGAGGCGATGGTATCGGCGGCTGAGGAGATCCAGTTGGAGAAGTTTTGGACACAGTGTTCAAGTGTATCTGCGGCAACGGGTCTTGCTTCTTTGAGGATGGAAATCATGGTTGTTTCTGGGATTCAGCTCGAGTTGTAGCAGGGTAGGGTCGGTGGGCTCAATGGTGCTTCTGGCCATCCCACAATGGTGAAGTGGACGATGTGGTGGTCAGTCCAAGTTACCTTGGTGGTGTTGGAAAACTTGGCGCTGTCACTGTTGGAGAAGGTGGGGTCCACTGCTGTGTGTGGGGGTATTGATGAGTTAAGAGAGGCTGATGATACTCATCTTTTCGAGGCAGGAGGCAGAGTTAGAGTTGTCTGGGGCCTCTAGTTGGAAGTTGAGGCTCCCCAGAAAAATGTAGCGGTTGGAGTTGATAGCCAGGGGGTCATTCAAGTCTGGGATGTAGATGCAAAAGCTGTGGCGAGGGCCAGGGGTCTGAAGGCGAGGGTTTCTCTGATGGTTGTTTTGGCATCGTCTTTGATCTGGAAGTTGAGGTGGTCCATAATCGGGGTTGTGTCGTCATCTGAGGTGGAGTAGTGGAGGGAGTCCTTGTAGATGATGTCTCCACCGTGTCTGTTAAGGCGATGGATCATCTTGTATCTGGGGTACATTGCGATGGCAATGTCTGGTGCCGATGTGGGGGTGAGCCATGTTTCAGTGATGAACATTATATGGGGGTGTGAGGTTGGGGATGGTCTCCCAGGTTTCTATGGCATGCTTGCAAAGTGATTGGGCGGTTAGTAGTGCGATGAGAAGTTGCGGTCTGTGAGAGTGCATCCGCTTGGTCCCCGGATTGTGGAAAAGCAGGGATATGTCTATTATGTCATGAGCAATCTTCTTGTCGCTCAGTTTATGTAGCCGCTGCTCATATGTAGGAGTGATTGGTTTTCCCCCAGAGGTAAGGGGTTGTTTGCTTTACAGCCAGAAAGAGTTAAGATATGTGCTTGCCTGCAGTGGTGTGGAGGGAGTAAAAGCCCTCAGCTTGTCTTCCTATGAGAGTGAATTTAGTAAGTGTGTTGAGTTCGCTACCCTTCATCTGGAAGATTACTTTGAATATAATGTCCCAAAACGATTTTAGGAGGAGGAAGGACCACAGGAGTGCAAGAGGGTGTCTGTATCACCACAGCTGGGCTAACATGATGGTTGATGCCACCTTGACACTGGGGTGGGAGATCCAGCGGCAGAGTTGCACATAGTTAAAGAACTCAGTTTTCAGGATCCTGGAACTCCCTCCCCACCAGCCTCAGGACCACTCCGCTTTCCGGAGACTCCTAAAGACCTGGCTGTTCGAGCAGCGATAACCCCCCCCTTTTCCCCTAGCGCCTTGAGACCCGCACGGGTGAGTAGCGCGCTTTATAAATGTTAATGATTTGATTTGATTTATAGTTAAGTGTGAGCCCTTCAAAGGTCCTAATCTGGTCTCCCATGAAGAAAACTCAGAGATGGAAGCAACCTCTCTCTCATATATGAAAGGCCTCAATCTTCAGTTCTGGGGTAAACTTTGGATTGACTAAAAGGAGGTAATAGACGAATGGAAGGAGGTAAAGCCCTGCTTGGGGGGCAATTGAGTCCCAGTCAGCTGGAGTACCTCTAGTGACTGGGGAAATATATAAAAATCACCCCTTTGAGATTTTGGAGACACACAGGATCCTGCCCAGCAGGCTAGATGCCAGGTTTTGGTCTGTACAGCGCCAGAATTTATCAGTTTCCCCTTTGAGCCATTCGATAATGTAGGTATTCCTGAAATTAATAATACTAAATGTATTTCATTTAGAAGGTTGACAGACTGAATTTGTCTTCCCTGGATTCCAATTTGTCACCTCCAGATAACACCAAATGTCAGCAGTGACCATTTACTGAGTCACCCTTAGATCATAATATGTCCAAAACATGTAAAGATTGTGTCGAACCTGTTCATGCAAGTTGTTCTTTTGTACATTCTGTACACATGCCTCAATTTCTATGTAGCTGGAATACATGAATACAAGGATGTATTAAAAAATAAAGTGTTTCCCGTGTTTTTTAATGGGGCATCGCTTCTTTGATTTTTCAAAGAACTGTTCTTTCCAATAACTGTAGCTTATCCACAGTGCCTTTCCCTGAAAAAGGATATTCATGTTCCCTAAGAAGCGAAGGGACAAATTTATCGTAACCCTCAGTGATTGATATTTTCTTATAGGCCCTCTCTTCCTGTTTAAGTCTTTGGTTCAGTTGCTGAGTAGCCCAACCCATATTTGTGTCTGTTGTTACTTATTTGTAGGGGCTTTCAACCAACATTCTTCTTCGAATGGTTTGTTGTTGTCATTCACATTTTTCTTCTGCCTTCCACAGCTATTAGGTAACTTCATTGAGTGATGGGATTCTGCTCTTCCACAATGTGCACTTATCTGGAAAACGTAGTCCTCTTTAGTGTCTGGGACTACCAGCCCAATCTGAGCTTTTGATGAAACGAAAAATGGTCTTAGCGCTAATGGTTTACAAAAACCATTACAAAAAAGCATTGCCAAGACCAAGAGGTTGGAATCTAACACCAGACCTGTTGACTTTGCCTTGGGTTGTTTTATTTTAGGCATCCATACGCATGTTAACTACCCAGTCATACCTCTTTATCTCTTATCTTTTCATGTTGATATAGGTAATGATTTCCACTGTCAAAAATTGTAATACACACACAACTAGGATAATGAGCAGCACAGTCCATATAAGTATGCTATCTGTAATGCAGTTGTGCTCTGCAACTTGGCACATTTGCTGTGGAGTCATGCTGCTCAGTACATTCCCCTTGCAATCTTCTTGCTGCCTATCACAATTTTTTGCTGTGTGTTACACCGTGCCACTGTGGCTTTTTTTTCTCAAATATCATACATTATCTCATAAAAATGTCTGCCCACCTCTTTTGCCAGTGGGCATTGAGACAAAGGGTAATTGATTGAGAATGTTTAGAGATCACCATCAGCTCTGCGTTGCCTCTTATGGAGCACGCAGCGCCAACCATTCATCACAAGGGCATCTACAAATCAGAGATCAACTATTTCAAAAACATATGGGTTCACTGATACTCCATGGTTTATGGATTTTGTTCTTCCCACTTTACCGCCCTCCACCCTCCCCGCCCGAAAAAATAATGTTTATTTGCATCATGGGGTTGCGTTTAAGAAGTGGGTCAAGATATATGGAATTCTCTGCCATTTCCCCTCAGCCTTAATCCCTTTTATCGGAATAATTTCGAAGCAGTGCAGGACGTTTTTAATAATCCATGTTCGGGCACTGCCTCTTCTCACTTCCGAGAGCACTTCCTGCTCAGTAGGAATACAATGTTTTTATCTGATACAAGTTATCTCTCACTGAAAACTTTTCAAAGAAAATCGATACACTGTTTTCCAGTCCACTGCAGTTTGGAAAGATTGCCACTTTTATTAAAAAGTATGCTTTGTCCGGTCCTGTTGCATAATCAGTATATTTATGAATTTAAATGTAAAGAACTGTGCAATCTAGTAATTTTCCTCTAAGCATAGTTATCGCACAGACTGTAATGAAAATAAATAACACCTTTAAAATATTAATCTGATGCATATTTTGAACGTGTTCTTAAAATTGCGGTTAGCAAACACTTGACCTCAGTGTGAAACCAGCATGCACGTGCTGTCCCTGTTGCAGGAAGGTGAAATATTGCATTATAGCTAATTGCCTGAAAGCTTCAGAGCCCAGAAAGCTCCATGACTACTACCCATCTGACCAAAACTTCATGACGTAGTAGCATATGAGATTCACGATACCACCTATAGCTCATAGAGAACATTGTACTACATGTCTGTCTAGGTGAGCTGAAAGTTAGGTGGGCCTTTCTGTTTCTTAGGAGTAGGGAATGGTACTTCATGGCCCCAGATTGCACATTTCTGACCTGACAGCCCTCAGGAAATTTTGGTGTGTTTCATGAGTTTGGATGCATTTTAGGTCTTTAATTTCTAATCGTGTCCTTTTTGAGTTTCACTATTTCTACGTATCAAACTTTCAATCACATTCTCATTTTTTAGGTTTTCCATTCCCTGCCTTCTGTTTCACTTAAGGTAGTTTCATTTTGATAGTTTTCTTTGCCTCTCCGTCTTTTACACTTCCAAGCTTGTTCTGTGTTTCTTTTCTTCCCCACATTAGCTGTGGGTAAATATGCTCCATTTAGTTGTGTCTATTCTATTTATTCTTTCCTCTGCCATTTCCCATAACATTAACTGTGGTATCTTTTTATGTGTTTGATCAGGTGCAGGGGTTGATGGGGCTTTTAGTTACTATTTTTCTCATCACTTTCCTCTTTTTCATTGGTCTCCTTTCATCATTGATTCCCATTGGTTCCTCTCCTTTAATCAATGTGAATTGTTTCATTTAAATTACATTCTCATTACGGTTGGCTTCTTTTCATCATAGTTGTCCTATGAATTCACACATGTGCTTGCCTATACTTTTGGGTCAATCTCCTTTAATCAGAGGAGCGTGCTTTTCCCTATAGAATGGAACATTTGAAAAGAGAAGGAATGCAAACCCTTCATGCATTTGAGTAGTGAATCTGTATTTCAATTTGCTCATACGATGAATGAACTGTGCACATTAAAATGTTGCTGTAATGAAAAAATGAATCAAACTTGTAAAGTATTTAAAAATGGCAAATCAGAAATTAACAATACTGAAACACTGGTACCTTAACATGGCATGAGTATATGGATTATACTATAATCATTATAGGTTTAACAATAAATATTTAAAGATACAAGATCTTGTTTACTTAGGATTTAACATTAATGCATTACCAGACACCAAATATTAAAAAAGTTATTATTTATTTAATTAGGAGATTTATAAAGTGCTAAAGTGTAAAACAGATACAGAGATATTAAAGAAAACTAACATGAAAAGAACTTTGGTTCCTAAATTTCAGAGATGGCTCAGCAATGAAGGGTCAGTTTGTTCCGGGTTAGGGCACCCTTAAAACAAAAGGCTCCATAGTCCCAAGTTTAGGTGCATATTTTACAAATGTCTGTAAATTAAATTGGGTGCCATGATCATAGAAAATTTAGTGCACTGTATAGGCGGTTTTAAGTATAATTCTCCTGCTCACCAGTAGACAATGCAGGTGTTTAATGTGTGCTGAGAGATGCTCTTGCTTATTTAAAGCAAGCAGTACCCTAGCAGTAGTAATTTGAGTAATCTGAAAGCGGCTGATGCCAGCTATCGATAGCCCTAGATGAACTGGAATTCCAAATTTAATGTTGAACTGAATAAACACATTAACTTTGATGGCACAGTAGGGAAAGTATGGCAAGGGAAAGATCAACATAGTAATCGAAGATTCTGTAGATTAGGCCTGGGAGCCATTTTGATTACACCGTAGTAATTGGAGAAATGTGGGTGATTCCGCTGTACTATTTGATCAGAATTACTGATAAGAACGCAATTATGCCTGCTTGCATAATTTAAGATTCTTTCCTCCAAATTTCTCTAACATTAGAGCACATTTAGCAAGCATGAGCGTCTGCCTGCACTGCTGTTTGTGTTCTGTAGCATTTAACTCTGTTTTGTTAGAGCAAAATTCATCCTCTTGTCCATTTTGGATGAAGGGTGTATTTTGCATTAAGAAACTATTGCTAAATTCTGAGAGCAAGTTAAAGTAAAATCCTACCCCAAGTGAACCTTTATTGAGCATGAGCAGCTGCTCGTGCTACCATTTATGTGACATATTTAACCAATCCTTTCATAGGGATTCCTGAAAGATCTAACAAACGTTCTGTAGTATTACGGCCATTATTAGGAATCCTGTAAAGATCATCCATTACAGACACTGTAACAGTGTCTGTTCCTATGCAAGGTCTAAAACTAGCTTGTTTCTCATCCAGGATGTTATAAGACTCAATTAAATTTGCAACTGAATGGAACACTTTTCTACAATTATTTGGGTAAGTACAGAAATTTATAGAACTTTGGATAGTCCAGTTTGATTTAAATGGGTGTCTTTAAAAGAGAATGAACCACAGGCGATGTTGAATATTTAGGGACTGGTGATAAAAAGGTATCCAGCACTTAACAGTATTAGAAAAGTCTTGCTGTAAAGTTCTTTGCCAGGTGTCTGCATGGCGAAGACATGAGCACATGGGTCTCCAACTAGTTGCTCGGAAAACAGTGGTAGCTCACCAACACCCTTGAAGTAGCTTAGCAAAGTAAAGCTCAGCCCAGCATATTATCCAGAGAGTTTATGCACATTATAAAAGACCGCACCTCTCATTTCAAGGCTGCTCATTTTACAGTGTCAGCCAAACCAACAGCAGAGCATCATGGTAACCCACAGACACTGTGTTGGCCTAAGAGGCCTGCACCGCGATCATCTGTATCCAAGCTCAATGTAGCAAAGTTACAAGATAGATGAGTCGTAGGACCCACTCTATCGGTCGTACTATGTGTATGAACAGTGGGCCAGGAATGAAGAATGCCAGCAGTAACCAGAGCAGGAGCACAGTCACCCAAAAGTGGGCTAGCGAGGGTGGGGGGAGAGTTATTTATGTGTATGTATATATATATATATAAATATATATATATATATATATATATCAAACCAAAACCCTTTCAGGGATAGAGCGACGCATAAATTATGCAAAAGACAAAGGAGAACTCTGGGAAGTTCCCAATTTTAGGTGGAGAGCTGCTCTAGTAAGGAGCACCCTGCAACACCAGCGACACTCTAGATTTGCTCACCTCAAATGTCTGCATATCTAGCAAAGTCTTTAAGCATAGGATTAGCACAGTGCTATCCTCGCCGAGCTAGATAGTGACAAAGTCTTTTGCCATTTGTACAGCAAAATCTTTAAGCATAGGATTGACATAGTGTCATCCTTGCCGAGCTGTAAAATGACAAAAGCCATTTACCACTCTAGGCACAGTATTACAGCTTTGGACTGGTCAAATACCGTCCAAGCCAACCTGGAATGAGTAAAGCAACCCCTGACACGTGTTTCGCTCTCATTAGAGCTCTTCAGAGGGGTATAGCTTTGTCCAGACACAAGGGAGCACCCAGTATAAGTCAAACCAAAACCCTTTCAGGGATAGAGCGACGCATAAATTATGCAAAAGACAAAGGAGAACTCTGGGAAGTTCCCAATTTTAGGTGGAGAGCTGCTCTAGTAAGGAGCACCCTGCAACACCAGCGACACTCTAGATTTGCTCACCTCAAATGTCTGCTTATCTAGCAAAGTCTTTAAGCATAGGATTAGCACAGTGCTATCCTCGCCGAGCTAGATAGTGACAAAGTCTTTTGCCATTTGTACAGCAAAATCTTTAAGCATAGGATTGACATAGTGTCATCCTTGCCGAGCTGTAAAATGACAAAAGCCATTTACCACTCTAGGCACAGTATTACAGCTTTGGACTGGTCAAATACCGTCCAAGCCAACCTGGAATGAGTAAAGCAACCCCTGACACGTGTTTCGCTCTCATTAGAGCTCTTCAGAGGGGTATAGCTTTGTCCAGACACAAGGGAGCACCCAGTATAAGTCAAACCAAAACCCTTTCAGGGATAGAGCGACGCATAAATTATGCAAAAGACAAAGGAGAACTCTGGGAAGTTCCCAATTTTAGGTGGAGAGCTGCTCTAGTAAGGAGCACCCTGCAACACCAGCGACACTCTAGATTTGCTCACCTCAAATTTCTGCTTATCTAGCAAAGTCTTTAAGCATAGGATTAGCACAGTGCTATCCTCGCCGAGCTAGATAGTGACAAATTCTTTTGCCATTTGTACAGCAAAATCTTTAAGCATAGGATTGACATAGTGTCATCCTTGCCGAGCTGTAAAATGACAAAAGCCATTTACCACTCCAGGCACAGTATTACAGCTTTGGACTGGTCAAATACCGTCCAAGCCAACCTGGAATGAGTAAAGCAACCCCTGACAAATGGCAAAGATAGAATCACATGCAAAACCCCATTTGTTGTATATGTCATACAATGTCTATGTGGTCTAAGATTTGTAAGCAGTACCATTTGTCCCCTGAAGAAGCGTATTTTGGAGCATACAAGGGCGGTACAAAATGATGACAACAACTATGCCATGACCAAACATCTGAAAAGTCATTAAAAAATCAGACTGGTTGCACATGAGATATTACGGCTTTGCAACAATAAAAAAACATGAGCGAGGAGGGGACAGAGTTCAGAAACTGAGGCGTTTAAAGTCTAGGTGCATCATTAGACTAAAAACAAAGATCCCATTTGGGATAAACAGCGACGAGGAGTTGTACTGTATCTTGTAAATATGCATAGTAAATAGAAATGTGATGAGATAGATTCTCATAAAAAAGGATCAATTGCACCAATCGTTGAGAACAGGTTTAATATTGCTTACAACACAGGATAAATTGATTTGATGTGGGATGATGTGGTACTAGACCTATAATGTGAATTTGCTTAAATATAGGAGTAAAATAAAGGGTATGAAATAGAAGAATGAAGTGATTAATGGAATAATGGTATTATGGATATACATGTGTTGTAAACGGAGATAGCAGCATATAAACTGATGTTATGACTAGAAGAAGTCCTAAGTAGGTTTCCCATTTCCATTTTTCCCTTTTCTTTAAAAAAAAAAAAAAAAAAAAAAGACATAAGAGTTATGTAAAATGCACTTAAGTTTATGTTATGATTTTGGGGTTTTCTTTAATCACAAGTTTAAATCTGTTGACTACGTATCCCAGAATGCCACATAAAGGTATGTTGAGATAAATAGTATATATAGCTCAGAATGGACTAATGAATCACTGTGATCAAGACCTTGTGGGTTGAAACACGTTGGTGTTGGTGGTATCATCTTGCACATTAAAATAAGTATTCAACAATCCTGTGAGTGCCGCATCATTGATCTAGTGTCAAAGTTGTGTGATGATTAATATAGGGAAATGGTCCTTCCCTGGTGTGGGCACTGACGAGAAGAGTGCTCCTTAAGTCGATTATTTGTGGAGAAATATATATATATATATATATAGATATATAACATTGTGTCTACCTGATACACAATGTTGCTACCTGGAAGGCATGGCCGGTGTCAAGGACCACTTAAACTGTATGTGGCTTCTGGTGTGATAGTGGTCCTTGCATAATAATTGTCATCCTTGACATATTTTGGGCATTTCATGTCTAGATGTGCAAACCAGCAGTCATCATTGACATACTGTGAGCATGACTGACCTAATTTCGGACACTCTTGGCATAGTATTCAGCATGACACATATTGAGAGCATCCTGGCTGTTATGGTGTCCAGGCTTGCAGAGTGGTGTCTCCGGTATCATGGTGAGCATTATTGGTGTGTTAGAGGCTTCCTTGTCATTATGACCGGCGTTTATGGCATGAGATCATAAACCCTGTTTATTTGAAGCAGATTCTGTCTATACCAAGCATTTATACATGTGAGAACTTGATGAAAATGGTAAATTACTTTTTGGGGACAGTGCATTTACTAAAAATGAAAACTGCTATCTTGACGACAGAAAACATGTCTCTTTCAGAAAACAAATTTGGGAAATTTAGCTTTTTTATCCATAATTCAAAAGGTATTTGATAGAAAAGTATTTTGTTTCCTGAAACTGATATGTCGATGAAAAGAAACTGGCATCATTTCCAAAACACATTTAAAGCTGACAGTTGAATGGTAATTAAAGTTGTGTTAGGGAAACATTGCTATGGTTACGTTCTTTGTGCAGGAATTATTATGCTGCTTTGTCTGTTATTTCATTAGTTATGTGGAGGCATTTCATATTGATAACATTTTTCGGGACATTTCTGCTTTCCACCTGAAAGTTTAGGAGGTCATTAATATACTGTTAACCGATGTGGTCAATATGGCACTGTGATTAAATAGTGTTAGGAATGAGTTTCACTACTTACATTTGCCTAGGGGTTCATGGAAAAAGCTTGTAACATAGTAAAACATTTAAATATCTGTAACATGTCTGCTCTGGTGCTAGCCTATCATAAATATTGATTACAGTCCCAAAATAGTAGTTGGTGATGTCAGTCCTAATTCATAAAGTGCACATGGTTGGAAACGGTGCATTGAAGATAGAAAGCTTATAGGGAACTGCTGAGGTACTACTATCCATGCACAACATTATCCTATCATTTGTTCACTCAGGAATGGATTATATTGGTGTCAACTTTGCGATACTAGCCACCATGAAAATATATCAGTAGCCTATATTCATTTCAGTTTTGCTCCACCCTCTTACATATAGTCTTATTTGCCAATGGAGTTTGAGCTTTTTATGATAACGAAGGGATTGACGCTGTCCGGTGTCATGTGTGACTCTAGAGTTTTTTGAAAGACTGGCTACTGTCCCGCATAGAACAACCCTTTATGCACCTCAAGCCAATGACCTTTCTAAACAGATGAACAGAGTTGTGAAGTTATGCTTTCAGAGAGCGTCGGAGTAGTTCTGTGTGAAATCTGGGGGCCCACCGCATGACTCCTAATAATGTGACTATTAAAGCACTGGTTAACTATTTGAGAGTAGATTGCTCTAAGGTTGAGGACATTCTAAGGTAGTGTGAACACAAGTTAGTACATATAAAGACACAGAAAAGAAGTATATCAACAGAGATATGATAGACCTGATTGGAAAAAATGCCCCTCAGTATAAAAAATGCATAAATCATGATTTTTGTGTGGGTGAAGAATCCTGGTTGGAAGAAGAGAAGATCCCTTTTATATGGGACCTTTTTCATTGTGGCAGGGAAATCAAAATATTGTGGTTGACATGTGGAGACTATCTAGATTTGTAAAGGGTGAGAAGGAGAATACCCTATTTCTTCACCTTTGGAATATCGAGCCATATTCTGGAGCTAGTGAGAAAAACTAGGAGTGCCTAATGTCTACACCTCCTAATCATATTAATGACAGTTCTCAAGAGGTTTTGACCCACAATAGTTCCAGGTTAAAAATAAAAAAGACTTATCTGGTGGAAGGGCATTGTGATGCTATGATCATACATTTTTTATTGAACCAGTGTTGTTATCTTTCCTCCATCTGTTAAGTATTTCTTGTGTTAAGTTTAAGGTATTTATTTATTTTCTCTGTTTTCTTACTGTTCGATGGAGGGGTTGGTGTTTTGTGGGTTGTCCCTGGGCTGTGTTTATCATTTAGAGCCTGATTTAGATATTGGCGGACGAGTTACTCCGTCACAACAGTGATGGATATCCAGACTGCTGAAATCCACGTCCCATAGGATATAACGGGCAGACAGGATACATCATTGTGACTAAGGGTAGGTGGAACTCACAGAGTTCTACTCCGCAGAATCTGTGGATTTGGCTAAAAACACAGTGGAATTCCATGGAATTCTTCATGCGGCAGAATTCCACCTGCCCTACCACCACCCTGGCCTGAATGCACCTGATCTTGGAAGCACTAAGCAGGGCCAGGCCTCGCTAACCAGGCCCGACTCTGCTTTTTGCTTCTGAGATTGGGCGCATTCAGGACACTGTGGTATGCCCGTTCCGCAGGCAGTGAAAGCTGCAATTTAAGGCCTCTCTTATGCACACCGGCCCAGATCCTGCTGCTCTTAACCATAACTGCACAGTTCCCTTCACCATCTGCCCTCCTTCACAAACTTGCTACGGAGGGCCAAGCACATCCCCTGTCTTGCACCAGCCTTGCAGTCGCTTTCAATGCACTTTCACACAGCCCCGGACCACCCTTTCTTTAGGGCCCAGCACTAACAGCAGCAAACCAGCTCACCACCAGCAGCCTGGTACTTTCACAAAGTACCTAGCCTTGCTTGCCACTGGGCTCTAAGGCACTCTCTCAGGCCACACACATCTCTACCTGGTGGGGGCTGCCGGACTACCACTCAGCAGCTGATGCTCCCCCAGTCTCCAACTCTCCCTCGTGGCCTCAGGACCATACCACATAAAACCACTTCCTTTCCCTGGGACTCTGGGGAGACAGGTTTTTTTCAAGTAGAGCTCTGACTGCAAGTTTACTTTTTTCCAAGCACAGACCCCCCTTATATGGAAATACTGACCATGCCCAGTGCTGGCCCTGTGTGCACATAGAAAAGAAAGTGAAATGAGGGTCTGCCCTGGGTCCAGGGTCCCCATTGCCAGCAGCCTGGCTGCCTCCCCCTGTTCCCGGGCTGCTGAGGACAGTGAAAGGAGTGAGGCCTGGATCCGGAGCTGGCGCCGGTGCAGCCTCTTAGCAGCAGCTTGTAGCAGCTCCACACCGGTGACCAGAAGAAAGCAAAGCCTGTCATAAGGCAAATGTTGTATTCATTATGGGCCGAGTGTAAAGTGCAGCCCCGTTATCGGTCACACAGCACAAGTGCTGACTGCGCTTGCCAATCTGTGCATGCACTGTGTGCCCCTTAACTGAGCTGCTGTGCATGCCAGTACGCTCTGCTCTGCTGCAGGGGCTAGCGGAGTTTTTAACTAAATTCCACGCTACAAGCGGAGAGCGGGGTCCACCCCTAGTTGTGACAGAGTAACTCGTCTGCTAATTTCCAAAGCCAGCAACTTTGTATTTTCTTTCTTTTTGTTTTGGAACACTATTCATCTAAAGTAGAACCTTGGTAGCTTTAAGAAGGAGTGAGAATTCTTTATTCTAGAGATTGGAGAAACTCATGGTAAAGAGACACTGGTGGTGATTAACTAAGGATCTTCAATAAAGTATTGTTGCCTATTTCATCTGCACCTCCTCCCTTTGGTCATGTAATGTAACAGATATGTTTGCACAATTTGTCACATTTTGTACCTGCATTTTGTATAGAACAAATCCCAGTCAAAACATCAACCAATTATTAAAAATGATTGATCAAAATCTTCAGTCCTCGATAATGAGTCTTTGAAGTCATTGATAATAAAAACAAAATGGCTGCAACAACCAATCATTACTGTAACACAATAATTATATTTTCAATACCTACCCCTTTCAAGCCTACTAGTAGTGAATGAATAAATAATTTAATTGCTTGATTAATGAAATATACTCATATACAGACCCCCAGGACTACGTCCCCCCCCACCCTTCTGCCACACCATCGCCGACATCATCAGCCCTCGCGCACTCATTTCCACAGATTACATCCTCCTCGGTGATTTCAACTTTCACCTGGAGAACCCCCAAGACCACAACACCTTCTCCCTCCTAGACAACCTCACCAACCTCAGACTCAAACAACTGGTCACAGCACCCACCCACTCAGCAGGACACATACTAGACGCAATCTTCACTTCCAGCCAGCACATTACCCACACCCATACCACCGAACTCCACTGGACCGACCACCACTGCGTCCACTTCTCCTATGCCAAACCCCCCTCACACCCCCAACACACCATGCCCTACTTCTTGTGGGACAAGATCCACTCAGAACACCTGAACTCCCAACTAGCACAGAACCCCCCCCACCCACACCAACGACCCCAACACTACTGCCCACAACCTCACAAATTGGATCACCACCTGCGCAGACACACTCACCCCCTCAGGAAAAACATCACCACCCGCAACATCAAGAACGCCCCATGGTTCACCACTGACTCCACGACTCCAAACGCAAATGCCGTAAAGCTGAGAAAGTCTGGTGACAGGAAACCTCAATCACTAACTTCTCCACCCTCAAAACCACCATTCGCACTCACCACCAACTCATACGCACCACTAAAAGAGCATACTACAAGGAACGCATAAATAGCAACTCCCACAACAGCAAAGAACTCTTTACCATCATCAAAGAGCTCTCCAAACCCAAAGCCAGCAACATAGACCCCACACACAACTCCTCTGCGACTCCCTCTCAAACCACTTCCACTGCAAAATCCTAGACATACACAATGGCTTCACAACACACACACACCCACCGCACACAAAAACACAGACCCCCCTTACACCCTCCCAGCCTACTTACCACCTGGGCCCCTACCACCGTTGAAGAAACCAAAACAACAATGAACTCCATCCACTCCGGATCCCCCACCGACCCCTGCCACCACCGCATCTACAACAAAGCCAGCCCCACCATCGCCCCCAAGCTTCGCAACATAATCAACACCTCATTCGACATCGCCACCTTCCCAGACCCCTGGAAACACGCAGAAATCACTGCACTCCTTAAAAAAAAAAAAAAAAAAAAGCTGATCCGGACAACCTCTCCAACTACTGCCTCATCTCCCTCCTCCCCTTCCCCGCCAAACCCGCCAAAAAACTAGTAAACACACGCCTATCCCACTTCCTGGAGGAAAACAACACACTCGACCCCTCCCAGTCCGGTTTCCGTAAAAACCACAGCACGGAAACCGCATGCACTGACATCAGAACCAGAGTCGACAAGGGTCAGACCGTTGCACTCATCCTCCTAGACCACTCTGCAGCCTTTGACACCGTGTGCCATCACACACTCCGCACACGTCTCCACAACGTAGGGATTTGACACAAAGCCCTAGACTGGCTCACCTCCTACCTCACCGATAGAACCCAAAAAGTCTGCCTCCCTCCCTTCCACTCCACTGCCACCAAAATCATCTGCGGTGTCCCCCAGGGATCCTCCCTCAGCCTCACCCTCTTCAACTTTTACATGACCCCGCTCGCCAACATCCTCCGACCGCACGGAATCACCATCCTCTCCTACGTGGACGACACCCAACTTAACATCTCCCTCACCCGCAACCCTACCACTGCCAAAACCAACCTCCACGCTGCACTCCTCGACGCTGCCGCCTGGATGACAGCCAACCACCTCAACCTCAACTCCAAAAAACATGAAATAATCATTTTTGGTCCCAACAAAACCATATGGGATGATTCCTGGTGGCCCACCACCCTTGGCCCCACTCCTACCCCTGCTAACCACGCACGCAACCTCGGCATCATCCAAAATCCCTCCTTCTCCATGACCCAGCAGATCAACGCCGTCACTTCCTCCTGTTTCAACACTCTCCGCACGCTGAAAAAAACCTTCAAATGGATTCCCTTAGAGACCAGAAAGACCGTCACCCACACACTCATCAGCAGCAGGCTAGACCACGGTAATGCCCATTACGCCGGCATCACACTCCAACTCAAACGCAAACTCCAGAGAATCCAGAACACAGCCGCACGCCTCATCCTGAATCTCCCTCGCCATGAACACATCTCACCACACGTCAGATCCCTTCACTGGCTCCCCATCGACAAGAGGATCTCCTTCAAAATCCTCATCCACGCGCACAAATCCCTCCAGAACAACGGCCCAACCTACCTCAGCCATAGAGTTAACTTCCACACTCCCATCCGCCACCTCCGATCTGCCACCCTCACACTTGCCACAGTCCCCCACATCAAACGCACCACCACAGGAGGCAGATCCTTCTCCTATCTCGCCCCCAAGGCCTGGAACTCCCTCCCCACCGACCTCCACAAGACCCAATATCTCCTGCTCTTCAGAAAAAAACTGAAGACATGGCTTTTCGACCAGTAACCTCTCCCCCTTCTATCCCCCCCCACCCAAGCGCCTTGAGACCCTAGCGGGTGAGTAGCGCGCTCTATAAATTTTTTGATTGATTGATTGATCGAATGAAAACCAATGCTATATAAAATGATAATATAAGCCATAAAACTCAAAAAGTTTTACTAAACAACACTCAGAAGAAATACACAATGTAGCATCATATTTTAAATAAGTGAAATCAAAGTAGGGTTTTTATGTGAATATACATTAGTATTTAAATTGACTCACTTTAAAAACGACTGGAATGATTATCAACAAGCTGGCGAAAAAGATAGAACAAAACCTTCCTTAGAGTTCACACTTCTTATACTTTGTTGTATATCCGAATATAGTGTGAAAAATTATTTCCTACCCTAAGTATTGTGGCCTAAATGTTGTCCTATTGATTGTAGATTGTTCTATTCCTACCTCCAAAGGGATAATATTCTTGTAAGCAATATTTAGGCTACAATGTTCAAGTTAAATGATATATTGACAATATTCTGGTACCATCTCCATACACGTATGGGAACCACTATATAAATTAGTCACAGGTGTGTCCGATGACTAAATTCCTTTCATAACCAGCAACAATGTGTCCTCAAACTTAAAAAAGGTAGAAAACTTGGCAGTGTAAGCAGGCGCACCTGGCTTTTAGAATGTAGAGGCTGTAATATTTTATCGCCTTTCAACGCCTACTCTCTATTGCTCAGCATGAATAATAATGAATTTGGCAACGCAACGTGTACAACCTGCATAGCAGGGATAATGACCTCAGCCTTGATTTATCAAGTAATTGTGTAATGAATCCCTAAATGTAATTTCATTAACCCGCTTGCAAGTTGCATATTCACTTTAAAGGTGTTTGTGCATTGTGTACGAGACAGGACCCATATTCCTGGTCCAGTGCAAGTGTAGTTTGGGTGAGTAAAGCGTATTCATGTACACGCAATGCCTCCAACTGGTTTTTATTGTCGAGAAACCCCTATATACATGTGTGTTGCATTCACAAGAGCCAGACCTAGACAGTAGACTGCGTGCCATACTGTGGCATTTATTTACTCAATCTCAGCTCCTGTCATGGCAGGGCATTTGCATTCTGATACGTATGCACATTCCACAAGGATTCTATACAGCAGGGTACATATGAACTTACACCCATGGGAAGGATAATCTGATCATACCTAAAAGAAGAGCCCATGTGGCTCTACTCACACTTTTGAGGAAACATTCCAGAAATCAGTACCATCACCTGGGACAGGGACACTTACTCCATTCTTAGTAGGACATAACCTGGTCGTGTTCTACACCTCCTCTGGGAAGGAAGTGTGGCAGAAATTGGACGTATTAGCATTTACTGAATTAATGTTGAACTTTTCTGCAGCTCAAACATAATCCAAGAAAGGGGTGATAGTGCTTTACAAAGAGTGTAAATGCATAAAAATCAGTATACAATGTCCAATGGTAAAAGGCTAAAGGAGGCACACAATATTGGATGAGAACCTGCATTTCAGAGGCAACATTTGTAAAGGTGGAGGACCATGCAGGAACGGTCAAGGGTACATACATATAATGGTCTTAAAGAAGGAGAAGTTGAAGTTTCAGGTGTAAGATATTTTGATACAGAATAAATTACACGGCATGGCATTGTTTAGGTATGAGGCATCTTCTGGTGATCAATTTGCACAAAATTCAGTGATCATAAAGAGGCAGTAAATTACAATGTATGATGTTTTTTGTCAGGGATTAAGTTGTAGGCATGAGCATAACCAAAATAATTGATGTTGAAGTGATTTTTTTTAGCCTTTTGCTTGTGGAGGGGAGTATTGTATACCTTTATTGTTAGATTATTTTAAATCATTATAATATGTAAAAATAAACGAGGAGACTTGAGGTGTCATAAGAAATTTAAAATGAAGTGCTAGAGCAAAAGATCTGTGATAAAAGGGTATGTTCACTTTAAAACAAGTAGTTTGTTAAAATTAAGTAAAAAATTCACATTTGTGCAGCAATTTTAACAGGTTTATTTCCAGCGAAATCTCTATGGTGCTAGCCCAGGAGTCACATGGCTGGGGGTGTAGCCTTAAACTTTGTTTGGTGCAAGTTGTGTGGCTTTAGCCATTGATAAGGCCCGCTCTACACCTTGAAGATACTTCACAGTTTGGAAGATAGTTCTCTGGTTTATAGAGCTGAGGCACACCAGAATGGCTTGCCTGCAGGAGAGCACACCCCAGTTGGTTCTGGAGCAGGTGCAGCCATTGTCGACATAAGTCAAGAGTTGCATTGCAGAAGCAAATGATATGGACCAATTTTTCTGTTGCAAGACCACATAATTGACAGGTCAGATCCCCTTCAACTCTCAGCCTGTTGTGATTTGCGACGGTAGGATTCTGAGGCGATAGTTCAGATATTTGCTTTTTATCCTACAGTTTGAAACTTCAACCAGGTACTGCTGTGGTTTTAGGGACTTGGAACTGTTTAATGTCAGCCAGGCATGGGAGCATTTCTCTAATTTTGCTGTGTCTTCTAGTGAGTGAGATATTTGTGTGGCTTCTGTGGCTTTCTTTTTTTTTTAATTTTTATAAAAGAGGTCATTGTTCACCAGTGCCCACCATAATTCTGCCAGTCCTAGCTGATTAATAGTTTCATTGAGATAGTCAAGAGATGGTGACCATGACTTTTTAGTGATCTCCTCCCATATATAACGGTTAATTGTGTTGTCCTCAGCGTTTTTAAGCTTGTGACCGAAGATGGCAAATGCTGCGTGGGACTGCTTTATTAATCTGAGCTGCAGCCTGATCTGAGCTGGTAAGATGAGTCGGGGAGCTGAAAGATAAGCCTGTATGTTTGTACAATTGTAGTGCCCAGAACTGTAGTATCTCTTCTTAGGAGGACCTCACTGCCATAGGCGATGGTCTGGACTACCTTTGCTCTGGCTATTTCTAGCAGCAGGCTGTGCAAAAACCTATTTAATTTCTTAGATATGGCTGAAAGCCCTTTCCTTTTGGTTTCCTCATTATATGATTTAAAAGAACCAATATTATCAACTAAGAGGCGGAGGTACTTATAGCATACTTTCATCGATTTATTTCCATCAAGACAGCAAATGGTATGACATTTTATTGACAAACTGCTTCATGTAAGTTTCAATAAATACTTCCCACTGATCTTTAGCTGTTACTGGAAGTTGTTGAGAATTTCACCAGGGTGCTGTTGCATCTGAGGACCATTTAATTCTTTTTAGATTAATTGAATAAATGGACCCGGTGGGTTGCACTGTATGCTTGTTCACTGTGGGTGTGGCTATGGGATCCAACTCCTGGTGGAGGTGTCACTTTCAGTTTATAAACTCATTTTGAAGGAGAGGCCATCTTTAATAGGGGAGAGAAACCAGTATGCAATCAATTAATGAGTCTCCATTTGATGAATGAAACAAAAGAGCTGGGGAGTGGGGCGTCCATGTTAATGTGGCCTTTAGATCCCTTAGTTCCAGATGCTCTGACTTAACAAGCAAAGTTTGGCCAAGTAGGTCCCTTCTCCGTTGCTTTCCACTAGGCTAAGGAATTTCATGTCAGAATCCCCTGTTACTATTAATGGCAGACTTGGAAATAATCCACCAAGTCTAAGCGTATGTTCTATTCGTTTTTTTGATAACTCCCTGTGATCGCTCCACACTGATGACATGTAGATGTTGATTAAAACTATTCCTTGTCCTTTACCGCTGATTTCAAGAGTTATGAGCTGTGTTAGGAATTTATCATGTTCTGTTGTTAACACCTTGCTTCTAGCTTTAAGTGGAGTTGAAAGATATATTCCTAAGCCTCATTGACTTGGGCCAAATTTTGGTTACTTGACTGCGGGGAACCAGGTATGAGAGAAGCCTGGGATTGAAATTGGCTCCTGGGCCCAGGTTTCCTGCAGGGCTATGACTGCAAAACTTTGAAGATATCTTAGTGTGTCGGAGTCTTCAAGCTTGTCTGTCAGTCTGTTAATATCCCATGAGCAGAGCTTTAATCTTGATAACTTCTGATCCAATTCTCTTCCAGAGCCATGACTTCACTTCGACGATGGCTGTTGGTTGATTATGCCAGTGATCCACCCCCATATGCCCCTCGGGGAATCCCCTCCCTGTTGGATAGTTTGAGAGAGGTATGAGTCTGGACCTTTGTCCTAGATGGACTTCATTGGAGACAGCTCTTTTGTGCTCCTGAGTACCAAATAGGGCTTAGGTATGAGCGGCAGTTTCTCTGCCTGGATGTCCTTAAAGGACCTCAGAGGGTACGAGTAACCTGGCTCAGGAAACACTTCCACAATGATCTCCCGGTCCTTAAATTGCTTCCTTTAATCAAGACCTTTCTCTGCCATTTTAGAAGATCTCCAAATGACTTTGGTTGATTCACTGTGCTGCCCTTGTGCTGGATTGATGAACTAGACAGACTCGATTTCAACTGAGGAAAGAGTGGGAATCTGCCTTTGCAGTCTAAGTATGTTCACACGATTTCAGATATCTTCGATTCATAAATAACAATATTTTGGATGCAACAAGGTTGCACTTGGTTGCTCTATTTTAGGGTTGTCCAATGCGTTAATTTCAGCCTGCTTCAAATAGGTTATGGTTCCCTAGGATTGGTCAACGTTGTGATCAGTTGGGCTTTGAGAGAGCTTTGTTGGCCTACTTAATGGTCACGTCCAATAAATGGTGTAAGCAGATTCTGGCATGGAAGGACCAGTTTTGGTGTTGCTTTGTCTGTCAGAGGACCCCCTGTCAGCTCATTTTTGCTGCTGTGTAACTTGTGGTACCCCGTAGTCCTAGGCTCCAAGTGAGACCTTAGCCCCCGAGCTGATGTTTTGAATCGTCACTTTTATAGCAATGGGGCTTTCAGAATTGATAGCCTCAGGGTTAACAAAGGAAGATTTGTTATTCCAAGAATGTCCTGCCTCCTTTGCGCAGCAATGGGGGCTCCTCGGCCCTGTATTCGGGTGTCCGTTTTCCTGCCCTGGCACCATTTTGGTCAGCAAGGCCGTTGACATTTTTAGGTGAGCCATCCTCAAGGAGATTTGTTGCATTAGTTACCAGGACATGAACCAAAGGCAGAACGGAGTCTCCAATGTTGGCCTCTTGAGTCGCTTGGACTTGATGACTTAAACTCTTGTTTATCATTGGTGATGTGCACTACGGTCGTCACAATGGATGGCGGCAAATCACTGTTTGAATCGTCTATTCTTGGTCGGACTGGTGGAAGATAGCATAATTTTGTAGCCACGTTGTTTTTGTAATCTTTTTATTGGGTGATTTCCATTTTTGGCATTTTTTTCATTTACTTTTGTTCCCTGTTGCAGCAGTGGGGTTGTCTTTTTCCTTTTTCGGTGACTGGCTTTGCACAGGATCAACCCTTTTACTTAATGTCCCTGCATTGGTTCAATTTTCTATAATAGCCAGGAACCTTTCAACTTTATCTTCCTTTGATGGGATGCTTATGGGACCGGGATGATTATCTAGAGGGGCAGTTTTGGCCCGTCCGTTGTGGTGCTTATTTGCTCATTACCATGGTATTTTTACTTGGGGCTCCGCTTGCTTCCCATGGGATTGGTTCCACTTTTGCTTTTAATATGTTAGTGGCTTTCAAATCCTCTAGTACCTCCCCCAAAACCATGGGTATAGAGATTAATTTTCCAAGACAGGGGAACATGTGCATCTTGCGGTGTGTTCCATTGTTTCATCTTGAGCTCTTTTAATTAGTTTATTTAGTTTGGGATTTTCCGGTCAATTCCAGCCACATGGACTATGATGGTATTCAATACGTCAATGTGTATGTCCGTTTTCACAGAGTGATATGTTAAAGCTGACTGCATGGTTTTAAACATGGCAGACCATGTACGATTATCAGACTGGTCCGATTACTTTTTTAGTATCTCCAAGGGACAAGCTCCATGATGTATAATGGGGTTCTACTGTGTCTTTTGTGCCCAGTTTTGAGCTCTTGGTTCTGCTCTCATAATCCCTCTCTGACACATAGGATGCCAGGAGTTCATTCCATTCATCTTGTGTTAGACCAGAAAATTCAGTTCCTGCCTCGGCTTCCACATCAACGAGGGGCTTGGATGCAGAAGAGCGGTTTTGGGCTGTGCCGATAGTTACCCTACTATTTGAGTTATATATTGACCCATCTTCCACACTCTGTTGGCTTATACAATGTGTCAGACTAAGGAAGTTTCTTTCTAAGCTCTCTACCACTGTGCAGCCCATGGACTGAACCACTGTTTGGTGGAGACTTGATTTGAGATTTTCGGAGGTGCTGACTCTGTGTTTTGCTGTGGTCAGGGGTTTGTCCACAGCTGGATCTATTTGATGGTTTCCCTTTGTGCTCCATTCTGTTTTTATTTCCCCTTTCATTTTTATTATTTGAACTATCCTTGCTCTGGAGGCTAGTCCTTGCGACTCTGTCTAGGCTGTCTGGGGTGCTTAGTTGACAGGAAAGAGTGGTACTACGCAAATTAACCATGGGATCATGTATGGATACTGACACTGTACCTAGATCGCAGACTGGGGGTCTGGTTGGATATTTGTTCCTTTGTGTGGATGATTATGGTCAGTGTGAGTGGGACCGGCAATCCAACAATTGGTGTAATTGTGGAGTAAATGGCAGCTCCTGCATCTTTTAGTAGTTGGAACTTGGTGGTAATTTTTTGTTGGCCAGCAATGTCCCCTGATTCACAGACATTCACAAGTGGTGGAACACAAGCGTTGGATTTCTTTCTTTTACTGCTTTGTTGCAGTGACCTCTCCAACCTCCTAGTTGACGGTACTATTGTACTGTTGTGCTGTTGAACTGTAGTTCTGTTGTTGCACCAACTCACATGGTCTACCTCTGTTGCTTATGTTGCATGCAGGTGTACTGTGATGAATTGGGTTAGCTTGGAGATTTTATTTTATGTGAAGCAAATTATTTCCAGATGTTCTTCCATATGTAATGTCCATTTATCCTGTGACCCTCAAGGGTCACCCATAGTAATGAGGTTTGACGATATTTCAGTTCTGAAAAACGTGAGCTGTATGGCATGACTGTGGAGCACTGTTGTGAGCAGGTCTTCCACATGGGTGGAAAGCAGGATCCCAGCCTGTGCTCTAAAGCTCACACACCAGGGTTGCTGTCCAACAGTTGATCTTTAGTGCATCACCCGCTTATTGCCTAATAGGGAATTGGTGATGCATCTCCATTTTTTGCACCTTGCATCTGGTGAGAACAGGTACTGACATAGTGTCTCAATGCTATTCAATCAAACCATTGCCTAATGCATCTGATCTTTTCTACAAGGAAGGAGTCCCAATTCAGTCATGGGTCCCCACGTTACAGGCTAGATGAGAGCATGGATCCCACAAGTTCCTCATACTCTGCTCTCTAGCTAGATAATTATAATACTTGAGAAACGTCCAAATATATATGTTGAGTGACACATCATGTTTGCATCGGTAGGATTATATCAATCATATTGCAGCAGTCGCTCATTCTGGACTCTTTTTCAGGCAAACCTGACAACCTCATCCTCCTTCATGACAAAATTTACAATGTTGTTCTTCCTCCCGGGACCCCATCTGACCCTGGCTGAGGGTTTTGTAAGCTAATATGTCATTCTCTGCCTTCTTCGTTCACATACATGGAGGGGAGGTAGCTCTACAATACATAGCAGACATGATTCTGAGAAGCAGACAAGTTGACCAATGAGCGAGTCGGTCCACTGCAGTCGACGCAGTCCATTGTTCTCAAGGCTAGATACACAATTGGCAACTGTATTCACCACAGAGGATGTCAGTGGCGGTAATTGGCCTTCACCAAGTTGTTCTACTTTTAATTTTGCTTTTAAGAATTTGGGTATAAATTAAGGACTGTCCTCTTTCTGAAGGTCCCCAAGAGGTTGACGAAAAACATCCAGAGAGAAATCTGCATTATAGTGAATGTTGGAAAAACAGACTATCAGTCTGCCCTTCATAGTATTATTAATTCTCATCATGCCTAGGCAGTAGCATCATTAGTCACCTCTGCCTTTTGTACAGCGCCAAGCACATGTACAAAATATCCATTGTCGCTTTAGACGCACTTTCCAATAATCCAATCCAATCATCCTTCTTGCAGACGAGCTGGCAGACGAGTCTTTTGTCCAACAAAAAGTCAGCCATATGCCTGAACTCGGAAAATATGAGTCAATGAACAAGTGTGCATTGGCGGTGTTTGCGCCGGCGGCTGCCGGTAACCGCAGCTTGGTTGCGCATCAGTAATATTCCACGGTGGATATCTCATCTCAGTGGTCAGGGAGGCGCCAGCCTCTTTAAGAGCCCCATAAATGCCGATAATTGCCGCATTAAACTCCAGTTTATTTTCTTCTCCAGGTGCAGGTATATGGATGATATCAAACCCTCGCTGCATTTACATACAAATTGAAGATTTTTTTTTATTAATCAGCCAAGTAACAGGAATCAAGCGGCAACACTCCATCAGGTCCTTAAATACATTTGGTGACATTTTTAGCATGCATTAGCATGATAGGGCAAGCCGCATATAATGTAGCAGTGATTGCTTTTCCATTGAAAGCACAAACGGTTTCATTTTTCCTGTCATCTCAAATAAGCGTTAAAGAGGGCTCGGAGGATATTGTGTCTGCTCCGTATGCTAGGGACTTACAAACACTGATGCCCACATTAAACAGCCATTAGCGGCTCGGCTTAGATCCGTACAACATCCCTCCTTTTTGGCATTTAGTCTTTGATTTAAAGTGAAAGCATTCTGTTCCTGCTTTCATAGTCTTTCGTCCCCCTCCGTTCCCTTCTTCAAACAAAATGTATTACTACAGTAATTTTATGACGGTTGAGATAACCGTCGTTAACAAGCACTTAATTAAAATGTACAATGCATAGCAGGCCGCAGCCTTATCTCCTCTCAGGAGCTCTAGCAGCCGGAGACTCCAATGCACAGGCCTGCTGTTGCTCGGCTTGTTGCAGATTAATTGCTTTTCTGTCTGGCAAAAGCTGTGTCTTCTTCAGCCAGATCGTAAATGACCAGATAGGGATTGTATCAATCAGGCTACTGTACGATCCCTACGATGGCTGCCTCGCGACACCTTCTGGGTCTCGCGCTGAGAGGATCGGAAGTCACAGAGGTAGGATTTAACATCTTTGTGAGCGAATCTACGTCCGCCATTTGTCACTGATCATCTTTGTGCCTGAAGTGAGCTGGCAGAAGCCTGTTATCCCTCTTGGACCTACATCTGATTTCAAATTTCTGTTTCGAGAAAGGTTCACGTTTAGTAAACATGGCTCAGTGTAGCCTACCTGTCCAAAACTTTGTCAGTGACCACGTGCGAAGGTTTCGTGAGTCGCGGAAATCAGCAGATTCTGAAAAAATCTCTAGAAGGATCAGTCAAAAAGAAACAGTTATTCATATAGTATTTTAAGGTAAATGCCCTTTCGACTGAAGTGAAGATATGAAACAAAAGAAAAAAAAATGTTGTATGTCACAATATTGGGGTTAAGAATATTGACGTGCATATACATTAACTCCACAATATAGACTACCTACATACCCTCAAGGTAAGCTGCACAGGGAAAATATAGATTTACTATTCTTAACACCACTTCTACTTACCCCCAGAATGTGCTGGTAATCTATAACAGGGAGTCAATATGTTGGTGCAGGTCGATCTTTGAATTTTAGTATTACGGATGAACACCAACGAAATATGTAATGAAACCATTAAAAAAAATGTTATGCTAATAAAGAAAATAGCAACATTGTTAGTAGACAAATAGAAGATATTCCAGAACATTGTAATGCTGAGGTACTTCCCACTTCACCTACAAATTGATTCCACTCTATAAATCACATTTGAGAAGGCTTGTCAGTCAGATGGTAAATCGGAAGTGTGCGAAGACGCCGATTCAAAAGCCAACAGATGCCTCTTGTCTACTGATATCACGCCTTGCCATGAGTATGAAGTGCTGTATGACAGCAATTGGAAATCAATACAAAGTGAGCACTGAGAGTCTGTAAATCAATACATAAATATCACGTTTTAGTTAAACTAATTTGATTGGATTGCATGTGATTCACCAACTATCAATATGGTGACCAAGGTTAGCATCCAGGTGTAAAACACATTAAGCACTGAGAGATTGGAGCAACGTTACAACAAAACATGGATGCAAAGTAGGCTGAAAAAATAGCCACTTTTTCATGCAGCTGTGAAGGGTGCTCAGTCATAAAACCACCAGGAAAATCTGGAGACCAGAAAGTATCTATAGATCACAAACTGCATCAAAGAAGATAGGAGAATATTGTAGTACTATAGGATAATGCAAATATTGTTAAATGGGTGTGTGGGAAGTCTGGAGGGTCTGTGGTTACCGCCCGTTTCCCTTGTAGTGATATGAGGCCTTTCTAAAAGCAAGCATTTCACTCTGCCTCTAATGCACCTTGCTTTGTAGCACAGAGATGTGAACAGGCCAAGAAAAGGCAAATTATGTCACCAGAGCAGGTGGAGACAGCAAATAAGAGGATGGAGGTTGTTCAATATGGAGAGGACTCTCCTTTGTTCTCGGATACACCCCACTCCTCATATAGTGATGTGGGACCTGTATTCAGAGTATTATATGTTACAATTAGATCTCTACTCACAGGCAGTGAGAATGCATAGGAGTAATGCACAGAAAACAAGATATATACCTCAGCATTTTAGTGGTTGTCCTGTGGGCTAGAGATTGGTTACACAACAATTCAGGTGAAATATTTGAATAGAAGTCTTTGTATGGACCAGTGACTCATGATACAGGACCGGTCTTGTGGGACTACTTGAAAATCCAGGTCTCTGCTTCTTGTGGAATTCAAAAAGTGAGGAGAAGGCTATTATGAGTAGTGGCAGGTTGTATCACCCTTAAGGAGCAATGGAGGAGAATGCTTGACCACCAGATTTTGTTTCCATATGTGTGGGAAGTGTTTAAGTAGGAGTCAGGATGAGCAGAGGTGTCTAGAAGATTTGTGAAAGCAGATGTAATTATTGAGGTATGCTGTGCCAGTGTTAATTAATGCCTTGAAAGTGAGGTTATGGAGTTTGAATTGTGCTCATTTGCATATGGGGAGCCAGTATAGCTCCTTCAGGTGTAGTGTTACATGAGTGCCACATTGGAGGTTGAGAGTGATTCTGGAGGCTGAGTTCTGAATGGTCTGCAGCCCTCTGGTGACTTTTATGTTGATCTTGACATAGAGGGTGTTCTCATAGTCCAGATTGCTTGTGACCCAGCCATTTGTGACAGTTTTCGGATGCTGATTGGGGAGCCATTTGAAAATATTCCTCAGCATCTTTAAGTTGCAGAAGTATGCAGCATTGATGGTCCTGACATGGGCTGTCATGTCAAGTTTGCTGTCCATAAGGGTCCTGAGGTTTTTGGTGGGGTTGGGAAGTGTCACTACTAGCTCTGTTGGCCACTAGGTGGAGTCCCAGGTTAAAGTACTCTTCTTGAAGATCACGATGTTCGTGTTGTTGGTGTTCAGCTTTAGACAGATGTCTTCCTCCAATGGGTGATTTCAAGCATGCAGGCATTGAACTTGATCCTGGTCGTGGGTGTCCTTTCCTTAAAGGAAAGAAAGACTTGCATGTCATAGGGTTGAGAAAAGGAAACAGATAATTCTGAATGATCCAGTACAACAAAGGCATCACTCGCAACAGGTCTGTATTTTCTTGTTCGCGTTCTCTTTTGTAAGATGGAAGTACAAGATATTGTAAGCAGACTAAACACACATTATAAGGACACATTTTTGAGAGGTTACTGTCTAGTCAAAGCCTGGCAAAAAGAATCGTGGCAGCAAGGCTTCCACACCTCTGGAATCAGGAGCAAGGGTGTTCCTTCTTCTTTTATGTCTACTGTGCCGTGTTCCAAAAATGACATTTGCTTGTGGCATTGAAATTTCTTTTCTCCAGGAGGGCAAGAGAAGACAGATCTGATTTCCATTAGAGTGTTGCTATGAAGCTTCTACTTGTGTATTGTCATTGCTGATACTATGAGTGACAAATAAGCAGTCAACAGTTTAACTGGAGGCGTGGTTTGAGTAGGGCGACGGGAAGAGTAACAGGTGAAGACACATGAGACGCGGAAAGTGGTGTGGGGGCTGTCCTTTTCACTTGTCGCCAAATTCTGTAATGATGGTCCAGAAGCAGGTAAGTTTTGAAGGATTTATTCCTCAGTAAAACAAGCCCCGCACACCATGAACCGTCTCATCTAAGTTCTAACATCAACTGCCGTGCTAGAGTTCTATTTGGAACCTTTCTTAAAGCGTTCCAATTCAACACATCATTACAGTCATGTGAGAAGCCACAGAGCTCTGTGCTATAAATGACAGTGATATCAGAAGGCCATAGGCTGCTTCCAAACTCTAACTCCTCCTTCTCCTGCAGCGTACCCATGGCATCTTTAGCTGATTTATGCATATGTATTTGTGGAGTACACATTGTGCTGCTTGCTGTCCCCCAGAACACTGTGGGACTTCTATATGGCTTTGGAATCACAGTTGTGTACTACACATGTCGTACATGCCTGAACTAATATGTAGGTACTGTAATCTAAAAACAAACCAGGACAACCATATACTTCTTTACCATTAATTGAGTAATGCCATTGTGCACACAGCTCACAATATAAACTCAGTACTCCAGTATTGAAAGATACTAAACCATTATTAAAAAAGAACAGTATTAAAAACAGTATGGAATAACTGTGAAAAATCAGAGGATAACTTATTCATCAGTTGGATTTTTTATTCTTCTAAAAGTTTGCTGTGGGTCTGTTGCTTTTTCGTATTTCACAGATGTGGTCCTTCACTTGCTAACAACTTTATGATTCTTGGGCTTGAAGCACAGCTGACAAATGTTTTACCATGTGCTGCTAGATTGTCTAGGGCTTTCTTAAAATGTTTCAATCATGTGGTTAGCTTTAGATTTTCACCCAAAGCATGTGGTGCGGTCTTCTCAAAAGAGGCTTTATGAGTTGAGTCCTGGTGCTGTCTGCTACATGTGTCTCATCATGTTATTGGGTTGTGGTCAGAGCAATTGTCTGCGGAAGGTCGTGTTTTGATATTGAGCTTTATACCACACTTCTGCCATTTCCATGTGCAGTAAACTCCATGTTTTGCTGGTATTCAATTTGAACTCAGTTCTTTAGGGAAAAATAAAGGTAACTGAAAGCACTGGGCCGAGGGTGGGTGTCATGCGCGCCTCCTCCGGAGTGTCGCCCCCCCCTGAGAGAACCAGTGGTGACACAAGCCTGTTTTTGCACGCAGACCTCCTTTTGTTTTTAATTGTTTCTGTGTTTTTATTTCTATTCCGATACTAGTTGGGATTTGGTGGGGGAGTTGGTGGAGGCTGTGATTAGGGCCTGTTAGAGCTCGTTTGAAAGGTAGGCAAACATATTATGGGTGCTACCATGCGTTCGCATTTGCAGAGGGGCAGCTGCAGAGTTCTAGCAGCTGATGCTGCCTCACAGCCAATGGGCTCCACATGGGCACTTAATCATGCCGATGCACAGGTGAGTGGAGAGAACCAGTGGTGACAGAGAGCCGCTTTTTCATGCAGACCTCCTTTTGTTCTTAATTGTTTGTGTGTTTTTATTTCTATTCTAAGGACTAGTTTGGATTTGGTGGGAGCTGTGATTAGGTCCTGTTAGAGCCCGTTTGAAAGGTAGGCAGCCATATTAAAGGTGCCAGCACATGCTCACGTTTGCTGAGGGGCAGCGTTCTAGCAGCAGATGCTGCTTCACAGCCGATGATCTGTACATCAGCACTTAAGCCAGCCGATGCTCGGACGTGCAGCAGACGTTTCCACAGGTGCACTTAAGGCAAGCCTGTCTACGCCCAAAACGGACCAGGGGCCAGGGATGCTGCCGGTGGAGGTACAAGGACTACCTGCCTGACCTACTCCAGGCAAGAGCTTTTGGTTTTAAGGCCCAAGGTTAGATATGAGGGAGTGGATGCATTAGACTTAAGGTGAGGAGGGCAATGGTATTGTACTCATTGTAACATGTTGCATGGATGCTTTAAAGAGGGTGCAAAGCAAGTTCCTGTTACGGCGCTGCCCAGGAGAACCGGGGGAGGGCATAGTGGGGAGGGGTTAGGGCCTAAGGAGGATCTCCGGTGCGCATTAGTGATTGCGGGGTCTCTTATTAAACACAACCTTGAAATCAGTGACATGATTGAAGATGGTACAGCTGGACTGTTTGTTTGACATGGAAACCTGGACCAAGGAGGATTCAGGGCCTCATTTTGCCATATCCACCCTGCCAGGGTATGGTGTGGTGAGATTAGATAGGACCAGATGCAGGGGGTTTGGCTTAGCTATTTTTTTCAGAGAACAGTTGAGCTGCACGCTAGGATTGATTAATACTGGTATTGAAGGATGTGAAATGGGATATTTTAAAATCACAATCAAGAATGTAGTCAGGTTGGCGGGGGTGCTGATTTATCATGCTTCAGGCTCCAAAAAACAGTTTATTACAAAGTTACACCAGCTACTGGAGCCTTTTATTTCACTTAACAACCTCATTATTTTGAGGGATTTTAATTTGCACCTGGCGGAAGAGCTGGACCAGGACACAAGAGCGTTTGTAGACTTTATGATTAGCTTTGGTTTGACACAACGAGCCAAATCAGCTACACATGAAGCAAGACACATTCTTGATGAAATTTTTGCCAGCCTAGAGGTCTTTATCTCTTATAAGTGTTCCTAGTTAGGTTGGACCGATCATAGGCTGGTATCATTTAAGGTTCAAGGGATACTGCCAATGGAGTATATTCTAAGCCCCCCGAAGTGTAGAAGAAACTGGGGGTAAAATTAAAATGGAGGAGTTTGCTCACGCTTTGGTGAAATTTAAGAAGAGGGGCCTGTTAGAACTTGACCCACCTGGGGCAAACTTCATTAATTGGGTGAGGTCTGCGTTGAAGGATGGGATTCCTGTAGGGAGAACTAGCTTAAAAGGTAGGATGAAACCTTCGGCCCAGTGGTATTCAGGGGAGCGGAAAGAACTTCAAAGGCAGTGTAGGCGACAGGAGAGGAAATAGAAACTGTTGGAGCCAGTAGAGGGAATCAAACTCTGAGAGCTTACAGGGAAATATAAAAGTGCTCTCAAAGAGGCTAATGCTGGCTTTCTTGCTCAGAAAACTAGAACAGCGATGAATATTCTGAAGGAGCTTTTCAACACAGTTTGCTCCCTCATGTCCTATGGCCATTTCATGTAGTTGAGAATTTGCAAGTCTTTTGTGACATAGTAGCCCAGTACTTCAGAGAGAAAATCTTGAAGATCTATGCTGCATTCCCAGCTCTTTTGGAGGAACCAGGTGATTCTGAGCCCCAGCTAAGTCAGAACGAAGGCAGAGCAGCTGCAGAACAACTTACTCCGGTGCGTTTGGCCAGTTTCTCCCTGCTTCCTGCGTCTAAGAACAAGACCCTGCTTATGGGAATTAGATTGGGTTCTCCTGATGATCCAGGACACTTCAGTTGGTGCTAGATATCATAGCTGAGGCCCTGGAGGCAGTCCTTGCAGAGGTACTGGAGACAGGGGTGTATCTGCAGGACTGGAAAGAGGCAGTGGTTATCCAGCTGGAAAAAACTGGATGTGATGCCAGTGACTTGAAAAATCTATACCCTATCTCGTTGCTACCTGCTCAGGCAAAGAACTTGGTGAAGCATGTAAACCAGGATTTAGCTAACTATCTCCATGTTCATGACCTTCTGGACCCCACACAGGACGGGTTCAAGAAGAATCATAGTACTGAATCGGCTCCCATCGCCACTGCGGACTGCATCCGTAGGCAAGTGGATCAGGAAGGTTGTGCTATCCAGGTCCTGCTTGATCAATCGCAGCCTTTGACACCATCTCTCCAGCTTTAATGGTGCAAAGGCTGCAGCAGGTGGGGTTGAGAGATGTGGCGCTGAAGCTAATTGAGCCCTTCCTGTTTGATAGATCTATTACAGTGAGCTGTGGTGATTTTAGAGCAGCTCCTTTCAGCTCCCCTGCGGCATTCCCCAAGGGTCATCACTTAGCTCAACTTGATTTAACTTGTATGTTTCCCCATTGGCCAAATTAGTATGAGCATTTGGCTTCCAAGTGTCATCCTATGCAGGTGATACCCAGATCATTATTACCATCACAGATGACTGGGAGGAGGCAGCGGACAGGTTTAGGGAGTCAGCAGGTGGTTGACAGCAAACTGGCTGAAAATTAACGACGAAAAAATGGAGATTGTGGTGTTTGGAATGGACCACTCCATTTGGACAGAACTGTGGTGGCCTGACAATTGTGGGGCTCTGCCTGTCCCATTAGTAGTGTCCAAAAACCTGGGTGTTACGTTTGATAACATCTTGACTTTTAGAATCCAGTTTAACAGAACGGTCAGCTCTTGTTTCTGGATGATTACATTTTAAAGAAAGTCCTGCTGCAGCTTCCAAAATAGCTCAGGGTACCGGTGGTTCTAGCTCTCATTTAATCTCATATAGACTATTGCAATGCCCTGTATTTAAACATCAACCAGCTCTCACTAAGCAAATTTCAAGTTATCCAGAATGCGGCCGCACTCCTAGTACCGGCCTTAGCCAAACACTCTTCGATCACAGAAGGGCTGCACTGCCTATAAAAACTGTGTGGCCTTTAAGGCTCTCTGCTTGATGTATAAAGTTCTTCATTCCATTGATTTGGGCTGCCTTAAGACAGCAGTGCAGTGGTATGTTCCTAGGAGACTGTTGAGATCAGCAGGGCAATTCAAAGTGGTTGTCCCACTGTGCAAGAAAGTGCGGTTGGGGGATTGGACCTTTTCGCTTGCTGCGGCGAGGTTGTGGAACTCCCTTCCAGATCACATCTGCAGTCTGAGTGGACATCTAAGAAATGTTCCTTCTGAAACTAAAAGGAAAATGTAATCCACAAAGTTGGTCCACATGCCCTTGAACAGTGATTTGAATTTTGTTAGAGGGACTGTCAGTTGCCCAAAATTGACATAAAAGGCAACTGACAGTCCAAACATAAGGACAGTTTGCGTGCTATACATAGGGAACGACTTCCAAATGTTAATATCCTATAAATATCTCACGATTGAAACCTGTGTCTGTATTATCGAAACTTGCTCTGGCTGCAATGGGTGTGAGTGTGCGCCAACATTTTGCATCCAGTGCACTTTGATGTTAGAGGAGGGGGTCGCAGAAATGTGTGCAGTCTCATCTGTATTACGGAATGCAGTGCGATAAATGTACACCAGAGTGATCTCAAAGCAGCATCTCCTCGTGTGCATGGGGATGGGAGCAGAAGCAAAAAGGTCATTAGTAGGCATCCTCACTGTGAGCCACATGGAGGAGCTCCTTCTCAGTCACGTGATGTTATGCTCACCCAAACACATTTATGCATGTAAGATGCTACGTGATACAAAATATCCTATGAAACAGGATGGACTAGTGATTTACATACAGGACTAAATACTGTGATTACTCATAGAAATATATAAAACAAATCTGAGGTCCCCTTCATCAAAACATAGCCACATAGCAGAAAAGCCTCACAATATATCTATATTCATTGTAGTATGATGTTAAGTTAGCGGGAATCATACATATTTTACTTTAAAATGTAATCATTATTATAGGCCTGCTCAGACCTGCCTATTACCAAAACCTTAAATGCTATGTATGGTATATGCTATTTAAATGATTGTCACTTTTTCATTGTCTGATGTCTCAGTTACTTGGCTGCTGGTTAAAAGGTACTAAGGTGGAATGCTGCAGCACTGTAATATCCCATCACATAATTAGTTGGGGAGATTTACATTTACTGGTAGATTGGTATGGTGGTCCACTTGAACAGGTAGAACTGCATGAAAGGCTAGACTGGTGATTAATTCACAGAATCACGTGTTGTCACCTTCTTTCGCTCACGTACTTGAAATCCTTTTGGACTTTTGATTTAAGTTCCATAGAATGTATGCAGGCACCATGTCCATGCTTCTTGTATCTTTGCATTTCACTATCTTCAGCTGAAGTCAAAACCCAATTTAAGGCTGTGGGTGTCTTTAAGAGATCTGGAAGGTTTAGTAAACACTCTCTACTAAAGTCAATAGCCTTCTTCATTGAACCCAGGTACCTAGCAGATATAAAACATTTCAGGCTTTTGAAACTTGAAAGAAACCATGGGTATCTCAAGAAGGACCACTAAGGCAACTCAGAGACGAATTCTACCAGATCGCTTGATTTACTTCAACTCCTAAGGCAGTACCAGAAAGGATAACATATAACTAAAGCTAAATGACTTAAATCCTGGGAACAACAGAATCAAGACCTCTCCAATATATTTCTTGAAACAGTACAGAACTTTATTTAAAGAGAGGAAAAAATCTAAGACTACCAAGATAAACACTCTGGGAGCTCCTCCAAGCCTTGATTTTTCTTAATTTTTATTGCTACCAATCCGTTATAGGAAGAGAAAAATATGCACCTTCCTATAATTCTAAGAATAGTGTTATATTGAAAGCTTAAGGGAAATGTTTACAGGGACAGTTAAGCAGGGATTCCCGGCAAAATGAGTTACTATCAGAAGCCTTTCACCTTACAAGCGGCTTAGCCATTGTCCACCCAAAATCATCCTGGCACAGTGACAACTGAAACCATTCAAAAGTTATTAATTGATCTTAAATACACCGCTTGATCTACATCACAGTTTCCCTTGGATTTGAAGAGGCCACCCACGCCCACAGAACTCTGGTCAATAAGCATTAAATCAAATACAGGTTTTATGGAAGCCAAGTTTGTCATACACCCATCCAGTCAGAATTTAGACCCGCTTATATGACTGAAATGGATATATTGTGCTATAAATGTAATCTCCTGAAGATAGTCAATTGGATCAAGATAATGTCCTTATCCTGCTTGACCTATGTACAGCACTCAACACCCTAGAACATCCTGTCCTTCTATGGATATGATGAATCTCAATTTTAACTTTAAGCAGTAGGTGCCAAAAGTTGACCCTACCATATTGATAAAAAATACATCTCATAAGGTTTAGGACTAGAAAGAGGATAGCTCTAGGTATGACGGCGTATTCACAAAAAAGGGTTGTGCAGATGATCCCATCAGGGGCACAAACAATTATTTTGTGTATTAGGGTTGTATATTAGGGACCCTGACTTTTCTCTAAAGGCACAGATGTCTGCTGTAGTTAAGACAGGACACTTCCTAGGCAGGTTTTGGTCATGAGCCAAGAAGGCCTACTGCTGCTGAAGCTCTTTATATCCTTCCTGTCCCGTTACATTGTTGTGTAAGTAAAGTGGCCACCATGGCCAATGTACATGTCTTGCACCTAGTAGGGCACAGTGCTCCCCTTCATGTCTTTAAAGAATGTCAAACTAAACACATAATAGTAGGAGGCAGGCCACAGTGGAGCTAAGTGTTCAGGACCTGAAGGCAGGCTGTGCTCCCACATGGTGGTGCTTGATGATGGAGCAGTTTGTCAGCTCTGCAGTCCAGATTGTGGCTAGGACCACACTAGATATAGATGATGCAGAAAACAACATGGGCAGGGCCACAAAAGGCCAGCTACCGACTGGATATCTACAGTACTCTTCAACTCACCAGTGTTCTCTGGCTCACCCCCTGTAAAGTCACTGAAAATAGGTTGCTGCATATTCAAGTCCAACTGGACAGCTCCTATTCACAGAAGATGTCACAGAAAAGGTGACAGCACCTCTTCATCCCCCTCCCCCACCAAGGATAGTCTGAAAAGACTGCAGATATTATACTAGAGACTCTGATAAGGGAACTAGCACCCATCAAGTCAACAATGTGCCCAGTCAGAAAAGACACTGCAGAAACAGTGGCAGAAATGAAGTTCCTCAGGTCAGACCCAACTGAGCTCAATGAACAGGAGACTAAGCAGCTGACTAACAATTTGACCTCATGGGTAAAGATGTCTGGTCAAATGTGTCCCCTTTATATAGGTGCATGAAGCAGAGCTTGCCACACTACCTTCTCCTATTTTTTTGTTTTAACTGCCCCTAAATCCACTGGCCATAAAATAGACTAACTCTATTAGGAGAGGGGACAGGCCAGAAGGCTGCTCCAAAATTATAACTTACGCAGATAACATCCTACTTACCTCAGAGAATGGATCTCTACTTTGATCTCAGTGATCAATTCATTCTCCTGCTTCTCGGGTTACAAAGTAAACTGAGGCAAAGCTAAAGTCCTCTCTTTCTCAAAAGGGATCACACAGGTGTTAGTTGATGGTCTTTGGTTTAGCTGTGGGTTATCAAATTTGAATTACTCTGGAGTGCTAGTAAAAAGGTGTAAGGAAATGCCTAATTTTGCATGTTCACCCCCACATTTTTGGAGTGATGCTGCTGGATTTTTGACTCAGAGTGTACTGAGGCCTGCTAACCTACTTCAGTGCCAGTGTTCTAACCCTATGCAAATTGCATGTTGAATTGGCTATACCCAATTGGCAAGGACTGACTTACTTATAAGACCGTAGTACATGGTACCCACGTGACCTAGGGCATGTAAGGCCGAGTGTCCACTCACAGCTGCTGTACTGTTTGTGCCACTGTTAGAAATGGCCCTTTGCTGCAGGGTCATCTCAAGACTTTTTGCCTTTCTCCTCCTCTTTCTCTGACCCTGTTTTTATTGGCTTTAGGACTCTGTGCACTTTTTCACTGGTGACCAGTGCTAAAGTGCATGTGCTCTGTGTTTAAAGCATGGTAACATTGTCTTCTCCAGGATTGGCATATTTGATTTACTAGTAAGTCCCTAGTAAAGGGCACTGTGTCCTCAGGGCCGATAAGTTAAATGCTACTAGTGGGCTTACAGCACTGCTTGTGCCACCCACTATAGTAGCCTTTCAAACATGTCTCAAGCCTGCTGTTGCAGAGCCTGTGTGTGCAGCTTAAATTGCCATTTCGACCTAGCAAGTATACCACTTGCCTGGCCCAAATCTTTCTTTTTTATTACATGCAAGCCTCCCCCAAAAGTAGGCCCTGGTTAGCCCCAACGGCAGGGTGCAGTGTATCTCGCTAGTTGGACATGTACTTTTAGGTTTAACTTGTCCCGGTAGTGAAAAACCCTAAATTCATTTTGCACTATTGAAAGGACTATCTCTCCCGTAGGTTAACATTGGGGTTACCTTGTAATGTCTTCTAAGTGTAATTTCCAATTGGAAAAAATATAGATAAATGGGGTTTGGCGTCTCTGGATTCACAATTTAAAAACACATCTTTTGGTAAAGTTGGTGTTTAAATTGCAGGTCTGAAAATGCCACTTTTAGAAAGATGGCATTTTTTTCACTTTAAACATTCTGTGCCTTGGCCTGTCTCTGAGAGCAAGTCTGGGTTTAGGTGACAGCTACATTTGTGCATTCTCTCCAGACAGCCACAAATAGGAAGGGCTGACTTTGACAGGAGATACATCTGCATTCTGATAGTCGTCCTGGGCACGGAGGGGTACAGGCAATTCACACTTACATCTGAATAGGCTGTGTCCTACCCTCATACAAAGGGCTGATTACCCCCTACTGGTAGTCCGGAGCCGTGGCTGGGTTCAAAGGGAACCTTGTGCACTTCAGAGAATTCTTCTGGAGTTACCCTTACATCAACGGCCATTTTGGGTATAACTACTGGGCCTCTGGCACCATATACTAATAACACTTTTGGACTGAGGACATTTTACTAGGAAGAAGGACCACTGTGCTGTCAGGAGGGACTGCCACTTTGCTGTTGTTGCTGCTGTGTTGGTCTGCTGCCTGCTACTTCTTGCCTGCTACTTCTTGCTTGGGAGTGAAAGAACTGGATCTAACTCACTACATCCTGCAATCTAAAGTTTCTCTAGGGGCCTGACTGAGCTTGCCTCCTGTTTCTGAAGTCACAGGGATATCAAAAACTTCCCCTGCATCTTGCTAGCCACACCTGGGCTCCTCTGCTGTGAGTTCTGCTCTGCCAAGTGGTGCCAGATCCAGTCCTGGGCCCTTGGAGGTGAGTGTGGTGATGTAACACAAGAACTGATGTAACGACACTGGCGCATCACTTGGAACCGACGCACCCTGCTGCAGAAATGCTGCTTTGCCACTGCCTGCACCGAAGCCTCACAGACCGCTCGCCGAATGCGAGACACAGCGGCCCTGGCTTACAACGCATCCCCAGCTTGACCGACGCAGCACTGATGCATCGGGACCAGTACTCATCGCTTCTGGACATTGACGCATCAACAATATTGCGTGATCAGGAAATGAGTCATCGCCTGAAAGCACAATGCATCCTTCCTCTGGATCAATGCATTGTCACCGAGCATCGACACAACAAAGTTGCTGTCAGCGGATCTGTGTGACTCCTGTACCTTGCCCTCACTCTATCGTGGCCAGACTGCACTTTTGAATTTGCCCCAGCCTATGGCGTCCAGATAGTTTTGGTTGGAGCAATTATCTTCTAAGTACTGCAGTTTGATTTAATCTTAGAAAATTCATAACTTGACTTTTGTATGTTGGATGTTTGTCATTTTGGTCTTGTTTGACTCGGATAGATAAAGATTGGCTATTTTTCTAAACTGATATGGAGTCCTTTTGTGGTGTTTTCACTGTTTTACTGTGTGTGCACACAAATACTTCACACATTGCCTCTTTAGTTTAGCCTTACTGCTCTGTGCCAAGCTACCAGAGGGTGGCACAGGTAAACATTTAGTGTGCATCTTACTTTCCCTGACTAGGATTGTGGTCCCCACTTGTACAAAGTGCCAACCTCTATCAACAAGAGACCAAATTTATTTCTAATTTCCACCCTGTGTGTGACAAACTACAAAATGGCTCTCAGCCTGCCACTGCAGACTGGAATGACCGTGTTTACACTGCCAGATCGACTTTGGCATTCAAACCAATAGAAAAAATCATCCTTTTTCTTAACAATATATATGTCTCCCCTAATGAAGGGCTATTGAGCCCAATGGCAGGGAGCTGTGTAATGTTAAGTAGGACATATAACTTCCATATGTCTTAACAGGAACACTCCCAAATTGTTGTTTTGCAGTGGATAACTTAGTAGTCCCATTGGCTAACACAGGGTCACTGGTTGGTACCCCAGACTGGCTAATTTCTGAATGGGACTACATAACTGGATCATGTAAGATATCAAACAAATCATGGCATTAAACCCAATCACATGCCCAGGTGGAATTTAATGTCACAGTTAAAGTTCAGCAACTTCTAGTAAGCTGCCATCCTGTACTCCAGCTAGCCCAGCGGACTCACAAAGGCCCTGCACACAGATCGCTTTCTGCCCACCTGGGGAGACGTTTGAATGATTCCTAGGTTTAGGAACATAGACAGTTGCTGCAGAGTGAGATGTTACATCTTTCCCAGGATGGCCACTCAGAGTTTTTGCGAGGGAAGTAGTGATAACACCCCTGAACATAATGCCTTTTTGTTCCTGCAGACAAAGTGGAGACCGGACCAGAGAGGAAAAATCTGTCCCCAAATACTTTTTTCTCTGGGCATGTAGCCCTCTGGTAGCCACACCTCTAGAGTGGGCTACCAAGCTACTGGTGACTGAAGAAGAGTTGTACCATCTTTAAAGGGACAAGAATGTTGCACTCTGGTATAGCCAAGTGCCACACATCACTAGGTAAGATGGGCCCTAGTAGCCCACCGGCTAGTGATTGCATGGTTCTTTCCTGGGATAAACATGACACCCCTTGCACCCTGCCCTTGGATCACAATGGATTCAGCAAGAGGGATGAATTTGGACTGCCAAGCTGCCTTTGGAATTGCACAGAGAGAGGCTGCACGGTCAGAAGGACTGCACCTGCTGCACTTTGGGCTAGTGAAGTTTGGACTGTATCTGTGGCTCTTGGCTTGGGGAAAAGCTGATTTCCAGCCTGAAAAAAAGAGCTGAAAAAGCCCAAACTGACAAGTTGATGGCCACCACAGAAGTTTGTCCGCTACCAGTCGCCTGGCACCTAAAAGGACAAATCTGAACTAGCCAAAAGTTGCACCCAGGTCTGCCTGACCCAGGAATGCTGTCCAAGACCAGATTTGTCACACCCAAGGGACACCAGTCCCCACCTAAGGATTTTGCCTCAACCCCAGTGCAAGGAGACCACTAGCCCAGTATCAGCTGGCCTACTACTGCAACATAGAGGCCTTTGATGGATCCCTATATCAGTGACCAAAGTCACCCCACTTCATCCTCACACTGAGAAACAACCACAAAGACACCCCGGTCGACTGCACCACAACTAGAGCAACCTTTGAGCATCCTCTGTCAGTATCCTCAGCATCAGGACTACTACATGGATGCTTATGACAGTCGTCCTGTACAGTTTGGATCGTGTCTTAAAAATACTCTGGTGGGTGGGTCACTGTCCAGAGTGTCAACTCTGGCCCCCCTAGAACTCTGTCCAGTTGGAATTGGTCAGTTAACTCAGGCCGGAGTAGTCAAACTAACTGTTTCAAACTTTTCAACAGCTTACAAACTTTTTGCTGACCAATGCTTGTTTGCTGTTTCATTTAAAAGTGATACTATCTTCTAAAATCTGTATCTTCGGAACCCTCTAGTAGATTTCGTTTATCAAGTTCTCTAAAAAATCATAAAAATATAATCTATTTTGATTAAATTGGTGTCTGATTTCTTTCGTGTTGTGTGACTATCTTATTTTGTTGTTTGGTGCTGCTAAATGTTTTACACTAAGTTATTTTGCCAAGCCTTACTGCTCGCAGCCACAGCTACCCACGGTTGAGCTTAAGGTTAAGTAAACAAGTCTGATTGGACCCAAGATGGTATTTGAGAGTGTACCGCACAATAGGACCCTACAGTCATGTCATACAGTACACCCAAATCCTCATAGAAGTGGACTGATTTGGATAGGATGGCCTCTGATCACCTGAAATACCTCATGGCAAAAACTGAGAATATCTTTGTAAGATGGTCGGCAATGCAGCTGTCTCAGTAGGGATGTGCAAGTGATTTAGATGATTGGGGCCCTCTGGTATAATTACTTCCTAGATATGCTTCCTATCCCCATCCCTGTCTTCTACACAGTGGACAAAAGTATGAAAACGTTCGATGGACAGGCACAAATCCAGTGTTGAAACCTGCTTGGATGTATGCAAACCCCCGTCCCCGGGGCCTATGCTTACAGAGCATGAAGGCTTATTATCTGTCACATCAGTTGCCACAGAACCTTTACATGATGTCAGTCAAACCTAACCCCTCAAAGTAGGTTGGCACAGGTCTCCTACCTCATAAACATGCCAGGCATGGATGTACTATATTGCAAACAGCGGAGGATTTGTTCTTTTTCCGCTGACACTTAAAGCTATCTGAGATGTTTGGGTTTTGTCCCACAAATGTTTAAGAGGTTGTCGAATCATACATACCTAGTAATACAGTAATATAGTAACTATATTTCAATATTAATTTAATTAATATCATATATACTATGTTTATTATAACATATTTTAAATGTACCCAACCTCTGTCCTTTAAATGAAATTGTATTTCATTTCAGAAGTAGCACCTCGTCCCTCACCCCTCGCCCACCCCAGCGCCTTGAGACCTTTCCAGGTGAGTAGCGCGCTTAACAAATTACTGAATGATTGATTGATTGATTGCTACGTTGTTTGTATGGCTTCTAATGTTCTGACACTGGTGCTGGTTTTGCATGAGCCAGCCCAACATTTCCCAAAACAATCCTTTACCTATTTTGCATATGCTTAATATGTTAACATCTCTAAGTATGTAAACCTTTCATGTGTGGGTATGTATCTACATACTTATATATTTTCTACTTACAGCTGGGGAAAAAGACTTTTACAACCCTCCCCAAACCACTACTCTCTGACTCATCCTAATCCTCTTTCGAACTATCCCCCTACCTCTACTATATCTCATAGTACTATTGACTCCCAAAAAACTCTTTCCAGACACCTCCCTCTTTTATCTTATTCATACAACTAACAGTCACACATGTCCACCACTCCAAATAACAATCTATCCCAAATAACCCTTTCCAAACACTTTCCTTCTTTATCTCTCCTTTCCTCATTTATCCTATTCATCCACATAAGAGGCAGACGTGTCCACCACTCCCAAAAACAATTTATGTTTTCCCTTCTACTAAATCATCACTAAGCCACCTTGGTTTCCGGAGTAGCGTGCTACTCACCGACATGTGCTTCAACGCCTCGTCAGGGGTAGTACGCACTATACCAATACAATTACAATTTCAAATTCAGTACAATGGCCCACAAGGATAATGTAGGCCTTGTGATTGCTAGGAATGCTTTCCACTAGCCCGAGTGGGAGGCTTGTGGTATCACAGTGCTAGATGGATTGTATGATGATGTTGAATGGAAATCTTTCACAACCTTCCAGCAAGAATGTGGGCTGCCATGGAGACCTAGACAGTTGACATACTGCATGCAGGGCCATATAGGTAGGGGCACATCTATGTTTCTTGAATCCCCAATTCTTTCATGGACTTTGAAATGGGAAAGGGCTTCAGGGCTTATATCTGAGTTATACAATACCACAATTTCAGAACTTTAAGGGGATAGAATGCTATACATGACTGCAATGCCGGGATCAACTGAGATTGGATTAGAAAAAAAGAGACTAGTACACTATGGTTTAAAACATGTCAGGGGCCTGAGGGAAGCATGACTTAACTTTACCTATTTTAACATTTTATAGGGTTGATACTGGACCTCGTATAGGCTCCCTGGGGCCAACAATGGCCTAAGACCCCCAGATGTGACTTGATCCATCTCCTATGGTTATGTCCCAAAACATATTTTCAACATTAACAACATATTCTAAACAGAATAAATAAGAAAATAAATTTAAGGTCTTATGATATGTCTACTAAAATGAAAGTAACGTATTCCTGCATATGATTATTAAATTAAAAAGTATTGATACATATAGAATTATAGATGAGTAACAGAGAATTACAGGGATGTTTTTCAGCAAGTAGTTCTGAATGGCTTCAAATATACAATGCGAGCAAAGTTCGAGTTGTCTAGGATGTCGTTAAAAATCCGAGGTGAAAAAATTCCATGTAATTTACTTCTTACCTGTCTATAACTTTGTTATATATGCATGAAAATCATCTGCCCCTGCTTCCAACCTCTGCACAGGGAAAGGAGTAAATGGGGAGCCACACTTAACAAGATCTCTCACCTCTGGTGCAAATGTGAAAAAATACCTTACCTGCCACCCTAACCAATACCCACCATCTTCCTTGCCTTCCTTTCTCCTCCTGCAGCTGTGCTTTCTGCTTTCAGTTAACGCAGATATCAGTGCTGCGCTGACCGGCTCTTGGAGATCCCTGTCAGCCTGGCCTAGATGACCTTCATGACATAGCAACAGTGGGTAATGAGTTTTTCAGCTGTTGTGTCACTGCAGGGACTTACCAGATTTAAGATCCGGTGTAACGATAGAGCCTTCCTATGGACGCCATGCATGACTAACAGGCTGTTACATTTATGGATATGAGTTAAATGTCAACTGTAAAATGTCCTGTAAATGGTGATGTCCATGGAAGCTTTTTAGACTGCATACATTTGATAGTCTTGGGTTAAAGGTATTTGACAATCTTATGTTAAGGTGTTATATAGGAACCAGTTGCTATATGGTTAAAAAGGAGTATTTGAGGTGAATATGAACTGATTTTAAAAGAAACTTCAGGTGTTCAGAGATATTTATATAAATAATGTTGTTTAATTAAAACATGTAAATGTAGAATTTTGAACAAATGTTTGTGTCTGTTTACATTTAAAATGCAGTGGGTGATTTTTATGTGTATGTAATACTAAGCTCCCCACCAACTAATGCTACCATTCAGGATTGCTACCTGGTTAATTGAAAACTCCTGTGTCGGTTTGGGAATACTGGCTTGGGAGCTTTGTTTAGGCAGGGCCACGAGTAAGTGTTCACTTTGTGTTCTCTGAGAACGCTGATAGGTAATTTACTAACAACGCATTACATTCAAAGACCTTGTATCTCATGCATATGGGCTTTCGTGGATGAGCGCTATTCTACTTCTCTCAGTGAATGATACCATACCGGGAACCACATGCCTTAGATTGGCCAGCCAAAGGACACACTCTCTCAACCTGCAAAATGCACTGATGTGTGAAAAGCTATTTCTTTTTTGCTCACTTCCTCTTCCACTTTACCTTGAAGCAAACTTTCTAAAATTCAGAAAAGCCACGACCAAAAAGCTGTTTCAGCAAGGTTTTGAGCAGTCATCCATCAGTTCAAGTGGTCTTTGAGTATGTCATGATTTCACTTTCACTAACCGATCTATTAGAATCCTCTCACGCTCTGTTTCACAAAGACCTTCAACATCAGGCAGGATTAACGTCATAGGAAAACAATATAAACGAAATAATATATTCTCAGGAATGCATGTACATGAGCTGCGAAATTGTAATGCTTTATAATCTTGACTAATCATATGTTAATTCCTGTCTGGCTATATAGTTATAAAGAAGCTACACTTTTCATAACTGGAATATAATCATTGGTTTACAAGATATTGGTTTATAATCATGTTTAACCAAATGTGCATTCTTAAAGTTGGCTTAACTGTGAGTAGGCCTCTGCTGCTTGAAAAGTCCTTCACTGTTAAATATGTGAATTTTGAAGTGTATCTCACGCTTCCATCTCATTGCAGGAGCCAGATAACAAGCTTAGGTAGAAGAGGAGCTTATTGGGATTGCCTTTGAGGCACTTGTTGACACCAGGGTGCACTTTTATCCAAACTCTGCTCTTTCAGCGTGTTCAGAAGCTTGACTCCACAAATCAGTGGCTGTTGTCACCAATTTTTCATCACTGTGTCTTACTCTATGAGTGTGTGATGCATGCACCTAGTGAGGCAGACCGCCACATTTTACCCCAGTGTTAGTAACCACTGGAAAGGGGCCACGGTAATGGGGCTCCACGTATGACTTTTTGACAGGTTTCTTCACCAAAACCCAGTCTCTAGGACTAAGATCAAGACACTACTATTGGTTCAGAAAGGCAGTTGCAGCTTCGACCTACCAGAATGCACCATATCAGCCAGTGCCTTGCAGTAGCCAAGAATCCTATAATCTGAAATATTCACAAGTGAATCAACAGGCATAATGGACAGTCTCATGGCTCTCACTGTGAGGATCTCATGCAACAAAAATCCTTCCTTTGATCAGGGGTACTTCGGAGACTCACTCTCTAGAGGTAAAGCATCCAGCTCCTTAAGGGATGTAGACACACACTTTGGCAAGACAGGACTTCTGTGTAACATTTATCTGCTCAATGATCCCGGATGCTTCAACCGGTAATTGCAATGCAGTCTTTATTTGACTTGTAAGGCTACACACAGCATTTTTTGGGCATCATTATTGAAATGCGTTCCATGGTCTGGCCCAAGAGAAACTGGGATTCTAAAATTTGTAATTAATTCATACAGCAACAGTTTGGCTACAGTAAGACTGTTGTTTCTCCTTGTCGGGTATGCCTCCAAACAACGGGAGAAGATGCACACCACAACTAAAACATATCCCAACCCATTGCAAGCAGGCATCTGGATGGAATCCGGAATATGATTGAAAGGATCTCCTGACCTCCATATATGACCCTATGTCAAAGCAGTCCTCCTCCCTACATCTTCCTGTTTACAAGCTGCACAGCGGCGGTAAAGATCTTTCAGTCCTCACCCTGAAACATGGATTCAGTCATTCTGATTAAATAAGCACATTCTTGTAACCCTCCCAAGACGTGTAGGGCCATGGAAATGTCTTACCATTGGTGACAGCAAGCTGACTGGCAGAAGAGGCCTTCAATGTGCAGAAACTCAAATCTCATCCTTCACACAACCTGCTGTTCATTCTCTGTTGCCTCTTCCTCAAGCCTCTTAGCCTCCTCTCACATATCAGCAATGGTCGATAACATGTTCATAGCAGTCTCACTTTCAGATTTGTTTGAGTACTCCATATTGAAGGCACAGGACCTATGCGCACAATATGATGCATCTTCTAGAGCGTGCCAATTTCCAACAGTGACATAATAATTTCCAATACTCTGTGCTGAGCACTCCACGACCACTACCTCAATAGGCCTTGAGCAGCCTCAAGACATATTTTTCCTTTCGAATGGGAGACTCAAAAGATGTCGTAAACCCTCTTTTTTACCACAACTGGCCAAAGCCGTGAACCACACCAAAGCCATACTGACTAGGAGTGTAAATGGTAACTCTCAGTTGGTCAAAGACAGCAGGCTCTTCTAAGGGCGACCAGTTCAGCCACCTGGCAGAGTTTACATCACACATCCAGGAGGGTTCCACTTCACCCTTTAAGGTGCATATGTCATAAGCAGCTCTCAAATTCCCCCATTACACTTCAAACAAGAGCCATCCACGAATAAGGTATAATTAGGATCAGCAATGGAGGCATCTATGATGTTAGTCCTTGGTTTGATGCACAACTCAGTTGCATCAAGGCAGGCATGGTCAACCTCTTCCCCATCTGCTACGGTTTCAGTTAAAGGTAACAATGTGACATGGTTAAGGCATGAGCACCACTTCAATGTGATATTGTCAACTGCCAATATGACTTGCTTATACCTGGTAAGATGACTATTAGTCAAATGCTGTGTTTTAGTATGCATCAGTAGGACCTCTACCGAGTGGGGTATCATCACAGTAAGAGCGTATCTGATCACAATGGCTTCCCTCTGCCGTATGCTGACTCCGACTGCAGCCACTGCCTTTAGGCATCCTGGCAACCCTGTGGCTACTGGGTCCGGAGAGGCTCAAAAGTAAGCCACAGGTTTCTCTTTGAATCACCATGTGCTTGTGTGAGCACTAAGAGAGTGCTCCCTTTTCTCTCACTGCAATACAGAATGAACTCTTCACTGTTATCTGCCATTCTTAAATCTGGAACGTGACAGACACTTTCTCAGCATTCATACTTTTGTAGTCTCAAGGTAGCAGATTAGACATCTTTTGGTATCCAGAAGCAACAGTAGCCCACTATTCCCAGAATCATTCTGACCTCTCTGCGTAGATGGAAGGTTCATTTTCAGAAACACAGATATTATTTATGCTTTCTCCTTTCTCAATAGGATGTCCTAGATATAGGGCTTCCTTCTGACAGTACTACAACTTATTTGGGGACACTTTATGGCCGTTCTTGGCCAAATGATTCCAAGGAGCTACAGAATCTTGTTTGCATGCTTCTTGTGACAGCGATGCAACTAAAATGTTGTCAATATACTCGACTGGGACTGAATTGGATGGTAGCTTCAGGGTCTCCAGATTATTTTTCAAAAGCTGGTTGAAGATCGAGGGTCTCTCAGTATGCTCTTGTGGAGCTCTGCACCATGCCAGAATTCTATTTTGGAATCTGAACGCAAAGAGAAACTGACTTCCTTTGTGCTTTTGGATGGAAAACTATGCTTGGCACAAATCAATCACTGTGAACTACTTGGCTTCACAGGGTATCTGAAACAATATGACAGCAGGATTGGGCACCACAGGACAACATGGGACACCACATTATTGAACTTTTCATGGTCCTGAACAATTCTGTACTTGCCGTTAGGTTTCTGCAAGCCCGTTATCGGGGAATTACATGAATTCCCCAACATCTTTTAAAATTCCCTGCTCTCTCATGAGCTCATGTATTCTGCATTTGGTTGACTTTTAATCCTGCATGCTCTACATCTTTGATTAGGCCAATATTTTTGCCAGAGAAGTCCCAGACTTCAGTTTTAACAGGATCTTTCAGAACAAGAGGCAGATTATCCGTGGTCCCAATAAGAAACAACCCAATGTTCTCTCCCAGTTTGGTCAGTTTAAAGTCTACATCTTGATTGCGTCTGAAGCTCAATACCCTCCAGTGTAAAGTATATAACACAATTGAGTTTGAGTAAATCCCTGCACAATAGCTTGACTGGACTTGAAGTGCACACTATGAACTCATGGTCCTCTTCAAAGGAACCTATGTTTACAGAAAACCCTGCTGACACAGGGTTAGGCCTGGGCAGAATGTCAATTGCGCCAGAGTAATCAGAGTAATTTTGTCAATTGTGCATTACTCTTTGATGTGGAACCGTTGATAAACGTGCAATACTCCTGTAATTTGGAGAAAACAAAATCCTAACATGAAACCACAGTTGAAGAGCGATAGTGGTTGCTCACAGTCACTATTCATGTTCTGATGCATTTAAAGGAGGGGACATTTTTTTGTCATAAATAGTGCTAAATGCAGAATTACTTTTCTCACATAATTAATGTGTGAACCTACAGAATCATTAGCTAATTCAGCGTGAATACCCTACATGTGATAATGTGAGTTCTGCACATTCTGATCCACCTCCAAGACTGCACCAAGTAAGCAGTCTTCCTCCCCTCTCAGGCAATGTGACTGTGACTGAGCAGACCCACAGTGTACGGAAATGTCAAAGACTGGGAGCTGCTGGAAGCTACCATGATTCTCAAAGGTTTGGGTTAACTCTAGGAGCTGGGTGCACATTGAACCTCGTGTTTCCCATGCATTCTGGCACCATCAGGACTTGTGGCATCTGCATCATGGGGGATTGTGACACGTTAGGGTTCTGAGTTCTCTGCATGTTTTTAAACTGGCATTATACTCCGTTTTGAATTTGATCAGCACCTTACAATCTGTCGGAATTGAGCAAATATTCCCATTACGGAAGGAGCTTGTTGTTTTTTATTTTAGAGGTTAGAGTCAGAGTGAATTATTTTAATTTAGTTATGATTTACACCATGCGTGGGGATGAGAAAGTGCCTCCTGTAACATGCAGTCCGGACTGATGCTACATCCAATGTCGTGCAGCTGTGTGTGGTTTTGTTCGATGATGGGAACTAAGGGAATTGAACTGTTTTAAGGAGAAGCACAACCTGATTTTCTCCCAGCTCAGAAGGCTTGGTGGGAAGAAACTCAGGGTGAAAGGAATTGTGTTTGACTGTGTGCCGTAGAATAGTTGGAAGGAGCCCCTGTCCCGACTTAGCAGTGTTAATGAAAGGTCTTCCCTCGGCAATCATAGACTGTATAATCCTAGTTCTTGAGTTAGACTCTTGAACCATTATGCTTTCTCTCCACTAAACCTTTACATGGCTCACTTTAGACTGACACTCTGCTTGGGATTTCTTCTTTGTCACATTTAGATGATTTATATAGTTTAGGGAATTTCTTTTATGGAACTGATACTTTCTCTGTTTTGCATATTTTACCATCTAAATGATTTACATTTCCTGATTACTTGCTGTTAGATTGATTAATTTACTGAATTGTTTGCTTAATCTGACAATTGACTTATTGAAGGAATATAGCCTGTAACTCTGACTAATTTGTTAATAATCCTTCATGGTTTAGAAACCATTATTTCTGTTGTTCTTCTGGAGCAAAATGGGTTTCACTGTAAATTGACTTGCTGTATTGATTCTCGCTCCAGGAATACACATTCAGGTGATACTTAAATGTTTATATGACCAGTGGCACAATCTGTTTGATGACTACACCAGATCCCAAAGGTATAGAAAATTGTGCTGTATCATACTTGTGTCTATTAATGGTCTGTGTGGAAAATTATGCTTTCATTTCTTACATAACATAATGACAAAATGCTAATAAAAAGATGTATTAAAAACAAAATATATTTCCTCACTAAACAGACCCACATTCATTATCTACTACGAATAAAATGGCAAAGATAGCATAATCCTTCAGACTGTTATGATAGAATGAATATGGTGTTCCTAATATCTCTGATGACATCTATGCTCTCAGTACATGTGTTTAATACCCATTTTGTGCAAACCACCTTGAAAGAATGAGACAGTAACGGGGTGGTGTACACCAGACATCTTATTGAGGTAAAAAGTGCACTAGCTAGAGCAATGCATGAACCTTTTCTCTGATCAGCGCCAACCATTCATTGCACTCACCACTGCCTACATCATCTATTCTCACATCCACACACTTTCTTCATTTCGTTCTCCCCATCCCATCTGCTCACCACTTCCACAATTCCACACATTTCCCTTAGCTAGAGGCTTAGAAAAGTTAATAACCAATCATTTGCAATGACTGTGACTGTGAGAAATTGAGTTGTTGATTGACTGGGGTGTGAGCCCTGGCCAAGCAAAAGCCACAATCCCTTGCAGGGTGAACCACAAAAAGTTAATACATTAACCTGTGATTAACCCTAGGTAGTTTGGCACAAACAGCAGTCAGACTTAACTAAGAGGCAATGTGTAAAGTATTTATGCAGCACACGAAGAGTTATAAAGTGAAAACACAACATAACAAAAATCCCAAACCAATCTAGAAAAATAGAGTATATTTTAGTAAAGTGTTTGACACCAAAATGATAAATATCGACGCAGTAGAGCCAGGCTTATGAATTTTTAAAGTTTAACGTTCAAAATAGCACTTAAAAGAGAAAAGTGCCAATCGAGGACATCTGGAGCAAAATCAAAAATTAAGGCCAACCACGATGGAGCACGGACAAGATGCACAAAGTGGATTCAGCCAGCTAGCATGAACCTTCAGACATAAAACATTTTTGAAGTAAAAGTATATGAGAAGGTATTAGTTGAGCTGGGCATGTCTGCAGAAGTGTCCTAAGATGGAGCGTCATCATCGGATAACCATGGAGTTGAGTCACAGTGAAGATATTTACCTTCTTACTTAGTCGTCTCGATGGAAGCTGAAAATCTCCAGAAGTTCTGTAGCTGAAGACAGTTCCACAAAGTCAGATACCCCTTTGGTGAAGGACCGCTAAAACGGATTTGCTGCTGCATAGAAGAATGTATTGGGAGAAGCCACAAAGCCAATCGGACCGGTCATGCTGGATCCAGATGCGGGTTCAAGATAGTGGCAACCAATTATGTCCCTCTGGCTCTCAACAGGAGGCCAGCAAACTAGCCCTTGGAGTCACTTCTGGAAATCCTGGAGGCAGATGAAGATAAAGTACTCAACAACAAGGCTGCCCTCTGAACGTTTAAGGCAGGCTCCAGGCTGAAAAGCAGTCCTTCCAGGTAAACCTGCTGTCTGGCAGAGTGCACAACAAGTTGCAGCAGCTGGCAGTCCTCCGAGAGTCCTTCTAAAGGTCCTATTTTTATACCATGGTGACCTGCTCCTAGAATGTGGGAGACGTTTCTGGAAAGGTTCATTGAAGTTCTTGGAGTTCCCTGACTCTCCTGCCTTGGCTTCAAGCTGGCTGCAGTGATAATACAGGGTTGTTAGGACTATTGTGAGAAGACAAGACAGCCTGTTCAGGTGAAAGGGTGTTGTGCCAAGCTCGCCTCCTCCTCCCCCACATCCTGCCAGTTGATGGTCTATTAAGACTCACCTAATCCCATTATTGTGTGACCGTTTTGGAGGAATTTACAAAGTCTAACTGTTGGCTACACCCAGTCATGTGACCTCAGACTGACTGCAGGAACAAAGGGCTGAAGGCAGGAATATGTCAACTATCTAAAAGTGGCAGTTTTTTAAATTACAATGAAAATCTGACTTTACCTTTTAAAGAGGGTTTATTGTTACAATTTCTTAGGTTCCAAATATGACATATTTACCTCCCCTCATTTAGTACTTACGGCTTATTACATGTAATAATGAACCCCTAATATCCTGTGGAAGAGGTAGCCTCACAGTAGTGAAAAATTAATTTGGGAGTTCTTCACTACCCGGACATGTCCTACCTTTTAATTACACAGTACTCTGCCCTTTAGGCTACCTAAGGCCTATGTTCGGGGTGACATGTATATAATAATAGAGGAGTTTAATGCTTGGCAAAAGGGGATAAATGTCTCATCAACAGGGCAGTGTGACAATGCATTCAGGCTGCAATGGCAGGCCTGGGGCATGTTTTGGAGGGCCACATGGGTGCGTGGCACTATATGTGCTGGTGGGCCAACTAGTAGCATTTAATTTACAGGCCCTGGCTATATAATATACGACTCTACAAGGGACTTACAGGTAAATTAAATATGCCAGTTGGGTATGAACCAATTTGACCATGTTTTTCAGAGAAATCACATTCACTTTGGCACTGGTTTGCAGTGGTACAGTGCGCAGAGTCCTGAGGCCAACAAATAGAAAATCGAGCAAAATATAGGAGGAGGAGGAAGGCAACACATTTGGGGTGACCCTGTAGAGCGGTCCATTTCAACAGTGACAAATTCAAGAACCTACTACTACACCAGTCCCAGACGATTACAGTAAAAAGAATGGAAAGGTGATCTTCATGTCCCCTGTTTTAGGGGCTGCTTGCATCCAGTGGGCCTTCGTTGTTACAAATAATTTTGAGATATTATTAAAGAGTCAAAGTGCATATTTTATCTGCTTGGTAATTTCTGCACAACTTTTAACCAGAGAGGGACCTGCATTACCAAAACCCGTTTGAGTTTCAGTAGCACCAACAGGTTACAGTGCATTTCAGTGTGCTTTTGTAATGGTTGATGAATCATAATAAAGAAGTGATACATTAACTCAAATGATTCAACTTTGTAAAGTTGGCCATATTTCCATAACAAAAGTGCACTGTTACTGAACAAACAGATAATACTACCACCCCACATCACGAAATGCTGCATAATTTGCCTTTCTTGTCAAATACATTAGTCAGCCGTGCCACCTCAGTGGACCTACTTTTGCCATATAATTTCAGTGGCCCTGCTCATGGTTTTAATTTTGACACCCACACAGGGCTGCTGGTAAAAGCCCTGAACTATACTTCTTTTTCAGCTTTCCATTTCTTTTTAGGACATACATTTAAAGATATACCAGCCTGTTACTGTGTTTAATATTGTTTATTAGACATTACATTTGTGTATAGATACAGTGTAGGGACATCATGTAACGTGTTAAATCATTTCAATCAGTGAATGCACTCCGATCACAATACAGTTCACACAGTCTCTATACCAAAATAATCCCACCATCTTCCCTGTTAAGCTGAGCAACCCCCTTGTCTGATACCTCATTGCTTCCATGATTGTACAGTGTTCAATCCCCTCATCCACTCAATGTGCCCTTGTCAGACTTCCAGTGTCATGCAATGTACCTCTTTGCCTGAAGATATCCTAGTTTAGTAGCATACAAGAGAATTCCTGACAGACAACCATGACACTTACAAGGCATAGCTTTAGCATAGTTTCTACAGATTGCCTCAATGTGACAGCCATCACTCAGCCAAATTTCCTGGCAGTACTGATGGATCTCTGGGCAACACTAAAGCTACACAAAACCAGTCCCTATTATTTACATTGCCTTGTGAGTGTGGAAAATGGGCATGTTACAGTTTCCTTCACAGTCTGCTAGTTGGAATAGTGGTATATGTAAAGATATTTGATTTGAATAAGGTGCATATGTGCTGGGATGGCAGGTTCATATGGTGCCATTCTTGCTTCTGTCCATTTATCTTCTCCCATCATACTGGCATCACATTCCACAAGCGAGCAGAGCAAAAACATGTGTTGAGTGCATTAACTGTTAAGGATCGGTAGATACAAGAGGGCCCATGGCCCCAGTGTTATTTTTGCATTAAGGGGATTGAATTCTAGGAGAGGAGTGACCTTAGTCTTGTGGTGAAGAGAGAGCAATTTCCACAGCCTCTGATACTGTGAGCGTTGATTTACCCACTATCTGTGCTATAGTCCTGGTGATTGCACTCCTGCTGGCCTGCTAGTATAGGTGGGGTTGCCAGATTTATCACACCAATCATACACCTCTGTCATTGTACACCACTCTTATGGCAATGTATTTAAATTCATTGTTTTGCCACCTTACGTTGCTTCATCATGGAGACCTCATTAGTTGAGATATATTCATATTCCCAATCCATCACCCTTTTTACAACTCTTCAAGGGCAGCCTCTCTATTTTGAATCTAGCTCTTAAGATAGCACCATTTCATATGCCTCCCATAACAACTACTGTGTGTCAAAAGAACCAGTATTTAGCTCAAAGTATTTTGTTTCTTCATGCAGGGACAATGCAAAGTCACTGTCAACCAACCACCAGGCACTTATTCAAAAGTTACATACCCCTCATGCCTTCTCTTGACCCAGGTCCAGCACCAAGGGCAAATGGTCAGACATACTCCGTGGTCGAATCTGGACTCCTGCAGCGTGTCACTGGTCTACCAGTAGAAGTAGAAAGTATTTCATAAGAGTGAGCAGTGCTTCCAAAGCCGAAGGTGTAGGCCCTTTCTGATGGATGCCATTTCTTCCTGTCACACAGTCCCAGTAAATTATCCCAGGGTCATGAAAAGGAGGACTTACCTGTAGGCTTCTGGAATCTGGCTCCATGAGCCGAACTCCAGCGCCATGGGGAATAAAAAGAAACTGTTAAGAGGGAGGAAGGAAAAAGAAACAAAGACGAATAAGTAACAAAAAACAAAGATAAATTAATTTATCTGTTTCCCCTTCAGGACTAAAGGCCTTGAATAGGAAGAAACAGAGAGAGAAGACAATGGCATGATAACGAGGGATCCAAGAAAGAAGGCTGCTCCAGGAAAAGGAGTCTCACCACCACAGATGCTACAGACAGACCAGAACTCACTCCAACAAGAGGATTGTTAATCAAAAATCATATGGAACCTTCCAAATCTCTCTGTAGTATAGTACCAAATAATACATACCCTTTTAAAAGATCCAGTCCACTTTGGTTTCAGACTCCATTTTCCATTAACCTTTCCACCTCAACCTTCGTCACAGCTGGCCCATAGTGTTTTGAATGCGGAGAGAGAAGAGGAGAGAGAACCCCTCCAAAATGCCTCCTCACTCAAAAGCCGTGGGAAATCAACAAAAACTTTAAAATGCTACAGTTGAATGATCTTCAACAGAAAGCAAAGGACTAGATGGAGAAACCCTTACAAGTATTCCTTCTTTTCAAGATCCCAAAAAACTTTCTCTACAGGCTAGGTAAGGCAGGACATCAACCTCAGCTGGTAGTGGTTGTGTCTTTTAGAGATTAAATCCTTTTTTATGTTCACTCATACCTGTTAGCTGGACTCTTTGGCCTAGAAAAGACCTCCCAGGCAATTTAAAATAGTTCTTCTGGCCCACTGTTCAGACACAAATAATAAAGTATTGCCAAAAATGTCCTGTTTCACAATAAAAGAATACATATTGTCCTCTCTGAGTCCCTTCACAGAAGATGCCCAGAGTAGAAACCTTGTTCTTGTGGGACCCCTGCTCCCCTCTTCTTAGGAGCATAACTATATCTTATTCCAAGTAGATTACACTGCCCAGTACCCAGTAGCTGTCCAATTGAGAGGAACTAATAACAAAACAATGGCCAATGTAATGATAAAGGTATTTGTGAAAGTCAAATTCTCCAAGGAAGTATTGATGGATCAGTGAATATCTTTCATCTCAAAACGTATGCAACAAATTTGCCATCGGATAGGAGTTACACATCTATACACCTCAGACTATCACCCTCAGACTAATGGATTGGTAGAAAGGTACAATGCTACCCTCAAATGTACATTAAAAAAAAATACTGTCCAAAAAAGAGAAAATTAGACTAAACGTTTACCCTCAACACTTTTAGTTATTAGAACAAAGGTTCAATCTAGTTTAGGTAATTTCTCTTTAGAACTTCTCTGTGGGCATAAACCCCAAATATTGTTGGAAATGACTTATGAGGTATGGTAAAATACTTCCAAAGGGAACATAACCTTCTAGATTATGTTGTACAGCTAAGATCCCAGTTAGGGAAATTGAGTGGGTTAGCAAGAATAAACCTTGAACAACCTCAACAGTGCCAGCAAAATATGTAAAAGTGCCACATCACGTAAAACCAGTGTTCAATCCCCTAATTTTAATTTGTGTTATTACCCAATGCTAACAATAAACTATGGTCCGTCTGGCAGAACCTTACATAGTAATTCAGAAGATGGGTAAGGTTACCTATAAATTGCACGTAAGGAGAAATAGAGATCAGATTTATCACATCAACCTACTAAAAAATGGTTAGGTCCTATACCTAAAGGTGTACAAATTACTTCCTCTCCAAACCCAGTGCCAAGTATTAATTGACTCTCTTCCAGTTGCTGAAACTCTACGTGAAACACAGAAGCATTGCCTAAACAATTGTTTGCAACCTTTTGCTCAAATTTTTTCACATCTCCCGGGAAAAGTGACCCACTGTATTCCAGTAGCGCATCAGATTGCCATTAAAGAGGAGGTTGAGTAAATGTTAAAGATGAAAGTTATAGAACCTTCATCTAGTAACTGGTGCTGATCTAGTGTACTCTTTCCTAAGCCCGATGGAATAATTCATTTTTGTATTGACTTCCCCACTGTCAATGAGGTATTACAATTTGACCACTACCCCTTGCTCTGAATTGATGAAGTCATAGAGCAGTTCTCACAAAAGGATACTCCCAGGTTCCGTTACACCCTGAAGATGAGGAGAAATGGTGTTTGCCATTCCTTGTGGTTTCTATCAATTGATTGTCCTTCCCTTTTGGTTACATGGGACACCTGCTGCATTTCAGCACCCTATGAACCAGATAATGAATCCACATCATGAATATGCTTCAGAATATCCAGATAATATTGAAATCTTCAGTGGGATTGGGACACACATTTAAAAAGACTTAACTATATTGACATATTTGAAGGAGGCCGAGCTACACATTAAGGCACAAAAATCTAAGTTTGCACACAACAGAGTTAAAGATGTAGGGTACCTCCTAGGAAACAGTATAATAAAACCACAATAAGAAAAAGTTTCTATAAAATAAGAGAAATATATGCCAACCTTGTTGAGGTTTCTCAGCTACTGCAGAAGGCTTATTCCTAGTTACTCGTAAATCTCAGCTCCCTTAACAGGCATTCTGAAAAAGACAATCATTAATAAAAAATTCTGTCAACCATGTGAGCAGCCATGCTAGCATTCAAAACTGTAAAAGCTATAATTTCCTCCAAACCTTCTAACCTCAAATATTTTGATTCTTTAAATAGATGCATCAGATGTAGGTATATGAGCAGTTTTATCATAAATAAACAAAATGAAGAAAAGTACATTATATGTTTTGGACACAAATTAGTTCTTGGAGAACAGAGGGTATCCAACAATGCAACAAAAGGCTTGGCAATAAAGTGGACAGTTGAAAAGTTAGGATATTATCTAGAGGGACACAGGTTTATGATTTATGCAGATCAAATGCCCTTCACCTGGATGAATATAAAGGAAATAAACAATAGGTTTTAAGGTGACACTTAACACTGCAAACTTGAAAATGGAGAGAACAGGTCAACCCAGATTTTCTATGGAAATACCCTTGGATTTTCCTAAGGAAGGGAAATGTCATGAGGAGGACTTATCTACAGGTTGCTGCCATCCAGATCCATAAGGTGACCTACGACATCCTGGGGAAAGAAAGGATACAGAAGAAGGACAAAGAAACAAAGAGGAACTACAACAACCAAACAGAAATGACTTCCATGTTCCCCCTTCCAGCTTAAGAGCTGGAAGAGGAAGACACAGAGAGAGGACAAGGGCAATGGAACGATAACAAGGGGTCCAAGGAAGAAGGCTTTTCCAGGGAAAGGAGTCTCGCCACAAAAGACCTTGGGGATAGATCAGTACTCACTTCAACAAGGAGGTTTGGCACAGGAGGAAGAATTCAAGACTGGAGGACTAGTGTCCAAGACAATGAGAGGCTCTACAAACAGTTTTAGTACCTCTCAGATCCTGAGCAGACTGGAGACTGGACCAGATCGTGCCATTTTCCAGGAGGGGTATGGCTGACTCAGGTGGATTCCTGGATATGAGAATGAAGGCACTGGCCTAAGAATTGGCCTAATGATAGTTGAGGACCACCTGCAAAGCACATGGAGGGGGGTGCCCCAACCCCTGACCCAGTCTGAAGCTCTCAGGCCACGGGCCAGCCACCCATGCACAGTACAGGCCAGTAATTGGGGCGTGACTGCATGCTGTTGAGAGGGCCCCCACACCTCAGGAGCTGCAAGGGAGAATGTTACGCCACTGTGCCTAAACGCATTACTGAATAGCTTCAAAGGCAGTTTTTTTCTACTTTTAGCTCTTTCTCCTCCCAAAAAATAGAAGCCACAAAGATGAGCAATATTTTTCAATTATGTTAAAAGTTCTACATTCCTGGAATCAGTACTGGCCTTAGAGTTGTGCAAACTGTGCGGTCGGACAGGGCCTGCAACATAGAGGGCCCCGAAAATGTCTCTGAACATTTCACAGAAATTTACCATCAATGTTAGAGTGTCTGCCCCTCAACGCAGGTACTCTTGTCGGCCAGCACACTCAGCTGAAAAAGAGCTGGGAGCAGTCAGTTATAAAGGCAACAAAATAACAATGGGGTGAATAGGTGGAACGGAGTGTGTGCCTCAGATGACCTGTAAACTGACATGTCCTACAGAAAACAGGAGGCTTTTCATGGTCTCTGTAAACACTGATCACAGAACAGTAGCAGATAAAGTAAGGGCAGAGTGCCCCAGTGGATTACTTTCGGAATGGGCGCTGCTTAGCAATGGAAAACAAATGTGACTTGTGTCACGGGGGCCCATACAGTATACTCTGTACATGGCCGAAATATCCCAAGGCTGGCACTGCTGAAACAGCCCCAAGATGGCATTTATAGGGTTTTAAAAGCAAGACATAAAGAAAGAGAGACATAAAAATACCTATATCTATACATTAAGAGATAGGAAAAGAAGTTAGAAAAAAAAGAGGTTATGGTATTATATTATTTTTGGACATTTACCTGCACTTTTTCTGTTCTGAGGTGCACTCCAGTCCAAATCAGTGAACTTGGTTCTTTGTTTATCGCAAACTATAAGAACTGATGCTCTCAGAGAACAAAGGTTTTTATTCTTTTATTTTCTCTGAGCTATCAAGCTCCTGTAACAAAAATAAAACCTGCTAAGCAACGAAAACTATCTAAGGGAATTATAGTTGTAGACTAAACACCCAATTAGAAGCACTGAGCCTCTATAGAACGCAGGGGTCTTGTTTGTGATGGGGCAAATATGCTAACCAGGAACGACAATTGCCCCCCAAGTAACCAGTTTGAGCCAGACAAACTAGACCTGTTAGAAATGGGGTTTCTGGTTGGTTATGGTATGTACCTCAGCCAGACAGAACCCACCACTCTAGTCAGGGCGAGAAAGTTACCCACGAAAGATAACCGCTGCTCATACTCTTTGTAGGTTGGCGCGAGCAGTTAGGCTTATCCTAAAGGCAATATAAAATGTTCACACAACACACATACAACTAAGTGATACAATAAATACACCACAAAAGAGAGACTCCACACAGGATTATATAAAAAAAAACACACACACACACACACACACGTGTGTGTGTGTGTGTATATATATATATATATATATACTGTATTTTGCACATATAATATAGGCCAAAACAACCATATCCATGATCACTGGGCACCCTACACAACTCCTGAGTCAGTTTTCATGACCTTGATTGGATACAAATACCTTATCACATATCACATCATCAGGACATGAAACATCATAATGAAGTCATGACGAGAAATATATGAATCAGCAAGCATCATCGGGGCATGAAACACAATGAGGTTATAGCAAAAAAACATATGAACCAGCAAGTATCGTGCATAATGTGCATATTAACCTGTTATCATGATAGTACTCATTATTTTGCTCACTAGAAGGCATGCCCCAATATCAGAGTGTAAAATGCACTACAAAACTAATGAAATCTCTAATCTCCCACTGTGATCAGCACACCTAGGCTGCCAGTTATGGGAGGGGAAGGCACCTGGATTCATACCCAGGTGTGAATGTTGCAGTCTGGTATATAGGCCAATTACCAGTGGGCCCAGGAAACCAGGTATGCAGACCCCACATTGGGGTAGTCAAGACAGCATGATTAGGGCGACGCCAGAGTCACAGTAATTGGAGGTCCCCGTCTCCAGGCCCCACGTATCCACCAAGTTTCTAATGCTGAACAAGTTCCCCAATGATCCCTCCGACCTGGCTACCCAGCTCTAACCTGGCCACCTTATTTTAATGCAGCTCCCTGATGGGGAGAACCTGCGGTAGGCCTCCACCTGACCTCTGATGACCGGGCAGCAAAGCCAATCCCTGTAGCGGCAGACAGCGAATCTGGGTGAGGGGTGAAGGAATCACAGGGACTCCATTTGAGCCCCCCCCTTGCCAGAGAGATGCATGGTCCTGCATGACCGCAATTGTGACAGTGCGGATCCACTGTCCTTTGAGGCTCCACTTCAAGATTTGCCGTCAGCAGGGCTCCTGGGTCGCCGGTGTCCCACTCAATCTTCTCATTTTGGAACAGGTTTCAGGGACCTACAGCGTTGGGTCTGTGCTGCTGGGGAAGAGGGCCAAGCTGGGAGGGATTCTCATAGTGTGGCGTGGAATCCTGCATGTTAGTCCCTGGGAGGGTTCCCCTTCAGGTGGGGTTCCCTTTGCACAACGCACACTCTTGCCACCCGGCGTGTTCTCTCCAAGGAAGGTGCGACAGTGTGAGTCCAGGTGCTGGGTGTGGGAGCCATAAGTAGTGTTCCCCAATAGATATTTGGTAAATGTGCAGCAGATCAAGGGGCAGTGAACTGAGGAGCACTCACATGGAGGGACAGGATAACGCGCACTCAACACGCTGGATACAGACTATGTCAAGGAGCAGGTAGAACAGCGCTCTCCCTATGCTGGGCTCCCTGAGAGACACTCAAGGGGGGTGGCACAAAAAGGGGCAGGCAGACCAGCACATCAGGGCCCACGGTGGTGGTTCCTCCTTGTAGTCCAGCAGTGCCAGGGAAGTCCAAGTCAGAGAGTACTGGCAGCAGGGCAACAAGCAGAAAGGCAATCCTGTTGAGTCATTTGTGCCTCACAGCAGACACCAGGCAGCAGAGCAACAAACAGAAGAGCAGTCCAGATGAGTCCTTTGTGCAGTCCAGTAGTCCTTCTGACAGAGGTCCGGTCCCAGTTCCAAAAGTGCTGTCCCCAAGAGCTCTTCTATTTATACTAAAAAATGCCAGGGGATAGCTTCAAAGGGGTCCTTTCAAGTCAAGCACAATACCCTTTCAACCCAGCCCTGTCTTCAGACATTAGCGGGGGGTAATCAATCCATTGTTTGAGGGCAGGACATATCCTATTCACATGTAAGGTGTGAACGAGCCTCCCTCTCCCCAGCCCAGGAAAATTATCAGTATGCAGCTGCCTATTGTGTCATGCCCATCCCCTATTGGCTTTCTGGAAAGTATGCACCAAGGAGAATGTCACTCTGCCCTAGATGTGTATTGGAGTCAGGCGGCAAAAGCACTAGAGATATAAGCACAGAGAAATGCATTTCTACACTGGTCACAGTAGTGAGAAACTAAAAAGGCTGTTTGTCAGTACTAGGAAATGTAGTACATAAAGACACATGTCCTACCTTTGACATACACAGCACCATGCCACTAGGGCTATCTAGTGCCTACCTTACAGGTGACTTAGGTGTAGCAAAAAGGGGGTTTGGGCCTTGGCAAGTGGTTTGACTTGCCAAGTCAATGTGGCAAAAAAACTGCACGTAAGCCCATCAGTACCAGGCCTGAGACAGATTTGAAAGGCTACTACAGTGGGTGGCGCAATCTGCCCTGCAGGCCCACTAGTAGCATTTAATTTAATGGCCCTGGGTACATGTTATACCACTCTACAAGGGGACTTAGAGATAAATTAAATAAGCCATACAGGTGTAAGCCATTTTGCCCATGTTGTAGGGGAGAGGACACTGATTGGCACTGGTAAAGTGCCCAGAGTCCTAAAGCCAAAAAAAGAGGGTCAGGAAAATAGGAGGAGAAAGGCAAAAAGTTTGGGGATAAACCTACAGAAAGGGCCATTTCCAACAAAGCATAGTTTGTCTGTCAGAATCTGTGAGACTGTTAGATAGAAGGCTTTGATTAGGAAGATGGCTGCACAGACGCAGCGTTTAAAAAAATGCATAGTACACTCTATTAAATCCAAATCTCCCCAAAAGGTTGCATCTGTTGCTAAGGAGATGAGCCTGCAGCATGAGTACCCCTGTATTATATCTCATGGTAAATTGCAACAAGGCACAAATTTTTATCTTGTATTATTGATTTTTTAACAGTGAACTGAGGCTTTATCAGTTTTGCAATATTTTGTAAATTGTGATTTATATGTGTGGACATATATGTATGTGTGTGTATATATATATATATAATATTTATATATATATATATATATATATATATATATATATGTGTGTGTGTGTGTGTATATATATATATAATAATATGCAACTTGAACACCAACATGCCATCTAATGTCCGTACAGCTATAAGTTTTGCACTTCACCCATGCCTAGGACACAGACGGCCACAACGCATTTTTGTGAAAATTCCAACCATGGTATACTTAAGACACCCTTGTAATACAAATAGCACATCATATTATATGTAATCATCAGCACACTTAAAACAGCAAAGCTGTACAATGCTCATCATGCAGTCTGCATGCACAGCAGCAAGTGACACAAAGAAATGCATTTTAAGAGAGAAACTCCATGTTACACGCCGAGCTCCAAACATGCTCCCATGTTGACTGAGCACCATTTGTTAGTCATTAAACTGAAATCATTATGTACCCTCCCTTGTGATCACAGACAATGTTTCCAGCCAGCAGAAATTGGCAGGAGTGGGTTTATCTTGTGCTGTCTAGACTCAAAGGAGTTCTGCAGAACAGTTTTTATGTATGAATGTTTTACATGACCTTACACTGTTGGTTACTGACCAATGAAAAGCGACACATTTAGTACATGTGGACGATTTGATTTCCTATCACGACGGTTATGCAATTTAGATAAGATATTTATATTACTGTTTGCCTTCCCTTTTGTCAGCTTATGGGCTAATTGTGCCACTGGAACCAAGCTATACCTGTCTGAAGAATTCTACCTAGAGCAAAACCGGTCCTAGATTACTTGTGTTCTGGTTCAGGGAGAACCTGACCTGGCAGTTCGAGCCTGACTGTTTCCAAGAGAAGCAGGATCAAGACTAATTTGCATATGGCTGGGTCCAAACTGAGGTGGCATGGTAGGCAAAAAACAATCAATTTGGATGCGGCCAGAGTGATTGCCAGTGGCTGAGATTAATTCAAGATTCCACCCATCACTGTGTTGTTTTTGCATTTGCTGCCCTAAGTATGCCCAGACATGGGTCCTGGGCTCACTGTGCTACTGGAGCCAAGCTATACCTGGCTGAAGAGCCCTAACTATGGTCAAACTGGTCCTAGATTGCTTGTGTTCTGTCCAGGGAGGACCCCACTTGGCAGTTCGGGCTGGACTGTTCCCATGAGGAGCAGGGTCAAGATGGATTTGCATATGGCTGGGTCCGAATTGAGATGGCATGGTGGGCAAAAAAAAAAAGATGGATTGGGACGCAGCCCTCAGCACCTCGATACTGTCTTGGGTGATTAGCTTCACTCTAGAAATCTAAATTGATTAATTGAGCCCTGAGTGATTTCCAGTGGCTCAGATTAATTCAAGCATTACATCCATCACCTTGTTGTTTTTACTTTTAGAGAGTTGGCATTTCCCTGTCCTAACTTTCTGAGGCCTGCTAGAAGTTTCCAACTGCGTGTGCCTGTTAATTGGTCCCCCATCAGGAATGGTTATTGGGCCCAGACATTGAACAACAGGACTAGGGTGTAGTTGGGTGAGGGCCACCCTGCCAAGATAAGTGGCGGAGCTCTTCCCTGCCCCACTTACATTTCAATGGGGTGTCACCTGTACAGTCGCAAACGAACGTGACACCAGCCTTTTGTGGCCCTAGACCTCTTGGAGCCTGGGCAGGGAAAGAAAGGGGAATGAAGGAACTTTCCTTTACAAGATGGGAGGGTGGACTAGACGTTTCCCCACTTCAAAGGGTGACACCAGGTATAAATATTGGACCTCCTGATCCACTCATTAGTTCACTCCTGAACCTACAAAGGACCCCCTGAAGGTCTGCTTTGTAATTCAGAGGACTGTCCTGCTCCTGCCAGAGGACTGCCCTGCTGCTTGAGGCCTGCCTTGCTGCTTGATCCTGGGACTATCAGAGTTGACTGCAAGTGTCAGTTGGCTGACCTCCTATTCTGAGCTACACGGACACAACAAGCTCCAGCAGCCTCCCTGCAACTACCAAGCTAACCTGTTGCAACTGCCCTGCCTGAAACTCCAACTGGCCCTTCCTTGAACAGCAACTTCACCAGCCAAAACCTGCAACTTGACCTACCTGAGCACAGCTGGCCTCTGCTGGAGTGAGTTCCTGATCCCCAAAAGGTGCCTTCCCAGGTCCTGGACCCTTGGTTGGCACCAGTTGAGCTCCTCCTGCGAAATCCTGAAGGTTTGAAATCTGCATGGCAGACTTTAGAAGGTAACTTTTCCAGTGAAACTAACCTAGTCCTACTATCTGGCCCACATTCCATCGAGGTCAGCCTAAATATGTGACTTTGTACTGGTCTAGTGCAACCAGATACCCACAGTTAGCAATTTCTGTTTCTTGGCACTATATTTTTAAAACCTTTAAAATTGCGCATTTCCAGTTTTACTGATTGGATTTTTGTCATTTATATATGATTTTATTTATTAAAATGTATACTGTTCTTTTAAATTGGTTTGGGATTTTTATTGTGTTGTGTTTTCAAATTTTTTATTGTTTTTCGCTGCATAAAAACTTAACACAGTGCCTCTAAATTAAGCCTGACTGCTTTTGTGCCAAGCTACCAGAGGGTTAAGAACAGAGTAATTTAGTGACTTTTGTGGTTTACCCTGATAGAGATTTTGGTTGTTGCTTAAGAAGGGGTTTCATCCACCTCAATTAAAAACCCAATTTCATACACACAATATCTAGACTAAGGATGTGGGCCCACTGTCTCAAACTGCAGAAACAGTATGGAGTGTTTTTTCTTTCAGTTGTCTTTAGGCTGCTCCTCAGGCACAGCCTTTGTGTAGAGCGATGCTTCTTACAGAAGGTAGCACTGGGGCTGATTCCAACCTGGAGCACTCACAGCACAGGCACAGTGAGGGGTGAGGTTTGTACCTGGGTGCCATCAGTCCAACTTAAGGAGACATCAGGGAAAGAAAAAGGTTAGGGATGATTACAAACTTCCTCACTTCAAATAGACTTCAATCCCACCATCCACGAAATGGAAATGCTCAGGAAGACTAATCAATGGCTGCTTGCTAACAAGTACACTCATTAAATTTCTTCAGGTAGTTTTTCTCAATCTTCTATACTATCTGGGCCTCCTCACTCCAGCTACAGGAACACAGTACTCAAAACTCCATTATGTGCCATGCCAGGCAAGGGGCATCCAAAATGGACTAACCCCCATCATTCAAACCCATTCATATATACAGCATATCACCTTGCTTGTTACATGCACCAACATATGGCACATGGGATGCGAGTGCAAACTCTGGGCCAATGCATTATGACATAACTTTACATAAGTGGAGCCATTAGACTTCACTCACATTGACATTGGTAAAAAAAGGTCTGCCACAACATTGATCTTTCTAAATACGGTATGCTTCCACAAACACTTCGTGCTATACCCTGGAAAGTGACTTTGTTCCTCTACTCATATTGGGGGAAATCTTGGTGCGCCACTCCAGTGCACAGGGCAAGCCCTGGATCTCAAATAGTCAGATACAGGTTTAGACCTTTGCGTATATGCTTAGATTGGCCTGACATTACAGCCAAAATAAAGGCCAGGATACTAGATATGTGCAGTTGGCACTCAGAGTAGGGCAACAAGACCGTATACCATGTAGGGTGCATTCTATTCCTAATAGCATGAGTGCACAGTCACGTTGGAACTGGATGAATGTTGCAATGCCATTTGTTGCATCTGTTCATAATGGATCCAACCTTAGGTAAAAAAAAAAATCATTGATTCTTCAGATGCAAATGAATTCTTTGGCATGTTGAAGGTTGGTAAACACTGTTGGACTTGGCCCTTTTTGCTGGGTCATCCCCAAACTTTTTGCCTCTTTCCTCCTAGTTTTCTGACGTGTTTTTGTTGTTTTGTTGGGTTTAGGACTTTGGGCACCTTACTTCTGCTAATCAGTGCTAAAGTGCATAAGCTCCCTGTCTACATTGTATTGGTGACTGGTTTATCCATGATTTGCATATTTGATTTACTGGTAAGTCCCTAGTAAAGTGCACCAGAGGTGCCCAGGGCCTGTAAATCAAATGCTACTAGTGGGGCTGCAGCACAGGCTGTGCTACCCACATGGTTAGCCCTGTAAGCATGTCTCAGACCTGCAACCACGGTGTCTGTGTGTGTGTGCAGTTTTGCACTGCCAGTTCACCCTGGCAAGTGTACCCACTTGCCAGGCCCAACCCTTTCCTTTTACTTCATGTAATTCACCCCTACGGTAGGCCCAAGGCAGCCCCATGGGCAGAGTGCAGTGTATTTTAAAAAGGCAGGTCTTATACTGTTGTTTTTTGTACATGTCCTGATAGTGAAACACTGCCAAATTCGTTTTTCACTATTGCAAGGCCTAACTCTCCCATAGGTCAACATGGGGATTGCCTTTAAATCTCTTAAGTGCAGGTTCCCATTGGGAGTAGATGGAGGTATGGAGTTTGGGGGTCTCTGAACTCACAATTTAAAAATACATATTTTGGTAAAGTTGTTTTTTAGATTGTCTGTTTGAAAATGCCACTTTTAGAAAGTGGGCATTTTCTTGCTTATCCATTCTGTGCTTCTGCCTGGCTACTGATTACATGTCTGGGTCAGACTGGCAGTTGGGCTGTTTGTGAATTCACTCTAGACAGTGACACAAAGGGAGCTGAGGTGTGTCCTGCATATCCAGATGAGTCTTCCCGGGCTAGAGTGAGAGGAAGGAGTTGACACCTGCACTTGACAATATAGTCTCTAACCCCCTAGAGTGTGTCTGGGGCAGGGCAAGAAAGAGGCCGGGTCTTGTGCACTACAAAGACTTCCCTTTGAAGTTTGCCTACTTCAAAGGTAGAAATAAGTATAAGTATTGGACTGCTGACCCCACAACTTTAGATCACTTCTGGATCAAGAGGAACCTCTGCTAAGGAGAAGAGCTTGATGCTTGAGGAGTACCTGGTACACTGCCTGTTGCTTTGCTATGCTGGCTTGCTGCTGCTGCTTATGCCTTGAGAAGGAAAGGACTGGACTTTGCTTTCTGAAATCCTACTTATTAAGTTTCTCCAAGGGCTTGAACTGAGTTTGTCTCCTGTTACGAAGTCTCAGAGACATCAAAGACTTCACCTACCAGCACCTAGTTACTCCTGCTGAGGACCCTGACTTGCCAAGTGATGCCAGTCAAGTTCCTGGGCCCTGAGGAGTGAAAGCTGGCCTGAAACCAGGAAGAAACAGCCACACCGACTCTGGATGATTCTAGAACCGGCGTGGCTTTACGACTCTGCAGTCTGCAACCCAAAGTCATGGTCCCCACTGGAGTGCGACAACCCCGACAATGCCTCAGGCCCGACGCCACCGCAGCCACATTGAGCCCTTCGACATCGTGAGTCCTGTGTCGCCGATTTCCATGACACCTGACTCTGCCACCGTGCCTGTAGCTCCGTGGTGTGATCGTGACCCCGAGAGGTCACTCCACTGTGCCTTTACCCGCCAGATTCAAAGACCCTGCTGGATCGCAATGGACCGACACTTCGCATAGATGTCGCATCACCTGCCCTGTTCTGCAGTAAGGAGCAGACGCCGCACCGAATCAAGCGACACTACACCTCCCCAACTCCGTGCACTGGCTTGTTTTCCTCGTTACCAAATGAACTATACCTGGGGGTCCGTGTGACTCCATGACCAGTGTCTCCCTCCCCGTGAGTGGCATCGGACTGTTCTGAATGACTCTGTCAATTATATTGTGATAGCCCCAGTTGGTGTTATTGTGTTTTTAAGTGTTTGTAGTAGGATTAATTGCCTGATTATGATGTTGGTGTATGGGATACTCTGTCACAAACGTGGTGGATATCCCGCCTGTCCTTTTACAAGTTCCATAGGATATAATACAACTTGTAATGCAGCGGTCGGAATATCCGTGATGTTTGTGACGGAGTATCCAGGCTGCTAGGGTCGTAATTGGGCCCTTAATCTTTTAAAATTCATATCTCTGCTTGTGTATGTTGGATTTTTGTCATTTTGGGATTATTTGATTTAGATAAATAGTGGCTATTGTTCTGAACTGGCATGGAGTCCTTTTGTGGTGTTTTTACTGTGTTACTGCGTGTTTGTACAAATACTTTGCACATTGCCTCCGATATAAGCCTGACTGCTTGTGCCAAGCTAACAAGGGGGTGAGCAGAGGTTATCTGAGCTGGAGTATCTCCCTTACCCTGACTAGAGTGAGGTTCCCTACTTGGACAGAGTGTAAACTGACTACCAACTAGAGACCCTATTTCTAACAAACACCATGTCCCCGTTGGGGCTTTCCCTGCATGTTCCACAAGAGAGACGGTTGCAATTTGAACTGGCTTCAATGACCTCTCATTTTCTGAAATATCTTGAAGCCTAGCCTATGTCACATGATGTGTACGTGTGTGTTTCTTACAGTGGTTTAAATGGACAGGTACTGTAAGGTATACAGGTACTGCACTTCTTTAATTTTAGGGAGAGGGTACCTGAATGTCTTTGCAGATGTTCAAAACATTTGATGAACAATTGTGGATACTTCTCAGTAGTAAACAAGTGCTCTGATATAGTGAGTACCTAACATCAAAGTGTGTGGGACCGGATGACTGCTATCATCTTAGTATAAGTACTGATGGACATTGTTTACATGTTGTTTGTGAAGCAGCAACAGTGATTGTGGTGGGCTAATTGTTTTGTTGCTTAGGAAAACCAATTTAAAAAAGATATTGATTATCCACACTTTTGTATTTCCATGTCAAGCACTTGTCCATAAACATGAGAACTAGAAATGGGCCCTATGAACAATAGTCATGATGCTGTGGATAGGTTGCATGCATGGCGGAAGCAAGCTGAGGTCATCTTTGACTGTAATTTCTATAATAGATCAATGCTTTCTGTGCAGGTGTCTATCAGGTACAAAGCTCATTGGCTTCACCAGAAGCATTTTGAGGTTGGGTTGGCTAGATGTTTTAGCAATTATGGTGCACCTAGGCTTTCGTGGCTGGGAAAGAGATGCTTGTGATAGTGTAAATGTCTGGACATCAGTGAGGTCCAAAGAGATATGTAGAGAAGGGGGTACCTGTTCTGTTTTAAGGCTACATGGAAGTTAAGATTGTCAGAGGTGCCTTTTTAAAAATCAATCAGAAAGCACCAATATAGGTGAGGATATGTTTGACCATGTTTGACCATGCTGTTCACAAAATGTTTATGCAACCAGGGTAACTCAGCGCACACTGCACACTGCTATGTTTTTGTTGATTATTGGCAAAGGATAATGTATGTTATGACAGTTGATTTTGTGCATTTTTTCGGTGAAAGTTGATTGTGTGCATGTTTTTTTTTTATTTTGTCATTGAAAAAGTCAGCAAATTCTTGATATCTATCGGACTAATTGAATGCTCTTATGGGTATTGAATTGGTGTGCATTTCAAAAGGCTTCTTGTGGTTATTACTAGCTTCATGTGTCTTGAGTGTTATTTGGTTAGTATAAAATTATGTCACTGTGCTCCTTCATTTGATTATTGAGGCTGTTGCTTTGTCGTGTTCATGCAATATTTGGCCCTCATTCCATATGAGAGTTGACAAATATATGGCAGTGGGTTGTATATTTTCCTTGCAGATTTAGGAGACCACAATGTTATGTGTAGTGTAGTTGTGTAGGCACAACTTACCCTGGAGAGTATCCTGGTACTGAAACAGGAGCTGTATGTGCAGAGACAGGACCATGACTTGGTGAACAGCCAGGTCTTCAGCTTTTTGTGGAATTCAGAAATTGAGGCGTCAGCTCTGATGTGCAGGGCCAGGTTGTTCCAGGCTTCAAGAGTGAGGTAGCAGAAGGCATGATTACCGGATCTGGTACTGCGTATACAGGTGGTAAGTGCAATTAGGAGTCTGGCTGAGCAGAATATTTCAGCAGATTTGTGAACGTTTATGCTTTTGTTGAGGTACGTTGGGCCACTGTTCATGAAGGCTTTGAATGTGTGCATAAAGAGTTTGAAGAGTGCTTTTTTTGTGGATTTGGAGCTAGTGTAGCTCTTTGAGGCCAGGTTGATGTGAGTGCAGGGTGGGAGGGTGAGTCTGATCATTGAGTTTGTATGGTCTATTGTTTTCTGAGCAGTTGAGTGTTAATCCCAGCACAGAGTGCGTTGACCTAATCTAACTTTCTGGTGATTAGGGCTTTGGTGACAGTTCTGTGAGTTTTGGTGGGGAGCCATTTGAAAATTCTTTTGTGCAACTTGAGTGTGTGGAAGCAGGAGAAGAAGAATGCATACACTTGGCCGGTCAAGGTGAGTTGGTGGTTGACTACCATTCCTAGGTTCTTTGTGAGGGTTTCCAGGTGGGTGTTGGTCGGAGTTTGCCAGGCCACTGGGTTCGATCCCAGAGACAGGTGTCTTTGCCAAAGATTACTACTTCTTCATTGTTTATGTTGAGCTTGAGGCAGTTGGCTTTCATGCATCTAGCGAGTTCAGCCTTGTAGATGGAGAAATTGGTCTGGGTGTTTGGTGTCTTGTTGGAATGGGAGAGTATGAGCTTGCCATTATCATTCTAGGATATGATGTTGATTGCATGGGCATGGATAATGCTTGCAAGTGGAGTCATATGGGGGGGCTGAGTGAATATTCTTGTGAAACTCTGCAGTTGATGATGACTGTGTCTGAAATAAAGGGGGCCAGGCTGACAGACTGGGTGCCCCCTATCAGGAAGCAGCCAATTCAGCTAAGTGCGGGTCCTTGGATGCCAGCTTTGTGCAGTTATTGGATAAATATGGGTTGGTAGACAGTGTTGAAGGCTGTGGAATGGTCCGCTAGAATGAGGGTCACTGTGTCACCTCTGTCCATGATCATTCAGATGTCATCCTTGGCAGCAATTAGGGTGATCTCTACACTGTGATTGGACCTGAATCCAGATTGAATGGTGTTGAAGATGTGGTTGTCATTAAGGTGGGTGGCTGGGCATTTGTTTATCATCTTTTCCATGACTTTTGCCAGGTAGGGTAGCAGGAAGACAGACTGGTAGTTGGCTAACTTCTTCTGGTCAGCTTAGGGTTTCTTGAGGTGGGGGGGAGTACTGTGGCAGCTTTTCCAGGTTTGTGGGTAGGTGGCTTTGATGATTCAATCATTCAGGATCAGTGTGAGGGCTGCACTGCTCATGTCCAGTTCTTTGATGAAAATATGGTGTGAGGCAGGAATTCGAGGGTGCTTCACAGTATAAGGACTGCATGGCTGTTGTGGTTTCTTGAGTGGTGATGGTGGGCCGGATAGTGAAGGTGGTCCTTTGGGCATTAGTCGTGATAGCTAGAGGGTGGATGGGTCTGGTTGGGGATTGACATCATAAATAATGTTGTGGTCTCTGGGTATATTGACATAAGGGAGTGAACACTAATTTTCCTCTGCTGTGCTGGGCAGGCTGTGCCCACATGGTTTTCTAGGGCATATGTATTTATGATTTGAAAGGTTGAGACCTATCTTCTTTTTAATTTTCCATTGTCTTTTCATCCTATCTTCTTCTATAGTTAAGGTAAAGAAAGAGGTTGGTGGGGTTTCCAGTATCTGTTACTTTTATTGTATTATATTTACTTAAAATTGCACTTTTTAAGGCTTTTCTGGCACTATAAAAGGGCTATGAGCAGTGTTTAATGAATTGTTTTGGGCCTTATTCACAAACGCATTTTGGAGAACATAAAGTAGTACCCCTCTAGTACTCTTTTACATCCTCTTGCATGTCTTTGTGAATTAGACCTTAAACATCTAAAATGGGAAACAAAAATTGCCCATTTACTGAATACTCATATACAATGAATACAAATAGAAAACACTGTGTCTTCTTTGCAATTTAGTATTAAGGAGTTAGATGTTTCGGGCTGATTCACAAAGACAAGGAAAGGAAAGTGTACTATGGTATACTCATACATGCTTTTGTGAATCAACCCCTCACTCTTTTAGGAAAAAGTGGAAAGCGCCTACTGAGATGGATGTAGTGCTGAAGATCTGGACTTTTGAGACACTAAGGAATATCAGATGAGTGGAGTCCATAAGGGGTTAGGTAGTCAGTGGATTACTCCAAAAATTGTGTGATTATGCCTTGATGATCATAAATAATGTGGATCATTCAGTCTAGAATCCAACAAGTACACTTAAATGTAACATGCTTGAAATCACAGATTTGTTGCATAAAAGTGTGATTTTACTGATCAAGGCAAAATCTTCTCTCATTCTATGATTACGACTTTTGATAACGTAGCCTGCTGAGAGCGAATGAAGGAGGTTCATAAATGCTTGCAAAGATCAAAAGGACAAGAGTTCTATTCTTTAAAGAGTTTGGGGCTGATTTCTCTAAGTTGTTTATCATTGTAATTGGGCTGTAATGGACTTCCACAGGAACTGAGATGTATTTGTTATATGATTGGGCATGATACTAAGTATAAGGTGCGTTTGAATCTTTGTTCCATCATGATGGCTCATTTGCCTCCATGGGGTCAGAGTCAGTGGCGTCTGCCACTGAATGGGGGTGGTAGGGCGGGGATGGAAAAAATGTGTTTAAAAAACACTACTTACCTGATGAGGTTGGAGACACGTTTGTCTGTTCCTTCCTCTGTCTTCCTCCTCGTCCGGAATCACAAAGGCTTCCAGGCTCCACTCAGCCAATCACAACGCTGCTGTCACCAGAATGACAGCAGCATTGTGGTTGGTGTGAGCGCCCTGCTTCGGCATTCACAGAGGAAGTGGCACTTTCTCCTCCAGGCTGTGAAATACAGCCGGGTGGAGAAATGCAAAGTGTGCATGTCTGTTTGGCCGGCACAACATGGCTGCCCAAACAGACATGCACACTTAAGGTGCATGAACCACTCCTACCTTCAGCCCATCCCCGCCTTGCCCTTTCCTACTGCCTCAGCCTAAAATAAAAGGCTAATAACGACCCGTTATTATCATTTTATTTTTCTGCTCAAAGCAGCGGGCGATGCTCCTCCACCTTAGCAGAGGAGCCGCTCCTGGTCAGAGTGCTAACAATTACTAAGTGGGTAGGTGGTGTTTTTCTTTTTTCTTGCAGGCAATACTGATTGAAAAATAGAGATTGTAATTTAAAATCATTTCTGCCAGCCTTGGTAATAAAACTGAGCCTTGCCTCTCTTTTTCCACGAGTGCTGTACTGGAGTTCCTTTAACTATGTCTCCATGTGGCGCCTAAATGATTTGCCTATTTATTATAGGAGTCTGGAGAACACAAGTGTTTATTACTTCATCTCTGGTGTTCTTGTTGTAGCACAGGGCTCTGAGTACTGAAGTTTCCTGGTGTGACTTACTGCTGTGGTACATCTATGTTGTACTGCACCGAGTAGTGTGATTCATGTCTGATCCCCGCATCCCACCTCTGTTCAGTCTTGTATGAGCATTCTGCAACACATCTTCAAACCTGAATCCCTGTAGTCTGTGACAAAACTAGAGTGAGGAAGTCTGGAGGGGTTCACCACACATGGGGAGAGATTGATTAGTTATTGCTCAAGGTCAGCATTATGGTACATCAGTCCCTGCCGATGAGCAACATCCCACACAAAAACAGTGAGGAAAGTTTGAGATGGACCTGGAGAGGCGGTGATTTAGGAGACTAAGAGAACTGAGTTGAACTAGTGCAACAGACACGGGGAAGGGTTTGGATTGAGGGAAGAAGGGTTGGTGTGACTCTAAGTTATTTGACGTTTTTTTCTGTTATCAATTCATGGCACAATAATATTTAATTGGTTTACAGTTCTGACTCATCTCGTAGTGTACAATGTGTATAAAGTTTACCCTGGAGAACTTTTGGTTCAGGGAGCAAAATGAGCTCTGTTTATTTCATCCCCAGTGTGCTGGTTGCATGATATGCAATTTGGCTTTGGGAGACAGGCCTGCACTAGGGTTGGTATCCAGCACTGGTGACCTCGGTACTGGTAAAAGAGGTCTGACTTTTGCCTTGGGACAGCAACATGGAGCAACAGGGATGAGCAGCCTTGACATACTAAGGGACCAGTGTTTAAATACTCGAAAATAAGTGTGAGAGTAAAAAGTAAGAGTGTGGCTGTGAGAGGTGGGAGTGAGAAAGTGATGCACATCAATGTGGTTGCGAGTAGAGGGAGTGTAGATGTGAAGTGGGTCTGAGGAACATGAGTCAAAGGGTGTGAGGTGCGTGAGCAAAAGTGATATGTCTGAGTGGGGTTCTGAGTGTTTATGTGAGAAAGAGTGCAAAGAATGTTTGCATGTCAGATTGATTGATCTCAAACCATGTGTAGGATTTGTCTTATGTATGTGCCTGAATGTGAGTGTTGAAGAGGGTCTTGGTGCAGCTATGCAGACATCTGATTTAGCCAAGTTTCAAGACAATTATGCACTGTGATTTCTTTCCCCTTTGGATATATAGGAGTGCCAAAAACTACTTCTTAATGGGAACCATGGCACAAGTGGATAGCACAGTGACTCCATCTGTTAAACTAGCTGCAAATTGGGTTGGCACATCTAATCTTTTGTGAGTTCCATAAATTTAGTTTTGAACAGTCTGTAATAGCCTTTTTGCAGTTACAAACCCTGGGATTTTGCTCATAGCCAAGTTTGTACAACAAAGTACAAAAGCCCATTTATCAGTTAGAAAAGTCTTTCCAACTTCTAAATAGGATTTTGTGACCCTTTCATTGGGGTGTGAAAGGGGACTGCCCCTCCTATTTTCATCAGTGTCTTGTCACTGCAATTACAGTTGCATACTATTGATAAGTTACTGACCTCTGAGTCTGGATGGTAGCTGATTTTCAGAGGAAATTTGTCCCGTAGGGCATCGAGGTGATTTGGGATGCCTTATGGGTTGCAGATAGTGGTCCAGACAACCACTGTGGCACACAGAGTTACTCCCTCTGTGGCAGATCTGTGGCCCCAGTCCCCAATTAGAAAAACACATACACCCACTTGAGACTCACACACCTACTCATACACTCACTCACTCACAGACCCCAAAAACCACACCCACTGATAGATCCACACAGTCTCTCACTCACACACTATATTTTAAAAAATGATGAAATTCACTTAAAAAACAAAGGTTACATGGACACTATAGTTAAGAAATAGAATTAGAAAAACCTCAGAAATTCACTGAAAAAACAAATGGTACAGGGATGTTATAGTTAGGTTCACATTTTATGCACACAAAACCATAGAAATTCAGTAGTTACAGTTATCTCAAATAAATATAACTCATGCTATTCGGTAACCTTAATTTGCACCCTTGCCATGTACTACTAATAACCGCACATAATAAATCACTGATGTTAGTCTATTAGATCCTTGCTAATATCACTGCAACATTTGCAATGAAATTATTGATGAGAAAACTGTGCATGGCAGGGGTGCGAGGTATAATTACATTAAGGCATGAATATATTTACTTGGGATAACTGTAACTGCTGAAATGTATATATGTATATCAACCTATATCTATGTGTGTGTATATATATATATGTGTGTGTGTCCATCCATCACTGGTAGTTATAGTTAGAGCATTTTTTCCATAGGATTTTATTTTTTGTTGCTAATAACGTTGGCACCGTTTGCCGAATCTCTATGAAACTGTGCAAAACAGTGCTCTTTTTTGCATACCTTGCCTATGAAAAGTTCTGGGGTGATCTGTCAAGTGGGGGCCAAGATAAAAGGGGTGGCCCAAAATGCAGAATTCCCATACATTTTTCATATACTTGTTTAGGGAGGGCTACACCAAATTTGGCAAGAATCTAGATACTCAGATTGTGTTTTTTGTGATTTGGTGTAAATCTGTTCAGTAGGTTTTGAGATATTAAGATTCAAAAATATTTGTATATCTGGATAGTTGAGTGCAGAGGACTCTCCCGAGAGTATCTCTCTATCCCAATTTTAAAAAATGGAGCATTTTGATTGGCCCAGGGGGCTTTTTTTCCCCCCTCTGTTCAATTCACCCCTGCAGGAGTCAGCCTCTTGTGGGAGCGAGGTCTCCGATTGACTGCCAGCACCTTGAGAGCAAGCTTGATGGCAGCTGTTACAGGACTCAGGGTCTTAGTTCACTGTCCTAAAGTTTAGGGGGAAAAAAGATGGAAGGGGGCTGGGTAGAGATACCCTGCACCCCTAGACGCCATGAGGGGAACCCAGGGGGACTCCACCCCCCTTCTCCAGGCCAAATTTTGAAGAAAAAAAAACAGTTTTGGCATCAGTAATGTCAATAAACAGATCATGTGTGATGTACTATGTGAGGTCATAAGCAGTGCATGGCAAGGGCGGAAGCTATAAGTAGCCCTGCTAAAACTATAACTGGTGAATAACTGTTTTTTTATTTATTTATTTTTTAGTTCAAAACGTTAATGTTGTCACTGACATATTCACCTAACTATAACATTACTTCAACCTCGGGTTTCTTTTTTTCAGTGTGTGTGTATATGTATATGTATATATCTCATCACAAATTGCAAACTAGTCTGTGTGCAGCTTGCACATCCTGGTTTGCATACAGCTATTAGTACACCGGGCACTAATTTCCCTCTGACCTCCTTCTCATCTTTTAAACAACCAGTATCATGGTGCTACTGGGCACTATAAGTATCTTTGGAGGTGACTATTTTGGTGGGGCATTTTGTTGCAAACATTTTGTATATGCCACTGTGCATCATTAGCAGAAGATTGGACATCTACACCCAGTGCAAATGTGCAATAGAAGGTATCTGCTGGTGTGCTCATGTAAACACTTCTGATAACTCATCAGAATTGTTTTTTGTTTTACACTTTATATGTTTGCAATAGATGTTTTTCTTTACAGACGAAGTGGCAAACTCTGCAATTTGTCCAGGATTTACCCGAGTGCAGAAATATGCTTCTTCAGCACTGCAAATGGATCACGGTCCTTTAACAATTCAGTATCTTACTCATTCATCAGGTATTCATATCACTCAGAAATTCATACCTGTTGACTTACTCATGCATTAACTAATTTGGGGTTCAATTCACAAATGTTTTTTCCATGGATAGCTCTGACCGAGTCCAACTTCAGCATAAAGGAGTAATGCAAGAGTAAGACACCTGCGGTCAGAAAAAAACTTTGTGAATTGGGACTAAAGTATTTTACTCACTCGCTCAATAATGAGCCCTTTCTTTTCGCAACTAGTACAAGCCGTCACTGGTTCGCCTATTTTCGTGCCCATTTGTTTCATCAATGGCAAACCTTTTCAAAAGGCTGATAATCTACATGCGATAGGGCACAAATCACGTTTTACACCCGAAAATCTTGACCCTATTTTTTGCCATTTTCAATATGAATTTCCTTTGTCAAAGGCTTTTCTGCCCGACGCTTTTGAAAAGAAAATCTTGCCCGCGAAAGAGAATATTTAAAGAAACCATTAACAGATGGGGCCCACAGACCGTGACTGGTGACATTTTACTGTAAACAAATACACTTCGAAGTGTAATCTGGGATGAGGCTCAGGTACGGAAGGGGGTTTATCTTGCAGTTAATCCATTTAGTTTAAAGGAATTATACAACGTCAACTGAGTAAATGTTGTTTTAAGAAGGTAAATCCCATAAAGGTTGGGAGCCGAAACTTCCTCCTTGTCTGTAACCTGACTACATTGTGAGCAGAAGAACAACTATTCGGGTTAGGCAGGGAAATTGGATTCTAATTGCAGTTGGCACATTTCCTCTTCATCAGCAGTCCTTCACAGGGACCTTGTGGCTCTTTGGTTCTTCGAGCTTTCTTCGCTCACAGTGGTATGTTCCAAAGATGTAGTCATTGCTTTGCTAAGTGAAACCCTCAAAGTTCACTTTAAAACCTAGATCCAGATGTACATACAGATTGATGTCAAAAAGTGGTCGCTAATTGTGCACCAGATTTTTGCAAGTGGTCTTTGATTTTGGGATCAAACCTATGTTCTATGTTCAAACTCTTCAGTCACAGGGGTCGCAAAGCAACCTGCCTAATGAATATTAAGTAGGTAGTTCGTTATTGTGACCCCATGTGCTTGGCTACAACAAAAGTGATGATGGCTTGTAAGGAACAGTAGACGACCATCGTCCCTTGTTCACATTCACAAATGAGGTTTTGTAAGCAGTCTTTGTTCCTAAAAGTAACTGGCTCTGCTTCAGAAAAAAATACCTTTTGGGAAAACATTGGAAGGGAGTAGGAACAGGTCCCCTTGAGCAACGGCCTGCTCCCACCAATTTCCAAAGGGGTAGCGGTCCAATAGGGACAGTTTTCCTTTTGTGCATGTGATACCACCTCTATTTTAATGATTTGCGACCAGTAGTGAAGTTGTAAACCACATCTCATTCAGACGTCCATTTCACATCTCTTTTTGAGTCATTAAATTCATTTTGTAATTCAGAAAGGCTTTCCTGAATCGTAAAACGGGATTACTCGTATAACACTATTTTATGGTTTGCAACCACAAAATGGTTGTGTGCATCAAGCACTTAAATTCAAGGTGCTTCTTTGTTTCATGAAAACATGTACCTATTCCATGTGCCTTTCTTACCTGTGCAGAAGCCCCTTTGACCATAAGGAGCCTAGCCCCATGGAGTAAACAGAAGAAATACAATGTTGATATTTCCTATGTATTTCTCAGTTATCTAACCTCTGTATTTTTCTTGTCAACTACGCTGGCACAGTATCAGGTCAGCAAGCCCTTTGTCTCTCCAGCAGGGTCACTTTCAGTCTATCTTTTGACCAGCCTGTTTCTCCATCTTTTCGCCTTTCCAGCTACCTGTCCCCATAATTCTTGAGGTTCCTCTTGTAGGTATATGTATTTAGTCACCACTGTACTGTATCTCCACCCATCCCTGTTCAGTTTAGCCATGCCTAACGTTTTGCAAAGGTATATATGAGAGTGAGTAAACTGAGATTCACAAATTACACCGATTCATTCATGGATGTGCGTTACATCTTTTTTGGCTATTCACAAACAAGCATAAAGTATTAAGGTGAGACTGCACAGATATGTAGTTTATTCACATTCTCACAGTGGTAATGTACACTCATTTCTCTAATCCCATACATCTATAAAAAACAGTTTTGTACATTATGCACAAATATGATTTGGAACATTTTGACATGTAATTTTTATTTTTCTTCTAAGACTTTTTTTCTAGTACTTGACATTCCTTCCCAATAATATCCAGAAAAGGGCCATAAGAGATTATTTGCCCACTCTTTCTGACTTACTTATGCCGTTTGCATTTAGATGTAATTTAGGCCCTCAGATAAGGGTGCAATAGTCACCTCTGGAAGTTTGTGAATGTCCAAATCTTTGCTACATCATGGGTGTACCAGCAATATTGACACTGCATTTCTATGACTATTCCTCTGACACCAGAAACGATATATTTATTTGTAACCAAGTTTTCAAAGTTATCGATATATTTTATAGCTCGGAAAAGCATTGTGAATCTGACTGTTAAATTATGCTTACATTCTATAAAATATTAATTACCTACTTATAAAATATAGCGAAAATGATTCTGCACACTGTAAAACTGCAATATCCCTCATGATCCGGAGGACAGGATTTTCACTCGCTATTTCTAATATGCATTTAGCAAAGACAAAAAGAGTAGTTTTATAAAGGCAAAAATGAATGCAAAACAGAGAAAATGGAGCATAGAGGATCTTTGAGGCGGGAAGGCCATCTTTGACCAATGCATCACTCTGGAAAAGGGAGTCTAGAGAACTTTTAAATCACCACCATTTCTACTAGACATGAACACACTTCTCAATATTTGTAACATCAACCTTTCCATGTTTCTAACAGCATAGCATACTTTGCTGCATTGATTACCTAAGATCTTCTGCACTAAGATATCAAAATGCACATCGCCTGAGAATATGCGTTTGTCTGTTTTAGCTCCTAGAATTTTAATGCATATCTTCGATCAAGAGCAGTGTATTCCAGTATCCTAAATTAGTGCTGAGTAAATTTCACAATTTGCTCCTTACTAGCAGACTGCAAATGCGTCTCGATATCGCCAAATGTACACATTCGTTAGAAAGTGAGTTAGGAGAATCAAAAGATTTCAATTTTTCAAGCTTCAGACCTCTTTCTCCACTTGTGTGTGGGAACCAGTTCTATGTGAAGCAATTTGCTTTCAGGATTGGATTTGCTTTTTAAAGAATGTGTTCTTTATTGTCATTGTTTCCCAGTTCATATTTTAGAAAATTGATTTTGTATTAAGAAACAATTCGTTTTTCCAAAAGGTATACCTCGTTCTTTTTCATTTTCTAAATAGAATATTTTAAACTGAAATCGGGGCAATTAATTGCATTTCACCCCAGTGAACGTTTTAGAGCAAAATGTGTGCATTCTACTATTGAGAAATTTAAGTTCGCTTGGACCAAATTGTAAAATTGTGATGTTTTCAGGGTTTGCAAGATTCTCTAAAAACAGAAAATAGGATTGTCCAAAAGAATGCATACAAAATGTTTTGTTTCACAATGAAAACCATTCGGATGTCGGCAAAATATGTGCATGATTATTTGTTCTTAATTTGAAATTCATCATTTATCTTGAGACCAGATCATTCGAGATCCATCTGAAGAGAGAGTAATTGTTCTTTAAGAAAAGGTATTTGCCAGGTTTACTCAAAGTTTAAAGGATGTTGTCATTTGTACCGTAGGAGAATATTTATTGTCAGATAAACTGCATCAGTCATGCATAGTCTCATTCATAATTATAAAGGACTTTGCACCTCCAGAATGAGGTGGCAATCGTGGCTATAGACAATAGCTCTTGTAACGCTGTGAGGACTGTAAAAGAAATCCTATCATAAAGGTTAAATGCGGTCTCTCAAGCAGAAATACAATGTTCAGTGACCCGTTTACCCATTTCAGAGCTCCAGCAGAACAAAGAATGTCTTCTCTGCTAGATCTCCCTGTTGGCATAGCGAAATATGTTTATTAATATAAAATTACAACATATATTCTATATGTCCCTGATCAACATTCACTGTGGTAGAGAATGAGCCTTTTTTAATGTCAAGAACTTAAGTGTTAGTTTCAGTTGTTCATTTCTTGTAGCATTTGCCATTACAGCAAAAGTGAATTTTTAAGTAATGTTGAAGAGAAGAGTGAAGTGCAGGTTGGGTAATTAGTAATTTCTTGGTGAACTCTGAGAAGTTGTGTTACACCAGAAAACTACTACCAAGAAAACCCTGATTGTGGGTGACTTTGGCTTGTGGGTTGAATCCCAACCAGATCACACATGGAGGTAAGGGCCATGGACGTTTCAGAGACCTAACCTGTAGGACACATTAAATCCAAGTCTGAGTTAAGGGCTAAGCAGGTACTTATGTTTGTGTGGCATTGGACTCCTTTCAAGTTCCATGTTACTTGCTTTTAAGTCACTGTATCAATAAGCCAATATTTGGCTGTCAAAATATTGTGTACAATATGGTCTGCAGCGCTATGGTCAGGGAAGGTATACATAAGGAAGTATAGATTTACTATTCTAAGTTCCTCAACTTATTGCCTTGACATTATAGCGGTAGTCAATATTGCCAACTCGACATATTTGCAAGATATTTTAACTCCTACTCTCTCATGCACAAGACTCAGGTGGGTATGAAGCACATCCCCTGAAATCTAATATACAGGGAGGGCGTCATAAAGTCTTGAATAGGCCCCTGTTATGAAAACCCTTGCTATATACCAGCAGCTCAAATTGTCAGGTTGCCGGGAGTGCTTTTAAATAAAGCTCTCCCTGAGAAACTGCAATGGATCAGCCATACTAGTGGGGTGAAGTGACATCCCAGTATTACACATTCAACAGTGGAGTTAGGGCAAAATACTTACATCTAACTTGGCATATGTGCTGGTACTCAAATAGTAGACTCTGCACTTGAAAGTCCAGGCAGGCATAGATAAACGTTCTGAGATCTGCATTTTCCCGACAGGAGTGGGATGTTAGGAAGTTCATTGTAGGCACTGATGAAATGTTTATTATGCACACACACATGCACCAGTTTTGTGAAATTGATGAAGGTTCTTGAAATTTTGAGTATGATATTGCTCAATTTTTGTTTGCAGCAAACTGGTTAAGGCAGAAACGTTCTTGCAAGGGACAATTTCTACACAAACCAATCTACTGCCCCAAGAAATGGGTAAAGTTGAAACTCCCTTGAGTCTCTGAGGAAGAGGCTCTGGTTCTGCTCCAAAGACCAGTGAGAAACCATTGTCTCACCCTTGAAGAAGGCAGGCGCCCTTTTGTGTAAGATATTGTGTATCACACTGCAAGCCACGCGGAAACACAACTATCCAACATGTTCTCAAGTCAAAGGAATAACCCCAGTGATAGTCAACGGATTATTGAAAAAATTGATCCTTACATCCTGTCACAGGAGTAGATATAAAAAAGCTGGTGCTCATGGTCAATGAAACCACTATCTGCCCGTCTAGTGACAGCCTACTTAGGAGGCAGTAGGCACTCTGCCCAATGGCTGATGATACATATTAGGATCACTCACCACCTATCAAAGCCTTGTGCTTTGACGCTTTGCAAACAGTAACACGTGGAACAGTTTCAGCAGGCTCGAGATTTCAAGATCAGATTGGGGAAAAGTACAGAGCTGGCCACAAACAGTTGGACTGGGGCCTGTCTGCAAGGTGTGTGGACTTTCACCCTGGCATAGATTAGCATTGTTTCCTTAATATTGCATTGTGTAATGATATATTACTATTAATATGCACACATAATTACAATGTAAATTAACATCAGTGGCATACCGTGTGGGTGAATCATTTGCAAATTTGTATAAAAAAAAATGATGTATAAAATAAGCTGTCCACTCACTATAAACTTGATGTCAGATCTGTATGTGCCACACGATGAGGAAAATATGGTCTTTTCAGGTTATAAGTTGTTTTTTTTCCCTCCTATTTCGCCGAGCTCCGGAATGAGATCCTAAAGATAGGGGCACAGCCTGGAGGCACTTGAGGTGCTTTAAGAAACATAACAACACTCAGCCTGGGAATTCATGTTTCTATTCACAGACCGTGCTATTTCTGTCTTGGGGCGCTCCCTGGAAGCATTCCTTAAAACGAGTCGTAATGCATGTACTTGAATGAAAAAAGTGCAATCGGACGGCTTGGTGAGGCGAGCTAAACATCTTACGTCATCTCCATTAGCTGAACTGTTAAGAAGTAATTTGTCTTATTAGCTCATTACGCTTCCTGCAGAGCTCAGAGTCTTAACGAGGTGTCTCTGGACTGAGCAGAGCTCAAACGTGCCTTCATTCAGCTGTGTTAACTAGCCGCTCGTATTTTTAATCGTGCTTTCTCTGTTTCCGGCAGCTGTTTGGTATCCCCCTAATCGGTTAGTCAAGCCCTTCAAGGAAGAGCACAGAGATGGGCAGGGATGAAGGGATGAAAGGCGACAGACCCCAAGATCAAGTGATCATCGGGGGCTTAGAAGTGGTGAGTGGATGCCACACTGTACACAAGACAGCTGGCTGAGGGCTGACATGCGAATCTCAGCCATGTCCCTGGGGGCTCTGCAGTATGCACCGAAGGCGTCTGATCTGGCAGTGCTGAGACCCCAAGCTAAACACCAGCCACAGCGTCCCCTCCTCAGCTTTAGTTATCTTTCACCCCTGGCACCTACCAATCCTTGCAGTCACTAGGCCTATTTTGCAAGACTTCGCCGGTCTGATTAAAAAAAAAGTTAGAAGTTTAGAGCCGTAGGTTTACTCCTACATTAGGAGTAAATTTCGTACTTTGTGGGGAATTCTCACAAAAGTACGCATAGGAGGCTCAACAGTGGCAGGTTCCCAACTTGAAATTCTATTGTGAATTCCTTATATAAGAATGCAAAAGAATGATGCATATTTATTCAATGCGTATGTGCAACGTAAACGCAAGGTATATGCAATGCTGTCATGGATCCACATTCATTCTCTCCCCTTTTACTCTGCTAGGAAAATATTTCCCCGTAGAGACAAAACAGCTCTTCCACTCCAATAAATCTGGGGATGTTCCATTCCAGTTCCCAAGCTGTACACGAATTTATCTTCTGAGTTTGACACGAGTAAATATTCTACAGTGTTCAGGGTGGGATTCCACCTCTGAAAAGTTTGTGAATATGAACGAATATATCAAGTTGTGAGTGTTAATTAAGTTCCACGGCTTAACCAATGCTTATTTCTTTTTCAATACCTTAATATCACTATACCTTTCCATGAATGCAACACGTTAGGCGTCCAGTAACCGTAAAGTGATAAAGAATAACAAAGGGCACTGTACTAGGGCCACTCCGTTTGTGTGCATGTGTTTGGCCAGCATATCATACTGGTTTTTCTCATAATTTGTGAAAAAACTTTCAAAGGATGCATTCTTATGAACAGGCAGCATCTTGGATTATTTTTTTAACATTTTTATGACATTCCAAGATGGTCATGCAGGTGTGTGCTTGCATGAGCACATACCGGCAGCAATACTGGAATAGTTTTGGACCACTTTATAATTATCGTTGTCTGACAACCATGTTAGAATGATAAATAATAAAATATGTACAGGATGCAGCACCCATTGAGGTGTGAGCAACTGGGAAGCAGTCTGCGTGGACCTGTTTGGCCGTTGCAAAAAAAAAAAAAAGTTTACAAAAAAAAGTTATTCTAAGGAAACTTTGTCCCAGGAGCACTGACACTGAGGATCACTACTTTGTGAGGGGATAGGAACAGTGTTGTTAACACAAAATGTCTGCCTCTAGATGTGAGGGGAGCCAATGCCTGAAGTGGGCTGACCCACTGCTCTCTCTTCCTACTGTGATGTGTGAAAGCAACATGTTAGACACTACAACAGACGACTGAATCCCTCGCATCCGAAAACCGCAGCCGGAGGAAAATCCTTCTCCGACATCGCCGCCGAGACCTGTAACACCCTCCCCATCCACCTCAGGCAATCCCCCACCCTGTCTCAGTTCAGGAAGGACCTCAAGACCTGGCTCTTCGACTGATCCTCAGCATCCCCCCACCTCCCCCAGCACCTTGAGACCCTCAGAGGTGAGTAGCCGCGCTTTACAAATCCCTGTCTGATTTATTGATTGATTGAATGAAGTGGGCTGAAGGAGAGATTCGCCAAGTATGTACGTACATCAACACATTTTGATTTTAATAAATATATATATATATTTATATATATATATATATATATATATATATATATATATTATATATACAGTGGTTTGTAGTTGGCTGTCTTCATGCATTGGGTGTTTGAGTCATTCACATTTTGCTTCTGCCCACCACAGGATTGGGGCCACAGGATGACCCATTGGCTTTCCTGACTCTGAGTGATGGCATTCTGCTCTTTAACAGTGTGGTTATCCTCACAATAAGTAGTACCCTTCATTGCTTGGAACTCCGGGTGCAATGTGTACCTTCACATCAAAAAAATATATTGTCTTGCGTTTTAGACTGTGCTTGTTTTGATACAGTGCGTGCCTTCATAAATAAACATTCACAAACAACATAAACATTAGCAAGGCTAAAAGGGTAGCCTTCAATGCTAGACCTATTGGCTTTGGCTAACACTTAAGAACACTTTTTGGAAAAACAAATGGCCTTGGAAAACGCTAGACCTTAAAAAGGCCCAGCTTTGACATTATTTTCTTACCCTACAATACAACATTATTTAATTGTTTGTACACTAGGCCCAGGCACACGTTAAATTAAGCTGGTGTAGTTTTGGAAATTTTACATCATTGTTGCTACGCGAAATTCCAGAGTTTAAGACATTGCACCATATCTCGTAACGTCGCATTGGTCACAGCAGAATGTTACCACGAGCATGTGGGCAGAGCGCAAATGGGAAACACATGGGCAGATGTTGCTCAAGCTACTAGTGTTGTTCGTGCTATTTTATTTTTTGGGTGAAATGCTTTGCGTCAAAAATTGACAGGAGGACTCGTTTCACTGTAAAATACAGTGCTAAATGACGATTTTGCATGTACGTAATTGCACAGTATTTCACAGAAGTTTGTCGATATTTCACACGATTACAAGACAGCAAATTAAATGAATTTACACTCTAAATTGCATACTTCTGATTTTAGAACATTTGTTTGCACTGGGAACCCCTTGACAGCCGAGTTGCACTCATCATTAGTGAGTAAAAGTCCTCACCAAAGGTCTGTGCCAGAGGTGATTGTAAGGTCATCCGTTTTTCAGTCCTTTTTAATGTTTGAATTGTAATAGAAAGTATATTTAATTGTCCTAAAAAGGGAACTGTTAGAGCGGGAAACAGGAACCAGTGTAGCCTTTTTGATATGCGCTTTACTTGTTATTGGAGAGTTGAATTGTCACCTTCCGACTTGTTTAAAAAAAAAAAAAAAAAAAAAACAATGTACTCGGAGAGTTCACTTTGTACTAATCTGCTTTAAGGAGCGGGATGAGTTTCAAAGTACTAATCCAGCCTCTAGGGGCTACATGCTTTACATTTCGATCCGATGCTGATCCTTATCTGCCGATATTAGTTCTCCTGGCTCCACCACATCTTCTTTTATTTAGTCCTTCCCAAGCTTTGCTGTCCTTCGCTGGACTTAGCGCGCAATGGAGGCACCCTGAGGCTGGAGGCGCGCGTTAACTTGGAATCACTTGGTGAAGATCCAGACCTCAGCAACTTTGCTTACCCTTAAATATCATTCTACATGTGGCCTTTGGTTATTTTCTAGTCAGCAGAGAAAAAAAGGTGTCAGTTTAATGTCAGTAGTGTTACATTATTGATTGGATAATACTGGATCTGTACTTGGCCAATAGAAAGTAAATGTTTCACCTTATTAGTAGCAGTTTAACACTTGAATACTGTAATCAGTAAGAGCAATATGGCAAGTTCACCTTAGCAAAGGGTGTGCCACTGCAGCGTACCACATGCAGAAGTTTTATTTTAGCCTTTTTTTTTAAACTTTTGATCTGTCAGCTTGAAATATTGAAATTGTTTTTGTTGAAATATGCAAATTATGCAGCAGTTGGTGGACGATGTGGTAACTGCAATGAATCCATAATTATGCTGAAAATGCTATGGCTTCAGATTCATATAGTTCCAGTGTCTCTGCCCACAATCCACTCTGCTCAATGGCACATTCCCAGACTTGGATACCATGTCAGCACAATGTAAGCAAACCAGATGACGGAATGACAGTGAAATAAAAGTAACATTAAATTAGGTTTTTAGATGATTCATTCAGTGTGGCACAGCTCCATAGTTCCTATTTTAGCTTTCTATAATTTGCGTTGATTGTCTCATTTGTAGTCATCTCTCTGTGCTTTAAGTCACTAAGCCACAATCCTAGTCTAGTAAGGAACCATGGAGGCTCCAGGTGGGGTGCAGTAAGTGAGCACAGGGGTACACTAAATCCAACGTATTAAGAATGAAAAATAATAATAATAAATAATAAATACAAATATATATATATATATAGAACCGTCACATTCATAGGCAGGAATGCTCGGAAAAAACAATATTTCACGGGTTCTCAGGTAATATGGAACTATTGTCTGGGCGCTTATGTAACAGGAGAAGTAGTTAATAGGTATTTGTGCCAGTGGTTATGTACTGTTCCTTTCGGCTCATCGCTTCTCATAATGTGCAGAAGTGTGTGAGAAGTACCATCAGGTGGATGGAATGGTACAACTGAATTAGGCATTACCAATTAATAAGCATTGAATTCAATCAAGGGGTAGGTCTTCCTTGTTAGCAAACTCTAATTCGGAGAGCATGTAGGGGGCTGGGCTTGGTCGCATGCAAGCATTAATACATAGCAATAATGTATATCCCAGATCCCTGCTTTAAACTAGGGGCAGGGACGAGGTCAGCGGTTAGGCCTCACAAAAGGGCAATGTTGGCACCAAATACTCTCTTGAAACAGGAACAATTTTCCTCAGCAATAATTTGAGGGGGCATTACATATAGGTAATTTAGTGTGCCAAGTTAAAATGGCTCACCACAGGATTTGCTTAGAACATGATGCTACTCTGCGTCTGTCGGTGTTCTCCAACCTTTAAAGCCTGGGCAGTAGAAAAAGAACCCCAGTCATATACAGAATCTCTAAGGGGGCTCCTGGGGCTGGGATAGCTTGACCAGCTAGGGCTTGCATTATTACCTGTAGGCACAGCCGGGGCGCGTGCACTACCAGCACTTAAGGAAGGTCTGGCAAAAAATAGGGTGGGAAGGCTCCGTAGCACCCTGATGGTGCCACAATGTCTGCATCTTGGAGCTTCTGTTGACCTTTGGTTGCATCGCGGGGTGAAAGGCTGAAACACGAACATATTTCATTGCCTTAGTTGCTCGAATTGAGGGGGATGGGGGCTCCTGCCCCGGGCCACCCTATCTCTCACCTATGGCGGGTGAGATACCTATTCATTTGGGAGCCCACCCGTTCATCCTTTTGAGGTCAGAACAATGAATACCAATTTTACAGTAACCAAGCTACTGTGAGTCCGTAAGTGAATCAGGCAATTCATAGAGGTATCGTATGTTACCTATTTAGTTCCTTGCCCTTGGGTTCATAGGTATGTGTGGCAAATTCATATCTATTCGTTACGTGAATTGGCACTGTTTCTTCAAGGTGGTGTTGGCAGTGGGGCACCGATGTGCGCCAGCATGACTGCACTCACATCGCAAGGGTCATTGCACAGCTTACACGAGCCCCTCCCGGCCCAATGCAAGCCTAGCGGGGGGCATATGCAAATCCTCGCTGAGTCAATTGCAGGTTGTCTCTTTCTCCCTCATCTTATCGGGCCGTCTCTCTCTCGCCCTGTCCCTGGAACCCCTGTGGTCCCCTCCCTAGGAGGCTTGTTCCGGCCAGAACCCTATGATGCTTCAGCAACATTCTACTGAGACCACGGCAAGCAGCTGCTCATTTGACTTAAAGGCATCCTGTTGGTGGGCAGTTGTATTTTGTAAGGCAGCAACCCCCATTTCCTGTTGGAGAGGTGTGTGCTTCCTCAGCAAGGTTTGCCTTCACACGGGTGAATATGAACGGGTTCGGTATTGACTCTCTTCAGACAGGGCAGCGGACTCAAGAATAACTGCTGCCCCCAACTGGTTATTTGTTGGTCATTTCTTCAAGGGGCGGCTGCCGCGGCGGCAAACGCCGGTATGTTCCCAGGGCAAGCAGGAGCAAGCGGCTAGGGGCCCCCTGTCTGCTGCTGGCATTGTATTCAGCCGGTGATGCATTGGCAAATGCTATTCTGCTTCGCTTATGCCTCGCTTCTGTAAAACACACTCATGCTTGTTTTCTTCTGTTTCAGTAGCAGGACGGTTTATGAGTGCTCAGTCACTCCTTTGTCCGGCAGGCGGCTTACAGGTTGCCTCCGCTCCGTAAGCCCATGGCGGCATGGGCTGCGCGGCATACACAGTGGTGATCGTCGGGCTGTGTGTCGCTCACCTACAACGACTGGTCCTGAAGGTGGAGAGGGGCGGGGGACTTCTGTTCCCAGACCTCTTTGCCGTATACAGGTGAGACTTGGTCATGGAAGGGTAAGCCTACCATGGTACTGCCCGGTGCAGGGCATACGGGGAATACCCGACACAGGATTAGTGGTGGTGCAGTCAGATGCTAAGAACAGGGTGCATATCTCTGTTGTGGGCACGGACCGATGCAGTGAGGTCATTGGGGCCTTTTTTCCCATGGTTCCTTTTTGATGGGGAGGGCGAAGGACTCTGGGCCCCTGGTCGCCCTCAACGCTGCACGGGCCCAGGGCGTTTATGGATTATCCCCTACAAACTGCTGAAAGGCACACGCATGTTTCACAGCGTCCAGGTTCATTTATCTGACGAAGGAACCAACCAATTTATCCGGGACATGTGAGGTTTTGCCTGCAGCCTCTTTTTTGGTGGGGAGGGCGAAGGACCTGTTGGGCCCTGGTCGCCCTTGTGGCAGAAATTGAGATAAGAAATGTGACTAGAAACAATAGGAGGGGGTCCCCAAGGTGGGGCCCCCAGGAGGACATCTGGGATAGGATCCTGAAGTTCTGAGCCAACCAGCGGATGTACACACCAGATCAGGGGGTAAGAGACCTCAGATCGCTGGGGGAGAACATGGGGCTCCAGCTCTTGGCTCCCCCCATTACACCCCAGGGCTGATTGGTGTTTGGAGGGGGGGCGGAACCTGAAACTGGAGGACAAGGTACCGTGTAGTCAGGGCAACCGTCCCTCCTATGGATACAGGTGATACATGGGTCACCTGTGTGGTCCAAATGGTGGTTCAGGACAGGAAGGGATCCTGTCAGATTGGTTATGGTCACAAGAATTTCTCAGTAACATATAAATAAAAATGTTTTCTTTGTTGACTAACCTTGCTATACTTGCTATTTGATGTTTGGCTTGTTGAAGTTATGAGTTATTTTGAATTATGTCTTTTTGAAAATAAAAGATACTTCTTCCAACGAATAGAGCTTGTCGTCTCGTGTATTCCTGGCGGAGGGAGTGTGGGCCGTTATGGAGGCCTCCGGGTCCTAGGGAAGAGCGCCCGCTCCGCAGTGGGGGGGGCGCGTCCCGTTAGGACACGGGGCCTCCAAGGCCCTGGGGCACTCCCCCCCCCCTTTCTCCTTCTGCCGGGGGTGCTGGAGTTCGGCCGGATGGCCGCCCTGACGCCTCGTGAGGCGTTGGGGCGGAAGTCCATCATGCAGGGGGCATGTCGTGCGGCCGACGTTCGCCGTGCGCCGGTTCCGGCCGCCGCATACCGGTGGGGGGCTATTTAAGGGCCCCCCCAAGAAGGCTAGACCTTCTTTTCCGAGGTGCGGCGGCGGGACCTGGCGTGCGGCCCGCGATTGTCCCACCCACCCTCTCCTTTGTGTTTAGTAGTTTGGAAAGAAGTTGGGAAATTGAGATAAGAAATGTGACTAGAAACAATAGGAGGGGGTCCCCAAGGTGGGGCCCCCAGGAGGACATCTGGGATAGGATCCTGAAGTTCTGAGCCAACCAGCGGATGTACACAATAAAAAGACAATAAAAAGACAGTCCTTTACTGATGTAACAGGGAGTTCGACCATCCTCACACAGACAGACAGCCAGTCTCAAGTTGCTGTGGCACAGACAGCCTCTTACATACAAAATCACACAATACTTTATTACAAGACAGTAAATAATGATTGGCTGGCCAGTCATAGATTGAAACAGAAAAACATTTGAACCAGTTGCGTAACATAGACAGGGGTTTAGGGGGAAGGGCAAGCTCCTGGGGCTCCCTTAGCACAGTAGAACATTCTAAGAGTTCCTAGCTGAGTCTGGAGGGGGCCCACTTTGCAGAGGGCCCCCCTCAATTTTGGTTGCGCCATTGATTTGAAAACCTGTGACCCAATGCATTAACAAACTGAAATCTGACCCTTTCCCATGCTGGAATCGTCGGGGCTTTTCTTCTGCCAAGGGCGGAAGTAAATTTCCTTCGCAGACGCGAAGAGGTATGGATTACTCTTAGATTTGGTGTGAGTGTGGCTGAGGGGCTTTCTCCATTAGGACAAAATGTCTTCCTTAGAATACAAAAAAACATTCAGCCGTGCTTTTTACTGGTGTACAATTTAGCACATGGGAATCAGCTAGACTTAAAAATAATTACAATAAAAATGTTACAGGTCGGGTGCCAACAAATGGCATGGCTTTCCAGTCGTATTATTAAACCTGTTTTAAGAGAATAGCAAAAAAGTATTAACGTATGTTGAGGCGTAGTCATAGATGTCTGCTCACACATCCACCTCTATGTGAATCCACCTCTATTTTTAGGACCCGGAGGCCTCCATAACGGCCCACACTCCCTCTGCCAGGAATACACGAGACGACAAGCTCTATTCGTTGGAAGAAGTATCTTTTATTTTCAAAAAGACATAATTCAAAATAACTCATAACTTCAACAAGCCAAACGTCAAATAGCAAGTATAGCAAGGTTAGTCAACAAAGAAAACATTTTTATTTATATGTTACTGAGAAATTCTTGTGACCATAACCAATCTGACAGGATCCCTTCCTGTCCTGAACCACCATTTGGACCACACAGGTGACCCATGTATCACCTGTATCCATAGGAGGGACGGTTGCCCTGACTACACGGTACCTTGTCCTCCAGTTTCAGGTTCCGCCCCCCCTCCAAACACCAATCAGCCCTGGGGTGTAATGGGGGGAGCCAAGAGCTGGAGCCCCATGTTCTCCCCCAGCGATCTGAGGTCTCTTACCCCCTGATCTGGTGTGTACATCCGCTGGTTGGCTCAGAACTTCAGGATCCTATTCCAGATGTCCTCCTGGGGGCCCCACCTTGGGGACCCCCTCCTATTGTTTCTAGTCACATTTCTTATCTCAATTTCCCAACTTCTTTCCAAACTACTAAACACAAAGGAGAGGGTGGGTGGGACAATCGCGGGCCGCACGCCAGGTCCCGCCGCCGCACCTCGGAAAAGAAGGTCTAGCCTTCTTGGGGGGGCCCTTAAATAGCCCACCACCGGTATGCGGCGGCAGGAAACGGCGCACGGCGAACGTCGGCCGCACGACATGCCCCCTGCATGATGGACTTCCGCCCCAACGCCTCACGAGGCGTCAGGGCGGACATCCGGCCGAACTCCAGCACCCCCGGCAAAAGGAGAAAGGGGGGGGGGGGGAGTGCCCCAGGGCCTTGGAGGCCCCGTGTCCTAACGGGACGCGCCCCCCCACTGCGGAGCGGGCGCTCTTCCCATCTCTCTGTGCTTTAAGTCACTAAGCCACAATCCTAGTCTGTTCAAATGGGTTCATGTTTTTTCTGCTTGCAAATTTCACTAATTGATACCAGGAAAGTACCTGGTCAAAGAAAAAAAGGGGCTTATTCCAAGTTTTTCCATTCAGGACAAGGTAAAACATGCATTTTAATTGTGTGGTAAAATGGTTATCTATGATTCTAACTCACAAAGCGCAGAATAGACAAAAACATTAAGGGGGTCATTACGAGTTTGGCGGTCAGAAACATCAGACCGCCAAAATCCCTACGAGAAGACCACCACGATGTGGCGGTCTCCCCACTGGCCCCATTATAACTTTCCCACTGGGCTGATGGGCGAGAACCCGTCAGCCCTGTGGGAAAGGTGCGTCAGCTTTGTTCTTGGCTCATAATTGCGCCGGCAGCAATGCTGCGGCAAGCAGGGTGCACCAGCACCCTTGAAATGCACACTCTCTGCACAGCAGACAGTGTGCATTTCAAGGGTGCTGGGCAGGGGCAGTGCAGGGGTCCCCCTGTAGCCCCCTGAACTTGTTCTCTGCCAGCCTTTTCATGGCGGTCAGACCACCATGAAAAGGCTGGCAGAGAACAAGGTTGTAATCAGCAGGGAGGCGCTGACTCAGCGCCGTCCTGGCTCATAACAACCAAAACCGCCGTCATCCCATCAGGATCAGAGATCGTGGTAGAGACAGCAGTCCCCTGGCAGTCAGACTGCCAGGGTCATAATGTGGTGGTCCGACTGCCACCGTGAGTCTGGGGGTCTTGAGACAGTCAGACTCATAATTAGGCTCTATGTGTTATAAAGTTTTTTTCCCCAGGGTTCATTCTACTAGCCAGTAATTCTAAACAACTCGGAATGAGGGTGTGAACATTTTATATTATCTACAGTCCAATGGCTGAATGACAAGCCTTTTGTGACTGGTGCTATTTCCTGTCCTTGGTGGTAAATTAATGGAGTGCTTGCTTCAAACACCTTTTACCACCGTATTACGAAAGCAGGATTCTGTAAATGGTAATGTTTGACGAGAACATTTGAGTACATTTGTTGTAGTATTGGTATTCTTTGTCATTTTTTATACTGCTGCGTTTTTGTGCTGCATTATTGCAATGTGAGTTTGTTGAGTTGTGTTGCATTCTGTTTTGACTGTAATGTTGTGATGTGCTCTGTTGTGTGGTGTAATATTAGTTTTGTGTACGTTATTCTGCATTCGTTTTTTCTTTAACTTTAGATATGAGAAGCCACTATTTATCACTGTTTAAGGTGACAAAATAGTTTTGTTCCAGCTCTTCAACTACTTAAGACATCAGTCAGCCCAAAACTGCAGCACAGACTTTTTCTCTTATCTTAGCGCTCGCAGTCCTCACCTTATGTATTATGCCCAGTAGACTAGTTTGTAGTTCAAGTCTTAAGAGCAAAGCAGGTCATGGAGTGGCCTTGCCAGATCTGTTACACAGCTCACTGGTTGAGCGCCGAAGATAAATTTAACATGATTCCTCTGAATAACATTACTTTAAGTTACTCAAACCGCAGAACCGGGGCTCTTTTCCCATAACTTCTGAATCTGTCTTTCCTTTGGATTCAAACTGCATGAAATTGGCTGAACACACTTTTTTGTTTCATAGAAAACCGCCTGCCATGCGTTAGAATTTTTTTTTTTTTAAAGCAGGCCTTGTGTGATCAAATAGGCAGAGGTTGAGTCTAGCGAGACTGGAGCAATATATTGTTTTACAGAATGAGATCGAAGCCACTTAGGGAGTACTTAAATAGGAGGTGAAGAGCTCTGATCCTCAGAGGATGAAAACAGGCCAGGCTCTCTTTGAGTTTATCTGAAATTAATCCTAGCAGGAGACAGCGGGTCCCCGAGGAGCCATAGTATGCAGACTGGGCATCGCAAACAAAGTGCACTCCTGGTCTGCCTCTCAGCCATGAGAGACATACCAGCGAGAGTGCTCAGGCACGCATTCGAGTGTATCCTAGCACAGGGGGTGAAAACATGTCAAGGCCTGCATGAAATAAAAAGAAAAATTCAAACATCTGAGGTACATCCACCCAGTAAATTGGAAAAAACGTAAATCCAAAAAGTGGAATAAATGCCATGCGAAATATCTTTATTAATATTTGTATATTTTGTTAAAATCAGGAAAAGTGTTGCTTTGCATTTGTTTGATAGAAACAAAAAAATGACTTCTCAAAGTTGTATTTATTTGGATATGTCTCTGTGGCATCCTGAGATTCCTAGTAAGGACAACAAAAGGCAGGTAAGCTTCAATCCAGTGCTAAAATTATAACTGGAGCAACAAGGTTCTTATACGCACACAGGTGAAGAGTGGACAGTGTTTAATGTGTGAAAGAATAAGTGCCGGTGCCCAAAGCTCTGCCAAGAAGCCCAAAGCTCTGCTAAGAAGTCCGCAGTTGGAGAAATTAAATGTCAGTGCGCCGATTACCAAGGCGGCGCAGTCTTCAACCCACCTCATGCATCTCTAATCCTTTTCCTGGCACTCCCTGCCTATTTGTCTCATTCCTGCAGGTTCCTGCTTTCCTCTATTGAGGTAGTTTTTCCATCTTTATGCTCCGTCTCCTTTCCTCTTTGTCCTTTTTCCCTCTCTTACTCTCGGGGAAATGTCGGATGAGGAAAAATAAGTGCTGGTCCCCAAATTTGAGTCCTGGTGGCCATCAACAAGCTCCAATTAAGCACTGGCTGTGGCACTGTTCTGGTGCTAATGTTATAGAAAGATTATAAAAACACACCCATCTTCTATATCAACCCAGAAGTTTGTTCTCCTGAAGAAAAACATTCTTATAGAATGTGAAGCAAATTTCCTCCACAAATATTATTCTGATGAATTGGATTTATGGATGGAGAAAGGCTCTTCTGGCATTTATCTACTGATTTAGTTGTCAATCAGTGGCCCCATGCCTATAGAATGTTTTACAATTAGAGTTTATAAGCAACTTGAATTTACAGAGGGGGGAGGAATGCTGGACAGTCCTGCCTGTTGAAAAATACTGAACATGGATAGGATAAGAGAGGGAGGGGAGGTAAGTTCCAAAAGAATGGCTCACTGCACGTGACTAGGGGAAAGAAGAAGGCACTAAATGGCAGGTGATGCCACATCAGTGGTATGATGGGGGGGTCATTGCCAGGGGATTGCAGGATCTTTAAGGCACTACTATCCAGCCAGTTCTTGTGAAAATATCTTGGTGTGCTCAATAATTCCAGTGAACAGCTTCCTATGCATATTTCATACCCGAGTTGACTGACGAGCAACATATTTAGGTTGTGCTTTCCTTCTTTCTTTTTCAGTCTGTAGTTATAGTGAGTTCAGGGCACATATGTACTCTGTTTTCATCACTCCACATGGGAGGTGATTAGCCACTTTTCACACTGTGCTGACTGCTCAGCCTTAGCGACATACATTGGTTCTGAACTGTTCACATGATTTGCCCTTCTCTCCACATTTACACATTTAGAGGCACAAAGTATAAAATCATGTGCAAATGTTTAATTCAACGACTTTGCGCTCAGTGTCTGTTGTGACTTTGACAATGGGAAATCACTGCACAAGAGGGTTGGAATGATAGTTGGCAACGGTATTTGCACCTACAAATTTAGCTGTACCCCAGGTTTTTACTTCCTGATTTAGTGATGAAGTCTAAATGATGCTGGTAGTCTGGTGGTTTTGGCATTCTTGTTGGATAAGCCCTTACTTCAACGCAGGATGTGCAAATTCGCAAAATTAATTTACCAGTATCTTGCTTGAAAACTCAATTTGAGGAGGTACCTGTAACCAAAAAGCTAAAATTTGCAGCTGCAAATTCTCAAGACATTTAATGAAATTTGCAAATTACAAAATTTGCAAATTATTTTGGCATAGTAAACATGTTACATAAACCTTCTTTCTTTAATATGCTTGTGTAGGAAAAAAACAGCTCCTAACTGACAACAACGTGGGTAGTTTTCTTTCAATTTCTCTCACAGAAATCAGTCTCCATTTTGGTACCTGTTTGGGAAGTCCCTTCAAGTTGCTTCAGTAAATTCAGCCCTTCTTTTAGCCGGTTTGGTTGGGGTTTGTTCCAGCCTGTCCTGTGCATTATATTAAATGTTTTTATACGCCATTAAAATATTAACGGCTGTTTTTTTTTTTTTTTTTTTTTGCATTTCCTTACCCAGTAATTATTTCCCCGGTGGAATAAATGCACCTTGTAAAATATCCAAATTCAAGAACTTTTCTCTCTTTTATTGCCCTGGAGATTCCCCACTCACTTCGTCCAAAGTCTGTTTCTTCCTGCAAAGGACTTTAGACTATATTTTCAAACTCTCATTATTGAGGAACCTAAATACATTGCGAGTTATATCTGATCTTGAGGAGAACTCTAAATACAAAAATATAATGCCAGCCCCATATATTTCCAATGCAATTTAGCAGGTGAGACCACCCCCATTCAGGTAGTTTTTTCGTGAACGCGGAATTGGCCTCCTCATTCCAGCAGGTTTTGAGAAAAAGGGAGCCGCCATTTCATGTTTTCTCTACTATCTATGACAGTACCAAGGAGCATTATTCCTCTGACACAAAAGACTAGATTAGCTTACAGTATAATAGGCCTTGAACAAACAGTTCTCTCTTCCCTTTGTCCTAGTATAGCCGCCTTCAGATAACACTATGAAGGATAAAATAATACATACTTATCCGTTCCCTTACTAATGGGGCCCATGTACCTAGGACACCTTCAGCCACACCTGGCTGCAGTCTCACCTTTTCCCCGGACGTGAGGACGTAGATCTCCCAGCATGCTAAGCTCTGATGGTTAAATGATCCAGGGCAGGATAAATGTGCCACACGGCATGGGGGCCAGCTGGCAGCTTACATAAAAAGCTCATAAACGTCCCTTCCCGTTCAATTAAAAAACAATCTTTAACATGTTTGTAGTGGTAACTCATTCCATGTTATGACGAGAATAATTATTGCTCCGACCTGGTTTAGAGCAAGCAGTACAACCTCCCGCGCGAGCCGTCCATCACCTGTCAGCCAGGACTGCACCACTAGCATCATTGAGTGAAATTGTAGGGTTGGTAGCTGTTAAAACTACTGGGATGATTAAAATGTTTTACTCATACAAATTATTCGTATGAATAGTTTGCTAATTACACCCACCATGGGCTTTTAAGTCTGAGAAAGTTCAATAGCTCTCGGTCCCCCCTACAGCTATAAAGCTATTAGCTGCCGCCTCTCCTCTCTTGACATTCAGCGGGCAACACCCCTTTAATTAGAGCCCGACCTGCAGAGACCTGCTCTCTGCTCCACTTCTGAAGACACCCGTGCACACAGGGTGCGCTCCACTCATTTGTTCAACCAATTTAGGACTCATTGCATTTATCTGTGTGGACAATTTGTTTTGGAACCGAAGGGTGACACTCGGCATTGCAGTCTGTCTGCACCAATTCTTAATGTCATCTGCTGGCAGATTTCTATCTGTGTCGTTCCCAGTGTCAGATAAATATTACACACACAGCATCAATTGAGAATTTGGGAGAAGGGAGGCACCATGGATGATCACCTCACAAAACAATGTAACAGGGGAAAGAAAACACTTTTACAATTCAGGCATGTCCTTCAGATATCATTATTCTATATGAGTTGGCCCAATTGGTTAAAATTAACTTAGTCATAAATACACCGCCCAGAAAACACGTATTTGATAATTGAAAACACAGTCATCCGGAGCTCTATTTATCACTGCTTATACAGTCTCTACCCAGAGCATGACCTAGGTGAAAATATGCGGTATGTCTTTGGTTGTTTATACTCCCAAGGATATCAGTTGACCCATCATTACAGAGGCAATGTTCTAATCCTGTATTTTCATTTAGCAACTTCTTTCATCTGTGGTGTTTTAGTCTTAGACTGTTTTAATGTGTTCAATTGAACTTGTATAGATAGCAAAATGATTTGTAAAGGAAAACCCAGGACCTCAGCATTTTGTCATTGATGGCATGGAGTCACCTGGTAACCTTATTTTACATTATGTGACATTTAGAAAATGTGCTGCCAACAAAGAGGTCTCTTGGTACAAAGGATCAGAGCATGACCAGAGGGGAAGCTTTCAATGTTCCATGCAAGTGGAAGGTTTTGAGTTCATCCTGAAGGTGAGATGAGATGAGATTTGGCAGAATCTGAGGGGAAGAGAGATCCATAAGGAAGGCTCTAAGATGGAGAAGGGGTGGCCTCTGCATTTAGACATATGGCATTTTGGAATACAAAGAGAAGAGATTCAGTGAAGTGTTGTAGGTGGAAAGTAGGGGATCCGCTTTTTAGAAATGAAGTGTGTGGTGTTCATGAGTGATTGATGAACTAGGCAATGGATTTTGAATGAGACACTGGATTTGAATGGAATTTGCAAAGAGGTGGGGATGCTGAAGCAAAAAACGGAGAATGCAGAACTAAGCTGCAGCCTGGTTTTGAATGGATTGAATGGGAATTAAAAGACAAAGATTGGATGCTAAGATGCATGCTGTTGCTGTAAATTAGACCATACAGCTGAGAGGCAAACTGAAGTATGGGGATGCGTTTTATTCCAAAAACCGTTAGCAGTTGAGGAGGGCATAGGTGAAGAGTCAAAGATTTGAGACAAGAGAGAAGAGTTTTGCCTGTAATAAGGATCACAGTCTTCACTTTGTTTAGTTTTAGCCAGTGAGGGCCCATCCACTCTGTGTTGAAGTGAATAGTCATCTTCACAATTACTAGATAGTTGAAATAGCAACCGTGTGTCATACACATATAAGTAAAGTTGAATGTCCTGAGAGTGAGTCATGGTAAAGATACAGGTCGAAAAAGGTATGGAGATTAGGCAGACTCCTGAGGAACCCTACATGACATCCTAGAAAGTGAAAAGGAAAGAAATCCGAAGGAGAGAAAGGTCTGGCAAAGGTTTGATAGAAAAGACTGAAACCAGCAAAGAACAGTCAACCTTATGTCGGATCGCTGGAACTCACTAAGAAGTATGTCATGGTTGAAAGTGTCGAACACACTGATAGTCTTATATACTATTAGACATCTCATGTCTTATACTATTAGATCTGAGACTGTCGACATGAGCAGCAAAGTGAAGGCCATCACGAACTATGGTTATTACCAGTTCAGTCCTTTTCCGTGGTGTTAACCTGCTTGAGAATCATCCAGAGAAAGGTAGGGCTCCAGAACTTCAATGAGATGAATAATTCCAAAATCGTAGCTAGAGAGGGGAAGAAGGTAATAGATCAATAGTTCAATGGGAGGACAGTGTCAATATTGTTTTTTTTATTGAAGAGATTATAGAGCCTTGTTTACAGGCCGGTTGACCTACTCTTGAGCTCAGGGAAGAATTGTAAATATCTAGTCGAGTTCCCCAAAGAGGGCTATTATAATGAGACAAGAGAAGAATGGGCAATGGATCAGTAGGGCAACCAGACTGACAATTAAAAGGAGTTTGTCAAGCCAAGAAGGTGTGAATGATTAAAACTGCATCCAAATGAGGGAAATGAAATGGCAGCTGCTGGGTTAGCACTTTGATATGAAATGTCCTGAATGATCTTGTGGCTAATGAAATTGATTTTGAATGCAAAATAGAAAGTTAATTACAGAAAGATTGGGCAGATGGCTTGTAGAGGGAAAGATGGGAACTACACAAAAGTTTCGAAATAAAAAGCTGTTGAAATTCTCAGAGAACAGAACTACAGGGACTACATGTGATGTGATGTGAACTAATTTTATGCTCATACTGTTTACCGACCTTTATTTATTCAATCTTTTGCGGAAGGTCATCGTTTTCATACCAGCGATATTCAGCATGTTTAGTGGCTAAACCATGGGGACTGATTGTTTGAAGCCTTAAAGGTTCTAATGACAAGAGAGGAGAAAGTATCAAGGGAAGAGGCAATGCAAATGCATTAATCATTGTACATAACATTGGGACCTTTGAGGTGGCCAATACCAGGGAATTGTTAAGCAGAATTTTTCTAAGACCATGGGGGAAGAGGTACGGAAAACCTGCGGAGAAGGAAAACCTAGGGCAAAAGACAAGGTAGTGAAATGGTGGTCAGGTCATCCAATCGGGGAAGATTGAAGTCTAGAAATCAGCCTTTGATGCTGACATGATCAAGATAATCACTGGCTGAGTGTGCAGCTGTTCTTTCTTGTTATTGGAGCGACCAAGAATGAAGAAGAAAGAGGTGAACCCCTGGTATAGAAGATCATCTTTGTCATCCATGTGAAGATTGAAGGCATGTAAACTAAAGTGGGAAGTAGAAAGGGCATTAATAATACCTCCAGCAAAGTCAGATAGAGACTTAGCTGGAGTGTCCAGGAGGCAGTAGATTAGTACCAGAGAAATAGAACAGTAAGCAGTGGGTCAGCTGTTCACTAAGGATTCTGTGTTGCCCAGTCAGGGGGAGAAAGGTCCATAGCAGAAACATGGCTCCAAGCAGAGATGGCAACTCTGCATTCCTATTGCAAGGATGATCAAGGCAGAAGATGGAAAAGCCGGGAAGTGTAGCCTCAGTGATGGCTGGTCCGAAACCATTCCTTGATCTAGGTCTCTGTTACACAAGTTGTTATCCATAATGATATCGAACAAATATGTAGCATGTATGGGAATTGAGCATGTGTTAAAGAGAGCAAGCCTGTGTGAATGCAGGCTGGGGCTATGTGAACGAAGAGTGGATTTACTAATTTAAAGTGTACTGATTAAGAGGTGAAGTCATCTTAATTTCTCATAAGTGGCTACTGGGAGATAATTGTAAGTGCATCGCAGAACAAGGAGGTCATTCTTGGAATACAGGCAGAAGAGGGTAGAAGTAGAACTTGTTTTGGAGTTATCTTAGATACCAGCAAGGACAGCACACCAAACCAATGGTTGAATTCGGGTGCGGACTGGGAACATAGATGCTTTTTTATTTAAATCTGTTTATTAGATTATTTTCTTTATCTTTAGCAGCATGTAGTAGTTATGCTTCGATGCTGTAACATAAAAGGTCATCGTGGAATTTATCATCTTATCAAAACATAAATCCAAAAACATGCCACTGGAATATTGAAAAGCACAGGTTCCAATCTATAACGAAAATGTTGGCCACAACAATAAAGTCATCAACATATTTAAATATTCGTGATAAGTTCAAGGGCTCAAGAGCAAGGTATAGTAAGCAAGGAAATTTATAAGATAGCAATATATATTATATATTTATATATATATATATAAATATATATGTATGAGCAGGGCCGCTGTGACTGCCGAAACACATAATGTGAAGAATAAACTGGACCAACTGGCTGCCTGAGTGAGCGCATCATTCTTATCACTGTTGATTGGATTGATAGTGGCTCATACGGCAAAGAGCTCCACCTTCCATGGGAACAGGACTTTCATACTGAGCGACGACTTGTGTGTGTGTGTGTGTGTGTGTGTGTATGTATGTATATATATATATATATATATATATATATATATATATATACGAAATAAAACCACCTAGTGAAGGAGACCCAGACTAAGAGCGTTAGCGCCTGCCAATAGCAATAATTTGTAGATTTGTAGGAACAGAGGGCATTTAGGACAGGAAAATATTAGTCATTCTTATCCTGCGATGGCATGGACCCAGCACCATTAGGATTTTCAAATGCAAACAAAATCTAATTCCAAAACCAGGCTATGGGACGTCCAGGGCAAGTTATCCGTTCTATCTCTTGAAGCACATTGCTTTCACTTTTTGGCCCAAAGCTTGGCATTGCTGCACCATTTAGCTACAAAGGGGGCAAACTGCGGCCTCTAATCCATTGTGATAGATCTCTTAGCAAGAACCATTGGTAAACCTGAAGACTATTTCTGCCCTACTTACTCTTAGGCATTGAAACGTCTCTTAGTGGGCAAGCCCCAGGAGGACAAAGCAACTCTCTGTTAAGTAATCTTTCCAGACAGATAGGGCCAGAGGTACAACAATGCAATTTAGCTTTTCTTAAATAGCAACTTCATAGAAGTCGCTATTTAAGAAATGCAACGTGCTATGTATAGAGATGCCAATTCACCAATAGTGATTTCTACAAAGTCGGAATCTCTATTAAGAAATCAGTGTTAAGAAATTCCATTGCATTTTAGTCAATGGGCCGGTTTTGCATTTCCTAAATAGCAATTCATCATCACTTAAGAAATCACTATTTCGTAAATGCTACACCAGGGAAGGCAAAGGGCAAAAGGCCCCCCTTGATGCACCCCAAAAATAGGGCTGCACCTGTAGAGCACACATATGCCTCTGGGCTACCTAGGGCCAACCTTAGGGGTCACTTATATGTAATAAAAAGGGGATTTAAGGCTTGGCAAGTAGTTTTAAATGTCAAGTCGAAGTGAAACTGCGCACACAGGCCTTGCAATGGCAGGCCTGAAACATGGTTAAGGGGCTACTTATGTGGGTGGCACAATCAGTGCTGCAGGCCCACTAGTAGCATTTAATTTATAGGCCCTGGGCCAATATAGTGCAATTTACTAGGGACTTAGATGTAAATTAAATATGCCAATTGGGTAGGGGCCAATATTACCATGTATAGGGGAGAGCACAAGCACTTTACCACTGGTCAGCAGCGGTAAAGTACAGAGTCCTAAAACCAGCAAAAACTAGATCAGAAAAATGGAGGAAGGCAAACAAAAAGTTGGGGAAAGACCACCCTAAGGCTGTCAGGTCTAACATGTGTCTTCCCCAGCTGAAAGTTGGGAGAGCTACCCAACCCCTTGGGAGCTCTCTTCAATAAGGTGGAATAATCTGGAGAGACTATCCACATTGGCGTGGCCAGTCTCCACCATAAAGTCCATTCCATGTAGGGAGATGGCCCACCTGAAGAGTTTAGGCTTTTCACCCCTCATTTGCATGAGTCATCTGAGGGGTCTGTGGTCTGTCTGAACGCGGAAGTGAGTCCCAAACAGGTATGGTCTAAGCTTCAGTGCCACGACCACAGCAAATGCTTCTCTTTCAGTGGAACTCCACCTCTGTTTCCGTGGAAGTAACCTCCTGCTAATGAAAGCAACCGGTTGGTCTTCTAGCCGTCCTCATTCAGCTTTGCTAAGACTGCCCCTGTGCCATGCTCTGAAGTGCCTGTCTGCACCATTAATTCCTTGGAGTAATCCGAGGTCCTGAGCACAGGTCATGTGCACATAGCTTCCTTCAGTGTATGAAAGGCTTTCTGACAAGTCTCTGTTCAGATCACCAACCTGGGCTGCTTCTTTGAAGTTAGCTCAATTAAGGGGGCAACAATGGTGCCATAGGCCTTAATAAATCCTCTGTAATAGCCAGTGAGGTGTAGGATGGCTCTCACTTCGGTTTGGGTTTTAGATGGTTGCCAGGCCGCAATGGCTTCAATCTTGGCCCCAAAGGCCTGCACTGTGCCACCACCTACCGGGTGTTCCAAATACACCACAGAACCCTGCCCAATCTGGTTCTTGTTGGCCTTAATTCAGGCACGCCTGTTGCAGGGCCTGAAGCACCTCTTGGAGGTGATGCAGGTGTTCTTCTCAGCTTGCTCTGTAGATGGCAATGTCATTTTAGCAAGTGGCACAGAAGGCCTCCTTGCTAGCCAAGACCCTGTTAACCAACCATTGGAAGGCAGCAGGGGCATTTTCTAAGCCAAAAGGCATCACCCAGAATTGGTAATGGCCTTCAGGGGTCGAGACTGCTGACCTCTCTTGTGCTCCCTCAGTCCAGGCCATCTGCCAGTACCCTGATGTTAAATCAAAAGTACTGAGAAATTTGGCAGCGCCAAACCTGTCAATGAGCTTGTCAGCTCTGGGGATCGGGTGTGCATCTGTCTTGGTGACGGAATTGAGGCCTCTGTAGTTCATGCAGAACTGAAGTTCTGGTTTAGTGCAAGGTGGGGTGGCCTTTGGTACCAACACCATGGGGCTTTGACCAGGGACTGCTAGAGGGTTCTATCACCCCTAAAGCTAGCATCTTGGAAACCTCTTTCTGGATTCTGGCTCTCACCCTGTCTGACAACCTGTAAATGTTGTTCTTTACAAGGGGACTGTATCCCGTGTCAATGTCATGGATGCACAGATGCGTGAGTCCAGGAGTGAGTGAGCACAGTGAGGCAAATTGTTCCAGCAACTGGTATCAGACACCTTGCTTGGTCAGGGTGGCAGAGGTTGACATCCTCCAATGACCCATCATGTTCCTGTGCAGAGAGTTCAGGGGGAGTTTCACTCTCCTCTTCCACACCCTCATCTGTCACAAGGAGCATGCTCACTTTGGACCTCTCACAGTGAGGCATGAGTCTGTTGACGTGGAGCACCGAAGGGCATTCCTAAGGTTCTGGAGGTCCACTATGTAAGTGGCCTCCCTCTTATGCTCCTTGATTTAATATGGGCCAGTCCAGCAGTCCTGGAGCATGACCCATACCTTTTGACCGGCTGAAATTCCTGGGAGGGGGTGGGGTTTCCTGGAAGCTTTTTCCCACCCCTCCTTGACAATGCTCAGAGGTCCTCTGACAGGGTGGCCATAGAGGAGTTTGAAGGGACTGAACCCTACTCCTTTCTATGGTGTTTCCTTGCAGGCAAAAAGAAGGCATGGCAAGAGTATGTCCCACTTACGCCTCATGGCCTCAGGTAAGCCTGCAATCATGCCCTTCAAAGTCTTGTTGAACCTTTCAACTAGACCATTGGATTAAGGGTGGTAGGGTGTTGTGAATGTATAAGTTAAGCCACACACATCGCATATGGACTTCATGTACACAGACATGAAGTTAGTGCCTCGGTCAGACACTACACAGGTAAAGATTCCCATCAGAGTTCTGGTCACCACAATTTCAGTCACCATCCTCAGAGGGCTTACCTCTGGGTAGCTGGTGGCATGGTCCACCAAGAACAGGATACACCTGTTGCTTACGGCTGTACTGGGGTCCAATGGACCAATGATGTTGATACCCACCCTTTCAAAGTGGGTGCCAAGGACAGGAAGTGGAATAAGAGGAGCATTCAGTGTTGACACTGACTTCCTATGTGGCCTGGCAGGTGGAACAGGACCTGCAGAATCTATCTGAGGCTGTCTTTATTCTGGGCCAATAAAAGAGGGTGGCAAGCCTGGTGAAGGTCTTGTCTTGCCCTAAATATCCTGGAACCACCAGCATATGGGCTTACCCAGCTCCCAGAGGCTTAGGCTAGTTGTAAAGGAGATAATTCTCCCAGTAGATTAGGTGGTCCCGAGAGGCTTCAACTGCTGCACAGGCTGAGGCCTGTCGTCTCAAGCCTTCGAGATTGGGACAGTCTTTCTGCGCTTTGCAGATTTCCTCCCTGGTGGGCCCACCCCCAACTTGCCAGCCAGCAAGCTCAGGTAGGTCACCTAGAGAGGCAGTGTCCTCCCCGGTTGGCTCAGGGACCTCCTCCTAAGGGACCCCATCAACCTCCACTGTGGCAACTTCTGGGACTGGTTTTCAACCCCCACGCCCCTCTCCTTGGCAGCTGTCTGGCCAATTCCTCCAGGCTTCAGACACCCTTGACTTCCTTCCTGAGCATCAATGGACCATGTGGTCATACAGACCCACTCAGGCAATCCCATCATCTCCAAGTGAGACCTCCCTCCAGGTAGAGTTTGCCATTGCCTAACAGACTATATACAGGCATGGAGGGGCTCACAGCAACTCTTAGAGCACCAGAGACCCTCACCCCCTCAAAGGGAACCAGAGCCACCAGTAGATGGCTCTCATGATTGTTGGCGATTATGACTTGGTGGTTTGGGAGGATCTGCTCTCCTGACACCAGCTGACACTTGACAGTTGTTATGCTGGCTCCTGTGTCATGCAGAGACACAACCCGTTGCCCATTAATGGTGAATCACTGCCAATACTTGGAGGCATTGGCAGGCATATGGGCATTTGGCACCATATCTTTAGCCCCCGAGGGACACTAGGCTTACCTCTGTCTGTTTCCCAAAATTAGCTGGGAGTATCTCCTCCCCAAGCACAGACTGGCCAACCCAGGTGTCTGCCCACCAGTGAGGGGCTGTGCCCTCCTGGGACATTTGGAGTTGCCCTTAGAGTGACCATACTTGGAGCACTATGTACGTTGGGGTATAAACCTCACTGTCTTATGGTCAAAGAACCCTTTTTTTTTAGGATCAGACTGGGGCTAGTTACCAGTACTCCCTTGGGAATTATTTTGGGGAGCTTTAGAGAACTCCTTATTTTTATGTCCTATCCCCCATCTTTCCTCTGGTGAGAATCCAGACCACCTTTGTGGGTGTCACCCCCAGACACCTTTTTGGACACTCTGGTCCTAGCCCTGAGGTCTGCCTCCTCAAGAAGCTTCCTGGGATCAGCCTGCTTACTGTCAACTAGTTGCTGGTGCAACTCTGTAAAACAGATACTGAACATGTGCTCTCACAAGGTTAAATTGTACAACCCAACATAAGCTTTGACTTTGTTACGCTGCACCCAGCCATTCAGTGCCTTGCTAGAGTAATCAATTAAATCTGCTCATGATTGGTTGGGGAGCTTCTGTCGCTGTACCTTTGGCAGTACTTCTCAGGGGTCAGTCAAACTGGCTGGAAGGAAATGCCTCCTTGGCATGGTTACCCCCTAACTTTTTGCCTTTGCTGAGTTTTGAATGAAAGTGTGCTGGGACCCTGCTAACCAGGCCCCAGCACCAGTGTTCTTTCCCTAAACTGTACCTTTGCTTCCACAATTGGCACAGCCCTGGCACTCAGATAAGTCCCTTGTAACTGGTACCACTGGTACTAAGGGCCCTGATGCCAGGGAAGGTCTCTACGGGCTGCAGTATGTCTTCTGCCACCCGGAGGACCCCTCACTCTGCACATGCACACTGCCTCACAGCTTGTGTGTGCTGATGGGGAGAAAAAGACTAAGTCGACATGGCATTCCCTCAGAGTGCCATGCCAACCTCACACTGCCTGTGGCATAGGTAAGTCACCCCTCTAGTAGGACTTACAGCGCTAAGGCAGGGTGCACTATACCACAGGTGAAGGCATATGTGCATGAGCACTATGCCCCTACAGTGTCTAAGCAAAACCTTAGACATTGTAAGTGCAGGGTAACCCTAAGAGTATATGGTCTGGGAGTTTGTCAAACACAAACTCCACAGTTCCATAATGGCTACACTGAAAATTGGGAAGTTTGGTATCAAACTTCTCAGCACAATAAATGCACACTGATGCCAGTTTGCAATTAATTGTAACATACACCCAGAGGGCATCTTAGAGATGCCCCCTGAATACCAATCCGACTTCTAGTGTAGGCTGACCAATTTCTGCCAGCCTGCCACACACCAGACATGTTGCTGGCCACATGGGGAGAGTGCCTTTGTCACTCTGTGACCAGGAACAAAGCCTGTACTGGGTGGAGGTGCTTCACACCTCCCCCTGCAGGAACTGTAACACCTGGTGGTGAGCCTCAAAGGCTTTTGTTACAATGCCCCAGGGCATCCCAGCTAGTGGAGATGCCTGCCCCGCTGGCCACTGCCCCCACTTTTGGCGGCAAGGCTGGAGGAGTTAATGAGAAAAACAAGGAGGAGTCACCCACCAGTCAAGACAGCCCCTAAGGAGTCCTGAGGTGATCCCTGCCTTTAGAAATCCTCCATCTTGAGTTTGGAGGATTCCCCCAATAGGATTAGGGATGTGCCCCCCTCCCCACAGGGAGGAGGCACAAAGAGGGTGTAGCCACCCTCAATGAGAGTAGCCATTGGCTACTGCCCTCCCAGACCTAAACACACCCCTAAATTCAGTATTTATGGGCACCCCAGATCCCAGGAAATCAGATTCCTGCAACCTGAAGAAACAAGAAGGACTGCTGACCTACAAGCCTGAGGAGAAGATGAACGACGACAACTGCTTTGACCCCAGCCCTACCGGCCTGTCTCCAACTTTGAAAACCTGCAACCAGCGATGCATTGGACAGGGACCAGTGACCTCTGAAGCCTCAGGGGACTGCCCTGGACTAATGGACCAAGAAACTCCTGTGAGCAGCGGCCCTGCTCAAAACCAGCTACTTCTTTGCAACAAAGAAGCAACTTTCAAAGACTGCACGTTTCCTGCCGGAACCTTGAGACTTCACACTCTGCAGCCGACGCCCCCGGCTCGAGATCCAGAGAACAAACACCACAGGAAGGACTCCCCGGCGACTGCAAGCCCGTGAGTAGCCAGAGACGACCCCCATGAAACCCCACAGCGACGCCTGCAGAGAGAATCCAGAGGCTCCCGCTGACCGTGACTGCCTGTAACAAGGGACCCAACGGCTGGAACCAGCACTGCACCCGCAGCCCCTAGGACTTGTAGGAACCGAACCTCAGCACAGGAGTGACCCCCAGGCGACCCTCTGCCTAGCCCAGGTGGTGGCTGTCCCGAGAAGCCCCCTCTGTGCCTGCCTGCACCGCTAGAGTGACCCCCGGGTCCCTCCATTGTTTTCTACCTGAAACCTGACCCCTGCTTTGCACACTGCACCCGGCCGCCCCTGTGCCACTGAGGGTGTGTTTTGTGTGCATATTTGTGTCCCCCCTCAGTGCTCTACAAAATCCCCTGGTCTGCCCCCGAGGACGCAGGTACTTATCTGCTGGCAGACTGGAACTGGAGCACCCCTATTCTCCATAGGCACATATGTGTTTTGGGCACCTCTTTGACCTCTGCACCTGACCGGCCCTGAGCTGCTGGTGTGGTAACTTTGGGGTTGCCTTGAACCCCCAACGGTGGGCTGCCTATGCCCCAGGACTAAGACTTGTAAGTGTTTTACTTAATTCCTAATCTAACCTTTACTTACCTCCCCCAGGAACTGTTGATTTTTGCAGTGTCCACTTTGAAAATAGCTTATTGTCCTTTTTACGAAGACTGTATATGATATTGCTTTTATTCAAAGTTCCTAACGTATCTAAGTGAAGTACCTTACATTTAAAGTGTTTACTGCAAATCTTGAACCTGTGGTTCTTAAAATAAACAAAGAAAATATATTTTTCTATATAAAAACCTATTGGCCTGGAATTGTCTTTGAGTGTGTGTTCCTCATTTCTTGCCTGTGTGTGTACAACAAATGCTTAACACTACCCTCTGATAAGCCTACTGCTCGACCACACTACCACAAAATATAGCATTAGAATTATCTAATTTTGCCACTATCTTACCTCTAAGGGGAACCATACAGAACCAACTTCCTACACTGGCTTTCATGGAAGTGTGGTTGATTTGGTCCCCAATCTCTAATCTTAGAAGAGTGTCCCTCCTAAGTATTTGGATGTTTTTCCACAGACCAGTACCCCCAGTGCTCTTTGGGAATCCCATGTACCCTAGGTGCAATTTCATAATCAGTGTCATTTTCCACCACATAACTGGGCACCAAATCTTTGGCTATACGAACCTTCTAGTTTCCGTGAGGTACTGTATGTATGCTGCCATCATCGCTGCTGGAATCTGTCTGCCTGGCCTTGAGTTCCAGCTCTTTTTGACTCCACTCATGAGCAGAAGTAGATTCTTTTCTGCTAAGGCTCATTAAGTCTCTCTTTCAGCTTCTCTTTAAGCTCGCTTGGCTTCCCTCTCAGCCTTTACTTTTAATTTTGTTAGCTGCAGCTTGAATTCTCTCTCTCTCCTTTCTTCTGTGGTCAGTCCATAACTAGAGATACTGCTTCCTGCCCTCACAGGTAGCACAAATCCATGCGTGCCCCCCTCGACTGCTGCAGATAGCTCCTCAGTAGAGCTATTCATATGCTCCCCCACCTCCCCATTCTCTTGGGAGCAGGATTCTGCCCAGGCCCTCAGTGCCATTGGATACTCCGCCTTCTTGGTGACTCCTCGGGCAGGTACCCTCATCCCTTTGCGAAAGCTTCTCAACTGGCTAACGGTGTACTTCTCCTGCTTTGCCTGCTCAAATTCCATGGCTCCACTTGTAGAACCAGCCAGAGACCGATGTATAGGATTAAACGTGCAAAGGAGGGAAAATTGCAGAAACAAATCGAAATGGTCTTTCAGTGTGGATAGGTTGTGTACACCTAGCTATAGTACGGCACTGCACAAACACAAGTCCTATCCTCACCGCTGATCACCAATGTTAGAAATTGGGTCTGTAGTTGGCAGAGGTATGCACCCTCTCCAAGTAGGGACCATAATCATAGTCATGGTAAGTCACAACACAACCTAAATTACCCTGTGCTCACCCTCGGGTAGCTAGGCATAGGGCAGGCAGGTTTAACTTAGAAGGCAATGTGTAAAGTATTTGTGCAATAACTCATACAGTAATACAGTGAAAACACCACAAAAGTACTCCACAACAGTTTAGGAAAGTTGTAGGAGGCTTGCCTGGTTTGTAGTGGGTACCAGAGGTACTTACACCTTGTGCCAGGTCCAGTTATCCCTTATTAGTGTAGAAGAGGTGTTTCTAGCAACTTAGGCTGATAGAAGGTAGCTATGGCAAAGCAGCTTAGGCTGAACTAGGAGACATGTAAAGCTCCTACTATACCACTGGTGTCATATGCACAATATCATAAGAAAACACAATACACAGAAGTACTAAAAATAAAGGTACTTTATTTTTATGACAATATGCCAAAAGTATCTCAGTGAGTACCCTCAGTATGAGGATAAGATATATACACACAATATATGTACACAAACCAAAATTATGCAGGTAATAGCAAGAAAAGTAATGCAAGCAGTGTAAAATTACAGTAAATTGCAATAGGAGCACATAGGCAAAACACAAACCATATACTCCAAAAGTGGAATGCGAACCACGAATGGACCCCAAACCTATGTGAGCTTGTAGAGGGTCGCTGGGACTGTAAGAAAACAGTGAGGGTTAGAAAAATTGCCCACCCCAAGACCCTGAAAGGTAGGTGTAAAGTGCACCTACTACCCCCACAGAGCACAGAAGTCGTGATAGGGGGATTCTGCAGGAAGAACAAACGCCAGCAATGCAGCAAAAGTCGATTTCTGGACCTGAGTACCTGTAAGATAAGGGGACCAAGTCCAATAGTCGCGACAGTGTCGAGAGTGGGCAGGAGCCCAGGAAATGCCAGCTGAGGGTGCAAGGAAGCTGCCACTGGTTGGAAGAAGCTTGGAGTTCTGCAAGAAAGAAGAGGACTAGGAACGTTTCCTTTGGAGGATGGATGTCCCACGTTGCGATGAAGCTTGCAGAGGTATTCCCACGCAGAAAGACCGCAAACAAGCCTTGCTAGCTGCAAGAGTTACGATAGAGGTTTTTGGGTGCTGCTGTGGCCCAGGAGGGACCAGGATGTCGCCACTTGGAGCAAGAGACAGAGGGGGCACCCAGCAACTCAGGGAGCCCTCACAGAAGCAGGCAGCACCCGTAGAAGTACCTGAACAGGCACTTGGAAGTAATGTGAACCAGAGTCCACCCGAAGTCACAAAAGGGAGTCCCACGATGCCGGAGGACAACTCAGAAGGTTGTGCACTGCAGAAAGGAGTGTCGGGGACCCAGGCTTGGCTGTGCATGAAGGAAATCCTGGAAGAGTGCACAGGAGCCGGAGCAGCTGCAAATCACGCGGTATCCAGCAATGCAGTCTAGCGTGGGGAGGCAAGGACTTACCTCCACCAAACTTGGACTGAAGAGTTACTGGACTGTGGGAGTCACTTGGACAGAGTTGCTGAGTTCCAGGGACCATGCTCGTCATGCTCAGAGGGGATCCAGAGGACCAGTGATGCAGTCTTTTGGTGCCTGCGGTTGCAGGGGGAAGATTCCGTCGACCCACAGGAGATTTCTTCAGAGCTCCTGGTGCAGGGAGGAGGCAGGCTACCCCCAGAGCATGCACCACCTGGAAACAGTCGAGAAAGCCGGCAGGATGAAGAGATACAAGGTTGCTAGTAGTCGTCTTGCTACTTTGTTGCGGTTTTGCAGGCGTCCTGAGCAGTCAGCGGTCGATCCTTTATTAGAAGGTGAAGAGGGAGATGCAGAGGAACTCTGGAGAGCTCTTGCATTCGTTATCTAAAGAATTCCCCAAAGCAGAGACCCTAAATAGCCAGAAAAGGAGGTTTGGCTACCAAGGAAGGAGGATTGGCTACCAAGAGAGGTAAGAGCCTATCAGAATGAGCCTCTGACGTCACCTGCTGGCACTGCCCACTCAGAGCAGTCCAGTGTGCCCCCAGCACCTCTAAATCCAAGATGGCAGAGGTCTGGGACACACTGGAGGAGCTCTGGGCACCTCCCCTGGGAGGTGCAGGTCAGGGGAGTGGTCACTCCCCTTTCCTTTGTTCAGTTTCGTGCCAGAGCAGGGCTGGGGGATCCCTGAACCGGTGTAGAATGGCTTATGCAGAGATGGGCACCATCTGTGCTCATCAAATCATTTCCAGAAGCTGGGGGAGGCTACTCCTCCCCAGCCCTCACACCTATTTCCAAAGGGAAAGGGTGTTACACCCTCTATCAGAGGAAATCCTTTGTTCTGCCTTCCTGGGCCAGGGCTGCCTGGACCCCAGGAGGGCAGAAACCTGTCTGAGGGGTTGGCAGCAGCAGCTGCAGTGGAGACCCCGGAAAGGCAGTTTGGCAGTACCCAGTATTGTGCTAGAGACCCGGGGGATCATGGAATTGTCCCCCCAATACCAGAATGGCATTGGGGTGACAATTCCATGATCTTAGACATGTTACATGGCCATGTTCGGAGTTACCATTGTGACGCTATACATAGGTAGTGACCTATGTATAGTGCACGCGTGTAATGGTGTCCCCGCACTTACAAAGTCCGGGGAATTTGCCCTGAATGATGTGGGGGCACCTTGGCTAGTGCCAGGGTGCCCACACACTAAGTAACTATGCACCCAACCTTCACCAGGTGAAGGTTAGACATATAGGTGACTTATCAGTTACTTAAGTGCAGTGGTAAATGGCTGTGAAATAACGTGGACGTTATTTCACGCAGGCTGCAGTGGCAGGCCTGTGTAAGAATTGTCAGAGCTCCCTATTGGTGGCAAAAGAAATGCTGCAGTCCATAGGGATCTCCTGGAACCCCAATACCCTGGGTACCTCAGTAACATATACTAGGGAATTATATGGGTGTACCAGTATGCCAATGTGAATTGGTAAATTTAGTCACTAGCCTGTTAGTGACAAATTTGGAAAGCAGAGAGCATAACCACTGAGGTTCTGGTTAGCAGAGCCTCAGTGAGACAGTTAGGCATCACACAGGGGACACATACATAGGCCACAAACTTATGAGCACTGGGGTCCTGGCTAGCAGGGTCCCAGTGACGCATAACAAACATACTGACAACATAGGGTTTTCACTATGAACACTGGGCCCTGGCTAGCAGGATCCCAGTGAGACAGTGAAAACACCCTGACATATACTCACAAACAGGCCAAAAGTGGGGGTAACAAGGCTAGAAAGAGGCTACTTTCTCACAAAAATATATAATATTTATCAGAATAAAACAAGACCAAAATGACAAGAATCCAGTGTGCACAAGTCAAGCTATCACTTTTTAGAGGTTTATGTAAGTCTTGGTCCATAGGAATCAATGGGTGTATCCTTTTAACACAAAGTCCCTGGTATACATCAAAAATAACGACGCAGAGGAGTTGATGCATCAGAAAGTAAAGCAATGCTTTGACTTTTCTAGCGTGGCAGAGGAGATGTGTTGATTCTTTCCTCACGGGCAAGATGATGCATCGATTTTTGGAAGCGTGGCATCAGTTTTTTGGCGCAGTGTATTCTCTCCCTCTGGTGAAGACTTTGATGGCCCTGAGTCTTCTGAAGAGGAGGCAAGCTCAGTCAGAGCCCTTTAAGATCACTTGTAGGGGGGAAGACAAAGTCCTTCCATCAGAGTCAGGGCAACAAGCAGGAGAGCAGTCCTTTCAGAAAAGCAGTCCAGATGAGTCCTTTGTCTAACACTGGCCAACAAGCACTTGTGTCATGGCAAAGTCCTGCAGGATTACCGATTGAACTAGGTCCATTATTTCAAGCAGCTTTTGCTCTCCCAATTCCAATATATGATGCAAGTCATAACAGAAGCAAACATAAGAAGCAATGGCCATGTATGAGAGATGGTGGTCGAGGGATGAGGTTGCCTCACACAGTGGAACAATCCAACTGTGGCAACACTAAAGTACATGCGGGCATATTTGTCTCTAAAGTATAAGCAGTACTCAATCAGGAGCTACAGTCCTAAGGCAGTGAGGGCAGCAAGGTCCAGGCTCCTCCTTCCCACGGGCCCCCAAAATGCTCATCCACTATGAGCAGCATAGGCCCAGAAAGAGCCCTGCTGCAGCCGACCACCAGGTTCAGCTTCACTGGAGTCGGATGCCACAGCAGGATCCCAGGCTGCAGCGAGGGTTGGAGGTAGAAGGTCCCAGACCTACTGTGAGCAGGGTAGGGGCCATCCTCGTTCCCAAATTCCACTCCAAAGAGGATGTCTCACTGGGGCCCTAACTCAGTGGGCGCTACTATTTCAAGCAGCCGCACATCAGTCTCTGTCACCCCTTACAGGAGCTGTGCCGTTGCAGCCATCCCCATCTTATAGGCATGTATTGGGACTGGGCCTGCTCCATATGTCAATTGGCTGACCCAAAGCGTGATTGATCATAAGGCCTGCTTGCAGGGACCCCTCAGCAATGCTTCCAACACTCGGCGTGGGTGTCAAATGCAGTCCACACTAACAAGAAGTATGGAAAAGTCACAGCTGGCTAGAAGAGCTCGTAGGAGCACATCCTATGTCATGCATGGTTGGCCACACTGCCCGGCACATAGAGGATTGTCTGTCATGCAGCACACCTGCGGCATGCAGTTGCTGCAATGTTGTAAAGACCCTGCACATTGGCCTGACAAGTGAACCAGATGTGTAGCTCCAGTTGCAGGCAAGGAAAAAAAAACAAGCCTTGGCAAATCCAATATTTTTTGCTTATGCGTGATTTATTAACTTTATCAATATTTGTTACATGTTGCACAGCAGTGCAAGCTGCTGTGCAACATGGCTTAAAAAATACGCTATGACACAGCTTGCAATGGCTTGGAAGAAGCTGGGGAAAAAGAAAAGACAGTAAGAGGAGGGTGGAGATGTTGGGGGAAAAGAATAGACAGCAAGAGTAGGGTGAAGGGGGTGAATGCACACTTGGTAGGGGTGGGTGCGCACCAGTGGTAGAATAGGTGTTAGTGTGCACATGCGGTGGGGGCGAGTGCGCACATGTGGTGTTGTGTAGCCATTTTAGTTATAGCTCCATCCACGTTAGTTGAACACACTAGGCCGCTGTGCACTTTGACCTAGATATATTTTATTCGGCTTTGCATTGTTATTATTACAATAACCAGTTTTACGGTCTTGTTTTATTTTCATTTATTTAACTGTTTTGCTTATATACAAATTGGGAGGCACTCAGTGAATATTATGCATATGATAGTGAATCAATGAGTATATACATTGAAATGTTATTGCAGACAGACATGCTTGCAGCACAACATTTACACACAAGGGACAACAAAACACATTTGGTCATCAGAGTAATAAATGGGGCCATCGGTTTCATCTATGTGACATTTAATGAAGGTGAGACAGTCCCGATTGCATATAAATCACATTTGTACTCTGCAGCAGAACAACACTTTGCTCCCACAGAGAAAATTCTCACTGCTGTACAGATGTCTGTCATTAAAGAAAGACCTCTTGCCCAAGCAAAACGCATTATTGTCGTTTCTCCAATCCCAGCCCTAGAGGCTGTTACAAAAGCTAGCATTCCAAACGCAAAAGCATTACCTCCATGTTGGATACAATAGGCTTACGCTGTTTGTTTGCGATTCCTATTACTGTGTCCAGTCCTTTAATGAATACCTGCATTATTGGCACCAGAATGGGTTCAGAGATTCCAAAGGCAACACCATAATACACAGACTACTTTGGGGGAAAGTAGCTGACCTGAAAGAGACGCTACCGAATGTCCATGTTGTTCACACACTTGGACACCAGCGCGTTGGAATACACGTTGCTGGAAATACACTGGCTGATGAAGCCGCAAAGTCAGCAGTGGCAGTAGCCACTGTAGCTGCAGTGACTCTCTCTGGAGTTCCAAACCGGACGCAGACATTTGGGCTGCCGTGAAAGCTACGGCTGATGGTAAGCCCCATCCTAAAGGATTTCTCACTAAATATCATTATCATATGGGAAGTACGCTGAACGCTGAAGTTAAGATACCAGGCGTAGGTGTACGAGACATCCCTAACAAAGACATAAGATCACAATTGATTAAAGCAGCGCATGAGGGGGTGGCAGCTGCCCATGCTGGTGTGGCGGGTACAATTTCGATTTTGCAGGCCCGCTATTGATGGCCAGGTCTCTACAAAGAGACTAAGCAGTATGTCCTTTGTTGTGACATCTGTCAACAAATCAAGGGTTCCACTGCCAAGCGCCCACCCAGACACCCCTCTTAATTTCAAACAAACCATTACAATGTGTGTACTTGGACCATTGTGGTCCCTTAACACATGATAGTGCATACAAATATATCTTAGTCACTGTGGATTCATGCTACAGATTTGTATGGGTGTGGCCACAACGCTCGGCTGATGCTCGGACTGTTATTAAAGATTTGCGAATCTTTATCGGTACATATGATGTTGCAGCTTTCCATTCGGACCAGAGCCCTGCTTTCGCCTCAAGGGCATTCAAGGACACCATGGCTTCGTTGGGGGTCCAACTCCAGTACTCGTCTCCATTTCATCCTGAGGGAAATAGTGTAGTGGAGCGATTAAACTGTGATTTAAAGCAATCCTTAACAGCCAGAGTCTTAGGTACGGTTCGTAGTTGGCTTAATCACCTGTATGGAGTCCAGAGAGCACTAAATAATCCGCGTAGAAGGTCCCTGGGGGGGTCGTACTTCATATGAGTGCCTGTTCGGAACTCAAATGTATGTTCTGGATCTTGATGGTCCTGGCGTTGAGGCAGCAGAAACACCTTTTGACATAAATTAACGTGTCACTGTCTTACAGGAATTGCAACAGTTCCGTGATGATAATTCTTCCAAAAGTGCCGCCTCCACATGAATTAAGGATGTGCCTGTAACATCTACCGGCTGGATTCCCAGAGTTGGGGATCTTGTACGTGAAAAGGTTGCAGTGAAAAAGGAATTTGGCCCTTCTTATTGAGCACCAGTCCCTGTACTAGGGATACACGGTACTAGAACTGTCATTCTACCACCGTTGGCGGGTGCCAAAGAAAATCATTTTGTCTCTATTGACAATGTCAAACTGCATCATGTGGCCGATCCTGCACAGCTGACCAAGAGGAAAGTTCAGTAGTTCCCGAATCCCTCTCACTACTGGCGAAGAAGTTCCTCTACAAGTTGTTTACACCAACACCGACACCTCTCCTAGCTTGGGGAGGGTGGAAGATGATCTTGCATTAGTTCCACTAACGTCAACTAACTTAGAAACATCTGACCAAGTCAACTCGACTTCAAGCCAAACGGATGGTGCTGTCTATATTGTGCCACCGCAGGAAACACCAATTACACCACTGACAACGGCTCCGCCATTTGCACGAACTGCCTCTGGTTATTTTGCCGACTTCAACAATGATTTCTCAGACTCCTTCGCCTCCTCGACAGCTGATTTGTCAAGTACACTTAAGCTAACAAACTGGCTTAAAGAAAAGTATTTTATTTTTCCATGGAACTATCTATGACTCTCTTTGACGGTCCTAGCCTTTCTACTTTGGATTGGTTTTGTCATTACCTTTTTATTATTAATACATGGTCATTTTCTTCCTGAAAGATCAACAGTTGAACTGGTGGAGGAGGTTTTGAAACCACATTTTTCATCACACAAAGTCCGAAGAGATTTATCCTTTGTGAACATCTCCGCAGTGCCAATTCCTGAAGGGATTGTTTGGGACAAAGTAATGTTTTATATATATGGTCCCAACGGAAATTATCCAAGTACCGTTTGTGTTCAAATTATCAATGAATGATATAGTGATACCAGGCATTATTTCTGATGATTGGGATGTGCAAACAGTTGATTCTATCATGACTGAATTGTTAAATTATACTGTCTTTGAAAACGAAGATGTTTACCAATTTAAAGAAAATTATGGTGATATGTTTTGCTATAATTACTATGGGCACCATTTCATACATAGAGCGAGCAGTCCCAAAACTTTATTTAATTACACGCAATGGGAACATTGCCCAACGCCACCGCAAGAGAGTTCAAAAACATATTCTGAAAAGTTTGCATATTTTTCTGGGCACAATCAAAAGAATGTTGAGTCATATTATTTTAAGGTACCACCTACTAAGGATATACACGTTATTGACCAATACGAAATTTATATATTCAGAATCCTTTGTTTCCCGGCTATCGATAGAAGGCTATGAATATTGGTCCAAATTAATTGATCTGAAAAGTGTCTGGGGAACAAAAAATTGGCAAATTAAGAGAAAAGAAACATTGTTTAGAGCATGTCTTTTTCCTGATCAAATGATTTTTTTTTTTATGAAACAGTGCAACAAACGAGTAGTTTAGGCTTAGCAACAATCAGGGAATTAAACATGCCCAGTATACCTGCCCCTGCTAAATTTTACAAATGGCAAAAATATACGAATGCCACTGAAGATGAGCTCGATGAGTGGGTCCAGAATGGTACGTTTAATGCTTCACTGACACGTCCTGGCAGGTGGTTATTATGGCCAATAGATACCAATGGGTGTCATCAATGTTTTATTAACTCCTCGGGGGGGTTTAGGACGAGTAGGCCAGACCCGCGCTATATATCACCAGACCATGCAGATATAATTACAACATGTAGTGTGGGAAAATTATACCAACAGTGGCTAAAATCATCCTCCCTGAGCGCGGTTAGAGAACACCTCAACCTCCTGTCTAGCTCCACTGACTTACAAGATTTCTTGTCAGGCCCCAGAACACCACGTAGGAAGCGTTTCTTATATGCAGTATACAATGAAATACGGAAACTTTCCCAATAAGATGCTGCTGCCTGGTTAAGGCAAATAGATCAGTAAAATCAAAAAAAGGCATTAGCTGTTGTGGATAATGGGATTAACACCTTGTCCGACCAGATACATACAATTAACAACATTGTCTCTTCTGCTATAGACATTATACAATCCAATATGTCTTCTTTATACCATGGACAGAGTCGGATCAAGTCCATTATGCAGTTGGGTTGGACGCTTCAAACATTGAAGGCGGGTCGCGTTCCATGGCAGCACGTCAGTGCAAGGGAGATATTTTCTTCTTTTAATCTAACGCGACAACAACAACTAATGGCTAAAAAGGAAGCAACTTATGTCATGCTCAACATTGAGAAATTAGAAAAGTTGCCTTTTACCGTGGCTGAAATACTATCGGCTGAGTGGTTAATACATGGGGTTATTAATCTGCCTATTTCCACACTACAATTCACCTCCTGTTTCAAACACATTCCAGTAGGCAGATATGAAAAGCTGGGAGATAGTTACATTCATGAGGTGTGGGAGCTTCCCTTCTCGTACAAATGCTTTAATGGCATGAAAGAGCAGCAGTGAATGCGAGACTTCAGTCCGCCATTCGATGATTTGTAAACAGCTGTCCTTGCATGGGGCGTGCAACGCCTCGGCTACAAACTTGGCTTGTTATCTTAAGGGAGTCCCAGTCCCTTTGATTAGACCTAAGTTCCAGGTGCTTTCAAACGGCAGCTACGTCCTTCTCAATAGTGAAAGCTGTTGTGGCATTCGGGCCGGAATAGTTTACGTTGTTTCGGTCTCTAAGGTTGTTACATGCTACGGGAACGTATTGTTTCCCCCCCACTAAATTTAAGGAGGTAGCTGATATTTGGCCTTACATTGCTACTTCAAACATGAATTTTGACAAGTTGAGTAGACTCAAGGCTTTACTGTTTCAAAAGCATGTGGCCCTTACATCTGCGCGCTAGACCTACGCACTTCAAGTTGTAAGGCCATCAGCAGAAATACAGTCCCTGTTAAATACGAACTTTCCGAGACACTTTGGTGAACTTGTGGGATGAATATTTAATGCGTCCAGCACAAGTGGAATTGCACATTTTTTCAAAGCTGTTGGTTCTCGTTTCGTTCACACCTTCTCCTCCATATTCGGTTTGATACCTTCAGCTATCCACTCAATGTTCGGTAGTATTTTTGGGGGATTTACGATAACTTTTGCTTTATTAGCTGGCATCCTGCTGTTGCTGTTGTTTATGCGCAATGGCTATCCCGCCGCAACGAGGAGAAATGATGGCGCTCCCATCAGTGCAGCTGCGTCGTGAGCGTATGATGCAGCATTTTGGAGCAACACTCCTGGAGCAATTGGAGTTTGACTGGTCTTTGTCATTCAGACCGGTTCTGTATTATGTGCAGCCCATGTTTCGGTGCCTCTGGTGCTCTTTCGAACATGCACTGGATGTTTGTCTTTCACAGCAGCGCTCCCAGCAATAGATGTTGATCTGTTGATGTTCTCGCTGAGGGTTCATTACCAGACATGTGCACTGAGGTTGCGTTTACTACGTGAAGCTAATTATGAGTTACCCTTCCTGGAGGAAGTTGCCAACAACTCATCAATGGGCACTCCACGGGATGCCGCCTTGGTTGACACTGTGGCTATGGAACACACTTGCTCCTTGATCATTTTTGGCATGGACTTTCCGGTTCTGACACCTGCCAAAGTGGAAGATCTTCTGTTCTCTATGGCTCGTACTTAGTTTGGAACTTTTCTAAATTGACATGCCCGTTGAATTCGGTTATAAGCCACATGCTCATGTTTTAAATTGCCACGTAGTATGCTTGTGTGTCCTTTTAACTTGTCGAAATTTACCTGTTTTTTTATAGAAATCTTAGTTTGAGCTTTTAGCAATGAAATTTTAGTTTTGGCTTTGAACCACTTTAACCGACAAGGGGAGGGTGTTGTGTAGCCATTTTAGTTATAGCTCCATACACGTTAGTTTAACACACTAGGCCGCTGTGCACTTTGACCTAGATATATTTTATTCGGCTTCGCATTGTTATTATTACAATAACCAGTTTAACAGTCTTGTTTTATTTTCATCTATCTAACTGTTTTGCTTAGCCCAGCACTGTGTTCTCAAACAAGACATTCTTGATCACTTTGTGCTTCAGTCAGGGCTACAGTTTGGTACATTGCTGGTGAACGTGGTAGAAGTTTAGGGCCAGATGTATCATACAACCGATTTGCGATTCTCAAATAGTGATTTTTAAGAAATCGCTATTTCAGAAATGCAAAAAGGTATGTATGTTTTTTGCGATTCAGTAATAGCGATTTCTTAAAAATCGCAAATGCTATTACCGAATCGCAAATAGAGAATCTGTCCCCATTCGCTCCTATGGGCCTGTTGGCCCATATCTGCGAATTTTTTGCATTTCCAAAATTTTGATTTCTTAACCAGAAATCACAATTTTGGAAATGCAAAACCCCAGGGTGCTGGGGGCCTAAGGCCCTCTCTGCTGCACCCCAAAAAAATGTTTGGGGACATGTAAGGTGCACACATGCCAAAAGGGCATGTGTGCTTTACATGTACATTTTAAAAATGCATTTTAAGTGCATTTTTTAATTTTGCACATGGTTACCACCAGGTTCAACCTGGTGGTAAATAGCGATTCCTAAATGCCCAAATCGCATTTAGGAATGGCTTCATACATGTGCTAAGAAATCGCAAATAAGGAATCCTTATTTGCGATTTCTTATTTAGAGAGTCGCAATTTGCGACTCTCTAAACAGGGTTGCAATTTTAAGGAATCGCTATTTTAGCAATTCCTTAAAATTGCGTTCAGAATGTCTTTCACACATTTTGAACTGTCTTTTTGCATTTGCAAACGGGCATTCGCACCGTTTGCGAATGCAAAAAACCTTGATACATCTGGCCCCTAGTCTCCAACATTCATAGAAAATACACATCCTTACGTAAGGACATTTTCTTAGAACATCAGCTGTGTTATTATAAAAACACTTCCTAGTCCCATTACATGTTAAGAGGGAGATTCCAGCCAGGGAACCACGACTGTATGCTCGTTGCTGAATGCTTCGCTGCAGATGCTAATGCAGACTACAGGCTTTTGCTCAGGTATGAAGGTTGATGTCCTTTCAGGGGAACCTGAAAGGCAAAATTAGAGCTTAACATGCTGTGCTCAGATTATGACTTAGATAGGAAATAGTCCATAGATTATAGTGACAATATGATAACGTTATTCTTATGCTTCACTCTCCTCGTCACCATTTTAATATTGTCATGTTGTGTCGTCCTGGTTATTGCAGGTCACGCTTTGCTATCTAAAATGCAGTTGTTTTATTAAACCAGTCTTTAAAACTCATACTGCTTCTTATTGTCATTTATATATGAGACCGAATTGTGAATGAGAGAACCGGATGCGACCTGAGTGACCACGACTTCCCTGAGAAGTATAATATGTCATGCGCGCAGCTGCCCAATCATCTCTATCTCTTGGTGGAGATGAGGCACTGCTAGTTAGCCGGAGCAAAACCTGGATTTAGAGTGACATGTGTCACCCGCAGTGGGTCAGACTCAGTCTCCCACACCGTGGGCGATCTTGCTGCTCCAAATCCAGTAGTCTCATTAGAATAATGAGAGCCTATGCGACAGTGGTAAGGGTGCATGTATACATACTATAAGGGTAAATGTGCACAGGCAGTAGGGATGAGTGCCCACATGCAGAAGGGTCGTGTTTGCAGATGTGATGGGGTGAGTGCTCACATGCAGTAGCGCTGAGTGGGCACATGGGGTAGGGGTGATATGAACAAGCGAGATAGGTAAGATCAACTTGGAGATCTGTGTTCATATTTGGAGATATAGGATGCTGTAGACTTGTGAGGAAGCTAAATGCACACATCCGAGTTCTGAAACTATCGGTGCACTCCATTCTACATATACAGTATACACCCCTGCTGTATACATGCCCTATTCCCTTCTAATTACCATGTGTGACAAATTAGGCCCAGAAATTACCCCAAGTGCAAACACAATACCTAAAAAAAAAATCAATGAACGATTACTAGAGGGAATCAAAAAGGGGGGAAGGAAGGCTGACTTGAGTCAATACGGAAGCCAACTAGGCAGGGAGGGGATGAAGAAATATTCACTGGCCTGCATTAACATTTGAATACCCTGGGCTGAGAGAAGCCACAGGAAATACAAATGCTTCAGATGACTTGCTCATTTAAACAGACACATGTCCTCACCTGGTGAACACCCCTTTAGGGCCTATTGGACATCTGGCAGGGCTAGAGTCTTGGTGCTCCACAGGATAACCGAGTGGGATCAGTTAGACAGAGGTCCAAGGGCAAGACAGAAACAGCCTGGCAGTAGCAGGATGGGCAGGGGTCTCCTTTTCTGCAACACATCTTATCAAGTTTCCCCAGGACAGCCAGTCTGTGGTGTTACGTGTGGGGCTCGGGGCACTGCAGGGAGGCCTAACAATGTTGTGCAGTGCCAGCCGGATTGGGTGAGTGGCAGCTTAGCATTAGACCTCAGCTGGGAGAAGCAGTGCCCATCACATAGGGCACATTTTGGGCAAGCGGCTGAGTCAACCAGCCTTTCCTCAAAGTCTCAGCCCAGGGGAGCCACAAACAGCTAAAGTGTACCTGAGCTACAGGGAGTCTCACTGGAGCTTTTATCCCCAATCTGGACTCACCACAAATCTAAAGAATTATAGCACATTGTCATTGAAATTGAAAGTGTTACACAACATCTGTTCAACTGTGCAAAGTTGTAGCAAAACCTCCACAATTCAATCAAAGCACATCAATATTTTAGTTTTACATTAGATGTCATCAAATATACAAACGTATATGTAATATTGCAGAAATGTGCAGAGAGACACCAACCCAGGGTACCCCTGTCCCGATGATAAAATGATAAACTGCTGCGCCTTCTGTGGGGCATGCAGCAACATCAGTGAAGTGGTGGGAGGGACAAGCAAGTCACAAACTAGAATGCGATGCGGGAACAAATAAAAAAATTAAAGTACAGACAAGCAAGCAGGAAAGGGGCATGCAGCAACGGGAGTGAGGTGGTAGGAGGGACGGGCAAGTCACATTATTGAAAGAAAAAATGCAACGCTGGAACAAAATAAAAAAAAATTAACTTTACAAGTGTGTGGCAAGAGGAGGGGCAGGGGACAGCAAACAAGAGCAAGGGGGAAGTAGTGAGGTGTGAGACAGGAAGAGGCTGCAAAACCACAAAAAAGAGAGAGATGGCCTGCAGATGCACTCATATGGATTGGTCGTTGGTAAATTAAAAAAAAAAAAAGTACCTGCCGAGTGAGTAGCCAGCGGAAGGACACTGGCCAGTGGCTAGTGATTGGAAGCTGTACTTGGTCCAGGCTCCATACAACGGCATGGATAGCAAGACAGAGCAAGAAGTGAAAGTAGAGGACGTTTTGGCCAATCAGAAGCGCCTAAGTTAGAGTGAAATTGGAATCAACCAATGTTAAATTCAGGTAAGCAGGAGCCAGATTCTAAGCCCCTTTCAAGATTTGTTTTTTTACATTCAAGAGACTATGCAAGCACAGCACAAGCGCTGTGCATGTGAAAACTAAAAAGAAGTAAAAGTAATGGGCCAAACGAAAAGGTAGAACTGGAGGCCAACCGCTCTGGGTGTGGGTTGTTTGAGCCCACCTCGACAGAAAGGTTGAAGTAAAATCTTACTAAACCACAGGGATAAAACCAAAAACAATTAAATGAAACTGAAATAGAACAGTAAACACGAATTAAAACAACAAGCTAAAATATTTATCTGGACATGGGGCAAGGCTCCTGCAACCATAATAAAGAAATACTGGTAGAAAGAAAGGATAAAAATGTCACACCAGGAATGTGCGAGGAATGCCCTGATGTATATACCTGCGCATCTATGTCAAGGTGGCTGCATTATAAATGCCATGACCATTGGGTGCACAAGCGGCTGCCTGTGGATGTGCTATGCCTCTTATGGTAATACACTGCACAGCCTCTCCCTCAATGAAACCACAACACTGGTTAAACACATGAAAAACGTCTTGCCAAATGCCTTTAATAGAGAAAGAGAAGAAATAGTGGGGCATGTTGTAACAAATAACATGATGGGACATCTTCAAGGCCTGGTTTTATGACGAAACTACAAGCCCCAGCATGCCACCTGGTCTTCACTAAAATAAAAAGCCAGAACCTACTACTACTTTGGTGACTAACAGTTTATTGCAATCTATTCAGTTCTTTGAAATTCATCTTCTCCAATTCGTTGGTCTCAAAGTGAGAAAAGGTAGGGTACATAGCGTAAAGGTCACCAAATGGTTCAATTTCACAACGAAAGAATGTTTCCAGTAGAGATGTATGACAAAACAAAACTTTACAGCTTCTCACAGCTGCAAAGTTTGTCACCTTGGCAAAATGTCACCAGCATTTGGAATTTACCATAAAAAGGTTTTCATTGGACAGTTGACCAAAAAAAACTTTTTTGTGTGAGTCCTGCTACACAAGGTAGCTTGTGCAGTTTTCGCTTCTGAAAAAACTACTTCTTGTTGGATTTTTCACATCATCTTTTTTTTTGTTAATTTCACCATCTTTGTGAAGTTACTAAAATCAGTAAAGTTAAAAAAAAAAAAAAAAGCTTCACAAAGGTTTTCCGTGTCATACATTCCTAGTTTCCATTATGGTATTTGCAGTTGAATAATCAGTGCAGTGTTGTCACCGTAATCAAGAAGTAATTTCTCATTGATGTCTGGAATTCAGAAAAGCTACTGCATGTGCCATTAAGGGAAGGTACAACAATTTCCAGCTCTCATTATTGGCCTCATTATAAATGCCTGGATAGTTGGCCCATATCCCCTGTTGCTTTCAAGGAATACCAATAAAGGAGCAACGCAAGGGGGCTGGGTGACTGGCAAATTGAGCCAGTATGAAGGGCCATTTAGAAAGTAGGGACTCCCATTGGATTTGATAATTATGATCCCAATTTTCTCAGGTTATTTCAAATATTGCACCTGGCATTTCACCAGAGATTCCTCCTATTTTCAGGAAAGTGTTTGGGTTTGTTGAATTACCGCAGAATTTGTAACTCTTGGTATCCAGTGGTTGAAGGTCATAAAAAATGTATGTAACTGTAATCCTGAGTACAATGAGGACAGTGGCCATGACATAACATGTATTTGTAAAGTGCAAGTTCAACCTGAAGTGTATCTTGCCGCTGAATAACAGATGTTTATTGTTACCCAGCTCAATAGCACTCATTTTATTGACCTCAGAAGGATGAAAGGCTGAGTGGACCCGCCAGGATTTGAACTGGTGACCATGAGGTTGAACACAGGCCCCTACAGTGGATGCCCTAGTCCACTGAGGCACCAGACCCGGCTTATCAGTGAGATTGAGGGCAGAATCAAGGAGGTCTGACTAACTACTGCCCGTTTTGGTAGGCTGGCAGAGTGGGGGGTCAGTTTTACTGCAGTGAGGATTGGTTTTATTGCTGAGTAGCAGCCAGCCAAGTTCCTACTTGCAGCTCTTCTAAGTACCCAATGTAAAAACAAATGGTTTTAAAGCATGCTTAAAACATACCTTTTTGTTCTTGCATTGTCTATTTAGTAGCGCTGCAAGCAGGGGCGTGGCTAGCAAGTCTCCTGCAACAAAATCAGCCCGATCAGCAGTGAAACCGTACCCTAACCGTGCCAGACCACAGGAACACCTAGTGCTTAGTATGTCATGGGACCCTGGGGTCAAAAACTTGGATTAAAAGAACAAAATATTCTGTAACTATTTAATTGGATTTTTACCTTCAGGTAACTGCATGTAAAATAACACACACACACCTTAAACGAAAAATAAATGCAAATTAAACCAATTGGAGAGAAATGCACTCAGGTACGTTATAAAATCTCAACCAGTTAATCCAATCACTGCATATACCCATGTGTGTAGTCAAAGAGTCACAGAATTGAAGTGTAGTCCCTGTAGTGGGGAATAAGGGCTTGTGCAATTCTAGTGCTTTGATGTGTGTCGCAGCACTGTCACTACGTAAGTAAATATTTAAAAACAGCATTCCACACACTATGCGATAATCTGCCACATAATAAGAAAAAAAGATTTAAGACCTGATTTAGATCTTGGTAGTTGGGGTTACTCTGTATCAAATGTGATGGATATCGTGTCCACTGCATTATGATTCCATTATATCGTATGGAAGTTGTAATAAGGCCGACGGAATAACCGTCACAGGGTAAGCCATCTGCAAAGACCTAAATCAGACCCTTAGTGTTTAAGATAAAACAAGTGCCTTCAAAATATATATTTTAGTAATACACATTCAGACTAGATCTAGTTCCAACATTTTTTTGTTCCCATTAAAAGGGTACACTCCAGGACTTAGCAACTAGCGCCCTTACATGACCTCTCACAAGAATGTATCTTTGTCACGTGACTCAATGAATGGAAGCCTACACTGGCTACCAAGCAGTCTATACAGCTGCTGATTAATTGTATACATTTACATTTCTTTCAGGTAAGAGGCATAGTGGCGAGAAAGCTTGTTGTTTCTCCTTTAGATCTCTCTGCTTCCCTCTTCCTCACAGCTCAGAAGACCTCTGTCCCTTCCCTTCAGGTTGGAGGCATCTCACCATTGACGTTAACCATCCAGGGGTGGCTGTTAACAAAAAGTATGGAAATTATTTTTGCAAAATTAAAAAAGCATGGGCACGTTTGTTCCACATAGATCCTGCCCACGTCGATCTCTATCAGCCCAATTGCAATTAAAACAGGAATCGTAATTGATTCTCTCAGACTGTTCTTCCCTACATCAAACCTCACACAAACCTTTTTTCATGGTCAATGAAAACTGTTCTTTTTTGTTTCTACATTAGGGTGGTTTCTCCTCTCACCAGGGGGTCATTGCCAACAAAGCACAGATGCTCTAAAAGCCCACGTGAATAACACAAAATGCCCATGTGATATTTATGTACTTCATTACAGACAATCAAACCCACCCATTAGAACAGGTTTGTGTGCAGGCATGTACAGTATTGTGATAGGGAAGTAGGCTGTGTGGCAGGTAACTTGTCATTGCTCAGAGCTTGCGAGGGGTGTTTCCATTTGGTTCATTGTCGGAGTCACCTTTCGCTGCATACCTTCATAAACGGGAGCCAGCTCCATTAATTAGTAATTATTTTGCTCTTTACAATTAGTTGACAGTCATGTCGGTTGTAGCAGTTCCAAAGAAGATTCATGAATCATTCGAGGTTTAAAGAACAGTTAAGATTTTTTCAAAACTTTGCTTTGCTCTTTGCAGGCGCTCACATCTGAAGAACAATCCTTCTCACATGTGGAAACAAAAAAGGTTTCACTAGCAAATGATTCACACTTTTTTTCACACGCACAGTGGTCAGAGTGGAATTGCTTCACTTGTTTAGAGGCTCATTGTAAACAATAATCCACTCATGGAAACCATTGAGGAAAAGGTGTTAACCTGCAATTCACCTGCAGGGTTGGAGACCCTCTTTGGACAAAATATAGGCCCTGTCATAAAAACAGAAAGGTGACAATCATTACATCTGCACCAATTTAGCAAAGAAAAAGCATAACTACACACTATGCCACAGTGCTTTTACAATTAACTGGAACAAGACAAAAGCACCTTTTTATTGCACAACACCGATTGCACACCTTTTGTGCAAACGGATGAGGCATCAATCACCCAAAGGTCTAAAATAGACTCTTCGGCAGATTCATAAAGAATCATGGGGTCTGGCTACCACACAAATAATGCTGTTCTGGAAAATCTGTTCCGATAGCAGATAGTTGTTGATGTCTACGTACATCATCAGTAAAAAGAGCCCCATTGTGGTGAAGTATGCAAGCAAATGCGTCACCAATATGCAACTGCATAAGTCATGAAACAACATCTGTTTTTGCTTTACTTAAACTTACTGTTACAAGACAGTGGACACTCATCCAAGAGCAGTACATTCAATAATTAAATAAATGGTATGTGAAAGCGCGTTTACAGGAAAGAGCATCCTCTTAGCGATTTGCTGCTACCAAGTCCTCTTGAAAAGTTTTTAAAAAGTAAATAAATATAAAATATGTATAGGGTTGGAGGAGCAATGTAGGAGAAGTGGATTTGGGAAGCAAATTAACACTGCAGACACGCAACTGCAATAAGCAGAGTGGAGACGAGGAGGAGCAACAGAGGGTGAGCTAATAAAAAAATAAAAAAGATGGGGAAACACTGAGAGGGTGGGATGTGAAGAGAGAAGGGCACATAGGGGATTGGGAGCCAGAGTAAGAATACACATCCTCTTCTGTAGACTGCTACAAGCAGAAGAAAAAAGTAGTTCCCTTAATGTCGAAAGAATACAAGCCTCCCAAACAAAAACATTGTATAGAAGCTCTGCTCCAATGGAGCGGCAAAGATGAGAAGAGAAAGGAAAGCCCTGATTAAGAAGCAAGCAAATGAGATTGACAAAAGCAACAAACAATAATCAATGGCTCATTTTGTGTGCTTGTATTGTCCACAATAGTTCTTTTTACAACACATAGATAAGCTCTCTGTTGGTGAGACCTACACAATTTAGAGATGGTCAATTTCATGAATAAGTTGTGATGTATGTGTTTAAATATGCAGTCACTGGGTTGACAAACATTTTAGACTTTTTTGTACTCTAAAGTTGTTGCTTGATTATGTGAGGTCATTGCATTTTCAAATGTGTGGTTTTACTGCTAAGTACCAAAAAAAGCCCCCAAAAAGTCTAAATGCGAATGAATTAGACACCTAATTTTAATTCACATACAACCCTTTCTTAGAAACTACTTCTGTGATTTATTTGGTTGAAGAATATCTGTGATGGAAATTCAAGCCGATATTCTTAACACTTTTTTGTGTTTCTGTAATGATTTATTTTAGTCTTTGGAGGACGTTTTCCTTCTTTCAGGACTACAAGATCAAACATTTAGTTTTTTAACCTTTCTTCCTGAGGCCTTTGGCAGTCATTAGAACACTGAATAAGCCTTGGTTATACTCTTAAAGCGATAGCTTATGGTTAATATTCTTCTACGGTCAGTTCAGTGATCTGTCTATTATGATTGTGTCAATTTCTTTAAACCTCATTGGACAAGTACTGATTAAATACTTACAAACAATGGGTCTCTGTAGACAACTGCTTTAATCTTTTTTCAGTTTTTTGAAGAAAGATTGTGAGTTGGGATGTTTCTGACAAGGTTTATTTGAAACTGGTACAGCACATGTTTTCTTCGATCATGTAGGAACATAGTCAATATTATGGATGCCCTTCCCTAAGACAAATAGCACATTTATTTTCTTCAATTGTTTGAATAAATAGCTTAAATTTGTATTTTTTCTGTGTGGAATTTACAAACAATTAAAGTAAATCAGTTTCCTTCTCTGTGATTTAATTCTTATTTTCTGGTTTTGCATTTATAAAAACCTTTGCATGTGCAGTGGCATACATGGGGGAGAACGACCACACATCAGTCATTGCAGTAATACATGGAAAACACATTATGAACTTTCTGTAAGAGAATGGGGATACATTAGAATTGTGCCTGTTGAACCTCAGTGATCGGAATGAATGGTTCAGCCCCAGACAAGACCACGATGTGCAAATAACTGTGACTTACAATTAAACTGAAAAGACGATGTTTGAGTGGAGTGTGCACATGGACACGAAATTGGGGTGTCAAGGCACTCCAAAGTGAACTTTTATGCACTCGACATTTAGGCCAGAAAAAGGCATACCTGGACAAATGCAACTCAATTTATCTATGTCCCCGTTTAAACCTGATCCCGAAGTTGCTCTGCCCTGGACCCCTATATTGTATCTTCGCAACAGTACAGTGAAGATACTTGTAAGAATGTAGGAATAACTGAGGATGGTTAGTACTCACTCCCCAGCGAGATGTATTTAATATTTTTGCATTATGCATTTTATAAGTTGCTGTGAAGTACTTTTTTCTTTCAAATAAAAGCTGTCTGGACAAATCATTATTAACTGATGATACTTTTAACTTGCTCTTCAGAATCTAACCTATCCCATCTCACTGAGTAAGCCAAGGGCTGCTCAACCTCATGACCCTGAAGGCCAAGTGTCACAGGAGTGTACTTGGTTTTCAGCTTTGGGTTCAGCAGTACGATGAAGCACCAGAATACCATAGGTGAAAGGCTTTCATGATTACAATTTGAATTCACTACTCTGTGATTATTACTTTGGGACTCCTGAAAAAGTTCCCATCTTTTTGCCACACAACTCATTGTGTAGGTATCCTGTCCATTTAGGTTTCTGATTGTACAATTATTTCATTTGTCATGCATTAATCAATGTGTTTGGGCCCTGGATAGAATCCCTGAAAGGGAGACCTCATAAAATAGAATACTTTATTGCTAGTTGATAGTCTGGACGGTGAAGGCAAAATCATATTATGAAAAACAGTAAGTATGGGAATTTTAGGAGTGGGATTCAAATGACATTTTAATTAATTGAACATAGCACTGAATATATTCTATTCTATGTGGAGACGTCTAAAAGGAGATTTTCAGACATGACCCTCCGTAATTGACCTAACACTACACTAATATTTATAGAAGTTGCTATGAAATTGAAGCTTGCCTTTTATAAACTTTGAACCTGCTTCTCCTATACTGTATTAGCTTCTATCTCTTAATGCTGGCCCTTGCAGTCTTCGATCTACCTCACTCCATTTCTATGGTTGAGTGCTCCGTCCCTACTGTAATCTCTCTTTGGACTTTTAAACACTTCCATGTCACGCCTGTCACTTTCATTGGTTCGTGGGCTTGCCTTCTAAAATCCGCTTGATTTCATTAGTACAAGGCATGCATCAGTCATGCCTTTTCCGGTGTTTAGCCCTCCTCGAACTCACCGGCCACCTACTGAAAACATACAAGGCTCCATGTTTTCAGCCTGGTTTCTGCACTACTTTATCTTTTTATTTTCCACACAGCGCGATCACTCTGGGTTTTACATAGAACAATTGCGCTCAGTTTTTTGGTTTTCAATTTCAAAACAATTAGGCTGGGTTTTACATAGTGCGATCACGCTCTTTTTTTTCTTTCAATTTATGTGGCAAGAAAAGTCGGGTTAGGAGTTAATAGCTCTAATTCGAGCAAACGCGAGACCTGTTGCACTGCAAATGGTTGTTTGTCTTGGTATGTATATCAAATGCATTGCGTTGCCTGAGTAATCATCTTGAAATGTCTTCTAACAAAAATATGGTTTAAATGTCAAACAGTAAAGTGAAAAGGTGGAAGAACCTTGGCCTATCAAAATAAGATAATTATTTTTAGTGTAGCTCCATTTCATGAACATAATGTGCATCATTGTTAGGACTGTTGGAGTTAAAAGGACCAATGTATTTGGAGACAATGACTTTACATACCTGAGGCAGCTCACCTTTCACAAATTATGGTATCCTTCAATTTAAAATTTGCCAATGCAATTCAGCTCAGCTTCAACTAATTTTAATATATATTCTAAACAACGAATAAACCATAAAAACCAAAAAGAAAACCTTACCTTAAAAAGAGTTGTTCAGGCAATTGTTATTCAGGCACAATTGTTGTTTAGACAGTAGTTGTTCAGTAATTAGTTGTAGAGACTTTTTAGTTGTTTAGCAGTAGTGGTTCAGGCAAGTAGTGGTTTAGACCTAGTTGTTCAGGATGTTTCCCCAAGAATTGCACTTGCAATACTGTGTCACTTCACTTATGATATCTTATTGTGAGATCCAAGGGTTAAATATTATGTAAGCCTGAAGGGCTGCAGGAGACAATTGGAGAGGCAGATTGTTTTCTCTATGACACCCTTAGGTTTGCAGTCTACCTACTACCCCCATTTCTTTCATATTTATGCCCACCCACTCCAAACTCTTCTGATATTGAGCGGAAGTTACCTACTGAATTTGTGGGCATTCTGCAATTTTGCTCAGGACTCAGAGTTGAGGGCTGGCTTGTTCCCTGAGTCACACAGGAGTCCCATGACATCAATGACATGACGTGAACTTTACTTGGAAAGTTTTATGGCTGTGCTAATCTTGCCTAAGTTTCACTCATCATTATGAGGAACAATTAACAAAATGTTTTTACATTGTGTAAGCAAGCTACAGGTTGATATATTTTTGTAGAAGCAGTTAGTATATTTCTGTGCATTTTGGAAGGTATAAGAATCGAGGCACAGTGGGAAGATATAACTTGCCAAGAATCACACAACGACATCCACAGAAGTAGTTGGAATGATAACATAGATTTTAAGGGTCTATAGTCAGCAACTTCATCACTAAGCTATTATTGTCTAAACATTTTTACCACACATTTCAGGAATATATGTTCCTGTTACTTTTATTAACAGTGCTATTGTTTTGTATTTCTCTAATACATTAAACAAGCAATTACTTCTTCCATGACTTTATGGGCTTTGAGTTCAAGTTCTTCCTGGACTTTTACAAATCATGAGTATAATATCTTCCTAAAGCTCATACAGGGGAGGTAATTTCTTGTCTGTTTAAATACTAGAATTTATCTCAACAAACCATTATTCAAAATCTATGTTCAGGACATTAGCAAACTAATATTTTATTTTTATTTCCAACTGGGATGCAAGAATAAATACACAATAGTGGTATGATTCTGAAAGGATGTCCTATTTTAATCTGATCTAGAGAGCAAATTGAAGCGATACGTGTACCAACAATTAGTTCTTAAACATTCACACCAACTGACCAGTACATAATTGAGTGCATTGTCATATCCCTGTGCTATCATGTAAATGTTTTTGTGTGTGTGTATGTGTGTGAAAAATGTTACAAACAATGCGACAGATCTTATTGGGTCAATGGACAGACTCTGGGACCCATTACCAATCAGGCAGTTTTATGGCTGGCATTCCTCCCTCTCCCGGAGTTACCATCTAGAGCATCAGTAACTACTTAAGAAGGATGGAAATACTCCAAATTAATTGATTTTGGGAAACAATTTACAGGAATTGATGTTTCAGCGCTGATTTCTTTGTGTTTGCCTGGCATGTCAAGCAAAGTTTTCTGCTGCTTTCCAAAGCCAGGCATGCTCTGGATCGGTGGAGCCACAACAGATTATGCAATCCCGATGGTGCCGGTAATTCCAGTTACTGGCGCCATTGGGATTACCAGGGCATTAGAAATTAAGCGTATTGTGTTTTGAAAAGCTCACTGCATGAAAACGGGTAAAGTGATTGGTCGTCTAGGATCTCACGAATGTGCATTAAAATTCTTTGAGACATGTCTCTGCATAAACAATATCACAGCACCCAACGTCATTTAATCAGGGCCATAAGATACCAAACAGTTCTTCATTTCTGTCATTGCTCTGTTCAGCGTGGCTTGATTGATTATATTAACAAGAAATTTGGTATTAGACTACTCAAGTGCTTATGTACATTTAAGGGACTGGCAGGAAATGTTCCTAAAGTCAAACGGAAAATGCTCATCTAAATTAATGAGGCAAGACTGTCTTTTATTTGAATACTACACTTATCTTGAGACTCTCATTTGGAAAATATGAACTAAGCTTTTACCCCAAGGGCAACAGTAATGACTTAATATACAGTAACACTTGTGTCCGTTTTTGTTTTAAGTAAAGACAATTTATTTTCATTATGTAAAATATATAGGTGCAGCTGATGGTCTACAATGAAGACCTTAAACATGTCTGTCGCATGTTTTTGCTTAGTTGAGACATTTTATGCTTATTCATTTTATTTATCCTGTTCCATTTTAAGTTAAATTATCATTAGAAGTAAGGAATCTGTTCACAATAAATGTGAAATCAACTTAAAAATGGGATCATTTTGCTCAAATCCTTTTTTGTTGATAATTTTACTAAAGATTAAATGATACATAGTCTGTGTACGTGGCACAGCACCCAGAGGAGAGCTCACTGAATTACTTCTTCTATAGTATAACTTGGTTGACCGACTTGATTAATGCTGAACACCACTTAACTTTGTTGCCTGGTTCAATTCTGACCATTCATATCTGTTTGCGCGTCGGTCCTTAATAAATAAACTTACAAGGGGACGCGTTAGGTTCATGAACCTTTTGATTCATTTAAGGTGTTCTTACTATAGCTCTAGTACAGAAACAGTAATCAATACACAACAATCTATAATCATTAATCAAATCAAAAATCAATGGAGTCAACAAATAGCACACACCATGACTGAAAGGTCATGAATAAACCATACCTTTAGTAAAAGCTTAGTAAGTTTTGTTTCCCTTATATTAACAAATACTAAAGTCCTGAATCATAATCATCAACTCAAATCAAACCAATTTAATAATGCTTGTTAATCAACAAGTCGTGAGAAACATGATCTAATCAAAGCCTGAATCAAAAGACATTCCAATGCATCAGCACAAATCATTAGTAAAACCCATTTCAGCAAGGCTAAGATATCCATAAATTTCAGCAAAATAGTCCGTCAACCATTTGTCTCTGCAATTTGTCAGTCGTCATGTGAATAACCTCCACTAACCCAGATTAGCATCAGCATGTGGAGCTTCATGCAAAACGATTTAGAACACACATTTGGAAAACATCTACATAAAGAAAGTATTAAGACAGAGCAGTCGGTACCTAGAAACAAAAGGCCTAAAGATGCAACTCAGTCATTGTCATATATACCTATCCACGGTATGGGTCAGCAAGCAGAATCAGTCTTCGTCCTCAGGTCATCAATCGATCAGCAAAACATCAGGCTCTCAGTGAGAGAGTATGAGCCCAATGACAGAATCTCGAATCTCTTCCAAGTCTCTTCTTCTCGACAGCGGTCTGCCTAAAAAAATCTGAATAATTATCCTCTGTCACGTTGTTATATCAAAGTCACCCAAACTATCCCCTAATTTCCAATTGGTCAATTAATCGTACTTTATTACTCTGTCCAATGATGTCCATATACCAAGTCTGTGAATTCTAATATTTCACAGTTCACATGTCATTGATTGGTTCACCTTACGATGTTCTCATCATCAGGTATTGAATTTGTTGCATCTTTATCTTCAGTCAGTGTCTTCATTGTTCGCATCCTGGGAAAGAACCCTTTGCACATTTTACACACAAATCGTTACTTTGCAAGAGACCTCATCTCCTGTCTGTCGGTTCCCATAGAAAGCTTCTGCTAAGCATTTATGAAAACAATGAGCATCTCACAGTTAGTTCACTTTGTGAGCATTTTTCTTAAACGCTAAGAAATACAGCTTCTGCCTAAGGCCTGGCACCTAGGCCAAGACATTAACTAAGTTAAGGACTATAATTAATAAGCAAGAACATACCTTATAGTCCTTAATATGACATATTACTACATTAACCTAATACATTTTCAGCATTTCCATGTGTATTACTAATTATTTAGTGCAATTCGTGAACACTGTTGGCCATTCTCTGATGTCACATTTTCAAATGTGCACATTATGTTTCTACATTATTCATTTTTCTACATGTCATTCAAAATACGAAAACATTAATTATTATTTCTATTTAAGACATCTGCTTCAGCAATCCCTCCTCTGATGACTAAATGTGTCATCACACCAAATTTACCACCCACAATTTTACAATGCTATTTCTTCTATATTTTGTTTTCTCCTTGAGTTTTCTCTACATATTCTTTCCCTATTTCTTTCTTCCCTCCTCTGATTATTTTTAGACCTTTTTAATGTAATTCTTTTACATCATTTACATAATCCCCATATTCCTAGTAGTCAACCTATAACAATTAATATTCCCTGTATAATTTTCCATAGCACCCCATTCCAAATGTTACTAAGGCAATTTCCCACTGAAGCAAACCCCTTACCAACCTTTTCCCAAACACCTGGTTCATTCAATTCCTTCAAATCACTACTTGCGTTAGTCAGATTAGTAAGTAAGTCTCCTATCTCTTTACTGTTGTTAGGAATGTAAGAGCGACAATGCCTAGAGTTATTCATTTTACAGACTCTACCATTTTTTGCTAAAAGAATGTCTAAAGCAAGACGATTTTGAAGAGTTCAGTATCTATCAGGAGTATAGCCCCTGAAAAATTTGTCAGCATGTTATCTACAATAGTAGACAACTTTGAATCTTGATTGAATTTAGGATGACTCCCCCTGAAGGAATCACTGCACCAAATATATCGCCCACTATCGCAGGAGATTACTCTATCCTCTTATGATGTAATTCAGAAACTTTTTCAAATCCTCCATCTGGTAAATCTTTGGGAATACTTTGCCCAAATAACATGTCCCATACCATCCTCTTGGAAGACGGTAATAAGCATTAAGTCCACAAATATAATATATCCCCGGAATCGCAGGGTCCTGGCCATTCAACATAAATGTCCATTTACTCTGAAACAAAAACACATGCCTACATTCACTCGTACCCACAAATAATGTGTGAGTGTGCGATTTTGGCCTGTATATACAAAGCTTCCCTATGTGTAATTCATCTAAAGCTAATTTCCCTTGTGTTTTAAATGCAGTGTAAGCATAATCATTTTTGTAAGTCCTTTTCTCTAAACCTTTTTCTAATTTCTCCTTCAGTGCCTTTCTCCTGTCATCAGTATGATCTAAGAAGCTTTTCTCTAAAGTTGTAAGCAAGCATGTAAGATTATTCTTGTGAGCATAAGCTGTCCCAAATGTTAATGTAGGTTCAAAAGAATACTCTAACACTGTCATAATCCTCAGCTACTCTACTCAAATACCTAATAATAGGAACAAATGAAAACACAACATCATAGTTAGAATAGAAATATTGAATGTACTCCTGGTTATAGAACCTTGTTAGTAGCAGACTACAACTTATCCTGTATGTTAATGGAAGACTATGGTAGGTGACTCCTTACTCAACTGATGAGGGGATCTGGGAATCCTTTGCATCCGTCTCGACATACTCACTCAACAAGCAATAGAAAACATTAGAAGAAAGTACTCCTAGAGCATTAGTAAAGTCATGCATATATTTCTCATCTGATTTAAATCTTTCGAAGGCCATTAATATAGTAGACTCAAAAGCAGAAGTATGGTTGACTCCTTTCGCATTAAGAACAGACATACCCACAGTCAACACTATAAACAAAATCCCACACAGAATTGCCAAACCAATGCTCATATATTTATAGCACCTAGCATCCCTAACCTGCTTATCTACATTAGCCATGATCTGTAAAGAATCAGAAAGCAGTAGTATCTTAGAAAACGTGCAGGGACAGTCAAAAATAGTCAATTCTTTCAGCAGTTCAGTTTCACTTCCAGAAACCCTTTGTTTTCTTTTTTTTTAAATATATTTTTAAATACCCCTCCCTGGCCCCATTTTCCTGCATCAACTCCATTTCCAGGTTACAGTCACTGTTCCGGCAATGCCCCCAGGGCGACAACTGAAACGTTCGCGTCTAAGCCAGCACATTTTAATGTTCTAGTGATTCCGATCCTCAGCTACATCTGACTCCTCCGATGATGTGACTTGTTCCTGGGCAACAATTTGTGGGTCTTTAAGGCAATCCAGGAGGTGGTCCCATTGCTGCGCCATATCTGCATTCCCAGCCCCCTTTGCTGCCTCCTGATGCAAAACCCTCCCTTCTGCCTCGGCCCACTTAACTAGTGTGTCCCGCCATCTGATATTTGTGTGCCCCTGGGGTCCTTCCAGTGCATTGTGATCTCCCTTTTAGCAAGGATCAATGCCAGGTCAATATATTTAGTTGTAGTTCTCCGTGAGTGGGGTCTGGGGAATCCCCCCAATAAGGCCACTATTGGGGAAGACCTGAGCCTCCTGTCCATTACTGTTTTTACGCTATGCAAAACCTTATCCCAATATTGCTCCAGTGTCCTGCATTTCCATAACATGTGCATCAGGTCTGCTTCCGGTTCCGAGCACTGGGGGCATGTACTATTCAACGTTTTGTACATCGATGCTATCTTGGCGGGGCTAAGGTATGCTCTGTGGTATATGTATAGATTAATCAGTTTAAAAAGGCCATTTCTGGATACCGTGTTTATATGTGCTGTGATTTTCCCCCACTGAGGTTCATCTATGGGTTCCCCAATATCCTCTTGCCAGAGGGTCCGTAACCTATCAAGAGGGAGTAGAGTGTCTTTATGTAAAATTTCATACAGTGTGGATACTACTTTCTGATATCCCCCTATTGTGCAGAGAGCCTGGCATCCCGCGTGAGCAGGAGGTTCCCTTGAACCCTGTTTCCAATGTCGCTGTATGAGTGCTATGAGTGATCTATGCATAAGAAACAACCCCGGCAAGACTCAAAATTGTGCCATCAGTGCTTCAAAGGACATCAGTTCCCCATTGCAGAAAATATCCCCAATCACAGAGATTCCATACGTCGCAAGTCTTGTGACACTCGCAATGACATCTCAACAGGGAGTATATTCAGGCAGGCCAGCGGCAATTCTGGTGAGTATGGGGATGTGGTTCTTGTGCATTGCAAGCTGCATTTCCAGCAGGCGCGCATTACCTGGAGGTCTGGCGAACCCACCACCTGTTTCCCACCAGAGTCAGGAGTATCCCCAATAGGGTTGTGACCGTGCATCCTACTTGTTGCCCCCTGGATATATCGGATTGTGCTGTATTCCATGTTTTTGCCAGCCACTGTATTTGGCATGCTAGGTAGTACATCTCAATGTCTGGTGCTGCCACCCCCCCTCCGCAGGGGGTCTCTGGAGTTTATGCAAGGCTAGTCTGTGTTGTCCTGGCTCCCAGAAAAGGCTAGTAATTACAGAGTCAATCTCCCGGAAAAGCGGGCGGGGGACCAATATAGGAAATGTCGAGAAGTAGTACATTAATCTAGGCAGAGCTATCATCTTTACCAGCACCACGCGTCCGGCCACTGATAGGGGTAATGTCCTCCAAAACTGGGCATCAGATTGCAATTTCCAGATCGCTCTGTTCACGTTACCCTCCAGGAGATCCACCGGGTCATGATAAATATTAACACCCAGATAGCGGAAGGTGGTCGAGGACCACTCCAAACCCCAGGTGTTTGTGACTCGGGGTGTCCCCTTATTTAATGGAAAAATTTAAAATTTATGCCAGTTTATACGCAGACCCGACATATCCCCAAACTGCTCCAGCAAGTCCATGGCTCCCGGTAATTCCCTATCTGGGTCCTTCAGAAATATTATCATTTCATCCTCGTAGGGTGCAATTTGGTGAGGCTGATCCCCAACAGTTAGTGCCTTGTAGTGCCTCCCGGTTCTAGCCATCTGCGCCAGTGGTTCCATCGCAATGGCAAATAGCAAAGGCAACCGCGAGCATCCCTGTCTGGTGCCCCTGCCTATCTTGTACGAGCTCGAGATTGTTCGGCCCGTGCGAACACGGGCCGTAGGGGTTGAGTACAGCAACTTCATCCATTTAAGAAATTCCTGACCCAGGCTCATCTGTTTCAGTATTGCCTCTAGATAGTCCCATCTAAGACTGCCAAACGCTTTTTCAATGCCTCCTGCTATAATTGCAGCAGTGCATAGGTTCGAGGATTCTGATTGTAGTATCTTAATCAGTCTCCTTATGTTGAGGGCAGTAGTGCGTTGTGGGATAGATCCCGTTTGGTCTGGGTGGATCAATTTCTGCATGTGGGGCAATAGTCAGGATGCGGCTAAGTATTTTATAGTCCATGTTAAGCATGGATAAAGGGCGGTATGAGCTCACGTCTGTGGCCGGGCGAGCTTGTTTCCGAAAAGGGATCACAATGGCTTCGTTGGTGGATGAAGGAAGCTTTCAAGCCCACAGCGCCTCTGAATAGAGTGCACTCAACTGCAGTGCCAGGAGGTCTGTGTAAGCATAATAGAACTCTTCGGGCAGCCCGTCCGCCCCAGGCACCTTTCCTCTTGCCATCACCCCCACCGCCCCAGCTACCTCCTGAGGGGTTATTGCTTCTCCCAGTTCCTGACGATCATCCTCCTCCAGGACAGGAAGCTGGAGATCTCTCAGGCTTTGCAGCTGAGCTCGGCCCAGGGAGCCCGTCGGGGGGGCGAAAAGTGGCGAGTAGTACTCAGTGAAGCTAACATTAATGTTGCTTTGCCCGTAGAGTCTCTTCCCAGCCGGGTCTATAATCTCCATCGAAAAGGAGTGCTGTCTCGGCGGTGCCGAGAGCCAAGCCAGTAATGCTCCTGCTCTATCTCCCTCTGCATGCCGTCTGGTGGTCATGGCGCCCGGCTCGTTGTGTAGGAGCTGTCACGTCTCTCCCTCCAGGGGATCACCGGGGATCCAGCCCTCCAGTGGGCACCGCGTCAGGCCCCCCACTATGGGCTCCCAGATCGTGCCCCTCCGCAGGCCACTCCGCCCAGGCCCAGTATCTGCGCCTCCAGGTCCGGGTGCCAGGGTGTGGGTCCAACCCTCTCCTCCTCCCCCTCCTCCTCTCATGGGCACTAGCTCTCTGCTCTCTCTCCGGGGACCACTAGGCGGCCCCCCCTCCAGCCACAGCCCGGGGCCCCCAGTTCTCCTTTTCTTCAGGAGGAGGGCTAAAGGTCTCCAGCCCCCCCTCGGCCGTTACGCACAGGTCTCAGCCCAGGCCCCAAAGCCACCGCCAGCCGCAGGACCCCCGGACTGAGGCTGGCCAGCGCCCACAGGGCAGTTCTCAGGAAGGCCTCTCCAGGGCCTTCTTCGACACACTGTGCGGCAGGAGCGACGCAGCAGTGGCAGCTTACCTCGTCTCCGCGCCCCCGTCTAGGCCGCCTCTCCGGTGCTGGGTGTTCCCTCGTGACGCCGTCTGCTGCATGCTCCACCGTGCCTCTCCAGCCCCGATTCGGCTTGGCTTAGCTCAGCTGTCTCAATCAACCAGCGGTCTTCCGCCTATCATTGGCGGATCGGTCTCTTGCTCCGGGGCCCTAGTGCAGGATCTCAGGGTCGCCAACTGCATCTCCGGGCGCCGCTATCTTGCCCTTTCGTCCTCCCTCATGAGTCGGGCTGTCCCTTGCCACCGGGCCACCCAGGATCCCCGCCACGAAGTTCACGAAGGCCACCAAGAGTTCTGCAACTCTCTCCGATCCCACTCTGGTTAATTCCGGAGGTCGGGTGACAGGATAATTGCTGGATGGTTGGAGGCCGCCGAGAGCTCTGCTTTACGCGTGCTGCTCCATCGGCCTCAAGCCACGCCCCTCTTCCAGGAACCCTTCTTCTTGTCAAAATCGGTTAGCAGCTTTGTCAAAATCAGGTTTCAAAGTCAAATCAATGTCTTTTACGAATACTTTCATCAGTCTCTTTCGCAAAGATATTTCTTAGATTGTTTCAATGGTTCAGTTCATTGATTTTTTTTTTTTCCGGTAACCTCAAAATATTGATTCAGAACTTCCCTATCTAAACAAAAAGACATAAACTCTTGTTGCCATTCGTTTGTAGTTGCATACGCCCATTCAGGACCTGCGTATCTTCGACTTGCTATTCTCTTTCTTTTCAACTTTCGATCACAATTTAACTCTCCTTAACTTAATTCCTCTTTTCTCATAGTATCTACTTCTTCCTCTATTGTTGGTTCGACTATCCCCTCTTTCTCTTTTTTCACTTGTGAATTTGGCCAGTTATCTCCTTTTCTTGTACTTTCTGTCAAGATCCTCTTCAGGACTGAACCTGAATCCTTATCTTTTTCTGTGGTCTCTTTTGATGGACCTGCAACTGGTTCAGGAGGAGTCGGATCACTTTGACTTTGATCCACCTCAACTCTTTCCCCTTCTGGATCTGACAATTGCTCTCTTTACCTCTCGGAATTGTCTGCCTCTAGGAGAACTCCTGTAGTACTAGGCTCTCCTGCTGGTTCAGTTGAGATAGGTTCTTCGGTACCCTCCTGGAGATCTCCACCTTCGTCTCTTAAAGGAGTGATAGAACCATCCTCAATGAACTCAGGCTCAACTTCAGTTCTTCCCTGCTCCTGCTCCTGTTCCGGTGCTGTAATTTGTCGCACAGTTGTTGGTACTTTCAACAACGCTTCCTCATGATCCGGTGGACATGCCACTTTCTTTGTGTGACTCTTGTTCGGTATCCCAGCACACTTCACAGCAGTCATAGTCATTAAAATTACTTGAAGCAGTCCCTTCCAATGGGGCTCCAAACACGTCTTGCGCACATGTTTTCGACAAGAAACCCAGTCACCAGCTCTCAGGTTGTGCCCTGGATCATGGATCGGTGGTAGTGTGGTGGCCTCCACCTGCTGAGCGAAAGAGCGGACTACATCAGCCAGACCCTTGCAGTAATCCAACACCATATCATCTGTAATGTTCACAAGTGCATTTGCTGGAACTGCTGGCAAACTTGTTGCTCTGCCCATGAGAATCTCATGAAGCGATAATCCTGTCTTCCTGTCAGGTGTGTTTCTCATAGACATCAACACCAAAGGCAATACATCAGGCCATTTCAGATTCGCAGCTGCACACATCTTTGCAATTCGTGACTTCAAGTTACCATTCATCTGCTCCACTAGTCCTGATGCTTCAGTGCGGTAACTACAATGCAACTTCTGTTCAATGCTTCACACAACAGTTTAATCTCCTCGTTACTAAAATGCATACCCAATCTGATTCTATAGAGATCGGAAATCCGAAACGCGGTATCAGTTCCCTAAGCAACAATTTTGCTACTGTGAGGCTATCATTTCTCCATGAAGTGTATGCTTCAATTCAATGACTAAAGATGCACACAATCACCAACACATATCTCAAACCTCCACATGCAGGCATCTCAATGAAATCCAATTGCATTCTACTGAATGGACCTCCTGCTCTTCGAATGTGGCTCAAATTAACCACTGTCCCTTTTCCCGCATTTAATTGCTGACAAATCACACATCGATGACAAACTGCTTCAGCTGCCTGTCTAAACTTGGGGTTAAACCAACCAATTTTGAAAAGACGTACCATGGCATCCCTTCCATTGTGTGCCTGACCATGATAGTACCTTGCCATCTGAGACAACAGGCTATTCGGTAAAACCAACTGACCCTCTTCTGAAACCCACATCTTGTCTCTGAACACACTTCATTTTGCTCCATGAACGTTTCTCCTCTTTGTCGACATTACTCTGCAAAGATTTTAACTCCTCTAAAGTGTTGATCACCTTTAATGTAAAACTTGTACATGTAGTGTCCTCTTCAGGTAACAATTCCCACTTGTCTTCGAACAATATACAGTTCAATGCATAAGATCTTGCGACTTGATCCGCATGCCCATTTCCTAGTGACACATAGTCCTGTGACTTTAGATGTGCACTGCATTTCACCATGGAAATTTCTTCAGGGAGTTAAATCGCATATAACAACTCCTTTATTCGCACACCATTTCTCACTGGTGATCCAGTAGTTGTCAGAAAACCGCTCTGCGACCACAATTGACCAAAATCATGAACTATTCTGAATCCATATTGGCTATCCGTGTAGATAGTGACTCTCAATCGAGCAGAAACATGGCACGCCCTAGTAAGAGCAACAAACTACGCTACTTGAGCAGAATACACTTCTCGTAGCCAGGAAGCTTCTAAGGTACCTGTAATTATGCACAGTGCATATCCTGCTCTGTGTCCCTGTGCTGTCTCTCAGACAAGAACCATCAACGAAAACAATTTGGTCATTTTCTTCCAGTCGGGTATCTCTAATGTCAGGTCTCGGTTTTGTGCATAATTCAGTCACTTCGAGACAATCATGTTCAATGTCTTCATTTTTCTCAATTTCAGTAGTATCACTTGGAAGTAAAGTTGCCGGGTTCAGCACTGTACATCTTTTCAGTGTCACATTTGGGGCACCCAAAGTGCTCATCTCATACCTAGTCAACCTAGCACCAGTCAAGTATTGGGTTTTTGTCCTTATCAGTAAAATCTCAATCGAGTGAGGGACCATTACAGTCAGGGAATATCCCATCACTACTCCTTCACACTTCGAAAGACTCTGACCAACTGCAGCAACTGCACGCAACAACCTGGTAAGGCTGCTGCATCTGGGTCCAAGGTAGCTGAAAGAAATGCTACTGGGTGATAAGCACCTCCATGGACTTGAGTCAAGACAGACAATGAACTTGCATCACGCTCATGACAAAACAATGTGAAAGGCTTCGTGTAGTCAGGCATACCCAATGCTGGAGCCCTGCACAAACTCTCTCTCAACTCTGTGAACGCTTTTATCTCATCTTGGTCTAGCACCATGGGATCAGTGACATCCTTATGAGTCAGCTTCTGCAAAGGTTTTGAAATCTCTGAAAACTTCAGGCTCCATTGGTGACAATAGCCCACCATTCCCAGACACATCCTAACATCTCTCTGTGTAGTCGGGGGTTTATTTGCAATATCATTGTAATACTTTCTCTGGATATTTTCCTCGACCCTTTCTCAATCTGGTGGCCCAAATACTTCACTACCTTCTGACAGTACTGCAATTTCAATGGTGACACTTTTATGACCATACTTTCCAAAATGATTCAACAGGGCAATTGAGTCGTACTTAAACTCGTCCCTTGTCCTGGATGCAATTAACAAATCATCAATGTACTGCACCAGGGTTGTTTGGAAAGGCAATTCTAATGATTCCAAATTCTTTTTCAAGATCTGGTTCAACAAGGATGGTGACTGTGTATCCTTGAGGAAGTCTACACCAGCAGTAACCTCTATTTAAGAATTTTAAAATTGAAAAGAAATTGACTATCCTCATGAAGAGGCACAGAAAAGAATTCTTGTGACAAATCAAACACTGTGAACCATTCTGCATCACATGGAATCTGGAACATTATTACAGCTGGATTGGGCACTACGGGACAACATTTGACAACAATGTCATTTATTTTTCTCAAATCTTGAACAATCAAACCGTCCCACATGGCTTCTTCAAACCCTTTATTGGCGAACTACATGGGCTGCTCAACACCTCCTTCAAGACTCCCTGCTTCATAAAGTCTGCAGTTATCTGAGTCACTTTCATTAGGACATCTTTGGGCATATTGTACTGTGGAAGCTGCGGAAACACTGCATTCGACTTCAAGGTAACTTTAATTGGCTCCACTCCCTTGATTAAACCCACTTCTTTCCCCGTCAAATCCCATACGTTTTCTTGCACTGTTCCCTGCAAATCAGAATGCAGTTCTCCCACTGTGAACATCGGGAAAAACTCTAATCAAGGGATATTCCTCGTTTGTAGTTTCGCACTCAGTTTCTGGGGCTGGGTCTTCCTCATCATCACTATTCATCTGGATCTCAATTCCATCAGTTGAACAAGTAATCAGACATTTTGTCTTACACAGCAAGTCCCTTCCCAAAAGGGATACCGGACTCGAATCGCAGACTACAAACTTATGCATGCCCTGGAAATTACCAACTTCAACTTGCACTGGATCTGTAATCGAATTCGTCAAATACTGATTTGCTACCCCACAACCTGAACTGTTCTTCCTGAAAGGAGCAAATTCAGAACTTCTGCACTTCTCACAGTAGAGAATGTAGCTCCTGTGTCTACCAGAAATGAGACTCCTTGGCCCATCACCTTTCCTCTCACACAGGGTCCTCTCTGATCTACTTCTAGAGAAGTTGCAAGCACATATGGCTCCTCATCCGAACTGTCACTCATCCAGGCACCATTTATTTCATTCTCACTGTTTAATGGGAATTGTTGCACTGCATTACTATTTCTGTCTTGTCTCTGACCTGTGACCTGTTAAAGAAGCATCATCTGTTGCTGTTCCATCGGGGCTTGAGGTATCTGCATTTGCTTTCTCGGTACCATGGGAACCTGCTTCTGCATCGGCTGTAACTGTGACACTTGTGCACGGGGCAATTGCACCTACTGCAATTTGCTTCACATTATTCAGAAAATTTGGATTTGGACCTCTTATTCTCAGTCCTCTCACATTTTGAAATGTCTTGACTTTGTTACCTTGCTGAACAACACCTTCCTGTACCATCATCGGACACTGCCGCTTCCAGTGCCCCACGGCTCCGCGAATGTGACACAGCAAAAGCTTCTTCATTCTCTGCACATCATTTTGAACCACTACTTTATTCAAATCCAGAACATGGTTCATATTGCTTCCGCGACCTCTAACTCTCATATGAGGCTGAAACATGACATTTCCCTGCTGTAGTGGCATCTGTTGCACAAAAGTTCCTTGCACTCCTGTTTGAGCTGCCTTAATCTGCATCACCATCGCCTTTTCTTTCAACTTTTTGTGCTTCAATTCAATCTCATCAATACAGTATTTCACATACTGCAACACCTCATCAATTGGCTTTGCCTGCCAGCAAATCAAATGACTCTTAATCATCTGACCTATCTCGGGTCTCAGTCCTTCCACAAATCTGAACACAAAATGCAGCATGTCTTTGCCCCTGTACTCCTTGAATGCCTTCAACAATCTCTCATAGTACGCATGTATCAACTCTTTTACTTCCTGCACTGTCCTATCAATCCTCTGCCAATCAATATTCTTGGGCGAAATCCTTGTCTTCAGGAACTAGATCACTGTATAGTAATATTTCATTATCTCAGGAGACCGTGCACCTGTACTTTTAGTTCTCTCCGGTTCACTTGTTGGCCAATCTACAGCTCTCTTACATTCGACCCATAAGTCAGCTGGAACCACTATCTCCAATAATGTGTTCAAGTACTCCCAGAAACACTTCACAAGCTGATACCACTTTACTGGCTTCTCTCTCAATTTTGGATAATTGATTGTAAATGACAGAATCACTTCTACTCCAAGGGACATGTACAAAATTTCCCCCTGGGATTTCCCTCATTGTTAAAAACTTTACCGGATCATTGTCCTGTTGTCCACTTTCAGATACCTCTAGAGAATCTCGTTTCCTTTTGTCTCTTTTCTTCACCCATCTGCCTTCCCACTTTTCTAATGCTCCCCAAACCTGAGCACTCTGCAATAATTCTTTAAGATGCACCTTCATTCCAGCTGACCTCATGTGTTCAAAATCTTTTGCCTCAAAATCTAATCTGTAACTTCTCTTCAAATGCTTCATTTTCTCAATTTCTATGACATGCTTCTCTGCAAAGTCTGCTAATATCTGGTGTACTTTGCTCACCTCCCTTGTGATCCTCAGACATAAGTATCTTAACTCTGCCTCTGTGTAGGACTCTAATCCATTCACCCCCATTGTTCCCTCGACCAGTTCGCCTGCTTCCATGCTCAATCTGACACAATTTATCTGCTCTACTCCCTTAGAAGTATTCTGTGGGGTATTCAGCTTATCTAGCCATTCAGTCAACTGTTGAGTGGTCAATCCCTGTAATGAAATGTTACTTGCGTTTATCGGTGGTACCTGCTGTACCACTGCACTCGATGTTTGCGGTGTCAATAGCTTCAAGTTCTGACCTGTACTAGGTCCATTCACAGCATCTGGAAGTGCAACAAGTGGACTGAGATCTAACAATAATCTCGACCCATCAAAGGTCTGACCCATAGAAGAGACTACCTGAACTTGCTCATTTGGTCCCCTCCTCACTAGGTTCTGGGACATCTCTCCTTGTTCACTCACGCTTGGTTTCTTCTGTGCAAATAATGGTACAGCTGGACCAACAGTAATCAGCAGCAAAATTCCATCTAGGGCTGCTATGGCACCTGAACATTGTGGAAGAGTAACTCCCATACTCTGATTTATAACCAGAGTCAAGTCTGACTGTGTCCCTGTCATTGGTGTAAACCTCGCCATCCCCTGTGGTTGTACCTGGGGCAGCAAAATTGGAGTCCGCTCAGTCTGAACCAACAGTGGTCTTGGAATCGCTTGCTCCGTAGGCACCACTAAGTTCGAAGTCATCTCTAAAACAGGCACATCATGATAAATTATTTGTATGGGTGGCGGATGCATCTGTGCCTGAACTACTGGAGCAGTCAACACATTAGGTCCTTGCACCCCACCCTGTATCTGGCTACTATTAACCTGCATTGTGCTCACTGTTTCCATCGCCTGTGCCGGAGCTGTTGTGTCAACACTAGTATTCGGACCATCATCATGCACAGCACACGGCGGTGGTCAATCTCTCAGTATCTGTGTAACTAGATCTTCAGCATCAGAGTCCTCCTCCACTATGGAAGACTTTCTCACTTCCTTACTCTCAGACGGCTGCTAATGCCTCAAACTGTACTGGTCTCGGAAGGGGCCTCGATTCATATAGCACCATCCGCAATTGCTCCAAAATTCTCAAATTGAACGTCCCACTCTCAGGAAATGCTAGGCTCCCATTTTTCTGTTAACTTGCACCATTGCTTTAACCAAAGACATGGCGCGACACCTCGCTCCTCCATTACAATGTAAGCCGGTGTATTCTCTGGCGGAGCAGGCTCTCCTACATTCGCTCTAATGTAAGTATTTCAAATTAGGGCACTCTTCAATGCCTTGAAAAACTTCATCTTTTCTATTTCTTGGTTATTCAACATCAGATCAGGAAATTACTTTTACTACCAAGATTCCTTTCACCCGCATTCTCAACCAATTGCCTCTCACGGACGGCTGCCAATCCGTGCGCGACCCTTCTCACTAACCGACCTATCCTGGTGCGGCTCCAATAATGTCACTCTCACACGTACTGCGGCTGACAAAGTCTTGCGGCTCGTCCTCCAAAAACTCAAATTCTCACAAAACTAATGCAAAATATTGGGAGCACTAATCAAAAATGAATAACAAACCTGCTGGTTTATTACAGGAAGGTAACACAAACGCTTCAGAAACCTTATGCGTTTTCACTGATGGCCCTTTTGCTTTTGCAGCTATTCTGTGGTTCTAAAAATTCTGGACCCATGTAATTTACTTTGCCACAGCAGTACGATTTTAGTATCAAAAGACCGATAATGACTAGTACACTAAGCATGAGCATTTTCGCTCAATTCCAGCAGCGTTTTCACCTCGAAATCGCCATTTTCGTCCTGCACTCGTGGCTCCCATTTTATACACGGCAGCCATTTTTAAAAGTTGCCCTCACATAGGCTTATAATACAGTCAGATTTGATTCCAAGGACACGTACACCTTGATTGACTTTTCTCTGACCTGGGCAAGCTGGAACCATTGCCTCAGGCCAAACCTGTTTGGTCAGTCCCTCTCCCAGTGGCCGAATCAGATAGAATCAAGGCACACCATGCCATAAAACCCTTATTATCGCTCACACACCCTGCCTAATCTTGCTCACACCTGCACCTGCTCTTTTCTTCTTCTTACTTTACGAGGGGGAGGTGCCCGTTTTTATTGGGGGTCCACACTTATCTGATGTAAAATACTAGGCCTTGCCGGGTAATTTATTATGGGTTGGATGACATGAAATATGAGGTTTCATCATGACACTGTTTTTTCCTTTGTAGTGAAAACATGTGAATGACCAACCAAAATGTCAAGAATGTTTGCCTGAAGCTTAAAAAACTGTATATAAGGAAACCTGACTTTGCATTGAAACACAGTCTCCTGAGAACATACAAACCGTGCTGTTGTACTTCTAGGACGCTTATTACTTGGCTGCAGCCAATAAATTCGATCTTTGACTTCACCTAGAAGACTCTGAGTTTCTGTGGTCTGAATCAGGAAAGTACCCGAGGTCTTTGGGTGTACCCTGGCACAACTGGGTTACCGGATCAGTACCGGTTCTGAAAAACCCAGTACCTCAATTCCTCTTTCTCAGTCTCCCAGATTCGCAAGCAAAATTCAACCTGCAAATTTTCCTCTCAACTGATCAATGGGTCTGTCCTGGTGCACATAAGACTCGCCAAATCTCAGTCGAAATTTCCTCTTGCCCGCTTTAACTCACACACTGACTCGTTGACCACGCCCGATCAACCTACTAAACCAGACAGATTACAACATACAACCAAGTGTCTCATACACTTTTCCAATATACTCAGGAGTCTTAGACCATGCAGGATCCGTACATCAACAACCACGTGGCCAATTTTTTAGCACAAAGCGCCACACACATATGAAGTTCAACGACTTTCCTACTCTCATACCACAGAGTACGGACACTCGTACTAAAACTTAATTTGGAGTATGCAAACTCCCTAAATCCTCCAATATGTCATTCTCCTGCGATTTCATAACCTGTGCAAGCTCAACCTACCTCTCTCCCTCTATCACTGGAACGCCAGGAACATACCCAATACTACTAGCAGGATCCAGGATCTGGGAAAGTAATTTCTGGGCTTAAAGGAACATCATTTTCTCTACAAGTGCCATTTTGAAAAACAAAACCCAAATTTCAATAATACTGAATTCTCTAATGGATCAATCTTTAAACTATTACCATAACTAGGGGCACCTGTCCATCAGTCTCCTAGCACAACTACTAACACCTGTCACTCAGTTCTGGACACATTTAGCAAGCTCTTAAGGAGATTATCCATCGGTCTACCCACCATAACGGTTAACACCTATCACTCTGTACCAAACACCTATGGCAAGCCCTTAAAGAAACAAACCATCAGTCTGCTACGATAACTGTTTGCACGTCGGTCCTTAATAAGTAACCTTACAAGGGGGCGAGCATAGGTTGATGAACCTTTTGATTAGTTTAAGGTGTTTTTACCATAGCTCCAGTACAGAAACAATAATCAATACACAATAATCTATATTCATTAATTTATGGAGTCAGCAAATAGCATGCACCATGACTGAAAGGTCATGAATAAACCGCTTCTTCAGTAAAAGTTTAGTACATTTTATTTCCCTTATATTAACAAATACTAAAGTCATGAATCATAATTATCAACTCAAATCAAACTAATTTAATAATGCTTGTTAATCAACAAATCGCAAGAAACATGATCTAATCAAAGCTTGAATCAAAAGGCATTCCAATACATCAGCACAAATCATTAGTAAAACCCATTTCAGCAAAGGTATGATATCCATAAGGTTCAGCAAAATTGTCCGTCAACCATTTGTGTCTGCAATTCGTCAGTCATCATGTGAATAACCTCAACTAACCCAGATTAGCATCCGCATGTGGGGCTTCATGCAGAATGATTTAGAACACAAATTTGGAAAACATCTACCCAAAGAAAGTATTAAGACAGCGCAGTTGGTACCTAGAAAGAAAAGACCTAAAAATGCAATTCAGTCATTGTCATATATTCCTATACAAGGTATGGATCAGCAAGCAGCATCAGTCTTGTCCTCAGGTCATCATTCGATCAGCAAAACATCAGGCTCTCAGTGAGAGAGGATGAGCCCAATGACAGAATCTCGAATCTCTTCTTCTCCCACCGTCACTCAGGATCTCTATTCTTGCAGTCTATCTAAGTTTCCTCTGTCACGTTGTTATATCAAAGTCACCCAAACTATCCCCTAATTTCGAATTGGTCAATTAATCGTACGTTATTACTCTGCCCAATGATGTCCATATACCAAATCTATGAATTCTAATATTTCACAGTTCACATGTTGTTTGGTCCACTTTACGATGTTCTCATCATCCGGCTCATCAGGTATCGAATTTGTTGCATCTTCGTCTTTAGTCAGTGTCTTCATTGTTCGCGTCCTGGCAAAGAACGCTTTGCACATTTTACACACAAATCGTTATTTTACGAGAGACCTCATCTCCTGTCTGTCGGTTCCCATAGAAAGCTTCTGCTAAGTATTTATTAAAACATTGAGCATCTCACAGTTCACTTTGTCAGCATTTTTCATTAAACGCTAAGAAAAATAGCTTCTGCATGAGGTCTGGCACCTAGGCCAAGACATTCGCTAATTTAAGGCCTACAATTAATAAGCAAGAACATACCTTATAACCCTTAATATGACATATTACTACATTGACCTAATACATTTTCAGCATTTCCATGTGTATTAATAATTATTTAGTACAGTTCATGAACACTGGTGCCAATTCTCCGAGGTCACATTTTTAAACATGCACATTATTTTTCTACATTTTTCATTTTTCTACATGTCATTATTCAAAATAGGAAAACATTCATTAATAATTTCTAATTAAGACGTCTGCTTCAGCATATCTATTAACACCACTGCCAAATTCACTTCTAACTTCAAACCACTTGCTAACACCAGATAGCATTCCCACTTACCTGGCCCGATTTCGTCATCACTAACCATCTAATCTTTACCAATTGCACAATTCTAACAGTTTGGATGCTTCCAGTTTCCACGTGGCTAAAAACAAACTTCGATACTGTCTAACCTCCACAATTCCATTGATAGTGAAGGTCACACTTTAGACTCCAGCTAGTTTCTCACATCATACGTCATTTCCTTTCTAAGTTCCACACTTAGTGTCATGGCTTGGCCCACTTTTAAGACCTACCTACTTCCTGGCATAAATCTAAGCTGATCTCTCCCTTATTAGCCAAACGACAAGTGGCCTTTTTTGCGACTGAGACTGGTCACACCATTAAGTCATGGCTAAATAGCCTGATCTTTTTTAATGATCAATCTGAAGTTTCCCACTTCTCACTCTCATCCGTCCAGACCTAAAGACATTTGGGTACCCTTTGATAATTTCTCCTAAACTCTGGACCACTCACGTCCCCAGGCCACAACTCACCATCATTGATGTGTGATGTTCGGTGTGGGGTTACCTCACCGTACAATTGGCCTCTCACAATGGAAGCCAAAGTGTTTGAAATTTTAATCTCCGCCTGACCTGCATTCTCTGTAAAAACATATAGTGATGCTACGATGTAATTTTTAAACTATGAATCAGGTGAGCCACACAATTTTACACTCCTTGGAGGTTCAGCATTCTTTTTTTTGCAGAGAAAACATTGTAAAAATCGCAACATTCTACAATTTCTTCAGTCTTGCAATCTCGACAAAGATCACACCAAATGTACACCTGTGTCAAATTAATAGTCAGTGGTAGGAGAACTGTTCAGCTGTTAATGACTTAACGTTATTAAGTTAAATTGTCTTTCTAAATTGAATTAGTTCTCTCATCTAGCTTCCCGTCGTTAATTTAGAGTTGGGCAGATGCCCCAACTCCAACTACGTCCTGTCCCTCCCTTCCATTGGTTACTTTTTCTTCCAATTTCAGAGTAGAGACCCTCAGGGTAAAATAAGAATTACCTGTATAAATGAATTAATGCAATAATAAATGAATGATAGTGACTTAATATAGCAGTCCGGTGGCCTCACAGAGGTGTTCCGGCAGAATCTCACCTAATTGTATTTGAAGTCATCTTAACATGTGTCGGATTAGCTGAATAGACACTTTTTAAGAGTTTTCCTGACCAGGGCAAGAGGCACAATTTTTCTGGATGAGGCAAATCAGGAATTCTAGATTTTAGAAGCCAGAAAACTGAATGATGTTCCACCACATCAGGGTCTTTTGATGTGCAGGATGGCCAGGAGATTTGTGTCAGATGAACAAAACGACGACCTGGTTTGTATCTTTACATTCGCTTGCAAATAAATTGAGGTCTGGTGGAGTGCCTTGTGACAAATGTATAAGATTTTGACAAGAATGTGCTTTTTTATATGGAGCCAGTGAATGAGGCATAGATGAAGAGATATGTGTTCGGACTTAAGAAGAGCAAAGCTAAGGCTGTGGTTGATTAGCAAAAAGTAGGGGGAGCCCAAAGTGAATAGCATCACAGCAGTTCATTCTAGAGAAAATAAGCAATAAGAATACTGGCTTCCTGCAAGTCAATGGAAGGCTGGGAAGTAGCTTTCCTAAGTCATGCAGAAGTAGAAAGCATTAAGCCAATAGTTTAGAGATTTGTTGGCAAAATGTCAAGTGCTGATCAATGATATCTGAATTAAGAGCAGGGGTAACTGGAAAAGGCACACCTTTCATACAGGAAGGCCATTAAATCTCAATACTAGGAGTCAAATTTCCATTTTTTTAGCACTGAGTTTTAGTTGATTGTTACCCATCCAAATATGAACGTAAGAAAGCCAATTTCTCAGTTCATTGCATTAAAGGGGTGAATCAAGAGAGAAAGAAAAGCCCAGCTGACTATCATCAGCATAACAATAAAAGCCTATCTCATGACTCTTGATCATGCGTACCCGTGGGGCAAGAGTTTAAGGCTAAATAGAGATAAAAGGTAATCAGGATTAAGGTCGAGCCCTGTGGAACTTCATGGGGCAATGATCGGTAAGGTGATTGTGAGATGGTGAGAGGGCAACAACTTGAGCGCTCGTCGAGGGGAAAGACAGAATGCCATTCTAGAGCTCCATCTCTTATCCTACCCTGTGAAGTCATTTCACGAGGCTTGGGTGAAAGACTGTATTGAATGCTGCAAGGAGGCAATGGTACAGTTAATTCTGACTCATCTTTGTCTAAAAGACTACAAAGGTGTTGTTCCTTGATTCAGTTCCGTGATTAGTTCTGAATCCTGCTTGTGCTTCTTCTTGCTGGCCCTTGTTCTCAAGAAAAAAAACTTAAAACTGATCATTGACTGTAGATTCAGTAATTTTACAAAAGTAGGAAAGTAATGAAATGAGTCACAAATTAGTCTGCTGAATGGCAATGTTTATTATTTATATATTTATTCATAGATTGTTCCCATGAAAAAAAAAAGACTACAGTAGTGCTGAGGGAAGAGTTGCAGATGTTCAACATACTTATTCTATAGACAGCTGGAACAGATGGAAAGAACTTGGGAGTGGCCGGTACCAAGCAGGGAGATCGACTCGATGACCAAGATTTAGATTAATAAGGTTACAAAAGTTAAGAAGGTAAAAGCACGCATGGTAGTTTGTGTTCATGGGAAAACTATCATTCTCCTGAGACAAATATTGAACGACAGCAGGAGGGAAAGAGTTATAAATATTCTCTATTTTGGAGGCAAAGTAGTCTACCCAATTTCACAAAGTGGTATAGAAGAAGACATGTTCATTTGCATGCAACTGGGATGGGAGAGTTCTTTGACAAATTTAAGGTCTCTATCATGGTGTTGGATGTAGACCAAATATGATTAGAGTAGTAAACTCTTTGGGATTTGCAAATTGACACATTATATTCTCTTGTAGCTTGAATGTATATAAGCCTAATATCTGGGAAGAGTTTTTTATTCTGTTAAGTATGAGCCATACCAAGAGATCCGATTCTTGGACTTATGTTTCTTCTATGGCAAAGAGGAGCCATTTGGTAAAGAGTTTGATTAAGATGCCAGGTGCACTGATTATACATCAGCGAGGTATCTGAGGCAGAAGAAACAAGTAGGTGTATTAGGACTTCACTAAGAGAGTGAGCTGATATACTGCCCTATTTCATGATTAGGTCTGCAATGACTGGCGTGCCCACAGCACAACAGTTTGCTTATGAGGAGAATTGCATCTTCATGCGATCCGACAAGGTGCAGCAGATTGTCAGAAAAGTTTTAAATGTTTCTTTTTGGGAGAAAACCAAGCCAGTCATGTGGTTTAATTGATGCTTGTGGCCAGTAATACATTAAATTAGGCATACAGATGTACAGGACTCAACTATATTAGTGGTGTTGCGATTATCAGAGAAATTAGCTTTGATGTTAAAATCCCCTAGTAAGAGGAATCTAGAGGCTTTCAGAATATAGGGGTAAATAGTGTTAATGAGATCCCCATCAAAGCTGGACGAGGGGCCAGGAAGCCGATATGGTGAGTAAAAAATGGCTTCTTCAAAAACATAAATTTCTGCTTTGCTGACTGTGGGTACAACTAAGATAATAATGTGTAGTGTACTTTACAGGCAAAAGCAACACCTTGTTTATGTCGGCCAATTATGTCTTGGTAATATAATTTAAAGCATGTGAAAAACCTAGGGAAGTGTGTGGGAAGGGTTGATAAGTGAGATTGGAAAGCAAAAATTGAGGGAAAAGGAGATGAGTGGTCTTGTTAGAATGTTTAGTGAAGGAACATATCATAAAACTACAGAAGATAGAATTGTCAGAAGGGAATGTGGCCTCTGTAAAAACCTTGAAAGACTTATTATGAATGCCCAAGGAGGCTAATCATGAGCATGCCTTGGTGTTCATGAAAGTCTATGAGTCTTGGAAAGCAAGGAGTGCAGTACTAGAGAACATAATGTGGAGTGGTGATGATACCTTATTATATCGTTCAATGTAGAGCAGGGAAGGGTGACACGGCCTGAACCCAGCTTGTGCATGGAAGGGTGCAGACGGGTTTGCCTTTGGTGCACTTGCTGAGAGCATTCACTGTGGACTTGGCCAGCATCCTGGCTAAATGCAAAAGCCTCAGGGAGGAGGCAGATGTTAGAGAGGAGGAGCACACCCTTGTCCAGGGAGCCTGTGGTCAGTCCCTGAAATAGAAGGACCGATTTTAAAAAATGGAGCCGAGACCCCTACCCTGTTGGAGCTGTACTGGGAAGCAAAAAGCAAGCTAAACCAACTGTAAAAGCAAAGCGTAGTACCGGAAAACTAAAGGTAAATTAAACCAACCATAGAGACAAAAAAAGAAAAAGTAGAGATAATAACAAAAAAAAGAAAGTTCATTAGCACATCTAACCAAAATAAACCAGATCAAACAAGAATGGAAATAAGCAGGCCATGCTCCCACAAAAGTACAAGGAAAACACATAAACTGGTGAAAGAAACTTTAAGAGCTATGGAGTGAGGTTGCTTTTGCGGGCTCACTGTCAGGTGTGTAATGTTGCATTCAAATTCTGGGCTAGCAACTCAGTTAAATGCATAAGCCTCAAAGAGGAGGCCAACATCAGAGAGGAGAAGCTCGTCCAGAGAGCTCAGGCTCAGTCAACAGAATAGAGGAAGTACTGATTAAAAACTTGAGCCTAGACGTCCACTTTGCCAGCTTGTTGGACTCGCTTGCCTTCCTCCTCCTCAGGAAATCTGCGAAGAAAGTATGACACATTAGAGTGGAAATTTAAGATTTCCTGGGGCTTAGTAGGATGGGTAAAGCAGGATACGTGCAAGATCTAAGCTATAGTGTAAATCCTCATCTGTTGTTCTGGCTTCCCTGGTCAGAATTGGACAGCAATTCTGCTCACTACTTCACAAGATGAAGCCTACCTCTTGGCCTACTTGCCTCAGTAGGGTACATTTTCTACATCTGAAATTGAAATGATCTTCCTTTAATTCGGAGAGACTGCAAGTACATCCTCCCACGAGTCCCTAAATCGGAGTCATAATGTGATATGCCTCATTAAGTGACCTATTTATATCCAGCCTCCATAGAGGATGATCAATTAATAAGTAAATAACCTGACATTCTGAGTATCAAAACCCCGGGCAGAATTGAGGGAAAGATTTGTTACAACACAGGAGAGTTTGGGTTTCATTGTCTGCCCACCTGATCTATACATATATTGGGGCTACTTATCAGGGGAAATATTGCTCCGGCTTATTCCATATGGCCTTCTGGTCCCACATGGAAGTACCAGATGCATGAACGTAGGGCCCATATTTACTAGGTGCAGAAAGGCACATGTTTAAAGCAAATGCGGTTTCAAGCAGAGCTGTGGGCATGCGCGCAGCCCCAGTGCCTTCACAAGACCTACACAATGCAGGGAGTGTAAAGAGTCCTGACCAATGCCAGAGCCTGCCCAAACCCAAAAATCCTACCCACACCGACCCAACACAGGCCTCCCACTCTCGTTTGCCACATATTTATGGCAGGTGATATTGGAAGCTGAAAAGTCTCCGGAATCAGAGAGAAACATTTGCAGAGACCTAGTAATTCTCCATGGGTATTCTCCACTTGGGATACAAAAACTCATTGCATGGGACCAGGGTACAATTGCTCACTCGAATTGGTGATTTCGTACCAAGTAATTTCCGCGCCCTTGCATTGTGTAACTTAAAATCAGCCCAAGACAAGATATCTTTTACCTGAGTTTTCAATAAACACCTTTCAGAGTCATGTCTTTGGAAAAAAAAAAAGAAAGTCAAGGAATAGTGAATAGAAAAAGACGTTTATTGGAAACAAGCAGAATATTGGGCACGCTCTGCAAATGATTTTGAGCCAATGGACTGTGATCAAGATACACGAAAATTAATTGGACCAGACTTTGACTGTGCATGTTAATCGGGGCAGAAATCTAATGCTGGTGAATTCATTTCACTGATAACCTATAAAAGCTATAATCATTAGAAATTCAGTTTGCAGCCAGAGCACTTGATGTGCGACTGGAAATCTTGTAAATTCGACAAGCCCAGAATAATTAGCTCGTACAGTATCAGACATTTACCACAACTGTTCTCTAATGCTGTGGAAACGAGGTAAGAGGAAAGGTCACTCGCCTGAAAGCCTTCCTCTGCATCGGCGCTCACCTTCATATTCCTGCCACGACAGCTTCTTCTGTGCGCTTTCTCATACTGCTCCGATTAATTTCCAGCAGCAGAAGTTTGAGGTTATGCAGCAGGGTGCTAATTGGCACTAACAACCAGACAGGAAGCGCTGACGTGTTTGAAAATGAACTCCCTATCAATATACTGCAGCTTGACCTGCCTTAAATATGTGGTTTCTCAAATTATGAGGAACTGGGTTTAATGCAGACATAAATAATCCTGAACAAGGGGGGATGAGGGTTCAGGAACCTAACATTTTTCAGCAAACGTCCTTGCTACATAATAAAATCTTTTTATTTCAGGCTAGCAGTGCTGCTAAAATGTGTACGTTTTGTCTGATGCTCAAGATAGTGATGTTTGAGGAAGTTTAGTTCAAGCTAGGAGAAGATAATGAAACTGGGGAAATCAACAAGCTACCGCTTGATCACAACTGCTGCAAATCCCGTTTTGGACGCAGACTCTCATTTGTGCCCAAAACGACGAAATTATTATATATGTGCAAAGGTCGGTGTCTGCCCTGATCTGAGGATGTGGAAACCTTGCACAAATTGCAAGCACCAATAGCACAAATTGAGGGATCATATGCGCTGTGTGTTATTCCCCATTTCTAAATAATTGAGCACACCCACTAGCTTGAGCATTCTATCTTATTGAAAAATGCTGCCCCATCGTGATAGGTGTCCGTGGCGTAACAAAGGTCCCCACAGCCGTAGGCACCGAGCCTCAGGGGAGCCCTTCAGCACTGTACACAGTAGGGCGGCAGGCCCCTGACCGGGTCCAGGGGGGAGGGCCCCCCTACAGGTACTCTGCAGGGGGCCCCTGTACGTTTTGTAATGCCAAAGATTAGAATTATACAATAAAGCGCTAGAAAGAATGCACATGGGAAATTACGTTATTTGCACTAAAACTGGACTGCATAGCTCTCTAGCTCACCTGGACCTACGAAACGTAAATTAGAACAGTCGAATGTTGGGAGCACCAATGAAAACAATGAAGTGGCTCAGGGCGATAATGGCAGGCATAAGCCTTCGGCTGCAGCTTTCCAATGTTTGTCTTTCTGTCTTTCCCGTTTTAATTTAGGCCTTTCTAGTCTCAGTGAGTATAATAACCTAGCAGCCTTAACGTTCTTCTGCTCCGGACTATACCGGTTGTTAAAGGCCCTCAACCTGCTCTAACTGCTGAAAGGGATACGAAGCAAAGCTAGTCTATCCAGTACTAATGTGACAACTCCTATTTCATTATTAATTCCATCCCATCAACGCAACCTTCCACAGAAATGTGTCTGGTAAGAGGGCTGAGAGTAGCCTCAGAAATGGCGAGAAACGCTTGGCCTTTTATCTGTCTAATCCAAAAGGCATACAAAATTGTTTTCATGGAACAATGAGCTCTCTCGTGTTTTTGAGCTGGCAGTCTTTGCATTTTTTGCTGTTGAGGTGCTCTCTACATCAAAAGCTGAAATTAAATTTGAATTCTACTAATGAAATGAGAATTTCACGCGGCACACTGACACTTCCTTTCTTTTTCCACCTCCTTTCTGCTTAAGCACGCCTCTACAAATGTCCATGTCATTCTCCAATTTGATGCCATGTCAGATCTCTGCTCGACTATTGGAGAACATCTTGTAATCTTGCATGCCATCCTCCACCTTCCTTAATTTGGTCATCCATCCTAGTCAACCCTCTTCCCATTCGCACTTGGATGCCCAGCTAATTTACATGACCGCAGGAACAGTGCAACAAGGACCTAGTAGTGGCCAGAGAGTGCTACACACTGAAATGTACTCTGAACGTAGAGATTTGTCATGCTACCACAAAGTAACATTAAAGCAGATTTTGCCAGAGAATTAATAGTGGTCTAAGAAGGGATTTGAAGTTGGAGGTGGAACTAAAGGAAAGAAATATGCTTAAAGTCTTACCTTAAATCACTTGTAAGCCTTAAAAGCAGCTTAAACACATTGCCAAATGAGCACAAGTTTCATATTACACCTGTACCATAACTCAGCCTCACAGGAACACTGAAAGTGAAACGAAAATTAAAGAACGTGAATGGGGGAAGCATATGTTACTGTTAAGCAGAGCCATATGTTATAAAAAATTATCCTCCCGTGGGGTGAAGGCAGGAGGTCAGCTGTAGAAGGGTGGCGGGACACACTGAACAAACGTGTCAGTGAACCTGAGAGGGTCAGGATGGAGTGAAATAAGTAGTTACTTATTGTGCATTGGTGGCGCCAGCCATGTCTGCCACAGGAATGAACTTATGGCATAGCACATGGTAGAAGTGTGTAGGTGTTATTTTGTATTCCATGACAAAGGTAACGATGCAAAGTGAGTGTCAAAGGAATTAATTAGATGCTCTTTTAAACAAACGTAACAGACAGAGGCAAGTATATCACAATCCTAAAGACATTGGGACACATTAACAAAAGAAGTAGTAAATCTACCCTCGTACAATTACTCCTAGGTAAAGATGCAAATTTACTACTTTTGGAAATCCACAAACATTCCCAGAAGAACATCCTGGAAAGCAATGCTAGGAGTAGGGCTCTTGGACTACTACTGGAAATATCATGTGACATCTCCCTCCGATTTGCTAAAGCATTTGCTTACTCTGGATTATGCTTTAAACGAGGTCAATACATCTTTTCATCCACAATAAGGGTGTGGAGACACGAGGCATCAAATTTTCCCTCAACAAATCAATTTAGAGTTACAGTATGACCCATTTGGCTACACAAGGACAATTTCAATCTGAAATAAGTTTAAGGGGTTTAATTACAAACTCAGACTCAGTCATGTAGACAATTCTCAAAACAAAGTTATAAAGATACAGAATCACAATTGGTTGACCAAGGCCATGAAAAAGATTCAAATGAACAAACATTTAAAGAACTAAACATTCAACAAAGCTATACAAAACCTCAGCAGGATAATCTGATGTACAGAAAACAAGTCCCCACATCAATTGGATGTCCAATAATTAATTTATTAAACTCTGGCACAGTTACAAGTCTACTCAAGGCTCATGGCAAAGAACAGCTTGCAGCGGGGGAAGTTTTATGTTTAAAAGACACGTTGTTAGCGGCAGTGCAGGTTACAGGAGTTGCGCCAGGGTCAGGAGCACCACTCTCTCCTGCTCCAGAAGATCCTTTTGCCCAGGGAAATGACAGTGTTGCCACCGACTTTGCTAGTGAGGTTGACATAGATGAATCCTCAAGACTACTACAAAATAACAGGACTGGATCTTGCCTATCTTCGTCTTTGGAGAATAATACTGCAACAAGTGTGTTTGCCTCCCCTCCACTGGCGCTCCTGGACAGATTGACCTCTGACAGACTGGCATTAGCCTGATGGACCTGATGGAACACCGGTGCATGAAAATGGCCCTCAGGAATAAGCAATACAGAATATACAGTGTAGTCAGAAGGGGGCTCTCTTCTTCACTGTGGAGCCCCTGTTTCCTCTCTCTAAGTATGCTGATGCTGGTGTGCCCTTACCAGGGTCAGATGGCACCTTCCAGTCATGGATTAATAGTCTATCCTCCCAGATGTGGCAGAGTAGCAATAAGCAGTTTAAGGAGTTAAGTCGGCAGAGTAAACCTTTAAACGTGGGTCACAAATGAAAAGTGGCAACCATTGGAAATAAGGATGGGGTGAAAGGAATTCTGCTTCATGACTGGGCTATCTCAAACAGAAGCAGTAAGCCTTTTTTCTCTCGGCCTCCCTCTGTTTGCTCTCTTGGTCAACTAGGGGGACATGTTGATAGTCAAACTCACAGAGAACTCCATATGGATCAGTCACCTAATGGTGAAATTCCCTATCGCCGATGAATAGCACTGTTCCTCCTGATGGTCTCCCATGGGTTGGGTCGGGTCGATTTACTCTGGGACTCTGTCGGCGAGTAACAACCACAAGCCTTCTCTGGGGCTATTACTAGATTTGGTGCCAACTCAGTGGGCCGAAGCACAGAAGCACTATGCCCCAGCTCGTGCAGACACAGTATTAATACAGCAGTCCTTGCTGGAGGTTACTAACAAGGTAACAACCCTTGCTATAGATTTGACTGAGCTCTGGCAGAGGGTGTCTGATGCTTTGGAAGTGGGTTTGGCTGCCACTAAATCTTTTGGGATGCATGATCAGCAGTTAGCATTCACTCAGGCCAAAGTTGAGGATTTGGAAAACTGCTACAGGTGAAATAATCACCGCATGTTTGGAATCCCTGAAGGTAAATAGCGGGGTGATCCTCAGCAGTTTATAGTACACCTCTTTCAGAATGCATTCCCAGATTTGGGTGACTGGGATATGGTCTCCCAGATTCAACATGTGCATCGCCTTCCTACGTAGTGGAAGATCAACACCAGGTCTAAGTCCCAGCATCCTCGCCCATTTCTAATTTACCTTGGTAACTTTTTGCTCAGACAGACAATCTCGTTGAAAGCTCACCCTGCCGCACATGTGGACATTCACTAAATGCTGATTTTGTCAGATTTATGTAAGATTATGATGGACAGGTGCTGGAAGCTGCATCAACTGATAGACCCTTTGACAGCATTTGGCTCGCAAGCATTTCTGCAGGATCCTGCTAGGGTAAAAATTATTAAAGATGGTTTTAGAAATCTGTTCATGCCGAGCAGGATGCCATGTCTACACTTCATAAATTTAAGGAGGCAGAGGGTTAATGTGTTGCTAGGTCTGGAAATGACTTTTTATGCCTCTTTATTTCTTCATTTTACTATATGTTTTAGTGTCCTCTTCTTTCTTTGTTTCTGTTTTACACTAGATAATGGTGGAGCAGTAGGGGTGGCAGTTGGGAGATGGGGAAGTGGGAAGGGGGTCTTGCAGTGCTGCCTCACTCACTGACAGCCAAGAGAAGGGGATGATTCCTTTTGCCTGTTACGGGGTAGAGATGGGGGTTTGGAGGGTGGGATTTGGTGTTTGGGGGTTGTTTATTGGGATTTTGATATTATGTTCCATTGCCATTGTGTGGGGGGAGTGAGTCAGAATCATCTGTCTTTTAATTTTTTGACTGACTATTGTTTTGTAAGGTCTGTTCTTGTGCTGTGGGCCTGACGATCCTGACAATGCTGGATTCAGTCTCTTCTAATAGGTAGGAATAAATGCATGTGCTGGCATGTTTCTGGTTTAAATTCATCCAGTAAACACCAACTCCTTTGAAAAGAAGTCAGGATGTATAAGCCACATATACTATCCCTTACTGAGAGACACTTTGCCTACAAAGATCGTCTGTTGTTAAGGCATCTTGAGTAAAATACTGTTGGATGCACTTCCCAGATTCTCTTTTCGTGGGCTAGCTATCTTGGTTGGCAAAAATCTGGATGATAAAGTTTTAAAGACTTCAGTGGATTCTAGGGGCAGGTGGGCCATTGCTCAGTTGGTGCTCATGTTTTGCACAGTTTTTGGGCCACATGCAGATGACCCATGGGCCTTTGATTTCCTCTGCTTGGAGTTGCTTGACTGGCCCGGGGAGTTGCTGGTAATGGGACATTTTAACTGAATCATTGATTACACCCCGCAGGTTGAAAACCAGAGCTGCTATTCTTGAGCTCTCTCGCCTTCATGGATTTCGAGACTTTGGAGAGCATTAAATCCTACTAAGCCTGGCTATACTTTTATTCATCACTGCATAAATATTATTCTAGGATTGATATGGTCTTTGCTAACAGCAATCTGATTGAGGAAGCGGTCATGGATGTCTGCCCTAAGATAACTTAGGATCATAACCCTGTACTACTTTATTTTAAATTACCTGCTCCGAGGGTTGAGCAGCGTCAGCTCTCTTTTCCTCGTCACTTGTTAGTGAATTCTGGTTACCGTGAATTTATGACGGGTTCATTGTTTGATTTCTTTGTGCTTAACATGGGTACAGCATCCCCTCTGACTGTTTGGAATGCAATGAAGGCTTTTATTAGGGGTAATACTCTTCTGTTTGTTCTTAATCAAAACCAAGCTTCTCAAGATACCACACAGGTTCTTCTTCAGTCTACTGTGCAACTTGAGATTATGCATGCAAATGAAACAGCGGCTGATGGGCCAACCAGAAAACCACATACTCCTGTTTAGCTGACAAATGCTTACTTTTGAGGTGAGTTTTGAAAGAGAAGGTTGCTGCTTGCTTAACCAAGAGTTGAGCTCTTCAATATGAGTATGGTGAGCAGGCAGGGTGTGTACTTGTGTATCAAATCACCAATAGGAAGTCTAGGGGACGAATCCAATCGATTAAGGTCAGTGATGGTGTTTTAGACCTGGCATCCTCGACGTGGCCTCCCCTAACTTTTTTACCTCTGCTTCGCAGGTTGTTGCTGTGTGCTGAACTCTGTTTATGCTGTTATTGTTACTCTGGGCACTTTACCACTGCTGACCAGTGCTAAAGTGCAAGTGCTCCCTATGTGAAATTGTATGTGTAATTGGCTTTTCCCTGATTGGCATATTTGATTTACTAGGAAATTCCTAGTAAAGTGCACTAGAGGCGCCCAGGGCCTGTAAATCAAATGCTACTAATGGGCCTGCAGCACTGGTTGTTCAACCCACAAGAGTAGCCCTGTAAACATGGCTCAGACCTGACACTGCAGTGTCTGTGTGTGCAGTTTTAAACTGCCAATTTAACTTAGCAAGTGTTGCTACTTGCAAATCCCAACCTTCCCTTTTCATACATGTAAGGCACACCTAGAGTAGGCCCTAGGTAGCCCCATGGGCAGAGTGCAGTGTATGTTAAAGGTAGGACATGTAGTAATGTGTTTTCACATATCTTAACAGTGAAATTCTGACAGAATTTGGTTTTCACTGTTGCAAGGACTATCTATCTCTCATGGGTTGACATGGAGTCTGCCTTTGAATATTCTTAAAGTGCAGTTTACCTTTGAGATCAGATAGAAATATGGAGTTTGCAGTCTCTGCACTCACAATGTAAAAATACATATTTTGATGAAGTTGGTTGTTAGATTGTTAGTTTGAAAATGCCACTTTCAGAAAGTAGGCATTTTCTTTCTTAAACCATTCTGTGACTCTCCCTGTTTGTTGATTCCCTGTGTGGGTCAGACTGACAGTTGGGCTGTTTGTGAATCTCCTCTAGACAGTCACACAAAGGGAGCTAGGGTGTAGCCTGAATATCCTGATGAGCCATCTGGGCTAGAGTGGAGGGAGGAGTGGTCACTTACACCTGAATGGGCTGTGCCTGCCCTCACACAATGCAGTCTCCACCCCCCTGATGTGTGTCTGGGGCCTGGCCTGGGCAAAGCAGGATCCTGTAAACAAGAAAGACTTTTCTTTGAAGTTAGGCAACTTCAAAGGCAGAAAGGGGTATCATTATTGGACCCAAAACCCCATACTTTAGATTTCTTCAGGAACCAAGCGGAACCTCTGCCAAGGAGAAGAGCTGTAGACCTGAGGAGAAGTGCTACCCCTGCCTTGACTGTGCTTTGTTAGGCTATCCTGCAGTTGCTGCTTGTAAAAGGGGACACAGACTGGACTTTGTGGTATATTCCTGCTTGAGAAGAATCTCGCTGGGCTTGGACTGAGCTTGCCCCGGTTCTGAAGTCTCAGGGCCAGCAAAGACTTCATCTGCCAGACCCTGGACTCTCTGCTGAGACTCCTGCCCTGCCAAGTGGTGCTTAATCCAGTCCCTGGGCCCTTGAAAGGAGAAGCTGGTGGAAAAACCAAGTAAACCGATTTTGGACGACTCCAGACTGATCCTGCTGCTGAATCCCGTGACGTTGCCTGCAACCAAAGCCATGGTCCTCACTGGAGTGCGATGACCCCACAGGTCCGATGCCACTGCAGCCTTGCTGAAGTCCTCAACTCTGTGGAAGTCGCCATACCATGTTGTGACTGCCGGACATCGACTCTGGCAGAAATGTGCGGATTCAATGCTGCACACTGAAACCACCTCACCTCCAGCGCTCCGCAGCAAGGACCCGACGCATCTTCATGATGCCTCTGCTCCTTCACTCCGCAGCACTGGAACCAACGCCACCTCGGATCCAGCGACACCACGATCCCCGACTCCGTGCACCGGATTGTTTCTTAATTTTACAAGGTACTGTACCTGGGGTCTGTGGGCCTCCATGACCAGCACCATTGGCGTCCGATTGTTGGAAACAACTCCGTCACGACGCCGTGATAGCACCAATTCGAAGTATTTGTGTTTCTAAGCCCTATATTGAAGTTTAATATTTAAAAATTCATAACTTTGCTTGTGTATGTTGGATTTTTGTCATTTTGGTCTTGTTTTGCTCAGATAAATATTGGCTATGTCTCTAACCTGGTGTTGAGTCACTTTGAAGTGTTCTTACTGTATTACTGTGTGTGTTGGTACAAATATTTTACACATTGTCTCTGGGTTAAGCCTTTCTGCTTGTGCCAAGCTACCAAAGGGGTGTTCGGGAGTTAACCGGGTGTGTTTCTCCTTTACCTTGACTAGAGTGAGGGCCCTTGCTTGGACAGGGGGAAATCTGACTGCCAGCCAAAGAACCCATTTCGAACATGGTGCTGTACATACTCACCCTCAGGCTATTGGCGAGCAATTTGATGTTTTCTTTCATGAACTTTACAGTTAGCCGCTTGCATTTAATGCGCTAGGGTTTATGCAATATCTCACAGGTTGCAGATTGTCCGTCATGTCTGTGTCGCAGGCTCCCCCCCCCCTTCAAAAGGATGTTTCTGTCTGTGAAATAGACAGCCCTTCTCTCTTTGCCTTCTGGCAAAGCATCGGGGGAAAACACTATCCCACTGTAATTCTTGAAAATATTCAAGGACATTATTATCCCCCCCTTTCTTAATGTCTTTCGGCACATCAATGCTAGTGGCAAAGTTCCCCTTTCTTTGAATATGACAAATATTATTGTTTTTTAAAAAAAAGGGTAAACCTTCAGAGGAACGTGGTTCATATCCTCCAATATCCCTTATTAACACAGGCACTAAATTATTTTCCAAGATTCTGGTTGTTCGCTTGGCCCCTCTTCTTACTGGGTTGGTCCCAAACAAACTCATGGTTTTATACCAGTATGCCATGTTAACAGCATGATGGCTGCATTTGATGTGGCAGAAAAGTCTGGTTTAAGGATGGGTATGATCCTTTTAGATGCAGAAAATGCATTCAGTTGTGTTGTATGGGATTGCCTATGGGCTACAATGACCACCTTTGGTATTGGTGAGTATTTTTGCAAGTGGATGCAGTCATTGTACAAAAACTCGAGAGCTCAATGAGCTCATGCTGGTTTATTTTTTTTACAACTTTTCAGATCTATCGCAGCACTTGACGAGGGTGCCCTTTATTGCCCCTTTTATTTGCGCTGTATATTGAGCCTTATTTGCAGGTTTTAGATCGAAATGAGAAGATTCAGCCCATGATTTTTTGTGATGGTAAACTCGAAATAACTGCATATGCTGATGATGTTGCTATCTATTCTTCCAATCTGGTGGCTACCTTATGTCTTATTGGTATAAGGCTGACCGATTTGGGGTATTCTCTGGTCACAAGATAAACTTAGCCAAAACCCAAGTACTGCTAAACTTTAAGCCTGAGAATCAGATTTCCGATGTCATCCCAATTGTTACGTATCTTGGGGTTCAGTTAGGTGTGCAGGTTTAGAAAATTGTGCAGCTGAACTCTGAGCCCCTTTTAACCTCAGTTATTAAGAAATTAAGTGTATGGAACAAACTTCCAATCCGTATTATTGGCCAATGTAACATCATGAAGATGAACGTTCTGCAGAGATTCTTGTATTTGTTTCATGCTATTTCCCACGGGGTTCCGGATCCATTTTTTAGATGGCTCAAAAGGGCATCTGTAGCTTTATTTGGGGATTCTGGCGGGCTAGGCGTGCGGTGTGTTTTATTAAAATTCCTATATTGACAGGGTGGATTACATATACCGTACTTTAAACTTTATTTTTGGGCAGCGTTTGCTGGCTGACTTTTAAACCTACTTATTAACAGTGACACAGACCCATCTATTTTGTTACTATCAGCTTGCCATAGGGTCTGATTGTCATCGGTTTCTTTATAGAATTGGGGATCCTACCTACTTTAAATGGGTTTGTTATAAGTTTTGTTTGTGATATTGTTCATATTTCGTGGGTGTTAACGCGCTATGAGATCCTAACTATTATCAATACCCAATAATGGATCCTGCACTAGAGGATGATGGATCGAAGCAACATAGGTTTGAGGGGATGTCACCAATGGGAACTGCGAGGACTAACAAATCAATAACATTCAATATTATAAAGCTTCAGTCAATAACCACACCAGTTCAGTAACAAGAATTCATAGATTTATTTCCCTATATTAACAATGCTAAGGTCACGATGATAACTCTCAAACACAAATGATAAGCATATAAGATCAATAGCGGCTGATTGAAACAATGTAGATATCTCAATTTGATTAATACAATTAGGCAAATTATCACCAAAAGAATCTCACTTAGTAATAATACAAAAACTGGTAATAAAAGTAGAGTATGCTTTAGTTCAGCATCAAATGATCTCAAACCAGATCATGAGCATATCAAAATAATTAATTCCCTAACTAACAACTAACCACAGATTAGCATTACATGTTGGGCTTCATGTGAAAATAATTTAGTAACACAAATTTAGAAAATTCTTAACAAATCTATTAATGTGCAGCAATGTAATCATTTGTTGCAGTTGGTACCTAAAAAGGAAGAGAGACAAAATTCACAATTAATAACATACATTACCACAAAACTAGTAACAGCAAATGATCAGCTTCCACTTTAGGACACCGTCTGCTATCTCATTAGACATTTGGGCCTAAGGACAGCTATTCTCAAAACTCGTCTGCTCTTGAAGAATAAGAACAACAACTCCAACACTTCACATACGCTTCTTCCACTATTTAGTCTACGCAGATTATTATATTAAAATCTAATCAACTCCTGATTGGTCAGTCTATGGGGTGGTTTCATTTCAGCCAATCAACAACTAAATTGATGACCTAAACTTAACAAACCTACGCTAACTATAACATTTTATTTCGGTGGCTACACACTCCTTCCATCTCGTCTGTAACTTCATTGTCTCATCCACCTCTCGCATATCTTGTTCTCAGGAAGAAACGTTCTCTGATACCTTTACTTCCATCCTTGAGGAATGACCAGATATTAATTTAATTCTCAAACAATAGGTAATTTCAACTTATGCAATGCTTGGTTAATATATGACCTTGTAAGACATAACACCGCAACCCACTAGGGGTAGCTGTGGATACGTTTACCCAAGCTTGAAAACATTTATTATGAAAGCTTTGAATCATGGAAAATAACTACTGCATCTGAATATAATTTTGCTCAGCCAAGAACAGAAAAACAGGCATTTTAAAAGTTACTTGTTAGTTCATCACACATTATTAATATGAAAACCATTAAGAAACATATTAGAAAATTTGTGCTCTCACATGGGAGATCTTTAAAATATTATTCTCCATTAATACGCGCGTATCTCCTTGCGGGGTAATCCAATGCTCCGTCCCATTTTTCACGATGCAGTTAGTAGAGCCTGGTGACACTATGGGGTGGAGGTTGCAGGGCAGCTATACAATCTTGATGGATTTTGGTCATTTGTAGGGCTCTAAGGGGGTTATTACAAATTTGGAGGAGGTGTTAATCCGTCCCAAAAGTGACGGTAAAGTGACGGATATACCACCAGCCGTATTACGAGTTCCATAGGATATAATGGACTTGTAATACGGCTGGTGGTATATCCGTCACTTTACCGTCAGTTTTGGGACGGATTAACACCTCCTCTAAAGTTGTAATAACCCCCTAAGAGTCTTCTGATTTCCCCCACCATTTTTTTTCAAAGACTTGCAGATCAGTAATTTTTTTTGATGAACGGGTAGAGCTTACAAATGCTTGGTCGGCTCTGATCTACTGTCTTGTCTACATAGGGCACCTAAGAAATCACTTATTAGCATATTTTATGAGCAGTTATACTTACAGTGTGTTGACAATAGCCCTGCCCTGACGGCTAAATGGAGTATGGTGTTGTCAGAGGAGATCCTCCCCTCTGAAGTACTCAATGCCTTTGAGGTCATTGATGATTCTGTGCACTCGGCATGTCTTAAACTACAGCAATTTAGGACTATTTGCTTGTTCTCTTATACCCCGAATAGAATTGTCAAGTGGGGCGGGTAGTATGAGGGAGAGAAGACTAAATGCCCTAAATGTGATTATTTCTCAGCTGATATCTTGCATATGTTCGTCAGCTGCCCTGGCTTTACAAGAATTTTGGCTAGAAGTGACTCATTTGCTGCCAGACTGCTTTGGCTGTAATATTCCGCTCACCTTTAAGGGAATTATGTCCAGTTACTGGACAGTTTCTAATAGTGGCATGACAAAGCTGTTATCTATATTGGTGGTTTCAGCTACGCTTTCTGTTGCTAGAGCTTGGATTTCTCCAACTCCCTCCAAGGTAATGGAGTGGTGGGCTGCTTTTCGGCACCTATATGAGTTGGAATGAGCTTTGGCTAAATCTAAATGGGCATACTATTAGGAGATTGGAGCGCATTTGGGCTGGTTTTAGTTGGGATCCATAGTGCAAGGATAATTCTTATGTTGGGAGTTAATTGGGTTAATGTTTACTGTTTTATGTTTGGCACTTGCTAATGGTTATCTGATAACAGACATTTTAGAACCAGGATTACGGAAATGATTTGTTATTTAAATATGGTGTACCCACCTTATTTGGATGTTTTAATGTTCTTTATGCTTTGGATGCTTTGACGTTTGTCTTACTGTGATTTTGTTCGGACTGAATTAAAAAAATAAAAAAGGAAAACCTTTCCACAATGGAGAAAACCCTTACCATATACTCCCAACAAATCCAGGAGGGATCCATTCCCCTTGCCAGCCTTCTGCCAGAGTAACATAAACATCTCTAGGATTGTAAAAGATCAGATTTCAGTTTGTGAAAGACCACAAACTTAGAAGTTTGTGGCTGTTCACAAACTTACAAGGCAAACCACTCCTTTTGCCATCAACTTCCCACCCTTTGTGTAGAATTCACTACTGCGGATTTGTCCACAATTGTGGCAGAAGGATCTCAAGTAGTAAGTCCCTTTATGCCTGCCAGGAATATCTCATGTGAATTCATTGATTACATAAACAGAGGTATTCACCAAAACATATGCTTACAGCACAATCATGCTTTTATGAATGGAATCCATTCAATCTTCATTTTCACTCAAAAATGATTTGCGTGCACTGGAATGCCCTATGCATGTCAACCGAACATCAGTAGTAGCTATCACATGCAAATCCTAAGGATTCAAATCCATTTAACAACATGAACTGTGTATAATTATCATATGGTAGTAAGTTCCTTGTGTATATCAGTTAACTTCACAGTTCATATTACGGAGAATGTGATTCTTCTAAATCAGTTCATTACCTATATTGCATCACTTGTGGATATGTACATTTCCACTGTCACAAATCAGCTTTCTGCTGGTCTGGCCCTTAACCAGCTGTTTCGTTTCATTTCATCAGCCTTTGATTTCAATTATTGCCACCCATTAACTGCTCTGAATTAACCCGTTTTTACCTTGGTCAGTTCTCTAAATACCATTACATTATTCTTTTACTGTACATAAATTAACCTTAACACACCCTTGCAATCGGCATTCCGTTACCAGGTATTCTTTCTTGTAGAAATAGGGGTGACGGTATATACTGGTAGGTTCCCTGAAGTATATATATGCAACATGCAAGCACAGCGGAATAGAAGGAATAATCTCTTCTGGACAATGCTAAAAACCACGGAAAACATGTGTCGGGATGTTCCCAGTATGGCAGGGAAAGTAGTAATGTAGTGATAACCAATATATGAAAAATGTGAGTGAACTAACTTGCATAGGATTGGTGGGTGCAACATGCCTGCAATCACAGCTTATGCGATATTTAAAATTGCCCATCATGATCTCAGTTGCCTGAGTTGGCGGCATGCTACAAACTTTGTTTCATTACAAAAGTGCATAGGGAGCATGTAGGCACTTGTGGATGGAAGGAATAAATATTCTCCACCGAAAAATGGCAAAACCATGACCCACATGTCAGAAGTTTTCAAGAATGATTGCGCAAAGCTTTCACTGCATAAAAACTATTCAAATGCGAGTAAACTAAACTGTATGTACCATAATGCATTGCTGGAAGATTGGTGTGACATATGAGAGTGTGAACCACACAATATGAGTTCTTTAATCTAATGCATAATAAAGGAACCAGCATAACTTCATTCTTCGATATCATGAAGCTTATATAAACAGAGTAATCTCAAAAGCAGTTTTACAAATATAAAGTCAGAAAATGTACATACTTGATCATTTAATGTAACAGTTTATTAAAATGTTAAAAACATATATTGAAAGTTAAAATGTAAGAACAGTTAATTCCAAACATGCGTGCATAAATGCAGCAAATGGGATACACCCATTTAGTTCCGACAATTCTTTTGCTTTTGGCTACCCGTTTTTTACTTTCAATGTGATTCTTACTACCTGAGTTTACTCACAGCTGAATTCATGGTCAGTGGACTTAGCATGCTATCCGCCAGTGTCTGACTTTTAGGATAAGGCCACTGCTGCACATGTAGTGTAGGAGGCTATGGTTGGTTACCCATGGAAACATGTGTTCACACGTGTTCACACGTGTTCACATGTGTGCATACTCTGAGTGTGAGACTACAGTCATGCGCTGCCCAGAATCTGCACACAGGTATCCTGGCATTTAAGTTGCTCTTCAGGGTTTGGCACTGGCCTGGAGTAGGCCTCATAATGTGAGTGGCCATTCATAGCACAGGTCTGTGGTGCAGTCTGAAAGACTCATTGTTGCAGTGTGAAAACACAAGCAAAATCTGACCTAAAGTACAGTTTTGCGCTACTTAGTTCTACAGGGTCCAGCAAGGTACCACTCTGGGGATAAAAATTTACTTAAGTGTGACTTTACGGTCCCTAACATCACACATACACTAATTATGGCATTTTAAGATTTTTCATATTTCCCTGGCTCAGTCAAGAACCAGATTCCAGGCCTTTTTCCCACCTACTGGGTCAAGTTAATTACTCTGCTCCCCAGCAGAGAGATCAAAAGCCTCTCCACACAACAGAACAATTAACAGCGCTTGACCCAGTTTCTGGGGAAAGGAAAGGGTGAGGAGGAAATCTGCAACTTGTCACACTGCACCTTAGCTGGGACAGCCCAGAACCACTGGAACAAAGGAGATGGCCAGGCCCGTTTAGCCAAAATAGGAGGGTCTTGCGGTAGGTGGGAAAGGATCAGGCAGCTGTGTTATAGAGGGGTGGAACTGAAGATCTTAGGGGAACTCTTTCCATAGGTAACTTGAAGTCACAATATTAATTTGTCCCAGAAAATTATGCAGAAGGGTTGTGACTGGGTTGGAGATATAGTGTGGCATCCTAGGATTGGTCAGGGGTGTCTGGCTTCTAGAACTTTCCACTCCCCCTTTAAAAACCCTGGCGCTAGAAAGAGACAGTTAGAAAGACCCTAAACCTGGGAGCTACAGTAGCAAAAGAATGCTCAACTGGAAGGAGAAGCCACCTGATGGCCTGCAGTACTAAGATGGGTCTCTCCAGGTCCAGTAGCAATGGCACCCTTAAACACCCTGTTGGACAATTGGGGAATGGATGGTTCCCGTAGACTTTCAGTGGAAAGGCCCTTGACTTTGCTGACTCACTGGTGCCCTTCAAAAAGCCAGGAGGCTCTTGGACTGGGGAAGTGTGGCATGGAGGGTGTTTTGCTGGCTGTAGCCAAAGGGGATGCACAAGATGCCCCCACCAGCAGAACATCAGCCAGAAGACAGGTACAACACCAAGAACATGAAAATCCAGCTTCTTTTGAAAGTGTGCCTTTAGAGGTCATGAATACTGAAGAAATGAAAAAGTAGCCCAAATTCATTGAAAGTAGCCAAACAGAACCAGGGAAATGGGCCTGGTAAATTTGCCCCCCTTTGGAAGAACCCTGCAAGAAACACAAGTGCATAGTGCTCTGACATATTTTACATGAACTATGACCGGGGTAGGCTAGGGCCAGTGCAATGTTCCTTTTTTACTCTTTAATGAGGATGAGGCCTGGGTGGATCCCTTCTCAAGCATAGAGCTGCCCATGGGGACCAAGTCTCCACAGGGGGCGGCAGAGGAAGAGTGACTTCTAGGGAACCCATCTCCTGCAACCACAAGAGGAAAAGAAGCACCAATGGCCAGATGTGTTGCCTCCCCATGCCCTTTATAATAGCACTCTAAGTCACCCAAGGACAGGCATGCATGAGCCAGGGGGAAGCTTTAATCCGTTTCAACCATTTCTGGAGCTTTACTAATGGGCTCCATAGTGTAGGAACCACTTGTAGTTGGTCCTATCACTGCAGTAACAGTTCAAGTCCAGTTGAAGGAAAATTATGACATATGTGTTTGGATATAAAATGCTTCATTGATCATGACTGATTAGCAGTGCTAACATGCACAGAGACTTAAGGCCAGAAAAATGAATTTCAGCACAGATAAAATGGAGTTAGGTAGGATAAATAGTTTGGGGGAAGACCACCCTAAGCCTGAAAGGTCTAACAGATGCCAGCCCATCCAAAATGATTTGTGTATTTTAAGTAGTAAGGAGCATGATTTTATTAGAGTATATAAAAAGTAGCAATTAGGTTTATGCTTATGTAGAATCGCCTTCCTTTTGACTTTTTTTGGCAAAAGAGGGAAAGGTCTGTAAAGTTATTAAGGCTCAAAGGTGCTATACCTATGTACTTGATATCAGTGAAACTATTGACTACATTACTGACATAACTGACTTAACTAATGAGATTAGAGTTCTGGAGAAATCTGCATATGGAAAGCTGTAGGATCTTGTTTGCTGAATTAGGAAAGAGCTTTGGCAAAGTTGGTCAGTAATTAGGTAATATAGGTAGTGATGTGCTTCCATCAATTCTAACTTCTATAATAATCATAATGATTTATGCAGTTGTTCTATTTCTTTAATTAAAATTGCTACAGTGTTTGATCAGCGGATATAAAAATAGAACTAAAAGTAACAATAAATTGATAAACAGAAAAGAGTTATTGGATTTGGGAATGAAAGAATAAAAGGTTTGGGTCAGCCGGCAATTAAAGATGATGGAGGAAAGTGTTCAATTACTTAAGAAGATGAAGACATCTACTAATTAATGGCTGATTAAAAAAAATCACTAATATCTCACTAATAATTTTTATTAAACAATTAGAGGTGGGAGGTTATCAAAGTTTTTTTCAAGTGTGCAATTCTGGGTGACGTGTATGAATTAATCATTTTTATAATGCATATAGTCATAACTGATGAAATAATGATGTTGCACTTAATAATGTGTGGATTAGAGTGATTAATATTGTATTATAGTTATGCCACACTTTCATGTGAGGCACCATTTTAATAAAATTGCAGATTTTGGTGCTGTATCCATACTGCTCCTGCTCATCCCCCCTTCCAATTAGTGATCTCCTGCAAGTCTCAGCTCTTCACAGTGTCTGCGGAGTAAGCAGTGCTCTGGTGTAGGAAATAACTGTCCTTAGATAGCATGTATTGTCAATGAAACTTTCCACCATGTTCTCTATGTATCGTTTTGAAGGACTTCCACTGGAAGATCCTATGTAGGTCAGTAGAACATTTTGAATGCATCTCTATTTGAGAAATATTTCTCATTGAATTCTACATCTCTAGAGAGCAGTTACTGAGGAAGCAAAAGGAAGATTTCTCTTACTTTGAAAAAGAAAGTAGTGCTAAGTTATTATGAATTTGTTTCTGGTTTGTCTAAAGTGAGCTGTCATGGTGAATCTGCAGTCTGTCTTTGAGCCTTTCGTTCATTTAAGGCATTCCTCTCTGTCGCTTATACAAAAACTCTTTTAAACATGAGTATGATCTAGAACTTAGTTACTGAGTGGTCTAAGTTCCTATTTGATTCCTACTCTGCTAATTATATTATTGCTAACTGTGAAGGGTGGGACCAGGACAGTAAGAGTCAGGGTCTCTTGCACAACAAAGACTTTCTTTGACGTTTGCCTACTTCAAAGGCAGAAATGAGTACAAGTATTGGACTGCTGACTCTGCAACTTTACAACACTTATTGATCAAAAGGAAGCTATGTCAAGGAGAAGATCTGAAGAGCTGTGAGGAGGTCTACTGCCCCTTTGCTGTGTGTACTTTGGTGGGTTGGCCTGCAGTTGCTGCTTCTGCTTTGGAGAGGACAAAGACTGGACTTTGCTGTGTATCCTGCTTGTGAAGATTCCCCAAGGGATTTGTGCTGGGCCCGCTATCAGAGAACCGGCCCAGCAGTTTCCCGGGGGCATCATCACGGCTGGAGCACATGACCCGAATGTACAACTCCTCGCATCCAATCAGGAGTCAGCTGTGGACGACAACGGCGTGTTTAAAGGGGAAAGGAACGTCACCAGGAGGCCAGCGGGTGGTCGGGAATTGCTTCCCATGTCGAACGGATCACACAGTGTCGGAGTAGAAGAGAAGATGCCAGAACTGAGGGGACGACGGAAACAGCAACCTGATGAACTGCCCAAAGAACCAGTGGAATGACCAGGAGGCGACGCAGCATACTAACCAGCCACGCTCTGGGGAGAGCGTGGCCTCATCAGGTACGGTCCTATAAACAGGACACAAGGGAAAAGCAAATCGTGACTGGTGGGAGGAGGGAGGAAAAATCACCAAAAGGGTTTTGTATTTCTGTGTTATTTGTTTGTTTTGGGTGTTACTGCTGCAGATGACAGAGATTTTAAGGGATTGTTTGGCCTGTGATAATGTAAAATGCATTCCCTGGCTGATGTATATAAGAAAAGTAGCACAGGATTTGGGGCGGCTGGATTTGTTTCACTCTCCCGAGGGTCTGACCAGCCAGGATCAGAATTGGGTGAAGGATAATTTTTTGAGAATGCGGAGGGCTGAAAGAGTGGGAAAGGAATTGGGAAACAATCGGTCAGGGATTTTATTATGTTAGATGGGGGTGGGTCCTGAGCCCTATCTTTTAGCAATAAATGACCTGAGGGAAAGATCTCTTATTACTCAATTCCGTTTGGGGGTCATTAGGAATAATCTCTGTTTCCCGTTAGGTCAGTATGATGTAAAATCTATTAGACCGTGTCCCTGTGACGGGGTGTCCCTGCAGACTTTGTCCCACTTTACTTTTTTTTTTTTTTTTTTTATGCACCTTTTAGAAGACGTTTTTTATTACCCCTGGTGAGGCCAAAGGGGTTTTGTGCAATTTCGTCCTGCTTTTATGTGGCTGCAAATGGCCTCAGATGCATTGGTATGGAGGGGTTTGGGATTGTTTTTGAGGGAAGCCATTACTTTGCGCAATAACCTAGAGTTTTTTTAAGGGATGTTTTAGATTATTATTCTTGAAAATTACGTTTGACCTGCTTTTAAATTATGATTATGCTGATTTTACTGTTATATTGATATTATGGTTATTTATTGTTGTCTATGTAAATCAAGGGTTGAATTATTTCATACCGAATAAAGTTCTTCTTCTGCCGATGTTTTGTTCTGTTCACCGGGAAGGAAAATGGAGTGATTTCTCCTGAGATTTGTGGCAGCACGGAAAACGTACAACATGAGTGTGTCTTACAATTGATTTTCCTTTGTTTTTTTTACAGGTTGCTTAATCCAAGTTAAGTTTACTGTCTCGGTTGTTATAAACGTGGTATAGAACAAACGGGCAGGACATCAAAGGAAAGAAAAGAGAAAAAAAGAGGAAAAGAGCATTCATTTATTTGGTTTATTTGTTTATTAGCACACCAAAATTAAGTGAAGAAAGAAAAGGCAGAAACAGTAAAGAAACTCGAGAAAAAAAAAAAAGAAAAATAATAATAAGTACAGACAGGGAAAGACGGCCAGACCAGCAAGCAAAAGAAAAACGGAGAGGATACAAAAGGGAAAAGAAAGGAAGTAGAGAAGGGACATAGACAGAGAAAAGAAAGACAAGAGAAAAAAAGAGAAGGAAAGAGAACAGTGGCAATACTTACCTCTTCACCAACCCTCTTCTATGTTTGTTTCTGTCTCCCCCTGCGCCCCTTGAGTCATCCCCTGCAAAAAGAAAAAGGATAAAGATCCCAGGAGAAAACGGACAAGAAAGAAAACAAAGGAAAACCCAAAGAGGAAGAATGGAACTATATAACTGTTATTCAGCAGACAACAAAAACTTCAATAAAAATCATTTATATATATATATATATATATATATATATATATATATATATATATATATATATATATATATATATTTCCACATCAAAGTTATTTTGTAACAGCCGCACACTCAGGAAGTCAAGTCAGAGATAGTTTATTTAACACTACGCGTTTCGGCTGACTAGCAGCCTTGGTCACGTGTATGTTACAAAAACATTACATACAACCCTATATACCCTACAGGCATGGCCATAGAAATAGGACTCAAGTTACTTCTCTCAGAGATACCATTTTTCATACCCAAATATAAATACACAAGTCAATCTAATCTGGATAAACCAAAGGCTGAATAAATAAAGAATATACATCAATTACAGTTCTACAAAAATCTCATCATATATACCTATAATTATAATTATCATTATCATTAAAAAGTCAAGGGATATTCGTGTATTGATAAATAATACCCATATAAATACATAGATAATTAAATACGTAATCATATAAATATATAAATAAGTATATACATATAAATATAAGCATAAATATACATAAAATCAGAACATGACTTCAACTCATATATATCCTAAAAATGATTCGCTTAAATAGACTAAATTTCATGAACATGTATGAAGTCAATATCATAATTCCAAAATCACTTCCCTATTTTTCCAAGATATCATATGTATACTGTATACTATATACTATAACAAATTCAAACCTTTCCTTACAGCCAAAAGATCACAGTTAATAGATGACATAGGAGTTACTCTTATTTTTTGAAGATTTAATTAGAACTCATATCCCCTATATAATATTTTACCTAATTTGTATAGGACGTACTTATCACTATTTCTAAAAGGCCAATGTCCAACACCATGTGAAAGAAGCAATAATTAATTAACATAACAGGAATCCATCCGGACCCCGCCATTCTATGAGAACATAAGTAAGATATACACATTATGTTCGAAACATACTACATAAAAGATAGTAGATAGTAATGATAACCTTGCTGCTCATGATATCAAGCCTAATAGTCAAACCTACAGAATCATGGTTAATTATATCATACCATTGCTGTTATCTCCCTTTATTTTTCTCCAATTATCAATTCTCAAGTAGATGGGTATTTAATTCTTCACTGATATTTAATCCTTTCGGTATTTTAGTTTCTAGGTCCACAATATACCGGGATTCTATCTTCCGTAAAATCAATTCTCTGTTGCTACCCCTATGATGTAATGGTACATGTTCAACACCATAATAGGATAACAGGGTGGAGTCAGAATTATGATTTTCCTGAAAATGTCTCGCTACAGGATAATGTGAATCTCTAGTTGTAATAGCACGCATATGTTCTAAAATGCGTTTTTTCACTGCATGTTTCGTACTTCCCACATACCTAAGATGGCAGGGACATTCCAATACATATATAGTGAACGGAGTACTGCATGTCAGGAACTGCTTAATATGTCTATTTATTCCTGATTTGCTTGTAGGATATTCCTTTCTAGACACACTACTCCGGCACGCTTTACAATGACCGCATGGAAAAAATCCCTGCAGACTATGCTCTTTTGTTTGAGAAATAGGTGTAATGACATTTGATCTCAATCTATCATATAGATTCCGACCTCTTCTATAAGTGATAAGAGGCCGCCTCTGAATCTCCTTACCAATAATGGGATCACATTTCAAAATATTCCAATGCCTCGAAATTATCTTTTTGATCTGTGTAGTATCCTCATTGAAAGTTAAAACCAATCTAATATCCTCATTCTTCTCATTTTCTTTCTTCTCAGTATTGTCAAAAAGTGTCTGTATTCTTTCCACTTTCTTGATTTTATCTATAGCCTTTTTGATTACCCAATCCGGGTAGCCCCTTTGTTTAAACCTCATAGTCATGTCTGTCTGTTCTCTTTCAAAAATCTCATCTGTGTTGCTAATCCTTTTTGCCCTTAACAATTCTCCATAAGGGATACTCCACTTAAGTTTGTCCGGATGTCCACTGGTTGCATGCAGTAAACTATTACCTGCTGTGATTTTACGAAAAAGTTCAGTGTGGATCACCCTATCCTTAATCTTAATCCTAGTATCCAAAAAGTCAATCGAAGAACAACTAATATTGTATGTCAACCTAATATTGCACTCATTCTCATTAAGTTTCTCAACGAAGCACTTGGCTTCATTTTCAGAACCTTTCCAAATTATAAAGATGTCATCAATATATCTGAGCCATAATATGGCCTGATTGGTTTCTGGATATTTTTCTTCATCTTTAAAAATCCCTTCTTCCCATAAGCCCATAAATAAACAGGCAAAACTGGGAGCAAAACAAGTTCCCATTGCAGTTCCGAGAATCTGTTTATAAAGCTTGCCATTGAATAAAAAAATATTGTTCATCAGACAATATCTTATCATCTCGATTAGCATATCAGTATGTGCCAAATATCTTAAGGATCTAGTCTGCAAAAAATGTCTGCATGCTTGTATGCCTTTCTCATGGTCGATAATCGTGTATAATGAGTTCACATCTAAGGTGACCAGTGAAAGATCATCTTCCCAAATAATACCTTCTAGCTTACCTAGGAAATCTTTAGTGTCACGAACATAAGAGGGTAAGTTCATAACAAATTCCCTCAAGAAAAAGTCTACAAATTTAGATACATTCTCTAGCACATTTCCACATGAGGAGACAATTGGTCTCCCGGGAGGATTATCTCTGTCTTTGTGGATCTTGGGAAGAATGTATAAAATAGGTAACTTAGGATAATCCCTTTTCAAAAAGCAATATTCTTCCCATACCAATAGGCCTTTGGACTTCCATTCTATCAAAAGGTCCCAAATTCCCGTAACACTATTCATATATGTATCTTTGGTTACAACCATATAGAATTGGGAATTACTCAATTGCCGCATGACCTCATCGTGTTGAAGTAAGCCTCAGCAAGGCCTACTAGTGCAAGGGGTTCACCTTTCTCTGCACAAAGTCCTCAGACCATGTAGGAAGAAGTTGGCATGGAAACTGGAATAAAAGACATAAGTTTATTAACCTCATGAGGTGGTACTACAATTCAGACAGCACCCTTTGGTAATGTCTGAAGTAGCACACTGAACTGAGAGAGCATGGTCCTTTTATACCCACGCAGGGGCCAAAAGGAGATGGTACAATTATGGAAACAAGACTTGTATACATGTAAGATCATGTGGAAAATGCACAGTCGACAGGTAGGAGGAGCTAACAGTTTCCAAGGACTAACAGCTGCAGACCTTACTGAGCATGTGCGAAAGTAAGAGATGCTAAATATAACTTGTCACTAGGCAGATTTCAAGAGCAGTTAACAGAAAGGTAGGACAGAGCACATGGTGAGCACATGGCAGCATGTAGCAAAGAAAATGGCTGCCATGAATACAAAATGGATTCCGCAAAATGTTCACAATAGTTACTAAATACAAGATGTCTTCTGCTAATGCTTATTCTAATCACTGCTAAATTACAACAGACGACCCTTTCAGCATTAGCTGAAGACATTCGTCTTTCTGGGATAATCTAAATATTCATCCTGTATATTTATGCTCATCATTTCAGCTATTTCCTTATCTAACATATGTTGTGCTTTCATTTCGGTAATATTTCCTTTGGTAGGCATACAAGCAGTAATACACATGGAGCAGAACATTGGACCACACTGAATACAGATACAGCATGTAAAAAATATTGCAATTATTACACACAGGATAGTCAATAGTTTCCAGCCCCAGACGGAAACAAGAGCCCAAAACCATCCAGAAAAAGTCCAAGTACCAGTCTCTGTATGGATTTCTGCAGCAATTTTATGCAATTTAGATATTGCATCATAGACTGAAGGTGAGTGATCTGGGATAAAAAACACAACAACTACTCCCGATGATTCGACATGCACCACCTCGATCAGCTAATATCACATCTAATACCATACGATTTTGGAGCGCTACAATTCTTGCAATTTGGAGCTCTTCAGTAATATTCCCAAGTGCCAGAGCTGCCTGATTGGTAACAGTTTCCACAACCCTAGTCAATTGTCTCACCTTCCTACTGTTTAATACAACACCTACAAAGGGGAACAATCCTAAATTAAAATCAACATATTGTTGCAGGCTAGTATCAGTTTGGTCTACCTCATTTGTACTTATTTCCCTTTTATATCTATTGTTAATGATGTCATTGAACAGTTTTAAATCTCGGTGATATGATGCAGGAGCCAAAAACACAGGGGGCAATAGAAAAGATACATAACACACACCTGACCACCCAACAGGTAGTTGGTAATATCCATAGTTACCACAAACAAAATATGTATTATGTGAAGCTGTAAAACTACTATTATTTAGACCCTCAATAGTTAAAATCAAGGTACAATCGCTTATCCCTACTGGAATTCGTCCAATGCTTCGTATACATAAATCTGCTTTAGTTTTTGTAATAGAAATCACAAATTGTTCTTTCTTGTCAGAGTCTCGTATATTTGTAAACAGATCTATACGAGTTTCAGCTGAAATTCGGCAGCAAGTTCTAAACATATGCTTGAGATTTTGGTGAAATATGCTTGGCATGATAGGGAAGTTCTATTAACAGATATTAAAAAAATGAAGGAAGATTTTGCTTTGAGAATTGAAAAAGAAGTGATTGCTGGTTTCTATGAAACAATGAAGATAAAATTGAAAAAATATGAAGATGATATAAAAGTAAAAAAACAACAGAAACTCCACAGAGACATAGGTGATTATGAAAGTGGGAGAATCTTGACCTTTAGCAGGAAATATGACCATCTGTACCAACCTGGGTCAAGTCATCCCACACCTATGGGCCAACCGTCTACTTCTGAAAGTGAACTGGAGAGTACGAGAGAGACTGATTCATTAAGTTCAACTGATAGTGAAATTTCCAATACTGAAATTACCAACAAACCGGCTACTTTTTTAGACGAATATCGCCTGCTACGACATGGCAGGCAAGTTTCATACAAACAGAAAGGAGAGAATCAGAATCACAGAGGCAGACCAAGGGGCCGAAGAGGAAGACAAGCCGGAATCAAAAGAGGAGAGAGAGACTTAGAAACCGCACTAAGAAAAGATCGAAATTCGGAGCAAGTGGGAAAAATAACAAGAGGCTCCGAGCCATTGATATAATGGATAGTGAAACGGTGAATAAGACTATTGTGAACTTATCAGATCATCATCTAACAGAGAATGACAAGAAAACTTTGTGTCTAGGTCTCTCTTTCTGTCCTACAGCACGTTTTAGCTATACTGAAACTCGTATAGATCTGTTTAAATTCATAAGGAAATTAAAACTAAATAAATGGTTTAAATTGAAAAGAAATGTCGATAATTGCTCTGACACTTGCAGAAGTATAGGTAGTGATGAACATGTCTTATCTATTGGTGATGTTGATACGCTGTTAACTCTTCATGAATTAGAACAAGATCAACCGGTACAGACTAATGAAAAAGATTTATATCAAATCTTAGATGATTTGGATATTATATATGATGCAGCAGCTCCGTCTGGTTTCAAACCCAAGTCTACATTTTTTCCAAACATGAATCATGACAATATTGATACTTTCTATGATATGGCAGTCCAAAGTCTGACACACTTTCGACATCGTTCATGGTTCAAACCTAGATGCAGTAATAACATGACATACAGTCAAAGTGAAACCATTAGATTGTTAGCAGAGGACAGTGATACTATCATCTACCCTGCAGACAAGGGAGGGAATATAGTGCTTTGGAAAAAACAAAGATATATCGATGAGGTCATGCGGCAATTGAGTAATTCCCAATTCTATATGGTTGTAACCAAAGATACATATATGAATAGTGTTACGGGAATTTGGGACCTTTTGATAGAATGGAAGTCCAAAGGCCTATTGGTATGGGAAGAATATTGCTTTTTGAAAAGGGATTATCCTAAATTACCTATTTTATGCATTCTTCCCAAGATCCACAAAGACAGAGATCATCCTCCCGGGAGACCAATTGTCTCCTCATGTGGAAATGTGCTAGAGAATGTATCTAAATATGTAGACTTTTTCTTGAGGGAATTTGTTATGAACTTACCCTCTTATGTTCGTGACACTAAAGATTTCCTAGGTAAGCTAGAAGGTATTATTTGGGAAGATGATTTTTTACTGGTCACCTTAGATGTGAACTCATTATACACGATTATCGACCATGAGAAAGGCATACAAGCATGCAGACATTTTTTGCAGACTAGATCCTTAAGATATTTGGCACATACTGATATGCTAATCGAGATAAGATACTGTCTGATGAACAATATTTTTTTATTCAATGGCAAGCTTTATAAACAGATTCTCGGAACTGCAATGGGAACTTGTTTTGCTCCCAGTTTTGCCTGTTTATTTATGGGCTTATGGGAAGAAGGGATTTTTAAAGATGAAGAAAAATATCCAGAAACCAATCAGGCCATATTATGGCTCAGATATATTGATGACCTCTTTATAATTTGGAAAGGTTCTGAAAATGAAGCCAAGTGCTTCGTTGAGAAACTTAATGAGAATGAGTGCAATATTAGGTTGACATACAATATTAGTTGCTCTTCGATTGACTTTTTGGATACTAGGATTAAGATTAAGGATAGGGTGATCCACACTGAACTTTTTCGTAAAATCACAGCAGGTAATAGTTTACTGCATGCAACCAGTGGACATCCGGACAAACTTAAGTGGAGTATCCCTTATGGAGAATTGTTAAGGGCAAAAACGATTAGCAACACAGATGAGATTTTTGAAAGAGAACAGACAGACATGACTATGAGGTTTAAACAAAGGGGCTACCCGGATTGGGTAATCAAAAAGGCTATAGATAAAATCAAGAAAGTGGAAAGAATACAGACACTTTTTGACAATACTTAGAAGAAAGAAAATGAGAAGAATGAGGATATTAGATTGGTTTTAACTTTCAATGAGGATAATACACAGATCAAAAAGATAATTTCGAGGCATTGGAATATTTTGAAATGTGATCCCATTATTGGTAAGGAGATTCAGAGGCGGCCTCTCATCACTTATAGAAGAGGTCGGAATCTATATGATAGATTGAGATCAAATGACATTACACCTATTTCTCAAACTAAAGAGCATAGTCTGCAGGGATTTTTTCCATGCGGTCATTGTAAAGCGTGCCGGAGTAGTGTGTCTAGAAAGGAATATCCTACAAGCAAATCAGGAATAAATAGACATATTAAGCAGTTCCTGACATGCAGTACTCCGTTCACTATATATGTATTGGAATGTCCCTGCCATCTTAGGTATGTGGGAAGTACGAAACATGCAGTGAAAAACGCATTTTAGAACATATGCGTGCTATTACAACTAGAGATTCACATTATCCTGTAGCGAGACATTTTCAGGAAAATCATAATTCTGACTCCACCCTGTTATCCTATTATGGTGTTGAACATGTACCATTACATCATAGGGGTGGCAACAGAGAATTGATTTTACGGAAGAAAGAATCCCAGTATATTGTGGACCTAGAAACTAAAATACTGAAAGGATTAAATATCAGTGAAGAATTAAATACCCATCTACTTGAGAATTGATAATTGGAGAAAAATAAAGGGAGATAACAGCAATGGTATGATATAATTAATCATGATTCTGTAGGTTTGACTATTAGGCTTGATATCATGAGCAGCAAGGTTATCATTACTATCTACTATCTTTTATGTAGTATGTTGCGAACATAATGTGTTTATCTTACTTATGTTCTCTTAGAATGGCTGGGTCCGGATGGATTCCTGTTATGTTAATTAATTATTGCTTCTTTCACATGGTGTTGGACATTGGCCATTTAGAAATAGTGATAAGTACGACCTATACAAATTAGGTAAAATATTATATAGGGGATATGAGTTCTAATTAAATCTTCAAAAAATAAGAGTAACTCCTATGTCATCTATTAACTGGGATCTTTTGGCTGTAAGGAAAGGTTTGAATTTTTTATAGTATACAGTATACATATGATATCTTGGAAAAATAGGGAAGTGATTTTGGAATTATGATATTGACTTCATACATGTTCATGAAATTTAGTCTATTTAAGCGAATCATTTTTAGGATATATATGAGTTGAAGTCATGTTCTGATTGTATGTATATTTATGCTTATATTTATATGTATGTACTTATTTATATATTTATATGATTACCTATGTATTTATATGGGTATTATTTATCAATATACGAAAATCCCTTGACTTTTTAATGATAATGATAATTATAATTATAGGTATATATGATGAGATTTTTGTAGAACTGTAATTGATGTATATTCTTTATTTATTCAGCCTTCGGTTTATCCAGATTAGATTGACTTGTGTATTTATATTTGGGTATGAAAAATGGTATCTCTGAGAGAAGTAACTTGAGTCCTATTTCTATGGCCATGCCTGTAGGGTATATAGGGTTGTATGTAATGTTTTTGTAACATACACGTGACCAAGGCTGCTAGTCAGCCGAAACGCGTAGTGTTAAATAAACTATCTCTGACTTGACTTCCTGAGTGTGCGGCTGTTACAAAATAACTTTGATGTGGAAATAAGATTAACCGGAGTGCTCTGCCGGTTTGTTACCGCACCACCCCTCTGGGGCCGTTTGGAGCTCTTTTGGTGAGCACATTTATCGAGGAAAAAAAAAAAAAAAAAAAAAAAAAAAATATATATATATATATATATATATATATATAAACAAACACTCTCCTTCGGCGTGGTCACTCCGCTCCTAATCGCCGGTGCTGCTGCTTCATGAACGCGCACCACCGCGTTCTATAAACCACCACTTTCCTCCGTCTTATTAAAGAAGGAACAGCACTCCAGAGCATGTATTCATTAATTTATTTTTCTATCCCAACAGGAATGCGTTTCGGCATAACTGCCTTCATCGGCCTGTTGGCCGCCATTTTGTATTACTATTTATACTTGTTAGATCGTCTTTCTTCACTTATTCACCATCAATATGATCAGATCCTATAATCGCTTCAGTTTAACTTGTAATTCCGTTATTCAATTCAACATTTAAGTTCTATATTGTTATGCATTGTTCAACAGATAAAAAATACATTATAGTAGCCTTGGCGAAACATCCCAAACCATCTTCATAATGACAGCGATTGTTCTACAATACTCTATCGCACATTTTAGACATTACTTTACACTTGCATAGTTGTATACAGAATTCTGCGTTGAATGCGCTATTTATACTCGTTAGATCGTCTTTCTTCACTTGTACACCAACGTCATGTTCAAACCCTATAATCGCTGCAGTTTGACTTAAAATTCCATTATTCTATTCAACACTCAAGTTCTATGTTATTATGCATTGTACAACAGATAAAAAATACATTATAGTAGCCCTGACGAAACATCCCAAACAATCGTCATAATAACAGCGATTGTTGTACAATTCTCTAACGCACATCTTCAACATTACTTTACACTTAAATAGTGTTATGCAAAATTCAGCGTTAAATGCGCTCTTATATCATTTATCAGTCTAAAAATGGAGCACTCGCTATTGGTGCCCATCGATACATTATGAACCATCACTAGAGAACTGTACAAAAATTCATATTTTAACAGCTAATTACAGAAATAATGTCAGTATCTATAACTTGACTATCTATGATGTAACACACCCTTGAAAAATGTATTTGATCATGACTTACTTTCACATTTTACTCCATACGGGTACATATTGCAATCTAACCTCCTCATATGCGACAATTATTATATCGGTATTATATAATCTCTAAGTCTGTTGTTAGTGCATAATTTTAATCTTCAAATGCACATGTAACTCTTCACTTTTATTTAATCCATTTGGTTCCTTAGTGTCAAGCATCAAAATATACCTTGACTCCAGTGTTCTTAACTTTTTTTCTCTATCACCTCCTCTGTGATCCTTTGGTATCCCATCTAACACACTATATTTTAAATTTGTGATGTCACCTCCATGGACTTTCCGAATATGCCTTGCTACTGGGTATGAATCATCCTGATTATGCACTGCTCTAAGGTGCTGTAGAATACGTTTATGAACTTGCAATTTTGTACTGTCTATATACATCTTTGGACAGCTACATTTAAGTGAATAGATAAAATATTCACTTTTGCAAGTGTATAGTCCCTTGATTTTATGTATGATTTTTCCACTAGTCTCCACCGATTTGATGCTTCCGCCATTTTTACAAGCCTTACATTTTGTACATTTAATAAATCCATCAGTTGGTGTTAACCACATTGGTTTGCTGCCAACCTGTCTGATATCACTTCTCACAAGTACGTCTTGCATTGATTTCCCTATTCTATATGTTATCTAAGGATTCTTCACCATCTCTTTACCTATAACTGGGTCACTTTTCAGTATATGCCAATGTTTCTGTAACAACATCCGAATTTTGGAATGCGCCACATTGTACGTGGTTATAAATCTAACCATAGCTTGCTTCTTATCCTTCGTGCTAGCACTTTTGGGTGTACCAAATAATACACTATCTCTAGTACGCTTGTCCACTTTCTTCTTCGCCTCACTGATGGTGTTATTGGAGTATCCCCTTTCCTTAAAACGTGATACCATTTGTTTTTCAATTTCTACAAATCTGTTCTCAGTACTGCAAATCCGTTTTGCTCTTAATAACTCTCCATAGGGGATGCTCTCTTTTAGTGGTAAAGGATGGTAGCTTGGTGCATGCAACAGGCTATTCCCTGCCGTAGGTTTTCTGTATAAAGAGGTTTGTAGCCTCGCATTCTCTATAGTGACCTTCACATCCAAAAATTCTATTTCCCGGATACTTACATTAGCTGTAAATCTGAGATTTAAATCATTGTCATTTATCTCTTTTACAAACTTTTCAGCACTTGAGACATCGCATTTCCATATCACAAATATATCATGAATAAAACGTAACCATAAAATAATGTGATCATTCCATCTGTCTAGTGGTGAATTATTGAGGACCTGTTCCTCCCACCACCCCATATATAGGTTGGCATAACTAGGTGCAAAGCATGTACCCATAGCTGTACCTCGCGTTTGTTCAAAGATCTCATTATTGAAAAAGAAAATATTATGTGTATTTTTGGTATCTAAGAAATTGTAATAAAAATCCTATTTTATGGTAAAGTCAGATTTTTAATTACAATTTTGAAAATTGGCATTTTCCTGCCCATAGCCCTTTCGGACCTGTGGAAAGACTCTGAGGATTGCCTGTTGCAATGACCTGCTGTGCACTCTGCAAAACTGTTTTGGTGTACCTGGAAGGACTGCTTTGCTGTCTGGAGCCTGCCGTGAATCCTCAGAGGCCAGCCCGGCTGTTTGAGCGCTGCATCTTTACCTCAACCCAGGACTACCTAAATGATCCAAGGGCCAGTTTGCTGATCTCTTCTTCAAAGCCACAGGGACATAAAAGGCTCTCACTATCTTGAACCTCTACCCGGACCCAGCCTGAGTGACTCCTGAACCCCCATGTGGTGTCCCACCAGTTCTGGACCCTTGGTTGTAGTGCTAAAGGTGTGCAGATAGTCAACGTCCAAAACTGAGGACTTAGAAAATCTTTGACTAAAAAGTTCTCTGAGAACTGATCAGGCAAACCTGCTCATTTATTCACCTCAGGTGCATGGCTGGTCGGTCCGACTTTGCGGCTGCTCATGCTACATTCTTCTCATCATCAGCAAATCCAGTTCAGCAGTCCTTCACTGAAGGGGCCTCTGAGCCCTTGGAGTTGTCTTTAGCCACTGCCTACTGCCTCGTCATGCTAGAGATTTTCAGCTTCCAATAAAAAGACTAAAGGGCATATTTAGAAGCCCCATTGCATTGTGCTTGTACCACGCAATGTGGCACAAGTGCAACACAACTTAAAAATAAAGATTTATGAAGCCACGCAAGGCCATTTTGCCTGGCCCTGAGCGGCTCATCACTGCCTTGCCTTACTCTGCCAATTGAAAGTGTTCCATGGGTGTTCCCATGCAACTCTAATGGTTTGTGACACATTCACAGATTTACCAGTACTGGTAGACCTGGGAATGCGTCAAAAAGATACACCCTGTCAGATGAGGAGTAGCAAGGAGAAATATCTTTAGAACTGATAGACCTGGGAATGTGTCAAACAGATACACCCTTTCAGGTGAGGCTTAGCAAGGAAAAATATCTTTATTTCTCCTTGTCACTTCCTCTTGCTATGTGTACTGTATTCTGAAGCATACATGGAAAGAGAAATATGCCTCTCAGGACTGCTTTTGTATAGAAAGGTGTCTCTTCCTGCACAAAAACAATCCTGCATGCAATGAAGACACCCTTGTACCAATGGTGCAAGGGTGCCTGCATTGGCGCTAGGCTGCCAAATGGGCCCCAGTGCAGGAGGGAAGGTAAGAATGCACTGTTTGGTCTTAAATACTGTGCATTCTCGCCCTTTCCGTGTTATGCAGTACAGCACAGCAAAGTGACTTGCTTTGCTGCACTGCGTCACATTCTCACAAACAGGCCCCCAAGTCTGAACGCAAAAATCGTCACAGCAGCTTCGACCCAAGGCTCCCTGGTGATGGTGCTCCCTCCATGAACACTGCCTGCAGCCATGCTCCATCAAGCTTAAGGTAAGCTGACCGGGCACAATCCATTTCTTGTATACGAACTGTCCTCCATCACGGTCGGTCATATTTTTTTTACTTTGATGCAGTCCCACGCGACTAGATGTCCGTGGTTGATGCTCTGATCTTTTAGGCACTAGCTTTTACTAAAAACGTTTAAAATTCATATTTCTTTTGGTGTCAAATACATAATTAAGATGTACTCTAGTTTTCTTAATTGGTGTGGGATTTTTCTTGTGTTGTTTTCACTTATCACTGTTTGTGTGTTGCATAGATACTTAACACTTTGCCACTAATATAAGCCTGACTGATTTTTGTGCTAAACTACCTAGGATTAAGCACAAGTTAATTTAGTGACTTTTTGTGGTTCACCCTCCAAGGGATTCTGGCTGTTGCTTGATCAAGGCTCAAGTTTTTTGCAATCACTCTTAAATACTCACCATACCTAATTTCTCTAATATCTTCATTATTTATCAAATTCTCTAAAACACGTTAAAATCAGTCAAATAAGGAGAAATACATTCTTGATTATAAAAGATTGCAATGAAAATATTACAAGCTAATGCATATGAGATTCCTAACTGAACACCGGTTGCCCCTTCCCCAGCGGATGTAGGAGGATAAGTGCATACGTAACATTTGTTAGCCTTGAATATATCAACATGCTCCTTAATGAATTCAGTAAACTCAGCCCTAAAACCACTATCTAACTGCTCTCCATGTACTGGTCTGCCTTGCTTAAAATCCTTCCGATTAATTAAAACTTCGGCAGCTCTAATAGTACAATTTGAAGCATATCCTACACATATTAGTGAGCACACCAACAGGTTGACTCTTACTAATAATGCTATAATCAACAGAGTAATTCCGACAATTTTAAATCATCTGCTGTATTCCACTTTCTATTCAAGTGCAAATTATTATTGCTATAACAATTAAAAATCAATAAAGTCAACAAAAACAATATTTTCTTCTTCTTTTATTAAATCAATCATCAAAAACAAAACTTTGAAACAGTAAGCAGAGCTTATTTCCTTAGTCTTTTTCAAAGTTAGTGTATCGAGTTCAGGAAAACTTTGTCATAAATCGGTTAAATTCAATGTCTTTTATTTGAACCTTTAAAAATAATTAATTGTGTTTTTGATTAGTCATTTCAACAGGTCTGATTCTCCTTTTTATTCATAGTCTCTTTTACTTTCAAGGGTGTTCTTTGTCTGTTTCAGTCTCTGACCCACTCCCAAACTTGTATTGACAACTGATCACCAAGAGATGCTCCTCAATTCCATCAGGTTCTTCTTTTTCTGATACTGTAGCTAGATATACTCATTCAGGCAAGGCATGTTTTCGATTTGGAACTCTAATTCTGGTTGATCTTTTAGCCACTGGCGATTCACTTCTACTCGTTTCTGAATCCATTTGTCTCTCAGGTTTTCTTTCTGGCTCACAACGTTTTTGTTTGCAAGTTCTCTTTCTTGGAATATCTTTCTCATCCATCAACAGTTTTTGTTTCTTTGTCTTCTGCAAGACTTTTAGTTGAGCTGAATCCTGAACTATGACTTGAACTTGCATTTTGGACTGACTCATCTATCAGCTCTTTTCACAGTGAACTTCTTTCTTCTGAAAAGTCTTTGACATTTCAATTTTCAACTAATTTCCAACTGCAGCTTGCCACTGTTTTGATCAGAGGCTGCTTCTTTCTGCTGCCACTCATGATTTGCTCTGTTGCAGTGTAACAGTTCTTCAATCCGATCACTCTGAAAGTCGACTTCAGGAGTGTTAGGTTCTTCATCAGAACTTTCGCTCACCTGAAATGTTTGCTTTTCTGTTTGTTTATGCTTTTTCACTTTGTCTTAACCAGTTTCAGAAAATGTTTCACCCCTCTGTGGATCCATGCTGCAAATTCAAAACTGATTTTCAGTTTGACTTTAAGCAGTCCGTGTACCTTGATAATTTACCTAATTTACTGCTTTAGCTACTCTCACTCATTTTGTGTGAGCAGCACATATCTACTGTGATACACTCACACACTTAACAGCAATATTTGTCTTTAGAGTCCCTTGGTAAGGCTTTTTTCACTATTTATTAAGGCAGCCCTCGTGAACTTGTTTGTGGATTACTACCCAGTCACCTGCATTCAGTCCATGACAGAGTATGTCTTTGTAATCTTCTCTTGCCACATTCACCCAATGAGAGACAGATTTCAGCATACCAGCCAGACCTTAGTGATAATCTAGCATGATGTCATCAGTTATTGAAACTAGTGCAGCTGAAAACACAAATCCAAGTCTCATTGCTGTGCCTATAAGAATCTCATGAGTAGATAAACTAGTCTTTCTGTCAGGAGCACTTCTCATAATCATCACATCAAGAGGAAGAGCTTCTGGTCACTTTAAACCAGTTGAAGCACACACTTTCGCCAGCTTGTTTTTGACAGTGCCATTAGTATGTTTCAACAAATCTGAGGTTTTTGGTCGGTAACTACAATGAAATTGTTGATTGATATCAAAAGCTATGCAAATTATCTCAACACCTCATTCTCAAAGTGCGCATTGCTCTCTTGTGGGAAATGCTTCCATCTATTTGGAGAACCAGCAGATAATTACCAAGACATAATTCAAGCCTTTGCATGTGGCATCGAAATAAAATTTGTATACAATCTCGTAAAAGAGCCTTCTGATTTGCCAATGTGAATCATGATTGTAACAGTTCTCTTACCTTGGTTATTTAAATGACGTATCAAACAATAACTGCACACATCTTCAAGAATATGTTGCAATCCTCTATTCTCACAATATGTTCTGAAAATTCAAACCAAACTATGGTGGTCATTATGAACATGCCGAAAAAAAACACCGACCGCCATTGGCGGTAAACAGCACACCGCCATCTAATGATGCCAAAAACAGAAACCTGCAAACATTCTGCTACCTCCAGCCACCGCCAGGGCCCTTGATGGCAGAAAGGTTGTACACCCCACCCCGCCACCGCCAAGCAGACAAATCCCCCCGCCCTCCAAATAATGATGCACAAATCACCGCAGTGGATAGTTGATGTCGAACGACCATTGGCGGTACGGACAGCCACGGCCAACAATGGGACCCAACAGCAAGAAATGCACACATTGGCAAGTTTGAAACCCACACACCTGACACACAGCCACAATCTTATAAAACACTCACATACACACCCCAACAATCCTTTGCAGCACCAATAGCACGGCAGATATTGAAAACACAACACGCATACACTGAACTTAACATCGCACAACTCCCACACCCAAACACACAACAGCACCCTCACCAATAATCCTACAACACACCACCATGGCACCTCCTAAGCACCCCCACTTCACATATAGGGAGCCAAGGACAATGGTGGACAAAATACTGAAGAGCGAGCCACAAATCTTCGGGGCACAGGTCCAGCACACACCCATCGCCAGTAAGATGGAGCTATGGCAGACCCAGAAATGGCACTGGAACACCTGCGAAGACCAAGGCCCCCACAAAGAAGTGACTTTGACATGAACTGTCTCCCAAGTGTGCCACTGTGCTACCATCCTCACCCGCCAATAGCAACATAACAACTTGCAAGGGACATATGGACCAATACCCCTTGGCACCAATCGCTGATCCCATGTAGCTGGTATGGACATCCACCATGAGCCCACTCCCTATCACTGTACAGCACACCTATGCAATTGTGACACCTAATAAAACACATTTACACCAATTCTTATGTCCCCTGTCATTATGAATATTCAATTGTAAGTGTGAATGCATTTGCCAGTAAATTCCATATTCATACCTTTATTGCAGGAATGGTACCCCATGCACATCGGTTGGAGTAAACCAAAATGTACACCATGTTTGTTTCCATGGCATATGCCACCTTAGTCTTCAGGTAACCATGTCAATTACTACAGACACCACATCCCCAAACAAACGAGTCAGACAAACACTATGCAGTGCAGACAACATCATCAGTGAACAGTAAGTACCTCCTAGTCACTTGAAGTATAGGTGGATCAGCTGGTTCCTGGAGTGGACATCTTCCCCCTCTTCACCTTCACCATCATCTCATCCCCTCTCAGAGGTAGCAGATCTGGATGTACAGCACCCTCCTCCTCTAGTAGGGGGAAAGCTCTCCTCAAAGCCACTTTGTGCAGCATGCAGCAGGCCACCACTATTCTACACACCTTGTCAGGGCCATAGCACAGGGATCCCCCAGAGAGATGGAGGCAGCAAAATCTGGCCTTCAGGAGACCTATAGTGCACTCAATCACCCTCCTAGTATGTCCATGGGCCTCATTATAATTCCTCTCTGCATTTGTCCTGGGATTTCTCACAGGTGTCGGGAGCCATTGCAAGTTGGGGTAGCCAGAATCACCTGCAAAAGTGGTTGAAACAGGACTGTATAAAACTGCCATTACGTGCATACAGCCTGGTTGTCAGCTATGTACTGATCCAGTGTCATACACACTCACCTATGAGCCATCCTCTGTCCCCTTGTAGTTGTTCCATCATGTGTGGCACACTGCTGTTCTTCAGGACAAAGGATTCATGAACTGATCCTGGAAACCTGGCATTTATATGTGATATGTACTGGTCAGCAGTACACACACCAATTGTATATTCATTGAGTGGTAGTTCTTTCTGTTCCTGTACCCTGTTCATTCACTCTTGGGTGGATTAGAGCTATGTGGGTGCCATGGATGGCACCTATCACATGGGGAATGTTAGCAAAGGCATAAAATTCAGACTTGATGGCAGGGAGTTCAGCCCTTTGGGGAAACTCAACATATGTCTGCATGTGTTGTACAAATGCATCCAGGAATTTTGACAGGACGAGGCTAAACACTGGCAGTTGGAACCCTGCACCCATGCCCACTGTCACCTGAAAAGAGCACATAGCCAAGAAATGGAGTACAGAGAGCACTTGCACTTCAGTAGGGATGGCATGTTTATTCCGATTAGACGGTCTCCGTACAGGATCCAGTAGAGCACATAGGTCCTGGATTGTTGTACGATTGAGTCTGTAGGTGACAATGTGACGTTCCACCATGGTATCCAAATCAATAAGAGTTATGTACACAGATGGGGTCCCGCTCGCCACATGGGTCTGTACCTATGAGGGAAGAAAGAACACATATGAGGGACACACATACATATGCAAAACATGTGTATGAATAACTGCGGTACAATACGTAGGTTACACACACAAGCAATATATGAAGTACAACTTTAGGGACATGTATTCAGTGATACCTCTTGACTGATGTGATGAACAGACACTCAGGTGGGCAGGTGACTAAGGGCTGGGATCTGAAGGCCCTGAATGGTGCCCATGACCGGGAAATATGTACGTGGTGCTAGCAAAATGGCAGCCTCCTGCCATTCAGATATGAAGGCGTGGAAGTGACATAATTCAGCTGGCGGTAGTTGTCATGGCAGAAGGCGGTATTCACCACCGTGCATCCATTCATTGGTTTACATGGTTGTCAATGCGGAAACTGGGCCTATCATGATCACCGCCAGCAGTGAAGGTGTACTCCACCACAGAGCATACGCCATGTCGTCACCCCAATTTCACTTGACTCCCGAATCCCGTGCATGCAACTACTCCACTGAGTGTGCTGCTGTGTCGTGACTCTGGTTACTCCAAAGGCACATGTCACAGAGCAAAGGGCCCCAGCCTTCACCACAGAGGAGCTGGAGAAGCTGGTGGATGGGGTCCTACCCCTGTATGCCAAGTTATATGGGCGACCAGAGGAGCACGTGAGTTGGCGGTTGTCTTGCATGGATGTGTGTGATGGTGGCGGATGCCTGTATGCATGTGTGGACGATTTGTAACTGCACAGGCATAGATTGTGTGGCAAGTACTGTTAGTGAGGTGGTAAAATGTTCCTGTGAAGTATACCTCCCATTGGGGACGACATGTCAGTTGCATCAGATGGGCATATCCTGATGTCTGTTTTACTTCTTTGTGTCCCATACAGGTCAGCGCCCACCAGAAGAGGGGACTCTGGCAGGCCATTGCCAGGGAGGTGCGGACCCTGGGGGTCTACAACCGGCGGGGCACTCACTGCAGGAAGTGGTAGGAGGACCTGCGGCGCTGGACCAGGAAGACTTGCACGGCCCAACTTGGGAAGGCCTCCCATTGAGGAAGGGGTGCCTGTCGGACCCTGACCCGCCTAATGTCCCGCATTCTGGTGGTGGCATTGTAATGGGTTCTTTACCCCCAGGTGGGAGAATTATTAAAATGACTCAATAGGCGGAGGTTGGTGGGGATAAGTGATTTATTTATAATTATTAATTAAGACTGTCTTCTTAGTTTTTATCTCTCCCGTCGGCTTCTTTTTACTCATTCAGGTCCTTTTCTCTCTGAAAAGGTTTGAGACGAGACTCCGGTATAGCGTGCTCCTGTATTGAAGGAGGTCCTGTCTTTTTCCCTCGTGGCAGCAGCACCAGGTTCCCCAAAACAAAAGAAGAGCGGGAAAACAGGTAAGTGTAGAGGTTAGGCAGGGGTCAATGTAGGGTTAGTAGGGTGGTGGCAGGGGAGACAAGTGTGGGTTGTGGATGACTAATAGACTTATACAATCGTGGTTGTCACCTTCCTGTGAAACTCCCAGTTTCTTCTCTCTCTGTTGATAGTTATCTCTTCCTTAGGACGGACTCCCCTCCTAGTGAGGTTAAAGGGGGGGGGGAGAAAAAGGTCAGTATGGTTCCCCTTCCTTACACGTTCTCTCCTCCTTACCACCCGTCTTCCCCTCCCTTGCTTTCTTTCCCCGTACCCAAACCAGCCAGAAGCCCCAGCTTAGGTATGAACGTACCTCGGGAGCCACGCCCCTCCTGGGACGTGGCTGGCCCCTTCGCGATCTCCCGACTTCTCTCCTGAAGGGACGGAGGGCGCCCCGTGGTTTCCTCTCATCTCCGGCGTCTCTCCGGTCGTCTCATGCTCGGCTCCAAGGTTCACTGCCTCCAGCGTTTCTTTTCCCGCAGTCCGCGTCTCTCGGAACTCTTCCTGTTCCTCTCGACGACCTTTCAGTGGTCCGTCTTCCATTTCACTGTTTCCTGAGACGCCTTCTGTGGCTGACGTCACCAGTCCGGGACTCCCTCGGGTCCCCCGGGGGTATGTTGACACGGCCTCTGTCGGCGCGTGTATACCGGCGTCAACAAATGCCTGGTTACACATCCCCTCCCACGAATGGGGCTGTTCGAGACCCAGAGGCCCGGGGATACGGGACAAATAGTCAGCCTGACCCATAAGATCACCAGGGAGATGGCAAACCTGGAAGGAGAAAGGTTGAAGCTCCATAAACCATCTTAGAATACAGACGTTGGTATTTTTATATCTCGAAAGCCATGTAATAGGGGCGTGGTCCGTGTACAGCAGGAAAGACCTTCCTAGGAGGTAATATTGTAGGCTCTCAATCGCCCACTTAATGGCCAGACATTCCCGTTCGATTATTGGCTATCTCTGTTCCCTTGGAAACAGTTTGCGACTAATAAAGACAACAGGGTGGCTCACGTTATTCACATCTTTCTGAAAAAGCACGGTCCCCAACCCCACGTCGGAGGCATCCGTTTGCAGGTGAAACGGAAGATCAAAATCAGGGCATTTTAATACCGGACGGGTAGTAAGATACCTTTGCAAGGCATGGTAACTATGGGACTGGGCCGGGTTGAGAGCCGTGATATTCTTGGGCTGTCCTTTCTTTAGTAGATCCGTCAGGGGAGCAGCCAAGGTGGAATAGTGCGGTATAAATCTCCGATAGTACCCCACAAGTCCTAGAAATGAACGTATCTCTTTTTTCGTGGTAGGCGTTTTTATGGGTGGAATGGCCTCTACTTTATTCATTTGTGGTTTAATGATACCTCTCCCTATGTGATACCCTAGGAATGAGATCTCATTAAACGCGAGTCAGCTTTTGGAGGGATTGGCTGTTAGGCCTGCTCTTTGTAGGGCTATAAGAATCTTGTTTAAATATGATAAATGGTCGGCCCAGGTCTCGCTATAAATAACAATATCATCCAGATAGGCAGCGGCGTATCTGGTATGAGGGTGTAATATGGTGTCTATGAGACGGAAGGTGGCTGGCGCCCCATGTAACCCAAAAGGGATAACATTAAAATGATATAAGCCCGAAGAGGTGGAGAATGCTGTTTTTTCCTTATGCTCGGGTGCTAAAGGAATCTGCCAGTACCCTTTGGTCAAGTCTAGGGTAGACATATATTTGGCCTTTCCTAATCTTTCTATGAGTTCGTCCACCCTTGGAAGGGGGTACGTGTCGAATTGGGATACGGCATTGACCTGTCTGAAGTCAATACAGAAGCGTATAGAACCGTCCGGCTTTGGTACTAATACCACCGGAGAACACCAGGGGCTTTGTGACAGCTCTATAATACCCAGGTCTAACATTTTCTCTATTTCTTTTTCCACTAAGACCTTTCTAGCTTCGGGGATACGATATGGTCGCAACCTGACTATTTTACCAGGTTGTGTTATGATTTGGTGTAGTACTAACTTGGTTTTACCCGGTATCAGGGAAAACACTTGGTTATGTTCGTCGAGTAGTTGGGTTAACTGGCTATTCTGTTTGGACGTGATCTCCGTATTTCTTTGGGGTACCTCGGTTTCAGAAGGGCGGTCTGTGGGACACCATTCTATCTCTAGTTCCTTAACCGTATTAACTAAATATCCAGCTGTCTGGTTGACCGTAGGTTCTTCCCATTTTTTTAGCAGATTGATGTGAAAGATCTGGGATCTCTTGGGATTAGCTGTTATTTGGACGTTATAGGTAACAGGGGTCACTACTCCTATCACCTTATATGGCCCTTGCCGTTTTGCCAATAGTTTGTTGTCGGAACTGGATAGGAGCACTAACACCCTGTCCCCTTCGGTTAAGGTCCGCAATTGCGTGTTCCTATCGTAATATTGTTTTTGCCTCCCCTGAGCTCTTTCCATATGTTCTCTTACGTTTTCCCAGACAGTTTGTAATCGGGCTTTTAAGTCACTGCTATATTCCAAAAGAGATTTTTCCCCATTCTCTTCCTCCTCCCATAACTCTGCTGCCATGTCTAGTAATGTTCTAGGCTGTCGTCCGAACACCAATTCAAAAGGGCTATGTCACGTAGAGGATTGTTCATGTGTCCTGATGGCGTACAATACTAACGGTAGTTTCCTATCCCAGTCCCTGCCTGACTCTGAAACCGATTTCTTTAAGAGTGTTTTCAGGGTGCGGTTGTATCTCTCCACCAACCCATCCGTTTGTGAATGATAAACCGCCCTCCTTATTTGTTTAATCCCCAGAAGTTGACAAATCTGAGCCATTAAGTTGGACATGAACTGAGTACCCTGGTCCGTTAAAATCTCTCGGGGGAAACCTACTCGGGAAAAGAACCCTATCATTGCGTTGGCAACGCTCTTGGTGTTAATACTGGTGAGGGGGATGGCCTCGGGGTATCTGGTAGCGTAATCTACCAATAGTAATATATATCGGTAACCTTTGGAGGAAGGTAGAAGAGGACCTACAATGTCCATTCCAATCCTTGAAAACTGTATTTCAATAATGTGAAGAGGCTGTAATGGGGCTCTTTTCTTTGGTCCAGGATCGATCAATTGGCATTTAGGACATTGCTGACAGAATTTTCTGATCTGAGAAAAGACCCCAGGCCAATAGAACCTCGGTAACAGGTACTCTTCCGTCTTCTCTCTCCCTTAGTCAGCACCCCCCAGCTGACTATGGGCCAAGTGCAACACCTGTTGTCTATAAGGTTCGGGAACCAGTAGCTGTCTCTTTTCTTGCCTGTCCCTGCTTGTGATACGATATAACAAATTCCTATCTATAGTAAAAGAAGGGCCCTTATCGTCAGGGTTTCGAGGTCGGGCAGTCTTCCAGGCATTAATCAGACTAGGATCTTCCCTCTGACAACTACGGAAGGGGGGAAGACCAGGGGGTGTATGGGCCCTTGTAATTACCCTATTATAGCTCGAATCCCCTTTTCCGTAGAGTTTCCTTGTTTCTTGTTTTTCTTTCTTAGTGGGTTTGTACCGACTAGTCTGGGGTTGGATTTTTATGTTAGAAAAGGGGGCATTCTGCCACCAGGAACCCAGGTCTTCTTTATTCCTTGTGCTATCCAGAAGTATCGAAAAGTCTTTGAAGTCTGTTCCTGTGATGGCTTCTTCAACCAGTCGTTCAACCACCCCCATCCTTATGGGGGTTTCTTTTCCCTCCCATGAAAGGGTGGCCCAAGTCATTGGATACTCTCTCGTTTCCCCATGTATACAACAAATGGAGGCAGTAAGTCCCGGAGTGAAGGTATGGCTGTCTATTAAATCTGCCCTGATTACGGACTGACTGCACCCGGAATCGATAAGTGCCACCGTTAGTCTCTCATTGATGAAAAGCTCTTTCTTGTATTGAGTATCTTTACCCCCTGTAAAGAAGACCCTCCCTCTAGTAATTCCTATTTCCATAGGCTCCGGTTTCTCAGTTTTCAGGGGACAAACCCGGGCTATGTGGCCCCACTCTCCACAACTATAACATTGAGGTTGCTGTACATACGGTCTCTCGGCCCCTCGCGATTTTCCGGCGTCTTCTACTGGTCTTCGCCCCAGGGACGAGGTTTGTCCAAGGTTCTGTCGGATGGAGGTAGGCGTTGTGCGTTGGAGGGGTGTCTTAAACTCGAGGGAGCGGTGGAAAGCACAGGCCAACTCAATAGTAGTGTTCGTGTCAGGACTCGGGTGTTGTTTAATGCAGTTGCGGGTATTGGTAGGTAGGGCGTCTAGATATTGTTCCAAGAGGATGGTCTCGATAATATCTTCCCTATTAGTCCCTATGGGTCCTAACCATTTAAGACCCAAATCTTTTATCCGGAAATATAATGCTCTGGGATTTTCGGAGGGACCCCACTTGGCTTTCCTAAACCTAACCCTGTAGTGTTCGGTGTAAAAGCCCACCTGCTCCAGGATGCTCTTTTTGATGTCTTGATAGGGCGTTGTGCCTCCAGGGTTTACCGCTTGATAAGCTGCTTGGAGGGTCCCGGTTAACAAAGGGGCGATATACTGGCCCCACCTATCCTGAGGCCAGGTGGCGGAGGTGGCAACCCGCTCAAAGTTGGTAAAAAAGGCATCCGGATCTTCACCTTCCTGATACCTTTGTAAAACTGAGCTGGGTACATTCGGATGTACTCTGGTGGCTGCAATGGTATCTGTTAAGGTTTTTAGTGCATTCTCATGCACCAACTGGTTGCTGGCCATGATAGTGGCCTGACTTTTTAGAGCGCTTTGTAGGGCCTCTCTTTCCACTTTCGCTTCTTTCTGTTGTTCCTCCCACACGATTTGCAGATGTTGCTGTCCCTCAGCTAATTGCTGCATCATGTCCGCTATGGTGGGAGTACCCTCCATGGCCTCAATCTGTCCTGTCGCCAATTCCAATAATATCCCACTTCTGACACCACTGTAATGGGTTCTTTACCCCCAAGTGGGAGAATTATTGGAATGACTCAATAGGCGCAGGTTGGTGGGGATAAGTGATTTATTTATAATTATTAATTAAGACTGTCTTCTTAGTTTTTATCTCTCCTGTCGGCTTCTTTTTACTCATTCAGGTCCTTTTCTCTCTGACAAGGTTTGAGACGAGACTCCGGTATAGCGTGCTCCTGTATTTTTCGGTCTTTTTCCCTTGTGGCAGCAGCACCGGGTTCCCCAAAACAAAAGAAGAGCGGGAAAACAGGTAAGTGTAGAGGTAAGGCAGGGGTCAATGTAGGGTTAGTAGGGTGGTGGCAGGGGAGACAAGTGTGGGTTGTGGATGACTAATAGACTTGTACAATTGTGGTTGTCACCTTCCCGTGAAACTCCCAGTTTCTTCTCTCTCTCTCTCTCTCTGTTGATAGTTATCTCTTCCTTAGGACGGACTCCCCTCCTAGTGAGGTTAAAAGGGGGGGGGGAGAAAAAGGTCAGTATGGTTCCCCTTCCTTACACGTTCTCTCCTCCTTACCACCCGTCTTCCCCTCCCTTGCTTTCTTTCCCCGAACCCAAACTGGCCAGAAGCCCCAGCTTAGGTATGAACGTACCTCTGGGAGCCACACCCCTCCTGGGACGTGGCTGGCCCCTTCACGATCTCCCGACTTCTCTCCTGAAGGGACGGGAGGCGCCCCGTGGTTTCCTCTCGTCTCCGGCGTCTCTCAGGTCGTCTCGTGCTCGGCTCCAAGGTTCACTGCCTCCAGCGTTTCTTTTCCCGCTGTCCGCGTCTCTCGGAACTCTTCCTGTTCCTCTCGACGACCTTTCAGTGGTCTGTCTTCCATTTCACTGTTTCCTGAGACGCCATCTGTTGCTGACGTCACCAGTCCGGGACTCCCTCGGGTCCCCCGGGGGTATGTTGACACGGCCTCTGTCGGCGCGTGTATACCGGCGTTAACGAATGCCCGGTTACAGGCATATTCAGATTTTCATGGGCGCTTGAAGGCAGCACAGCAGCCAAAAGGGAGTGAGTACCAACACTGTTTCATACCACTTTGAGGGATGTGTTTGGGTGCTGTGGTATGTATGCTGTCTAGTCCTAGGCATTCTGACAGCTGTCTTCCAGCAGTCCTGCCACAGAAATGGTTAGGGGCAGGTCTAAACAGTCACAATAGGCCCTTGGGGATTAATCTTCCTGAACTGTAGTGTTCTTTATGGACACATGGACTAGTGGGTGCATTGGCTGGCCATGGTCCCCCATGTGTGTAGTCCACACAGTTTATCAGGTCCGTGTTTCATGTGGGAAACGAGTTTTATGCTGGGGTAGTGGCCACTAGTCTGGGCCATAGTCAAGACTATAGTTGTAGGTCCTGCGTGTAGGTGTGTAAGCTGGATGGGAGTGTGTGTGCACCAAGTATATCATTCCATTCTGGTATTTACAGTTTCTCTCATGTTTTGTCTCCACACCCCTGTGCTCTTGTGTTCTTTGTGTACATCAGCATCATCTGGCGAGGGAGCAGTGGCACCGGCGAGTGGGGATGCAGCGGCCCACGGTTCCAAGGAGGCAGAGTCCACCGACGCCAAGGGTACCAGTGGGTTTGAGGGTGAGGGAATAGCACGGGGAGGAAACTACCAATGGTGGTAGTGACTCTGATACCTCCTCGCATGGCAGCTCCCTGATGGTGGCGGACCCTAGTGGGCCCACCTATTCTGTGTCATATTCCGCCACCCCCATACCATCACTGCCCTCCCAGGTGCTCCCCTCCCAGTTGCCCGTGCCGGCTCACCCTGGAGGGTGGGCATCTCCTTCGCCCCAGGCACTTCATCCCCTGCCCCAGTCAGCCCTGCTGCCCTCACGGAGGAGGCTATTGACCTCCTGAGGACCATCTCTGTAGGGAAGACAACCATTGTGAATGCCATCCAGGGGCTAGCATCCCATATGCAGCAATGCAATGCATACCTGGAAGACATTCAAGGTGCCATGTCTGGCCTACAGGGATCTTTTCAGGCTCTGGCCTCCTCTTTGACGGCAGCCAGTGTCCCTGGTGTTTCCGTCTCCCCTCCAACCACCTCTACCCCTTCCAGCACCCCACTCCCATCACCCATCCCAAGCACACGTTCAGATAGCCAATGCACACACCTCAACACACAAGCGCACAGAGAAACACAAGCACCGCACTTCCCACCACTAGCATTCACACAGCCAACATACAAAGGCACACACAGCAACATCCACTTCCCCCAGTGTGTCCACATCTCCCGACTCCCTGTCTGTCACTTCGACATGCATACCCACAAGCACTGCACCTTCAGTCACTGCTGCTGGCCCCATTCTTGCAGTCACCACAACATCTCACATTCAGTCATCCACCCCAGACACCACACCTGCACTCACCACAATGACATAAACCGACACATGCAGCACACTAACTAGACCTGCAGACACCCAGACAACATCCATTTACACTGGCAGCCTGTCTTGTCCCACTGTGTCCACCCTCTCTCCTCCCAAGACACTCAAACATTCACAGACACCCACTCAACACACAACAGCATACTGTACAGACACCTGTATCCACGTCCAGTACACCTACACCAGTTACAAGCACTCCCTCTACCTCCACTCCCAGATCTTTCTCCATATCCACCCCAACTGCCCCCCCAAAAACTTTTCCTGTCCTGTGTTGACCTTTTCGAACCCACTGGCCCACCCCGTCTCGTCCCTAAATGTGCCCATCTCCTTGCCCTGTCCACTCCTTCCTTGTCTACGTCCGCCGTAGTCCGCCCTTCCCATTCCTGTGCCCCTTCCCCAGAGAGGAAGAAGCCCTGTGCTGCCCCAGGTCCATCTGCCACCCCCGGTCCAAGCCCGCTCCCCCACCTTCCAAGGGCACACCCAAACGTAAGCCCAGGTCCAAGCCCCCTCCCAGATGTAAGTCCCCACCCCCACCACCCCCGCCCCTGTTCCTGAGGTGTCTGGCTCTCCCATTGATATCCCTTTACGGTGGAGTACCCTGTGCACATGTGGGAGTCAAGTTCGGCCTATTTGGGCCCTTCAGGCTATTTCTCACAGACTGGCCAATGGCCTTATTTGGACATTTCTATTTTAATTTTGGATTAAAGTTTGTGTGCCCAGTGGTGCTATTGGCACAATATGGAGTTGTGGTTCATCATTTCATTTGGGGGTGTGGTGTGCACATGTGTGTACTTTGGGCAGGTCTTATTTGCCTTGTGTAGGGTAAGTACCTCTTATTCTGGTGTGTATGGCTTGTGATGGTGTGAGGGGTTGGGGGTGCGTTGCGTGGTGGGTGGGTGTGTAACTGTGCCCTTTCTTCCCTTGTTTACTAGGTTGCATAACTTACCATCTTCGTCGGCGGTCACAGTCATGGAGGTATATTGCAAGAAGCAGGACTGGCATTATTTGCAACTCTCTCTCCATGTCTGCTTCTCTGTGTTGTGTGTGCCTACGGTGAGTGTTTCCTTTTATTTGGTTTGTTTCCGCCTTTCCCGCCCCAGAACTGATGGTGGTCTTGTGCTTCATTATTTGTTGGGCGGGTGGGGCCTTTCTGTCGGCCTGTGGGCGGCCTCTTCCGTCGTTGTTGGCACTCCAATGCTGGCCGTGTGTGGATGGCCTGCTGTCTGTCATGTGCTTCATTATTTGACGGTCAGGACCACCAGACTGTTGGCAGTAGTTACCGCCACCGCCGGCGGAGCGGTGATTGCCGCCAAGTTCATAATGAGGGCCTATCTGTTCCTTCATGAGTTTGGTTATGTAAATATTTACACATGGGCCGTAACATGGAGTCTGGTAAAATATATTTCTGTTCTACGTTGACAAATAAATCTTGATAACTCTTTTTATAGCCAATTCTCTCCCATTTTCTGTTTTCATTTTCAGGGAAGGTTCTTGCATTGAATCCATGAAAAAATAAATTTAGATTATTCAACTTTCATACTGAATTATTTTCAAATACATCTTTTTACCCTTCTTGTAACACAGACTCCCCCTACAAGGCACAGTACCTTGCCATTTGATCCATGTATCTATTTCACAGAGGAACCATAGCTCTGACAGACACATGGGCTGTGCACTTTACAACAGCTATCTCTTTTAGCTTCTGAATCGCTCACAACAATTCCAATATGTACATATTATTTTCAATAGGAGCTCCTGAGTATGTCCTTAGCCCTCCCTGTGATCATAACTGACCGTAATCGTGGACAACGCCAAAACCATACTGGCTGTCTGGGTAAATTGTCGCACTCAAGTTCTCAGATGAGCAACATACTCCTGTTAAGGCAATCAGTTTTGCCACTTGTACATAAGTTATATTTGGCAAAGCGAACACAGCCAGAGTCTCTGAAATCGAACATACCACATAGACAGCTTTCATTCCTCCCCATTGGCACCTCAAAAAAGCACCATCAACAAATAATGTCAAATCAGCCATTTTTAAAGGTACTTCTCTTGTATCTGGTTGTGGCTATTTGCATAATTCAGTCACCTCTAAACAGTCATGGTCTGAATCATCCTCCCTGTCTTCACCATTTTTGTCTGGAATTAGAAGCAATGTTGCTGGGTTGAGGATATTACATCTCCAAACAGACATATTCTCTGCTACTCATAATGAGTCAGTCTGCTGTTTATTATATGTTGAGTCCTTATTAAAAGGATCTCAACTAAGTGTGGGACATAACCAAATAAAGTATGAACCATCACTATTTCTTCACTTTGTTCAATTTCCAGACAGACAAAGAACCTGGAGGACTTATAGCTACTGGATCCAATACTCCTGAAAGATATGCCACTGGGTGATTAATTCTCCACATTTCTGGTTAAGAATTGGAAGTGTGCATCCATCCTTCTTAAGGACAAACAGGAAAAGCAACATCATATTTTAATCGGGCATCTCGAGGGCGAGTGATGCCACAAACTCTCTTTAAATTTCTTAAATGCATGATTGCATTTATGATCAAATGGTACTTGGTCTTGAACATTACTACATGTCAACCTCACTAAATGTTTTGCAAACAGGGAAAAGTTTGGAATCCACTGATGACAAATGCCCACAAATTTCAGGAAACATCCTAACCTCCTTCTAGGTGGTTGGTTGACTCAATTTCAATATTGCAGAAATGCGTTCTTTAGACACTTTCCTCACACCCTTTTCAATATCGTGCCCAAGATAAATTGCTTCTCTTTTACAATACCGCATTTTAGTCATGTAAACCTTATACCTGTTTTCAGCTTTATAATGCAACAGGGCAACTATACCCAGTTAAATCTTCTTTTGTTTTAGATGTAACCAGTAAATCATCAATATGCTGCACTAGGACTAAGTTGCATGGCAATTTTAGATTCTCTAATTCTCTTTTCAATATGTGTGAGAAAATTGAAGGACTTTCAGTATACCCTTCTGAGACTCTACACCACATGAGAATTGTATTAAAAAAATGGAACGCAAAAAGGAATTGTGATTCATAATGTTGAAGAATTGAAAAGAACCCTTGGCACAAGTTGATGTCTGTATAACATTCTGCTTCTGATGGAATCTGGATTCTGTAGCACTAGACAAAAAGAAACAACATTTTGATTTATTTTTCTGAGAACTTGTATGATTCTCCATTTGCCATTTGGCTTTTTAATCACATAATATAAGTTAATGTTTACTCTCCATCTGACCCATTCTAACCAGGACGTCTGCTATAACCTGATTAATAGTTAGTTTATTACTAATCCCTACAACTTCAATTTCTCTTCCTAATAGGGATAGGTTAGGAAATTCCACAGAACAAACTAGAAAGAGTAGCCCCCCATGTATCAATCAAAAATTACTCTGTCAGTGGAGCTGAGGGAGTTTTGCCCATTCCGCGTTCCACTTGGAGTGCCGAGTTCCGGTAAAACTCTGCCAACCACCTTGTGGTGGAGTTTTTTCTCATGCAGAGCTAACCAACATTAAGTTGACAAGCATGAGGGAGAAAATGTGTCCCCTAGTGCGATTTTCAGGCAGTCACTGCAGGCCACGACCGTTTGTTTTGAAGAAGTTGCCAATCGGTAGAAAATCTACTTGAGTGGCAGAAAGAAGCAGCACTCTCTGGTGCCCCAAGTGGTGGTGTTTGCACTGATTTTACAGCACAGAAGAAGCTCCTGGTGCTAACAATCAGCGCAAGCACTGTGACATGCCTGATTCTGTCTGATCGTTGAACTCTGTGGAATCTCACTGAGTTTTTATGTAACTCTGCAGAATGCAGTGGAGTAAACCTCCAGGAGTTCTGCCCACCAAGATGACTATTGACTTCTCTATCAATATATAGGCCATTTTGGATTGCTCCAAGGCATGGTCATTGTGAATTACTTTCTGTCATCTCATCATTCAGAATCGTAGTATTCTGTTGCTACCCTGGCTTATATGTGGGATTCTTTTAAATGGTATTTATTTTTGTAACAGTTCTATCTGTATTCATCCATATTTACTTTTTGGCCATCGTATTGGTACATATCCATATTTATTTTGTGTTCTGAGAATAAATGGAGTGATAAAATGGTATATTTCCATATGTATTTAACTCTTAAATGTGCACCCATGGATTGATGCCTGTTGCATTTTAGCAAATTAAGCAGCCCCACATACAGTAAAACACTACACCCACAGGTACATATTAGCATTATACTGCAAATGCATGTTGACATATACCTGTATTTAAAAAATCTCATCCTCTTTTCTAACTCCCTATGTTGTCTATCTGCTCAGCTTTTGCCTGGAATTCATCAGACAGCATGGAAGTCTCACAAAAGAAGCACAATTTTCAGTATTTTCCACTTTTAAGAATAAATACATACAGGAAACACATTGATTTCTGTCTCTATTGGTAAAAATCAGTATAAATGGAAAACTGTGATCCTTAATTATGACATCTTATGTCTCATATTTTGCTACATCACTGAAACTGTTAACATTGGTACTCAAATTGATTCTTGATCTTGCACATTAAGGCCCTCATTACAACCCTGACGTTAAATGCCGCTGACTGCCGTGCTGACGGCTGCCAACATACTGTGGCTGCGGTGGAAATCCGCTACAGGTATTATGACCCACATCTAGAAATCCACCACAATACAGACACCCACACAAGTCCACCACACCAAAGGTAAGTGATAAACTGGCGATATCCAAACCCACACCATTACGCCAACAGGAATACGCCCACAGTTCACAACCCACTAATCAATGTAGCGGTCTTTCAACCGCGGTAATCCACTGGTGGTACACACTGCCGCGCTCATAATACATACACACTTACAAAACACAACCACATTGAACAATTCAAAATACACACACCTGACACACATACACACACCATACCCACACACTCACACCACTATAAAACACACACTCACATTACCCACAACCCCTTACAATGACATTTTTGGAAGAAGCAGAGAGAGAGAACAGCAAAGACAACACCAGCATCCAGAGGCACACAACACCATCACCCATACACCACCCACGCACCTCAAAGAACACACCCCAACACATCACCCAACACATCACATCAACCATCACCTCACACATCACCCACACCACATCATGGCACCTCAAAGACAACCCAGGTTTTCTGAGGAGGAGCTCAGGGTCACGGTGGAGGAAATCATCCGGGTAGAGCCACAGCTATTCGGATCACAGGTGCAGCAGACATCCATTGCAAGGAAGATGGAGCTATGGCGGAGAATTGTGTCGACAGTGGGACAGCATCCAAGAACACAGGATGACATCAGGAAGAGGTGGAACGACCTACGGGAAAAGGTACGTTCTGTGGTATCCAGACATCAGGTAGCCGTACAGAGGACTGGCGGTGGACCCCCATCTCCTCCCCCACAACTAACAACATGGGAGAAGCAAGTCTTGGCGATCATGCATCCTGAGTGCCTCCAGGAGTAGCAGAAGGACTGGACTCTGGTAAGTCAAATCTTTACTACTTTATCCCCCACCCTACCTGCATGCCATCACAAACACCTACCCTACCCTCACACCCATCACCCCAACACCTCACAGATACCCCCCTTTCACAACCCACACATTCCAATACCAAGCCCTGCATGTGACAACAAAGCATGGATACCCATCACCAAAGCATGTCTAGTAGAGAGACTCAGCCAGGACACACAATCACCACTCACACAAGGGCCAAGGCGGTAATGCTAGCACAGGATTAGAGGGAAACTCACCCATTGCACAAGATGGCACACACAGATACAATAATTATGCATTTACATCCCAACAGGACCGCTACCCAACGTCATCGGACAGGAGGTGCCAGCCATATCCAACCCCCCCACAGAAGAGGCCCACAGTGACGACAGCAGCTCTGCACGTCTGGATCAAGATGACCAGCCCAGCCCATCAGGGATCTCTGGACAGTCGGTTCCCCTGCCACAATCCCAAACCACCACTGAACCTCCCCTCTTAGGAAACACCACCACAGCACCCACCCAGCGGGCCCATGCCACTGTCCCCAGGACATGTTAATCAGCAGTGTGTCCACCACTACAGGGACCCCAGGCAACCCCACTAACCCAGGACGATCAGGGACCTGGGGTCAGTGGCAGTGGGCACACAGTTCAGGGGACAGAGGCACAGGACAACAGGGAAACTGGGAGGACTGCTGTGCGACAGGGGGAGGACAGGCCCAGGGAACCCACTCTCCACGAGGCACTCTCCAACATCATGGGAGCATACCACCATTCCCAGGAGACCATGGGCACAGTACTGGCCAAGTTTCAGGAGACCCAGCGGCTGCAGGAGGAACAGTACCTGGGGATCAGGGAGGACTTGAAGTCCATTAACACCACCCTGGTCACCATAGCAAGGGTGCTGGCAGACATGGCCAACACCATGAGGGAGACAGTGGCATACCACCGGGCCACTGACACCAGCTCGAACGATGAACAGCCCTCCATGTCCGCCGGCGCTAGTGGAAAGGAGGTCCCACCACAGGACCAACAGGCCACCAGCACCCCCCCCTGCAGAAGGAGAATCACCCCGCAAATGGTCCCTACGATCCAGGCACAAGACAGAGAACATTGCCAAGACCCCTGCCAGGAATTAAGACTCTCCTGATTGTCACCCTTCTGTCCCACTATGTCACCCTGACCACCTTGAACTTCCATTGCTGAACTTCTTATGCCCCCTTGGACAATGCACCTGTGATACCAAGAGACTGGACTCTACCATGGATATTCCTCCACCATCACCCCTGCCCATTGCACATCCCCCTCCACTTATTAGCACTAAAATAAACACCCTTGAATAACAAAACAATCTGGAGTCAGTCTGTACTTTCACAAATGTATTATTACAACCTCTTTGACAAATATCAATGTTAATGTTCATTTGCACATACCAAAGTATGGCAGTTGTTGGGCAGCAGTGAACATAGCAAAAGGCAGAATGTGGTACCCAGATCTGTGAAAAGGAAAGCCAAAGTGAACTGTCAGGGTCCATACACAGAGGTAAAAAGGCAGACTTATACAATGTCCTACAGTAGTCTGATATGAGAGGAGCAGTGCCAGTCTCTTACCTGTGTCTCACTGGAAGTACTGCATGATGATGTTGTTTCAGTTGTCAATATCTTCTTCTTCTGCCTCCTCTTCTCCACTGTCCACAGGCTCCACAGCTACCACAAGACCAACATCAGGCCCATCCTCCTGCAGAAAAGGCAAAGCCAGGTTGTGCAACATACAGCATGCCACGATTATCTGGCCCACCTTCTTCGGTGAGTAGTATTGGGAGCCACCTGTTAAATGGAGGCACCGGAATCTGGCCTTCAGGAGGCCGAAGGTCCCCTCTATAATCCTCCTAGTTCGCCAATGTGCCTCATTGTAGCGTTCCTCTGCCCTTGTCCTGGAATTCCTCAATGGGGTTAGTAGCCATGACAGGTTGGGGTAGCCAGAGTCACCTGCAAATGTAGAGGGATATCTGTTAGACATACACCAACCCTTAGGGACTATCCCATACCCAGACACCTATTCATACTGTGTGGGGACCTTGGGCTCAACTATTAGCCACACACGGTGCCTCTGGAGTTGGCCCATCACATAAGGAATGCTTCTATTCCTCAAAATATAAGCGTCATGCACAGAGCCAGAATACTTGACATTCACATGAGAGATGTACTGGTCTGCCAAACACACCATCTGCACATTCATTGAATGGTAACTTTTACAATTTCTGTACACCTGTTCATTCCTGCGGGGGGGGGGACAAATGCCACATGTGTACCATCAATGGCACCAATGATGTTGGGGATATGTCCCAGGGCATAGAAGTCACCTTTCACTGTGGGCAAATCCTCCACCTGGGGGGAAAACGATGTAGCTGCGCATGTGTTTCAGCAGGGCAGTCAACACGTTTAGAGAATATTGGCTTTGACATCCCTGATGCCATGGCCACTTTTGTTTGAAAGGAACCACTGGCCAGGAAATGGAGCACTGACAGGATCTGGACTAGAGGGGGGATACCTGTGGGATGGTGGATAGCTGACATCAGGTCAGGCTCCAATTGTGCACACAGTTCTTGGATTGTGGCATGATCAAGTCTATAGGTGATAATGATGTGTCTGTCTTCCATTGTCGACAGGTCCACCAGGGGTCTGTACACCGGAGGATGACACCGTCTCATCATCTGCCCCAGCGGATGTGCCCTATGGAGGAGAATGGTGAGCAGAGGGTCATATACCACATAGGTTGCACGAGGGTGTTTTGCACTAATGTGATTTAATCGGTGTGTGGCGTTGTCTGTCTGTATTTGCTGTGACACAGTTAGGTGCCCTGCCATGTGCCCCCATGAAATGGCGGCTGCCTGACCTGTAAGGAAGGACAAGGGGAAATGAGGTAACTGCGCTGGCATTGTGCAGCGTCGCGGTAGGCGGTCGAAGACCGCCGAGCAATTCAGCATTGGTTATCATTGGGCCCTATGGGTTCCAGGAGCCAATGACGATGTACGCCGGCGGTGACAGTACACACCGCCGTGGACGTGACCACCATTTTCTGTCTGTTCACTCACTTAATACCTGACCTTCAACAGGAGAGGACCTACACTGCAAGTGCTGCTGTGACCTGAGTCTGGAAGCGACAATGGCTACAGTGTCTGGGGAAAGGGACATTGCCTTCACCGCGGAGGAGTTGGACAAACTGGTGGATGGGGTCCTCCCCCAGTACACGCTACTCTACGGTCCTCCAGACAAACAGGTGAGAACACTGTGAGCATGATGGATATGACATGACTGTATGGAGTAGTCTGGATGGAAGACACATGTTTGGGGGGAGGCTGTGGCCTGCATGTGAGGATGTTCAGTGTATGTGTTTCAGGGCATGGTTGGGAACTGGTGGCCAATGAGTAAGAAGAACCGGACGGGGGAGTAAGTTCCATTCTTACTTTACCTTTCCTCTAGGTCAGCGCCCACCAGAAGAAGGGTATTTGGCGTGCCATCACCAAGGAAGTGCGAACCCTGGGGGTCTATCATAGACGGAGCAACCACTGCCGCAAGAGATGGAGGACCTGCGCCGCTGGAGCAAGAAGACGGCGGAGGCCCAGCTGGGGCCTCCCAACGTGGAAGGGGTGCCCGTCGCACCATGACCCCCCTGATGTTCCGGATCCTGCCGGTGGCATGTGGCATATCCAGAGTTGGATGGGTGCTTGTGGGCATCACAGCAGCAACAAGGGGGTGAGTACAGTCTCATTCAGCTGACTCTGCTTGCTTTACGAGGTGCCTAGGTGGGGGATGTGGGCTGTGGGTTCCCATAGGCCAGGGCGAACGTGGTAGGGTAGGTAGGTCCCTTGTTGGGCAGGCTCTGTGCCACTCCAGCCCCAATAGTGGTAGTGGCCATCTACAACTAGTCGGGCTCCTGTGGGTTCCAGGTGTGCAGCAAATGGGGTTAGGCATAGTCCCCCATGGGCAGGTGATGTTCCTAAGAACTGTTAGTGCATGGGCTACTGTATAGGGCTGCTCCCTGTGTGTTGTGTCCGCCAACGGTAGTGGTGTTGCTGGCATTGACCATGTGTCTTCTCTGTCTTCCCCCCCTTTTTGTTTTGTCACCCTGTCCTTGTGTGCATTAGCATCATTTGGCGGAGGAGCAGTGGCACCGGAGCAGGAGGGATCTGCAACCCACATGGCCCAGGAGGGTGAATGTACGGAGTCTGAAGGCACCAGTGGGACAGAGGGCGAGGGGAGCTCCACGACAGGGACAGGAGGGGACGACAGCGACTCCTCCTCTAATGGGAGCTCCCTTGCAGTGGCGGGCACATCTCTGCCCACCGCAACAACAGGTACAGCCGCCACCCCCTCTACCAGCACCGCCCTCCCAGCAGCCCCTCAGCATGATTCCTGTGCCCGCTCACCCAGGAGGGTGGGCATCTCCTTTGCCCCAGGCACCTCAGGCCCTGCCCCAGTCAGCCCTGCTGCCCTCAGTGAGGAGGCTATTGACCTCCTGAGATCCCTCACTGTTGGGCAGTCAACCATTTTGAATGCCATCTAGGGTGTAGAGCGGCATTTGCAGCAATCAAATGCATACGGGGAGGGCATTCATTCTGGCGTGGCGGCCCAACAGAGACCATTTTCAGGCTCTGGCCTCAGCAATGATGGCAGCCATTGTCCCTGTGTCCAGCCTCCCCCTCCAACCTTCACTACCCAGACACAATCCCCTCTACCTCAGCCTATCCCAAGCACACCATCAGACCAGCATGCACACACATCAACACACAAAAGTGGCTCAGGCACCACACATCCCACAGGCACTCACACAAGCACCATACCCATGCAGACACACCAACATCCACTGCCTCCACAGTGTTCCCCTCCTCCACGTCCTCCACCTCCCTCCCAGTCTCGTCTCCGCTCACACCTGCATGTACTACATCCTAAGCCACTACCTCCATCACCAGCACGCCCATCACCACACACCGCTCACTTGCAATCACCAGCCCCACTACCATGCACACGCCCCCTGTGTCCTCTCCCAGTGTGTCTGTGAGCCCTCCACCCAAAGTACACAAACACCAGCACACACCCACTGAACAGCCATCCACCCCGCAACAGCCTCCAACCCATGCATCTTAACCCAAACTCAGCAGATGTACACCTCCTACAACCACTACCTCTTCCTCCACTCCATCTTCCCTTCCCAGTGTGTTTAAGAAACTTTTCCTGGCTAGCATTGACCTCTTCCCTACACCTCCCCCCCTCCCCTAGGGCCACGTTGTCTCGAGCTCTGACCCGCACCTCAGCCACCAAATCCTCATCCAGTGTGGTCCCTGCAAGTCCGGGAACATCGAAGGGGGCACCCATCAGGGCTGCCCGTGTGCCACCTAGTGAAGCCAAGGACCACCCTATTACGCCACCTGCCATGGTAAGGAAGGGGCCAGCATGCAGAACAGAAAAGCCGCACCAACCACCCAGCTAGGCCTCTTCCAGAACCAAAGCGGACAGTGCCAAGGTCCCAGCAGCAACTTCCAAGGTGGGGAAAGGACACAAGAGCAAACGGAAGTCAGCTCAGCGCACGGAGCCTCCGGGTGAGGGACTGGTGTCATCCCTTTTGCAAGACAGCCCAGCAACCTGTACCGAGGTGGGCACTGCCGCAACGACCGCCACCTGCACCGCCATCTGTACCGCCACCTGCACGCTGCTGCCTCAACTACAGTCACCAGCATCATCCCCAGCAGGCAGCCTTCCCAGGCTGCAGGAGACGGCCTGGTGCCTCCCCCCACAAGTGCAGACACCTGCACCACCGGCAGCATCTCCGCCGCAGACATCGCCGCAGCCACCACCACCTGCCCAGCCAGTGCCACTACAGCGGACATCAGCAGCATCCCCAGTGGGCAGCCCTCCGAGGCTGCAGGAGATGTCCTGGACCCTTCACACACTACATGAGGCACCACCACCAGCACTGGCACTACCAGCAGTTTGCAGCCTTAGTCGTCGCAAAGAGGAGTGTGGCTCTGCCTCCATGGATTATCATGCTACCAGTTAGCGGTAAATCTCGTGGCTCAGACTCCCATGTGAGGGAATGGGAACTGCCACACCGCTGGTGCAGATCACTGGGCACCATGCCCCCTCCAGGACCAGTGGAGAACAGCATCCACTACCCCATTCCTTGGCAGGATGAAGCACTCCGGGCACCATGCCCCCTTCAGAACCAGTGGAGAACAGCATCCACTACCCCAGTCATTGGCAGGATGAAGCACTCTGGGCACCATACCCCCTCCAGAACCAGTGGAGATCAGCATCCGCTAGAGAGACTGTGGCTTTGCACTCCCCAGGACCAAGCAGTGGGCAACCCACCCACTTGAGAGACTGTGCCTTTGCACTCCCCAGGACCAGGCAGTGGGCATGGAGCCCCCTCGAGGAGCAGTGGCGTCATCCCATCATCCAGCTGAGGTGCCCCCCTTCCACCTGAGGTGCCTGTTTTTTTCCCGACCTGATAACCCTGCAGTGTTCTCTCCGTTTTTGAGGCAGGTGTCATGTGTGGGCTTCGCCCATGCTTTTTGGGACTACTGGTCCACAGACATTTACAAGGGACAGTGTATGGACATGTGTACTTGCTATAAATATTTGTATATACTGGTGATTTAGAGTTCTCTTGGGCTATCTGATTGTTCGATTATTACACTTGTTAAACTCATTTCATTTTGTCCTTGTGTTCTTCCAGGGAGTGACAGGGTGTATCTGTGATGTTATTGGATGTGTGTGTGTGTGTGTGTATGTTGTGGGTGAGGGGGTGGGGGTGTTGCATGTGTGTGTCACTCTCTTTTTCCTCCCCCCCTCCCCTGTGTACTAGGTGCAGTACTCACCATCGTCGTCGCCTCCGTCTTTGATGTTCCTGGTAGATGAGGGGGTAAACCAACATGGGCAGGACCTGTAACTCGGGCTCCATGGTGTCCTGGCTCCTCGTTGGGTGTTGAGAGGTGAGTAGTTTCCCTTCTGTGTACTGTTTCCACTGTGCTTTTGATGGCATTGGTACCGCCTCAGAAAAGCTGGCGGATTGGTGCCTTGTAATAGTGTGGGTGGTACATTGTCTTCCGCCTGTCTGTTGGCAGTGACCGCCACGGTATTTGTTTCTACCGCCGTGGTGGTCGGAGTGTTAAAGTGGCTGTCTGTGTTGGCGGTTTCCGCCATGGTCGAGATTCCATTTTTTTATGCCGGCCTGTTGGCGGTATTACCGCCACTTTATCGTCCGACCGCCAGGGTTGTAATGAGGGCCTAAGTTTGTAATTCTGCATTTTTTTGCATCATATGATTTCTGTGGATTTTGCTCTGATTTTACCTGAATTCTGTTGGGGTTCTGTCGACATTCCCTCTTCCAATGCTCGCTTTTTCCCATGAAATGACACCATATATTCTTTTTCAATACCTCAACATTATTGTTCATTCCATTCACTTTATTCTGCGTAAAATTCATATTTGAACCCATTTGATTCCACAATCCCTTCGCAGGCTGTTTTGTCTGAGCAATCATCAGCTTTTCTTTAGATGATGTCTGCTTTGCTTCAAAGTAATCACTGCTGAAGTAAGCCCTTCGACTGCCCACACAATTAACTCTGCTGAATACGGATACTAATCTCGTCCCTCAATCCATTAACAAAAGCAGAAACAAAACCACTAATTCCATTCCCCTCTGGATTTTCAACTCTGTCTACTTCTTGTAAATATGCATCATCCTTTTGAAAAAGGAATGCACTGACTCCTTCCGCACCTGTGTGGTTCACAACATTTTATGCCAATTTATATTCTTCTCAGGAACTCGCTTTTTTAAATACCCAATTACAGCCTTGTATTGGTCTACTAGCTCTGTAGCTGGCACATTCTAAGAACCAAATCTACTGGTTCTTGTGTAGGCCGTCCAACAACAATCCTACATTCTAGTCACAAATCTCCAGGAACCACATTTCAATGAGCAAATTTAAATCCATCCACAACATGTGTGTGTCAGTTAAAATATTTCATCATGCCACTTTGCAGGGCCTTCTTTAAAGTTTGGGAAATAATGCATGCAAAGTAGCTGCTGTCCACCGGACATGCACAAAATTCCCTCCATGAACTTGCCTTATAGGAAATTCTAAAACTGATCTTATGCCTACTTCAGAATCACTTGCAACATTTCTCGTTTTTCCCTCTACACCTCCAATGCCGTGTTTTCTCAATTCAATCTTTAATGAGACCACTTAAAGTAATCAAGTTCATTTCCTTAATTTCATCATGTGTAAAATCCATTTTATAATTTTTCTTCATATTTTGCATCATCATAAATAACTTTATTTCAGCAGCACGTGCCATAAAAGTTACACACCCAAAATACATTTAAACAAGATTTTACGTGTATTAAAACAATAAAGCATAAAACCAGCAAGGCAGTTTCGTTACAATATCATATAAAGAGCAAGGTCAGTCATCCTTGGAAAGGTCATTTATCATAAATACAGTTGAATTGTCCAAAGTACAATACATGATATCTTATTTGGATATTGACGAGTTCTAATCTTCATTCCAAGATAATGCTAAAAGGACAAATTCATAAAGTACAGCTGAGCGAATATTCAAAACAAACACATTTCATTATCAATTGGTTATAGCAGTTGCAGCCTTGTAAATATTGTAATGTGCTATGTGCAGGTTCTACAAAAAGGAATGCAATGCACGGTTATAGAGTGTCAGTCTGCAGCAACGTTATACTTATTAATTCATGACCAAATACTAAAAAATCATACTTAGGACTAGAATTCCTCCATTACAAGGTAATGCCAAGAAAAAAAGTTCAGGTGGTACAGTAATGAAGATAATCAAGACAAATGCTTATTTCATTATCTATAGAACGTATTGATGCACCCTTGACAATAATATACAGTGCTACATGCAAACTCTGCAATAAGGTGCGGAATATGAGTTGGGAAGCCTCTATGCAATAACATTATGGTTAATTCATAGACAAATGCTAAAAATCATTTTAAAAAACTGCATCAACTGTCTATTAAGACAAAGGCAAAGTTACGGTTAGGTGGAGATAATACCTCCCTTAGGTGTATCAACTAAAAGCTTTTTCCATTATCTTTATACCTAAGTTAGCATGGCTTTCTTCCTTACAATCCACATCTTCTCCAGGAATTTGGCAACGGAACAAACATAAAGGGGTCTAGGATCAGACCTTAATATTCTCAAGACTGCCTCATAGCTCCAGATGCCAATCTGCCTACAAACCAGCATAATCCAAGTGGATCTCGAGCGAGAATAAGCTACCCAGGCAATCAAAAATGGGGACTATAGTTTCACTGGAAGCTTTACAAGCTGGGCATAATGAAGATGTTGATGTCACTGACCATTTGGCTGTAAATGCTTTAGGAGACAGAGATCCAACCCTAAATTGGATGTATAATTTCATGTCCATTGAATCTGTGATTGTGCTCAATTAGTGTTCAAAAATACTAATGGACTTAAAATCTGCAAATTCCTTTCACAATGTACCTCTATTAGCGCTTGAAGCATCATTCTTCACTGTACACAGTCAGTAGATTGTTTCAATTGCTCTTTGGAGGGAACAGATTCCAGCATAGCGGAATTGCAAGCCTTTCGCAGGCCCAGAGAATAGAACAGCTTTTTGATGTTATTAAGCCAGGCTATTTTGTGGAATCTATCCAGTTTGACAACTTCTTGCAATGTTTTGGCATACGCAACTAATTCAAGGGTGATCCTTAATCTCCTCCAGAACAGAATTGGTCTTAATCTAACTCTGTCTTCGATTGAATTTCTTTCCATACCGGGTTTTAAGGGAGATGTTGTACTAGATAGAAGGAAAAGAAAAATTTTCAGGCACTTGTGCTCAGATCTGGTCACCTTTGTTAGATTATGGAATTCCCAAGGTTCCGCTCCATACAAAGCCATGTCCATTGACTCATTAATCTGCAATGCTGGAGCAACAGATTTGCTATATGACAAGTGATGCTTTTAGGATAACACCAACAATCTGTCTGTGTTTGAGTAATTTTTTCAACATGCAACTTCCATGACACACTGGAGGTTAGCTTGATTTCTAAATAATCAATGGGCCTGGGTGGAGTTTGCAGTGTTAAGTCTGCAGAGTAAAGAAAACACTCCACGAACTCTGCACAAGTGGGTGGAATTTTGCTAGCTTGTGTACTTGTACTGATTGGTGCAAGTCACATGCTCCGTGTTGTGAGCGTGAACAGCATCATGCAGTCTCCCGCGTGCACAGCCATCTTGTTTTTCCTGTTCTGTTTATAGTGCTGGGCCAATTTCAATCTCTACTGCCAACTCACTGGCATTTGGCACACCCAGCAGCAGTTGATACACCACTGGGCTGATATCATTGACCGGGAGAGGGACCTGCTTGACCCACTGGGTGTCCAGGTTGCAGTGCTTGGTGAGTACTAGTAATTCATTATTTCAATTTTTTTGTGACCTGTCCTATAATGCTATTTTTTTCAAATAGCATGTTGCGCACATTTTGAGGTAAATTAAGTTCATGTAACATTACATATATGTGATGCAATTTGTGCAAGCCCGGTGCTTGGTGCTACCTAGTTCTGCTTGTTGCTGTAGGCACTCGCTTGGGCTCATTGTGCTGGTTATGCTGACTCCTCTGTCCTCCTATCACTAAGATAGTGGTACTGTGTTAGTAGTAGTAGAAGCAATTCATAAATAGCAGTAAATTAACTTTCTTTGGGTCTCTCTTTTTATGTAGCTCCTACAGTCACAACCATTTTCCAGTGATGTATGCATGCATCTATGCATTGAGAAAAGGGAAACGGACTGAAATGGCCCATGAAAGGGGGTTTGCGAATGTGAGTTGTGAAGCAAAGATCATTTGTTGCAATGCATCAGTATTTCCAAATGTAGTTTAGAAAATGTGAAATAGGGCTTAGGTAAGGTACCAGAAATTAGGAATAGGTCAACTGATTCAGAAAAGTAATAACGTATAATGTCAATATGTTACTGCCTTTGCCTGCCAAAATATTTTCTAGGAGATTAACTGTACCACTAATATATTTTTGTTATCTTCTTTATTTCTTACATTATCACCCTAGGGCAAGAAGAGAGGATTGGAGGGTTGGGCTGTGGAGGATGCCACCACCACTGCTGCAGCAGCTGGAAGTTCCACTGCCACCACCAGCGCCATGGCAGATGGCTCTTCTGGCCCCAGTAAGTTCTTCTTAATATTTATTTCTCTGACTTTTAACTCCCACCAATTAGATACATTTTCCTCCTTTCTTTTATGCTGTGACCCTTTTTCCAAATGCTCTTCACTCTGTTCAGTGTTTATTTATGTTATCCCACCCTGCATTATCCGTTTTCTCTATTTCTTGCTCCTGTAGTTGACTTCCTCCTGTTTCTGTAATCTGTAGCTTAAGCTTTCTTTTGCTTGATTATGCTGCCCCTCTCTCCTAACCTTTATTATACCCTGTGGACTGGTACTATAAGACTAAGGTCCTTATTATTAGGCTGGCAGTTGGACCACCGCAACTGTGGTAGTCCGACCGCCACATCGCAACTCTGGCAGACAGACCTGCCAGGAGACCGCTGTTCTCACCAGGAATATTGTTCCAGATGGGGTGACGGTGGTCGGAGTTCTAACCAGCCAGAGCGGCGCTGAACTCAGCTCTGCCTGGCTGATTACTATCCCACTTTCTGCCAGCCTTTTCATGGCAGGGACCCCGCCATGAAAAGGCTGGTGGAAAGCCAGTGCGAGAGGCAACAGGGGGGCCTCTGCAATGCCCATGGTTTGTGCAGTGCAGGGCCCCACCTGCCCAGCACCATCAGAAGGCGTACCATCTGCTTGGCAGAGAGTGCACATTGCGAGGGTGCTTGGGGGCCTCCCTGTGCAATGGCAGTGACCTCAGCTCCATGTGGGGCCAAGACCAATGCCACTGCACAGTTTCCTCTGGGAGAGCCCAGCAGAAACCTTGTAATGAGTCTGGTGCAAAGACCACCAGCTCTGCTGAGGTCCCCTCACCGCGAGTCTCTCAGTATGCTTTTCCAACTGCCAGACTCGTAATGAGCCCCTAAGGCACTAGATTAGGTAGTCTACTGTGAACATTGCAGAGTGTGCAGACCCAAGCAAACTGTTCTATGCTTGTTTGTTGAGAAGGATTTCTATTTCTTGCTCATGCTCAAATGAGAGAGTGGCCAAGGATATAGTGAACTCCCACCCCCAATGCTGTGCTGTATTATCCCAGTGGTTTTGATGACAGTGCAACATGGCAGTAAAGTAGTATGAGGATGGCTCCATTGTATTTGCCAAAATTGCCAACCAAAACCAAACCATATGTCCTTCATTGACACATTTATTCTACCCCTTCATTGCGACTCTGTCATCATCCTTTCTCTAGTGATTAATAATATGCTGCCTCCTTTCAGCCAGTCAGTTGTTTTTGAGGCATGTGCCTCCCTGTGACTGACTTTCGTAATCATCACATCAAAAATTCCAATGGCCCTAGGAGACCAGCAACAATGTACTTATACTGTTCCACTAAATAATTTTTAAAAAACAGTGTTAGCACAGAATGTTCTTTACACTTTGATTTTTTTTTTCTTTCTTGATAAAGCTACTCCTGCTGGTCCATATTCAGCACTGACCCGGCAGGAGATTGCAGCCCAGCTCTAGCGTCAGAGGCTGGAGGCCACCAGGCAACATTACCAGTGGCTGGTGGATGAGGAGGGCCCGACACATGCCCCTGCTCCTAAACCTGGGCCCAGTTCCATCAGCCAACCGGATGTGCCTCATACCAGCGCCATCGCCAGGCTGGTGGCTGCTCCCTCTGTCAATCTTCCGAGTACCAACACCTGATTTCCAATTGTAGGATTTTTCAAAAGGATCACAGGCAACTAAATTGAATGAAAAAATGTTAGTAGGTTTTCTATTTACATCTATATTATAGATTTAGAAAGACTAAGGACAGACTACTACCACCATGACCCATCAAATAATCCCTCATATCAAAAACTAGCACTAGTAAATTATTCTGAGCAATGGTGAGCACGGAATTTGAAAAACAAAGTTACAGAATGAAAGTGGGAAGCAGTTTTTTTATAGTGTGGATGAAGTAGGTTGGCACAGATGTACTCTTTGTACAAGATAATGTCATTTTGCAGCCTTGCATTAGAAGCCAAGTGATGCCCTAAGCTCTCAAACAGGGCATATTCTTTTGGGTTTTCATTCACACCTCCGAGTATTAACCTTTCAGGCACCTTCTTTAGCTGGTCCTGTAGCAGATGCAACATAGGGATAGCTTGGCCCATCACACTGTCCTCCTTGCTAAATTCCCATGTGAAAATCTCAAAATGGAGTGGCATCTGCATCAGGCAAATGACTAGGCCTCATTTGTCTGCATCCATGGGCATAGCTTTCCCAATTGCAACCCCTCCTCTTTGAGAAGCACAGACAGATTTATGACTATGCCATTCAGACGTTGCAGCATATAATGGGTTGAGTTCCAATGTGTTGGCACCTCCTGTATCAGGGCTTTAACTATCTATCAATTAATCAATCAATCAGTAATTTGTTAAGTGTGTTACTCACCCGGTAGGGTCTCAAGGCGCTGGGGGGAGGGGGTGCTACTGCTCGAAGAGCCAGGTCTTGAGGTGCTTCCTCAAGGTCAGCAGGTCCTGGGTCAGACGTAGGTTGATGGGGAGGGAGTTCCAGGTTTTGGCGGCAAGGTGGGAGAAGGATCTGCTGCCGGCTGTGGTTCGGTGGACACGGGGAACGGTGGCGAGGGCGAGTTTGGCCAAGCGGAGCTGGCGTGTTGGGATGTAGAAGTTGAGATGCTCATTGAGGTAAGCAGGTCCGGCGTCGTGGAGAGCCTTGTGAGCGTGGATCAGGAGTTTAAAGATGATCCTTTTGTTGATGGGGAGCCAGTGGAGGTCTCTGAGGTGGACTGAGATGTGTTTGTGGTGAGGGAGAATGAGGATGAGTCGTGCTGAAGTGTTTAAAATACGCAGGAGTTTTCTCAGGAGCTTGGCCGTTGTTCACGCGTAGAGTGCGTTACCGTAGTCCAGTCTGCTGCTGACGAGGGCGTGGGTGACCGTTCTTCTGGTGTCAATGGGGATCCATCTGAAGGTCTTGCGAAGCATGCGAAGGGTGTTAAAGCATGAGGATGAGATGGCGTTGACTTGCTGGGTCATAGTGAGCGATGAGTCCAATATGAAGCCGAGGTTGCGTGCATGGGTGGTGGGCGTTGGTACTTTTTTAGCAAGCTGATGGATCCACAGCTTCTTCCAGGCTTTAAAAGAATGGCTAAAATGAGTGCAGATTTGCCTGCAGGTGGTCAGACTATGTCTTATTTTTTTTAGAAACTCTTGAACAACCAGGTTGCTGCAGTGCTCCAAACACAGAATCCTGAAATAGCCACCATCTGACATGGCGCTGACTGTGTTACTGCCATTGTCCGTTGTAACAAATCCAATTCAGAGACCTCTGTTTCACAGCATTCAGACACCTTGCTATTAAATTTGTCCAAGATGTTTGCAGCTGTATGTGATTTCTCCATGGCAAACATGGTTACTGTTCCATGCCGCCAAACGCTCTTAAAAATGTCTTCAGGGCCAAAACATGTAGATAGCTTTTGCTTTACACCCACAAAAGAGATCAAGAGTGCGGTGGTGCATAATGTAATCAGTAGCCTGACAACTGGTCTACATGTCTATCATTAGGGGAATAGTGTTGATAACACTGTGCTGTAAAGCTTGTCCAACCAATTGCAGCACTGTAACAGCAACTCTGGCAAAATAGGTCTGACTTAGAACCTTCCATTTTGGGCAGAAAGCTGCCACAAATTCTAAGAATCCCACTCTTTCAACAAATGAAAAATGAAGGAGTTCCAGCGCTAATATTTTTGCCACCTTCCCATTGTACAAACGTGCAGTTGGGTGGTTGTGGTCGTAGGGGCCCTTCTGACAAAACATGCCTGTAATAGTAGCCTGGATTTTCTTATTTTATGGGGCCACTGATGCAGGCCACTTTTGAGAAGTAGGTGGTGGTAGACTCAATGTGCGTCATGGGGCAGTTACTGTATACTGTGGTGTCTCCATCTGACTCGGAGTCTTCCTGTGCCATTAGAAGGTCGCTGAGGTGGGTGATTCTGGAACACTGCTGGGGACAGGGCTGCTTTGTGTGAGGATGTCACCCTCTTCTTCCTTGCCTCCCACTCAGATTGGACCAGTTGTGGCTAATGTTTCCCAGCTCTTCTCATCTTCACCACCACAACCACGCCCACCAATTTTTTAAGGTGCTCCTCCCACTGGATCGCATGATGTTTTTTCATATGGGTCATTTGACCTCCAGTACCATAATGTGTACCAGGCTTACCCTGACAAACACTTGTGTGGCAAACTGAGCATATCACAGTGTTCTCCTCTTGTTTTCTAAGCATAAAAAAGTCCAAACTGGGGAGGAGTACTTACTTAGTGGGCCATTGCTAATGCCTGAAGAACTAGAAGCAGGTGGGTGTGTTATCAATTGCCTCTCTGCAGTGCATACTTCTACTGATGTAGGCGCTGGTGCAGGTTTCAGTTGGGGATTTGCAAATATGGGAACTGGTGGTGCTACCTGTGCCACATCCCTTGGAGCAGGTTGAATGGTGATGTCAGACTCCTCTGTGCCAGCTTCCACAATGACTGGCTCATCGTCATCATCTTCCTCATCATCCCCTTCCATGATTCTAAGGCTTTCAGGAACTTTTTTGTTCCTATGCCTTCCCTGGTGTATCCCGGACTCTGCCAGGTTCCACTCCATGTCCCTATCTTTATCATCAGAGGTGGTACTTGGTTAAGATGGTGGAGTAGTACCCTTCCTTTTGCTTGCTGGAGACCTGGGAGCCATTGATTCTAAAAGAAGAGGTTCTTGCTCGGCAGGAAGCTTGACCTCCTGTTCTGCTCCAGCTTAGGGAAGACCTACTATTGCTGGTTGAGGCTACTGTCCACTTTGCTCTGTTTCCTGAAACAATTGGGTACTACTTTGCATAAGGGACAAATCTAATTCAACATCACTACTCTACTCGTCAGAATCGCCATGACTGCAGTGACTGCCTCACTGACAGACATGGTCTTGGGCTTAGGTTGGGGTGGTCCTGTTACCAAGTTCTTCTCGAAGGCTGGTGTGGCTGGCACACATCTCCCAAAAAAGGTTGAGGTTGGCACACCACTGGTGGAAAGCTGCTTCTTCTCACTGACCACTTTCTTAGGAGCGACTTTCTTTGGAGCCATCTTAAAGCTCTCAGTTGACAGTGGCGCTAAGCTGCACAAGTGGAAGAGACTGGAGGACTGAGATCACAATACAGGCCTTCTCTTTGGCAGAACTGATGGTGATGTCTCTTCTTCTCTTGTGCACCTAAAATCAACCAAGCAAGAAAAATATGTAGTTAGTGAAATCTGGCATTGTTGCAGGTTGAACTAGTACAGACAAATGCAATTAGTGTGGTTGCTTACTTATGTAATAAATACCAATTTAATCAAACATTGTAAAGTCAAACCGCACCCTCACACCATATAACTTAATTTCAAATCATGTAGCACAACAAGTAGATATAGCTCTTTGCTTTATCTCCTTCTGTTTTAAAGGAGACACCTACGGCAGCCAGCAAGAGGTACAGGGATAAATGGAATAATCCTTAAAAAACCTATGGCAGCAAGGTGGTCTAAGGGAAATGGAATAATCTTTAAAGAAAAGTAATGATGCTACTAAAGTGTCTGCTTTGCACCGCAGCCAGAGTGTCTAAGTGGAAATGGAATTATACATTTAAGGAAACTAAATGCTGCGGTGCGGCTGTGCGCCTATGGTGGGTGGATGCATCGATGGCTCAAGACAAAATGCAGAATTAAATAAATTGAAAGAAAATAAGAACTTTAAAAAAAACTTAAATAAACAAACAATCAATAATTTCTGACGTTTGTATGGGATGACAAGAAGAAAGAAACCTATTGTGAGGAAAGGAGCTGCAAAATAAAAAATGCAAAAAAGGAAGGAAATAATATAATCAATGTTCATCAGAATCATATTCTTTTAATATACATATACTACAATGATACCCCAAGCATATCGAGCAAGCCTATGGTAAAGGCACACTGGCTGGATGCACAAAATGGCCATCAGGCACATGGTCAAACAACAACAGTGAGCAAGGAGGAATGGGGAACAAAGAACACATGCAAGTCTATAGGAAACACACACTGGCTGGATGCACAAAATGGCTACCAGCCACATGATCAAACAACAGCTGCAAACCAGGAGGCAGTGAGCCTATGGACATAGACTACACAAAATGGCCCTTAGCCAAGAGGCATGGGAAACAAAGACAAATGGTGGATGATGACCAACGCGCACACACACAGATACACACAGACATTGGCCTGAAAAAAGGAGGCATGGTGGCAACACTGAAGAAAATACTAACATAAATTCAGTAATAGAAAACACAAAAATTAACTGAGCTATAAAAAGTTTACAACAACACACATCCTCATATACTGCCCCACAAAATATACACTTTTTGCAAATAAAAAATGAAATGCAAACAATAGCCATCATTTTTAACTTAATCCTGTGCCATCCCTGCCCCAACTGAAATTTTAAAACCACATACCACAGAAACATTTGTTTCATGCACTGATTATTACTTGTACTGGGCCTACTGCCTAGATGGCCCAAAGGAAGTCTAGGCCCCATAGTAAATAAATGAATGTTGCAAATGTAACAAGTATGAAGGAAAGGTACTGAGCTGTGTAACAATCTTCTTTTACAAAGGATGAAAAATCAATGAAATAGAAAAGAAATAACTAGGCCCCTACTTTAACTCCAGGTTACCTACCACTATAAAATGTAAAAATCATGTTGCGCCGCACCGCGCGGCGCGAGCCGAGAGCTCGACTTCTGCCGGGCGTTCGGCTCAGGCCGCGCACCGCGTTATTAAGACGCGGCGCGCCCCCAGCCTCTCCTGCGCGTTTCGAGGCCCCAGATTTGCTTGGGGCCTCGTTCTTCCTTCTGCCTTTCACTGTCCCAGGGGTCTCTGAACCCTCTTACCTGTTTTTCTTCGTTTCTTTGTCCTTTCTTCTTTTTTGCAGTCTGTTGTGTGCCTTTCTCTATGTTTTTTCCTCCTTCCCAGATTCCTGTGCTTTCCCAGCAGTCCTTGTTCCCTATTCTCTATGGTTCCTCTACTATTCTGTTCTATGTATTGTTTCCCTATCTAAGATGGTGTCCTTTTACTTCCTGTGGGTCACTTCCTGTTTTTTGGTATATAAGGGCTGTGTTTTTCCTCTTTCTTTGCGCTGCAACACTTTCTGCTCAGTTAGTGTCTTCGCTCCTGATTTCCTTGCCTTTTGGTTTTGGATTCAGCATTCTGTGTTTTCTGATTTTTGCTCCTTTTGGATTCCTGTTTGTTTGTTCTTGTTTTTCTCCAGGAGTCTTCCTGTTTGGAGGTTTTTTCCCCTTTTTAAGGGTTTTTTTCCCTCTGGCGCTACTTTCTGAAGGGCACGGTCTGTTCTTGGTGTCTCCATTGCCTACAGCACCGTGGCTACCAGAAAGAGTCGCCCCTTTTTGGGCCAAAGCCGAACATTGAAGATTCACGCCACCAGATCTGCAAATTCCAGGCGCAAGCAGCACGTGAGTCGTGACAGATTGCAGCGCCCAACCATTCCGACGTCCTCAAACACCATGGATAATACAGTGGCGGCTGCTGCAGATCCGGAGCAATCTCTGTTGACCACGATTCAGCAACAAGCCCAGGAATTGCAACAACTACGTAATGAAAATGCTGCGTTACGACAGGCTTTGGCCCTCCGCACCAGTGATGTTCCGACAATCTCCGCTTCTACCCCTTGTTTCTCTGGTGAACCAACCAAGCTTCGCGAGTTCTTGGATGCTTTAACGGTGTATTTCGCCTTCCGACCTACTCAATTCTCCCAAGACAGGACCAAGGTGGGTTATCTTATCAGTGCCTTATCCGGTCCAGCCTTGGCCTGGGCAACCCTGATGGTGTCCTCCAACGACCCTGTATTGTCAGACTATTCCGCATTTGTGAGTCGCTTCAAACAGATGTTTAGCCGTCCTGGATTGGAAGCCTCCGCTGAAGAAGCCTTGTGCGACATCCAACAAGGCTCCCAAGACGTCCTGCAATATATAACCCGTTTTCGTCAGCTGGCGGCAGAGACCACTTGGGTGGAACGTACTCTGGTAACATTATTTCGTAGAGGACTCAAAGAAGAAATAAAGGATGAACTAGTGCATTCTACCAGAGCGGAAGATCTTCGTGGCCTGATGGATCAAGCACTGTCCATCGAATATCGTCTTCAGGAACGGAGATCGGAAAAGAAAAGGAGTAGAGGGTTTGCCCAGCCAAGTAGCTCACGTGCATACCTGCAGCGTTCCGAGGAACCTCGCACTCCTGCTAGAGACATCGAAGGGGAACCCATGCAGGTGGATACTACCCGAGGTCCGCTCTCTGCTAATGAACGAGAAGACAGACGCAAGAGAGGGTTGTGCCTGTATTGTGGTTCTGCTGGTCACATGCTCCGTACCTGTCCAGTACGTCCGTCCAGGCCTTCGGGAAACGCCACCTCCCGTCCTCTGTAAGAAGGGAGGGGACGGGATCTACAGCTATACCTTCCATCAGCTCCTTTAATGACAATACAACTGCCTTGTTCATCTTTCCTGTCCTGTTACAGCTTCCTGACGGTCGTCAAGAAAAGACTATGGCATTACTAGATTGTGGTGCTAGTGGTATATACATGGACAAGACGTGGGCTGCTGCTAACCTAGTTCCTACTCAAGCAAAAGAAGTACCCAAACAGGTACACACTGTGGATGGATCTTTGATATCCTCTGGTCCTGTAGACACCACTACCCTGATGTTAAGTCTACAGGTGGGAAACCATCAAGAACACATCTCCTTCGATCTTATTACGTCCCCTAACCATACCATCATTCTTGGAATTCCGTGGTTCATCAGACATAACCCATATATAAATTGGGTTACCCGGACAGTCTCTTTGTCTTCGCAATTTTGTCATGAGAACTGTTTTACTTCCGACAAGTATTGGTCTCCGAAAAGATCCTTAGCTACTGAAGGTGCCACTGGTATGTCCATTAATACGGTCCAAGGGGTCCCAGACCACTATTTGGAGTTTCAGGATGTTTTCCAAAAACCGTCAAAACCTGTGCTACCTCCACATCGAGAATATGATTGTGCAATTCCATTGGAACCCGGCACAATTGTTCCTTTTGGGAGGATGTACTCCCTCACGGAACCCAAAAAGGAAGTTCTAAAGGAGTATCTAGACGAAAATATACAGAGTGGTCTTATTGTTCCATCGTCGTCTCCGGCTGGGGCCCCTCTCTTTTTTGTGCCCAAGAAGACTAAGGATCTTCGTCCGTGCCTGGATTTTCGAGGTCTGAATAAAATTACCATTAAAGATCGTTATCCTTTGCCTCTCATCAGGGACATACTGGAAGCAATCAGAGGGGCCCAACGTTTTACTAAATTGGATTTACGAGGAGCCTACCACCTTTTACGCATAAGAGAAGGCGACGAATGGAAGACAGCATTCAGGACCCCATTTGGCCATTTTGAATATAGGGTTATGCCGTTTGGTCTTACTAACGCCCCCGCAATCTTCCAGAGATTTATGGACTCATACTTCCCATGTGAAACAAGTTCTTCAAAGACTTCGTGATCATCAACTATTTTGCAAACCAGAGTTTGTGAGTTCGACATGACGGAAGTCAAATATCTGGGCTATCATTTAAGTCCCACCGGCATAGCTATGGATCAAGAAAAGGTACAAGCTATCCTAGAGTGGCCTTCTCCTTCTACCATAAAAGAAACACAATGTTTCCTAGGTTTAGCAAACTTCTATCGACAATTCATTCTAGACTTTGCCAGTCAGACTAGCCACATAACTCACACTTTAAAGAAGGACAATTTAAAGAAGGGGTTTGTCTGGACTGAGGCTGCTGAAGCAGCCTTTCAAAGCTTAAAGAGAGCCTTCACCCAAGCCCCCATCTTAAGACATCCAGATACCACCAAACAATTTATAGTAGTAACTGATGCTTCTGAGAGAGCCATTGGAGCTGTCTTACTCCAACGACAAGAGGATGATGGCCTTGAACATCCTGTTTTCTATTTGTCTCATATCCTTTCCACAGCTGAACAACATTATTCCGTACTTGAAAGGGAATTATTGGCTCTGAAAACAGCCTGCCTTGAGTGGAGACAGTTTCTGATGGGTTCCAAGGAACCATTTGAGGTGAGGACAGACCACCGTAATTTACAATGTTTAAGAAATTTTGTATGCCAGAATAGTCGTCAGGCCCGCTGGGCCTTTTTCTTCAGTCAATACGATTTTTATATTACATATATTCCAGGATCTCAAAACATTCTGGCTGATGCTCTGTCTCGCCGATATCCAGAGTGTTCTCCTTCCTCATCCCAGTATCTTCTAGAACCCAGTAAGATCATTGGAGTGGCTCAGTCTTTCCTGGAAGAAGTACAACAAGAATACGCCAACCTATCGGACCATGACATAGAAGAACTAAGACCATTATTGTACAAGAAACAAGGATATTTTTATTACCAAGACCTGATATTCCTCCCTACTAACAAGGTGCAAAAGAAAGCATTACAAATGTGCCATGATTCCCCTGTAGCTGGTCATAGAGGCATCAAAGCCACACAAGAACTACTTTCACGATTTTTCTGGTGGCCTACCTGGAAACTGGATGTGGAAAAATACGTTCAGGCCTGTCCCATATGTGCCCAAGTCAAAATACCTCACACCAGACCGGCAGGATTACTACAGCCTTTGCCTGTTCCATCGGCCCCATGGCATACTATCTCTACTGATTTTATGTGTTCACTCCCACCATCAGCAGGAAACCGGGTTATCATGGTCACAGTGGATTCTTTCACAAAGATGGCTCATTTCACTGGCCTAAAAAAGCTGCCTACTTCTCAAGAACTAAGTCAAATATTCATAGATCATGTCTTCCGTCTCCATGGACTTCCACATACCATAATATCTGATAGAGGACCTCAGTACATCTCCCGATTTTGGAAGCATTTTTGTAAAACACTGAATATAATAGAGCCCTGTCTTCAGGGTTCCATCCTCAGACCAACGGACAGACTGAGCGTCTGAACCAAGGACTAGAGCAATATCTTCGATGCTTTTGCAATTCTACCCAAAGTAACTGGAGCACTTACCTCTCTTTAGCTGAATTTTCCTACAATAACTCAGTCCATAGTGCCTCCAAGGTCACTCCCTTTTTCTGTTCCTATGGTTTTCATCCTACCTCTTTCCCTACTTCTCCACAATCCAACTCTCCTCTACCTGCTATTACCTATTTCTCCAAACGCCTTCTCCAACTCCATAAACTAATTCGATCTAATTTGTTACATACCAAGAGGTATATGAAGAAGGCTGCAGACAAGAGACGTACAACCAATCCAAATTATCATCTGCAAGATAAAGTCTGGCTCTCCTCCAAATTCTTGCCCTCACGTCTCTCTCAAAACAAGTTCACACCTCGTTACTATGGGCCGTTCCGTATTCTCCAGTTGGTCAATCCTGTCACTGTCCGTCTTCACTTACCCCATACATGGAAGATCCATCCGGTTTTTCATGTTTCTCAGCTTAAACCTTATGTGCCTGATCCTTACTCACGTCAGTTTCCTTGTCCACCTCCTGTCCTTGTGGATGATGTTCCTGAATATGAAGTGCAGGAAATTTGTGACTCTCGTCTTTTTCATAAACGACTTCAGTATCTGATTCATTGGAAGGGTTATCCTCTCAGTGAATGTTCATGGGAAGATGCCTCTTCCGTTCACGCTCCTCTCCTGATTCAACGCTTTCACTGTTTATTCCCTCTTAAACCTGGGCCTTCGGGAGGGGGACCTACTGTCGCGCCGCACCGCGCGGCGCGAGCCGAGAGCTCGACTTCTGCCGGGCGTTCGGCTCGGGCCGCGTACCGTGTTATTAAGACGCGGCGCGCCCCCAGCCTCTCCTGCGCGTTTCGAGGCCCCAGATTTGCTTGGGGCCTCGTTCTTCCTTCTGCCTTTCACTGTCCCAGGGGTCTCTGAACCCTCTTACCTGTTTTTCTTCGTTTCTTTGTCCTTTCTTCTTTTTTGAAGTCTGTTGTGTGCCTTTCTCTATGTTTTTTCCTCCTTCCCAGATTCCTGTGCTTTCCCAGCAGTCCTTGTTCCCTATTCTCTATGGTTCCTCTACTATTCTGTTCTATGTATTGTTTCCCTATCTAAGATGGTGTCCTTTTACTTCCTGTGGGTCACTTCCTGTTTTTTGGTAAATAAGGGCTGTGTTTTTCCTCTTTCTTTGCGCTGCAACACTTTCTGCTCAGTTAGTGTCTTCGCTCCTGATTTCCTTGCCTTTTGGTTTTGGATTCAGCATTCTGTGTTTTCTGATTTTTGCTCCTTTTGGATTCCTGTTTGTTCTTGTTTTTCTCCAGGAGTCTTCCTGTTTGGAGGTTTTTTCCCCTTTTTAAGGGTTTTTTTCCCTCTGGCGCTACTTTCTGAAGGGCACGGTCTGTTCTTGGTGTCTCCATTGCCTACAGCACCGTGGCTACCAGAAAGAGTCGCCCCTTTTTGGGCCAAAGCCGAACATTGAAGATTCACGCCACCAGATCTGCAAATTCCAGGCGCAAGCAGCACGTGAGTCGTGACAAATCAAATTAAAATATAAAGACATACTGGTGCATGCCCAAGCAAGCAAACAACACCTTTTTTTGAGACACTTACAAGGTGTCATCAGCAAAGAGTAGGTTGGGTATTTTTACCTTGGCCAAAGAAGGAGCATCAGCAGGATAAAGAGAAAGAAAGTGCACCTTTGTTCAAATACAGGGAGAAAAAGTAGGAGGCTAGCGTGCATTTCTGTTGAACATCCTTCTTGACAGGAATTTGGTCAGTAAGCTGTCCCTGCTTGCTCCTTCGTATTCTGGCAATATTGCCCAAATGAAGACGGATGACAAAAGATAAAATGTCGGGGCATCCCCATGTCTTGAAGTGCATGTCACAACTTCTGACATGGTTCCAAGTCAAAAGTGCCCTTCAAATCGACAAAGGCCACGTATAATTGACCTCTGCTGATTAACACAATCTTCCAGTACACAAGCAAGAATTAAAAGAGCTAGCTGGTCTACAGGATTGGTTTTCCTCCTAATTCCAGTGTGCAGTGGAGTTAATATTTCTTTATCATCCCTCTAGCCCTGGATTTTTCACAGTACCATCCAACAAAAGACCTTCTGGATGGAGTCAATTAGACTAATTGGTCTGTAGTTTATGCGAAAGTTTCTATCTCCCTTCTTATAGAGGAGTACCACCTCAGCTCCTTACCAGGAGATGGGGATAGGCGCTCCCTTTGCGATTGGGTTAATCAGTGCTAAAATGTATTACACCAGTTATCTTTGACATGGATATATATATCTCCTGGTATACCACCTGGCCCAGGGGCCTTGCCATGTACAATGGCATCTAAAGCAGTATTTATGTCACTTGGATGGAATACCAGGTCATCTTGCCTCAGAGCTGCAGATGGATGCAGGGCATCCTGTTCAGGGACTTGCAATTAATCACTGTATAAGGGTATAAAATGATTAAACCAATCAAAAGGTTAGATGCAGTTGATTGGTTCTGATGCAGATGCATACCCCCCCGCCCCAAGGGAGCAGGGACCAAAATTTGCTTGAATCTTTAGAAGAGCATGACTCTTTAAGGGCCTTTCATCTCTTTTTGGCCCAATCCCTTTTTGCTTTTGGACTTGCGTGTATGTCTTTCTTAAAGCACTTTTTTGGACCAGGTCCTTTGACCTTAAGACTGGGGTTAGCTACTTTCTTGTCTGCCTACACTCCTTAATGAACCATGTTGTGGTGTTGCGAATGGTCCTTTTGGAGTGTATAGCAGGAGCTATAAAATACAATGCAATATGTTCAAAGAAGCATGCATGTATGTGTGATGCTTCCTTAATGTTATCATCCTCGGGCAATATAGCTTCTAGGCTAGATATACCACCTTGTAAATCAAGCCTAATGGAGGATAAAATGTCTTGCCGCTCAACTAATTGGTGCCATTTAAAACGCCATTTGTTATTTATTGACTCAACATCCAAAGTTAGTCGGCATGGGAGAGGATCAGAGTGACAACATAGTGGCACAAGGGGTTATCACTCTCAGTTTTTTTCCTTACTACCATTTCCTCCACGTGGTGCATGATCTAAGGTTGAGCAGAACATAATTGATACAGATCACTCGATTGGGTTTATTATTAGTGAATGTCCCCCTTTAATCTGACTTAGTTCTGCCATTGGTTGCCCTAAGCCTGAGCTCTGAAGTAAGGGCCATCATTTGCATGTCTGCTTGTGTCCACTTTTTAACAGGGCTAAATCCAATTGGGGAATAGCCCACATCTCATCTTCTTCTCTAGTTAGATGAGTATCATCCCTATCTGAGAGTTCAAAGGTAGTGTTAAAATCCCCCACCAAAATGAGGTGTGAGTGGTGCTTCCTCTTTTCCCAATGTTTCTCAAATATTTGCAGTGTTCTTGACAATTTTGCTTCCCTTGACTTCTCTCATATAGATATTGTAAATATCCACACTGCGGTTCTTATGGGGCCTTAATTGAATTCCTATGATATTGGTGGAATCAATAGCTAATCTCCAAATTACACAATTAAGTATTAATCCATATCAATAGCCCTCCAGATGGCCACACACAGAAATTTGAATTAGCTGGAATGCAATAGCTAGTGTACTCAGCCCTAAAAATTAAATCAGTGCTCCAAGATTCCAGGAATAGGCAGATATTAAACTTCTCAATAAAGTAATTCCAATCTGGGAGATTGATTTTGAACTTTAGACCTGCCACATTCCAGGAAACAACTGTTACCTTATCAGTCCCTTCACAAGTAGTTATTGCTTTGAGTAAACTGTGTTCTGCAGAAGAAGCTGAATTAATGTTCAGGCTGCGGTCCATTATTGCACTAGTGTGTGTTAGCCTCAGGGCTGGAGTGCCTCCTCCACTGATGTTATAGCCTGTGTTACTGTGGATGGTCTCCAATGATGCGGAGTGGTTAAGTGGAAGGTGGATACTCGTTCTACATAGTCAGTCAAATTCCCCCATTATTAAGGCTCCAGCTACATGACGGGGTGGATTTTGTAAAACACTAGTCCGGTGATCTGCTACCCACTAATATTTGAACAGGATGATAGAATCTGTGAGGGGGAGCTAGTCCTAGCATCGAGTGCCACCAAGCTATCTACCAGTCTCCTGTCTGCAAGGGTTATATCGATGCAGTCAAAGTTACGATTGTGAGCAGTACATCTTTTGGCGCTAAGAATCTCATCTCTAATGATAGATTTGCAGTCCCTAACATGTCATAATTAGTGTATAACCTTGTTCTTTAATATGTCCCCACCCCCAATCCTTGAATGGGAAGGAGGTTTAAGTACATTGACCATATATATCTGTGGTACTGATGGCAAACCCCTATGCTGGGCTCGTTGGACTGTCTTGCGACTATTAGTGGGCTGGTGCCATTTACTAGCCTTCAGGTCATCATTGCCAGAGTTATGTGGCTAGCAATTACCGAGATTCCTCACATAAATAGGTTCCCCGAAGGACCCAATCCTCATAGTGTTCAGAGTGGAGCCCCTCTTTTGCCTTCCTCAGGTTTCCTCATACCTCCCCAAAGTACTACATGACATAAGTGGCCTTGAGAAGTTCTCTTGTACCCTTTTCTTATGATTACCTGGATTGCTTATATTGCTAGTGTTAGTTTCAGCTGCAGCTGTTATCAATGACTTCACTATATTCGTTAGTTTGATTATCATAGACTTCAGTCCCCCTACCTCTGCCCTCAACTCCTTTATTAATACAGTGGGTCTGTCAGGGTGGGGTGGAGGTAGTTCTAATGGAGCCCTCAAACGTGCAGTCTCAGCGAGAGCTCCTTAATGGCTGGGGCCTCTGCTGTTTCTTGGAGTAGCAGAAATTGATTGCTACAAAGTACAGCTGGCTCTAATGGGGATTACTGGGGGGGCAGGGTTGCCTAAGTTGTCAGCACAAGTAACCAGAGCAGGATATAGCACAGGTAGAGCCCTGCTTACTGATTTCCTTACAGCTTTCTTTTTGAATAGGTTGGGGAGTGTATGTGGGGAATGCTTTAGTTTGCATCTAAAGCCCCGTGTCTCTTTGTGTGGACTTTTGGTGCCTATAATAAATTCAACTTCTTCAATCTTTTATCTCATTAAGAGTACAGTTGTTAGGTTTCTTTGTTGCCATGCTGTACTTAGCAGCTCCTTGCATGGGCTCCGTGACTTTATGCTTTCCCATGCTGACCAGAAAGAGAATGTTAAGAATAATCAACAAAAAACAGCACAATGCTACCAATAATTGAAAAAAGAAGGCTTTTCATCCTCAATGTTAGTATAACAACTATATCACTTATAGCAATGGTTAAGAAACAAACAAAATGTTTATTTTATGTGCCTGCCAGTTTAGACTAGTGAAAAACTTTAGGAGAAAAGTAATTATGGGGTGGCACTAGGTTAATGTGGAAATGGGGGAATCAGCACCCTTATGTGATCAAAAAGAGAGGTAGCAACCTATGTCCCACCAAGGCTTAGCTGAACCTGGTCTCAAAAAATAAAGGTCCACATCACTTGTATCTCAGAGTGGACAAGTTAGGTGTAATACGTAACTAGTCCCATCACCGATAAAGTGCAAGCTTAAGGATATAAATTTAACAGTACCTTTTGCTCAAAGCCGGGGGTGATGGCCTAGCCTAGCCTTACCTGGTATCTGACAGGCTATGAGAGTTTCAGGCACGACCTGCACCCTGGGTAATGAAGTCTGCTTTTAAGTGCTCCCAGGTGGACCTGCTCCTAGGGCCCTCCTCCTTAGCCCAAGGCTCTCTGGTACAGGTAGTCCCTGCCGAGTCAGTGCCTGCAGGCAAAGCACCCCCATTTTCACTTTTTTCATTTTACTAATGTCAATCTCTAATTTAACAGAAAATTCTTTCAATTTATTGTGTGCTTCATTGGCTCACCTAGCAGCTTCTTTTAATAAATATCTCATTTTATCAGCATTGTAAGTCAACAAACTGTTCAAATCCACATTCCTTTGCAAAGGTTCACCAAATTAAAATTTCAAAGCTCCAATACTCACTCAAAGTGGCGGCTCAATGACAGTGAAAGAATAAGTGTAGCCTGTGTCTGCATCTCTGGTAGCTTATTTCCACTTCTAAAAACCTCCACTGTCACTGTAATTCCTATCAGTGCACTTGGTACCACTACTTTAGGAGTCTGAACTATAGGATTATCTCACCCTGCACCTCTGTCAAACACCTTTGGTAGTCTGGGTTATTCCTGCCAGTTTGTCTGTAGATGTAGGAGGTCTTGAATTCAAAAGCTCACTTATAAATATATCATCATCATTATCTGTCTCCTCAGCTTGCTCATCCTTCATTTTTGTTTTCTTTTTATCCTGCTCTTCCTTCAACACTTGATTTGTTCGGAAACTTCCTTTCTCTCTTTCTCAGTAGCCATGTGGTCCCATTAATTAAGCACCTCACACTGTGTAGGTCTGGGAATCTGTTCCATATCATATATGGTTTCTCTCAAAAAATCCTGCTTCCTAATATTGAAAGTACCCTCTAATGGAAATTGCAAAACAACATTATGGCCTGTATATTTGTTCAATTTTGAAATCGAGGTACATGTATAGTATCTGACCTCTTCTATATTTTACATGTTTGCAGGTCCTCATGCCAGCTCTCCCGTGACATTCTCCAGTCTTACCTCTGCCACCCTTTACTACCTGGTTTCTGATCATTGACTGCTCTTTTTTCCATTGGTTCTGCTCATTTTTGCTCTGTTTTTCTCTTTTTTTTTTTATTGTTTTCAACTCTGTTTTCCCCTCTTTTGTGCTAGTTTTCTGTACCTTTTTTCCCTCATTTCCGCACCTTCTTCCCCCTTTTTTTCAGCTTATTTTCTGCACTTTTTTCTCCTCTGTTCTGACCATTTTTGCCCTGCTTGCCTTTTCTGCTCCTCCTCCTCTCTTCCCCATATCCCTTCTGGCATTTCCTGCCACCTAGAACCCCATCCTCCTCCAGGACGTACTTCATGAAGGCCGCAGCATGACCCCCATTGAGCAGTTCCTTATGAAAGATCCCCGCAACAATCTTCTGTTCACCCTGACCTCTGGAACCCGGTTTCTGATCATTGTCCACTCCTTTTTTCCTCCCTTGTGCACATTTTTGCTCTGTTTTTCACTCTTTCTGCTAATTTTTTGACACCTTTCCCTCTTTTCTGCTTGTTTTCTGCACCCCCCCCTTTTCTGCTCATTTTCTGTATCTTCCAACCCCCCGCTTTGTTCCACATTTTCCCCTTCTTTTCCCCTTCTTTTCTGCTTGTTTTTGCCCTACTTGCCTTTTCTGCTCCTTTTCCTCTCTTCTCTATTTCCCACCTCCTGCCATTGCCCGCCTCCTGTCACCCAGCACCCCACCCTCCCCCTGACCTACTTAATGGAGGCCACAGCGCAACCCCATTGAGCAGGTCCTCGTGCCTGCTCCCCCATGACAGTCTCCAGTGCAGCCTGACCTCTGCCACCTTCTGCTGCCTGGTTTCTGCTTGTGGTCTGCACCTTTTCTCCTCTGTTCTGCTCATTTTTGCTCTGTTTTTCACTCTTTTCTATTTGGTTTTGGCACCTTTTTTTCCTCTTTTCTGCTTGTTTTCTGCACCTTTTTCCCTTCTTTCCTGCTCGCTTTCGTCCTGCTTGCCTCTTCCGCTCCTTCTCCTCTCTTCTCCATTTCCCTCCTCCCTCCATTTCCCGCCACCTTGCAATCCGCCCTCCCCCAGTACCTACTTAATGGAGGCCGAAGCGCGGTCGAACAGCAGGTGCATCCAACGGGCACGTTGCTGGCACACCAAAGGCAAGCCAGTCTGCGCATGTCTACATCTGGATTGAATCCAGCACCAAGAACCCTGGCCCCTCCAGTCACCCACCACTACTCCACTGAGGAGCTCAAAGCCATCAATTCTGGATGCCACAACAACTGCTGCACCACATCCCCTCGTGCTACCAAAGGACCTTTCACCTGCCGAAAAAGCCACTTCTCCTGCAGCACTGAGCTACCAGTCCACACAGGACCCCTGCCCCACACACACCCGGGAGGCCAGGGTCAACCCAGAACCTTTCCAATGTATCCTGCTCAACACCTGCTCAGTCCTCAAACATGCTACAGAAATCTGGGATACTATCACCTCCCTCTGACCAGACATTGCCTTCATCCTCAAAACCTGGCTAAAGCCCTCTTCAAGCCCCAACATTGCCACCACAACACCCGTTGGCTACAAAATCATACAACAAGAATGCACCAACAAACATTCCGTGGGCATCACCATCATATTCAAGAACACCATTCAATGCATCGCCACCAACGACGACACCTCTCTTCTCATGGAACACCTCAATTTCTAACTACAAACTGATGCCAAAACTACCCAAAGATGCAGCCTCACATCAGGCCCCCAGGAACATGACCAGCCATATGCGAGCCCATCCCGATTGTCATCACACCACTAGCCATCAACTCCAACCACTATGTTTTACTCGGTAACCTCCATTTTTCCAATCAATGACCCCAACATCGCCAACTCCACCACCCTCCTCGAGAACTTGAGCAACATAGACCTAACCCAACTAGTCAGTGTACCCACACACAAGGCCGGATACACTCTCGACCCCCTATTCACCTCCTGCGACAGAGTCAGCGTTAGCCCTGTCTCAAAACTTTCCTGGTCTGACCACAGCATTGTCCACTTCACCATCACCGACGCCCAACAAACCGCCACCAGGAACCACAGAGCCGACTACCGCAACTAGAGCAGAATAACTGAGTCACAGTGGACACAGGCCTCAGTTCATCCAAAAACAAGGCCTCATCTGTCCTTGACCAAGCCATCCTGAACTTCTACTCCTGTATTACCAAATGTGTTGACTCAGTTGCCCTGCTCAAACCAGCCAGAATCAACAAAACCTATACAAACGCCAGGTGGTACACTCCAGAGCTCAGTGCCACCAAGCTCAGCTGCTACAAGCTCGAGAAAAAATGGCAATCCACCAGGAATCCCTCTGATAGACCATCCCACAAAGCAGCCCTAGGAAATTACTACTGACAACTCAAGGAGGTCAAGAGAGCGACTATCATGACCCGCATCCAGTCAGCAACCAACCACACAAAAAAACTTTTCAAATAGTCAAAGATTACTCCAACCCCGCAGCCACAGAGAACACCATCACCCCTCCCAAGAACTTTTCAACACCCTCTCAGACTACTTCCACAGCAAGATTGCCACCATCTACAACAACTTCAACCCCCAACCCATGATCTCCAACCTCAGCTCTCATAATCCCCCCAAGCGCACACCAACAGCTCGATCTCCAGGTGGGCACCCCTTGTTCAACCTCAGAACCAACCTCATTAGCAAGGAACTCACCAGCATCCTCAACACTTCCATCACCACAGCAGTTTTTCCAGAAAAATGGAAGCATGCTGCAATCAAACCTCTCCTGAAAAAACCCTCTGCTGTCCCCAGGGAATTCAGAAATTACCAACCCATCTCTCTACTCATCTACCTAGCCAAAGTACTTGGGGAAACCCACCAATCAGCGCTCACCAGCTACCTGGAAGAAACAAATCTACTGGACACCTCCCAATCAGGTTTTCATTCCAACCACAGCACCAAGCTGCACTCATCGTCGCCTCTGATGACATCAGGGCACTCCTAGACTGCGAGGTAACCGCTGCTCTGATTCTCCTCAACCTATCAGCCGCGTTCGACACTGTCTCCCACTACACTCTCATCAACAGACTCCACGTCATTTAAAAATACAAAACAACGCCCTCAAATGGATTGCCTCATTCTTGACAGGACGCACAGAGTGTTCAACTACCTCCTTTCACTTCCGCTACAAAGAGCAACATTTCCTTTCCCACCCCCAAGGTTCATCCCTTAACCCCACTTTGTTCAATACCTACATGAGCCCCACAGGCCAACATCGTTAGCTCCCATGGACTGAACATGATCTCCTACGCAGAAAATACTCAACTGATCCTCTCACTTAGCTAAGACTCTGCAACCACCAGCACCAACTACCTCAATGGCATGAACACCATAGCCGGCTGGATGAAAACTAACCTCCTAAATCTCAACTCCAACAAGACGGAAGTCCTGATCTTCAGGAAAAACACCTCCATTTGGGACCATAGCTGGTGGCCAGCTGAACTTGGACCCACTCTCACACCTACAGAACCCACTAGCAACCTTGGCATCATCCTCGAAAGTGAGCTGACCATAAAGTGGCAGATTAAATCAGTCGCCTCCTGCTGCTTCCACACCCTCCACATGTTCCGCAGAACCTCCAGATGGATCCCAGGCCACAGCAGGAAAACAGTCACAAAGGCCCTCATCTCCAGCCACCTCGACTACGGCAACACTCTCTATGCTGGCTCATCCTTCCAGCCCCTAAAGAGACTCCAGATAACACAGAACACCACCACCACGCACCCAGGTGCACCCACATCATCCCCCACCTCAAAAACCTCCACTGGCTCTCAGTACAGAAGAGATGTCATTTCAAGCTCCTCATGCATGCCTACAAAAGCCCTACTTGATCAAGGCCCAGACTACATCAACCACCGTCTGCACTTCCACCAACCCACCAGACACCTGTGCTCCTCCACTCTGGCCCTTGCACACAAACACGCAAACACACAGACACACAGAATCTGGCACAGCCGCAGTGGCGGTCACTCTTTTTCCTACAACACCGCAAGGCCTAGAACAACCTCCCTACCCCTCCAAACTGCACCCTCACTGGCTGACTTCATAAAGAAACTCAAGACCTGGCTCTTCGACAGAGGCATCGCACCCCATCCCCCAGATACCCCCGGGAATGACAGTGATGCACTCTACAAATGACTGATTGATTGATTAGGCTTTGTTGACACATTCTCATTGTTTAATCTGTATGCAAATACACTGTAAGCTAAAAATCACTTTAAAATGCCAACAATTAATTTAGCAAACAACAATCAATTGAAGTTCGGTTCTGTTAAAGGTCAACCTATCACAGCCTGCCATTGTCAGTAACCAACCAATCAGAGCACTAATTTCTGATGACGTATCACCAATCACAGCACGGCTCCCAAGTTGTGTAACCAATCACAGCATGACTTACAAGTGAAACAGAAAAACAATAACAAAACCTTTTCCAAGTCATATAACGAAATAACGCTTAGTCTGTTTAACCTATACAAGAAAGAAAAGTCAAGTACATCAAATAGAACTTTTCAAAAGAAGCTCAAACTAAAGATGACAAACCACAATTGTAGTTAAACCACTATTCACACCAAGTAGCCTCCTGTCCAGCTGACATCTACCTCAGTCAGTGTGCCTACACTTCTGCTCTCCAGAGCAGGTTACACTAGCCAAAAATAAACACACAACCTAGAAATGAAAATGTGTTAGTACAGAATCCCTATCAATTGGTAAGCGGCACCTTGCTCTACACACCACGGTGACAGACAAATAATCAATATCTCAAGATTTTAGATGTATGACCAATCCAACACAACTCAATCTAATTGTGATAAAATAGACTTCAAATGTGATATCAAATACGAACAATACATCAGCATAACAGTAATTAATCCCCCAATTGAGGCCACAATTATCAGTGTATATCCTCAACACAGAAACGGAGATCCATTGCCACAATATCATACTTCCACACACATCCACAAACACAATTTCTCCCTATTCATAATTACATTCCAGTATCATTCCTGAATGCACACCCAGTTCAGCTAGTCACTTCATGGGAGGATCCGACTTTGGGAAGTTGGCGAAATTCCCAAAACTCCCTTTTTCCTTTGACCTAACATTCGGAACTCATAAACTTCCCCCTTAATGCAAGCCCATTGCGTGAGAAAAATAGGTCTGTGACTGCTTGTGTCCATCCCAAAAAATAATCAGTTGGTTTTCAATCTTCTAATCAACAAGTTGCTAAGGATCACCTATGTGTAAACCCTTGCTTGAATCTATGCCAGCTTCCAGTAGTTCGCTTAATGAAATAGATTGACTGCTAATGTCTGAGTCTTCAGTTAATTCAAATAATTATCTTTTATTCCAATCCTCTCCAATTGGGTTGAACTTTTCCTCTAACTCACTTGCTACCTACCTCCCTGATCTCAATGACTCTCTTGTGAATATTCCCAAACTCCCCATTCTTTCATGGGATGTTGCAGGGGTACGCAGCAAAGCTGCTGATCCTACCTGGAACAATTTCATGGATACATTTCATATAATTTTAATTCAGGAAACGTGGGCAGTTTACCCACTCCTTGGAGTAGGGTATGTCAGTTACTGCAACAATGCAATTCCTTCTTTTAATGGCAAGCCTTCAGGTGCTCTGATAACCTGGGTTAAGATAACTCTCCACTGCCATGTTAAAAACTAGATATTCCCTCTTCTGACATCAGGCCTTTTAAAGGGAGTTCTATCAACATCTTCAAATCTATAGTCATTTGGTTCTCAAGAATAAAAAGTTCTCAACTTTTGTTGTTTTAGAAAATGTTCTTTTCTCTAGTAGCTATGCTTCTTTTATGATTCTGGCATGAGACTTTACCACCACTTATGAAACTATATATTTTGCTTCATCTGTTATTCAAGGAGAAGACAAGATCATGGGTGTTCCATCTTTGGAGGCTGACTATATCAAAACCTGCAACATGGTGACTCTACAGCTCGTCTCACTAATCCTCTCCTATGGACTTACAGCAAGTAGATCTAAATCAGATGGGAACAGAGGTTATACATTTAACAATTGATCAGAAAAGTTGAATTGACTACTGTATTTTAGGCTCCAGACTCTGGGGAGATCTCTGTGATTTTAGGATATTACCCAGATAGGATAGTGATCATAACACCCTTGAATTAACACTGTGTGGTGATCTCCTTTATGATTGATCCACTTTCATGACAAAGTCCCAAACAAGTTCTAATCTTACTAACAATAGGAAGTGCATCAATGGCCATCTATAGCTAGCAACCTGGCTTCGTTGTCTGAAACTTACAGAATCATTTTGTCCATCCTGGCACAGTTTGAATATTCTTTTAATACTAACAAACTGTTATCAGAAAGTTATCTTCCTCTCTTTCGGTCCCTAAAAGAACTTTTTTCAAGGACATTTCAACAAACTTCTAAAAAGTGCCTGAACACTACTCCTTGGTGTGATAAAGTGTCGCTAGGCCAAAACTCATCCCAACCAGGTGATTAAATCTCACAATCCTGATGTTTTAAGAAACGCTGGTCACTCGTACAAGCAAGTTCTTAGATTAAAACAATGAAATTGAGGCAATGCTATTTGGAAGAATTTGCTAGATGCTTCCCTGTGCAGAAACTATGCTGTGTTTTGGCAGATTCTATCTCATGGTGGCATTGGTGCCAGTACTCACAGTGACCATTTTGTTGCAACGTTTATTTGGTAAAAGCATTTCTTGGAGCTTTGTACCAAAAACTTAGTACCTCATACCGATACATGTGCTCTAGTTTATAAGCCTTCTCTAGCGGATGGGCTGTTCTTTACATTGGTTGACACACGGTTGGCCATAGAAACCTTACTCTTGGGAAAGGCCATCCCTGTTGACTTTTATAAATCTGAAGAGGTTTGCACTCTGTCCAAGAAGGAACCACAATCCTAGTCAAGGCAAGTAAGAACACACAAAGTTTACCTGTGCTCACCCTCTGGTAACTTGGCAGAGAGCAGTCAGGCTAACTAAAGAAGCAATGTGTAAAGTATTTATGTAGACACACATATACACACACACACACACACCACCACCACCACCACCGCCACCACCACAACAAAAAGACTCCTCACTAGCTTATAAAAATAGCCCGTATTTATCTGAGTTAAACGGGACCAGAGAGATAAAAATCCAACATACACAAGTCAAGTTATGAATTTTCAAAGAATAAATAAAAATGCAGTGCTTAGAAGGCAATAGCTCCAACCTGTACTATCTGGTCATGCTGGACCAGGGCAAATCCAAAAGTGCAGTCTGACCGCAATGGAGCGCGGGCCGGGTACAGGAGTCACGCGGTCCCTCTGGAAGCACCTTTGTTGCGTCGATGCTCGGTTACTATGCTTTGATCCAGAGGAGGGGATGAGTCGCACTTGCAGGCAATACATCTTTTCAGATCAGGCAATGCCGTTGATATGTTGAGGTCCAGAAACAATGAGTATTGGTTCCGATGTCAGTGCTGCACCAACCAAGCCAGGACTGTATTGTAAGTCAGGGCCATTGCATCACGCAGTCGGTGAGCAGTGTCTGCGGTTTTGGTGCAGCCAATGGAAAAGCAGCATTTCAGCAGGGAGGGTGTGTTGGTTCCAAGTGATAGGCTGGTGTTGTTGTGTCAGTTCTTGTTTACAGCACCAAACTTGCCACCAAAGGCCCAGGTCTATATTTGGCAGAGCAGTACTCTCAGCAGCAGAGATGAAGCGCTGGTAGCAAAATGCGGGTGAAGTCTTTGATGTCTCTGAGACTTCAGAAACAGGAGGTAAGCTCAGTCAACCCACTGGAGAAACTTTAGATTGCAGGGATGTAGAGACTTAGATCCAATCCTCTCATTCCAAGGCGAGAAATAGCAGGCAGCAGGCCAACATAGCAGAGCAAACAGCAAAGTGACAGTCCCTCTTGGCAATACTGCGGTCCTTCTTCCTGGTAGAATGTCCTCAGCCCAGAAGTGTTCTGAGTATATGGCGTCCAAGGCCCAGTACTTATACCCAAATGTACCTTTCAAGTGGGAGAGACTTCAAAGAGTGGTTTTGAAGTGCCCCAGTTCTTTCAATCCAGTCCTGTCTGCCAGGATGTCTGTGGGGGGTTATCAGTTCTTTGTACAGGGTCAAGTCCCTACAGTTTGAAGAGTGAGTGAAAGCCCAGGAAGACCCACTGGTATGCAGATGGAATGCATGGGCAGTGGAGTGTCCTGTCTTTTATGACTGTCTGGATGGAATGCACAGATATAGCTGTCACCTCAACCTTACACAGACCAGATGTAGATTGGAGGCAGATTAAGGCACAGAATAGCTAATGTAAGAAAATGCCAACTTCCTAAAAGTGGCATTTTCAGACCAGCAATCTAAACACCACCTTTACCCAAAAGATGTGTTTTCAAATTGTGAGACCAGAGACCGCAAACTCAATTTTTCTATCTTTTTCTAATTGGAAATTACACTTAAATTATGTTTTAAGGCAATCCACATACTAGCCTCTGAGAGAGGTAGTCCCTTCAATAGTAAAAAAACAAATTTAAGAGTTTTTCAGTACGTGGGCATATTAAACGTAAAAGTACCTGTCCAACTTTTTAAATACACTGCACTCTGCCTTTGGAGCTAACCAGGTCCTAACTTAGGGGTGTCTTACATATAATGAAAAGGACGGTTTGGGCCTGGCAAATGGGTACACTTGCCAGGTTGAATTGGCACTTTAAACTACACACATAGGCTCTGCAGTAGCAGGCCTGAGACATGTTTGAAAACTACCATAGAGGGTGGCACAACCAGTGCTACAGGCCCACTAGTAGCATTTGACCTACAGGCCCAGGGCACACATAGTACACTTTACTAGGCACTTACTAGTAAACCAAATATGCCAATCATGGAGAACCCAAGGTCACCATGCTTTAGACACAGAGAAAATGCACTTTATCACTAGTTAGCAGTGGTAAAGTGTGCAAAGTCCTAAAGCCAGCAAAAATGAAGTTCAGCACACAATCAAAACAGAGGGTCAGAAAGCAAATAGTCAGGGGAATCCATGCCAAAAGATTCCAGGTCTAACAATCTTGGGTAGCAAGGGCTATACCTTGCAACCCCCTACTTGGTGTCCAAGTAGACCACATAGTGCTGCCCTATCTGGAACTTACTGACTTTGATAGTGAGGCCTGCACTCTGTAGGGCCCTCAGCGCTTCCTGGAGATGGTAAAAATGGTCCTCCCAACTGGAGCTGAAGACTGCACTGCCGCCAAGATAAACGGCACTGAAGTTTTCTAATCCACCAGGATCTGGTTGACCAACCTCTAGACATGGTCATGATATGCTTCATCACTAGACCCCTCCTTCACTGTAAAAACATGGGAGCTACACAAGGTGCCCCCCCCTCCCAGAGATCTTTGATTGGAGGTATGAGTGAGTGTGTCTGCCTACTATGCAGCGTCCTAAGGGATTGGAAACTATAAAGCCAAAAATGTCTAGAGGGGCGACTATTATGAACTTTATTACTCTAAAATTTGTGAGCGGTTCCATATGCCTTAAAGCAAAAATCATTAAAGCATATCAGACAGTTTTTTCCATAACAGTACACACCTCTAACAAAATGTACTATGTAACCTTTCTTCGTATAAACTGCTATAATTACTAAAATGATAGTTCTGGTTCTGTTTGCTTTAAATACTTATTTATCATTTAGCACGTATAATTAAGAACAAATCTGTTAAACCGTTTGAAAGTGTTGAGTAATATTGTAGGAGTAAAACAATTCAATTAAATTCTTTATTTCGGTCTTTTCAGACTGTAAAAAACACATAAAATCATTGAAACCTTTACAGTAAAAAAAAAAGCATAAAACAAGACTAGGATAGAAAATAAATTACAATAAAGCCAACAACTATAAAAACATTTCCATAAAATAAGTCAATCAGATTTGTAAATAGTACAAAATAACCGAAAATGAACAGTGCTTTAGTGGGACAAATAGTCGCAGGGGCATTTAGGGAGAGACCTAAACCAAGTACCCTGTGTGGCAAAGGAGCATTAAAATGTATAGTGCTCATTGTAAACCTAGTTACATAAAACCTATATTGAGAATTACAAATTAAAACAAGGTATGGCTTCAGCCCATTAGTTTTAATCAATTTAAAGTGGGTGATTACCATTTGCATATTTTGAGCCTTCTTTCTACAAGCTTTAAATAAATAATCATTGAAAATGGTTTTCACACGTTTATTGGACATAGCAGTGATCGATAAAGGATTTATATACCAGTCGATGGCACCTAATTGTTCAAAAGTCAGCCACCGAATCTCACCCACTTCATCCAGTGCTAAGCAGTCATTCACAACCTGTCTAGTGAAAACTGCTTCTGGAGTGCTCTAATCTTGAGCCATAACAGTAAGGAGGCAAGTTGGGTAGCATCAGCTAAATATGTTAAACCTAATTCTGCATGGCATATATAGGTGCATAACAAGTTCAGGATTGATAGACTAAGGCTCACAAATCTGTTTTTAATGTTCTGGGGTTGCTCAACATTTACATAACCACATATACCAGCACCATGGATACTTTCATTTTTATATATAATGGAAAACTCCTGTGTTGGCTTGAGGCAAAGCCTGTTTGGAAAGCAGAAAACTACTTCAATCACTCCCTGTAATTCTTGCAATCTAATATTAAGGGTGCCCAACTTAGATCACTAGCAAAGGGTATCCCCAGGTAATTAACAGAAGGGACTCTATCGACTTTAACCCCTCCAACCACATGGCTTCTAGATTTTGTATTCACCATCATAAATGATTTAGAAAAATTAACCCTTGGGTCTAAAGCATCAATGAGGTAGAAGATTCCAGGAGTGATTGTAGGCCATTGGCTGTTTGTGCGAGGAGTACCTTATCATCTGGGTATAAAGGACAAGAAACCAGTTGATGTTAGATCCGGGGCATATCTTTCCCTCTATTAATTTGATATTGATCCAGGCCATTATTATTAAATAGGAATAAAACTGGTGACAAAATGCAGCCCTGTCGTACTTATCTTTTGAAGTTAATTAGAGCAGTACACTCCCTGTTGCAGCAATACTGCATTTTAATCAAGGTGTTACAATGCAAATGCCTGAGCAAATCAGTGAGGCCTGGCTCAATTCCCATGGAATCTATCATGCTCCATAGTTTGGAATGACTGACAATGTCAAAAGCACAGGAGAGATCCCATACATGCTAAATGTTGGCCACCTCTCATGGCAGTGACATATTTCCCAGCTATGTGTGATAATTGAGGCAAGGCTTAATCATGCCTATCCCAGGACAGAAGCTGTAGGGAACTGGGGAAAGGATTTAGCCAGATTCAGCCCAGTTCCCTAAATGGGAAAGGAGAACCCTCCCAGTATCTTGGATGTTGAGTCTAACAATGAAATAGGTATGTAACAGCTTGGGTCAGTAACCTCCCCTTTCTTAAAGAGGTGAATGATAAATGCCTCCTTCCAGGAAGGCACTGTGGTAATAGTGATTGATGCACAAAGAACATTTGTATTAAAAGGTGCCCATGGTCTACGTTTCCCTTACAGAGGTCCATTGGCACACCGTCTTGGCCTGGGGCTTTACCCACCGGGCTATTTTTAATGGCAGTGGCCACTTCTTTAACCTCTATGGAAAGACTCAATAAAACAGATATTGGCATATCTATGGCAATCTCCTGGTCCTCCTCTTGAAGAACGTTGGAGACATTTCCTGAGTCAAACATTTTCAAAAAGTTATTTATCCAGTAATCATCTGAAATAAGACATTCTAATTTGGTCGTATTATGACCAGTAAAGAAGGGGGCGATTCAACACTACCCAAAACTGAGTTTGGTCATTCTTCCTCACAACTGCTTCCAGGTCATCCTTTTCTTCTTTTTTTTACTTTTTCGGGCAGGAGGGTAAGAGCTTTTTTACAGGACTTACTAACAAATTTGACAAGTTCCTTATCTCTGAAATTAGCCTTTAGCACCTTTTCAAAATTGCAATGAGCAACTGAGCATGTGGTATCAAACCGTCTGCATATTTGAGGACTCATCTTGGATTTCCTGGATAATAAAAGGTTGGGCAGCCTTTAAATGAGAGTAGTATATCCATTAATAACTAACAATGATTCTACTTCTGAAGATAAACAGCACTGAAAGGCCGCATATTCAGTCTGAATTAGCTATTGCATAAAATGTTCAGGGTTTATTTTATTCCATTTTAATCCTATACCTGTATTAACTGAGGAGACTATCACTCTGGGTTCCTTTGTTTTATTACTTCTTATTGGTTCTAAGTTCAGTGCTAGGGATAATGAATTATGGTCACCTGCACAATTAGAATTAATAGAAAAGTCACAAATAAAAAATGAAAGATCATCAGAAATTACTAGAAAATCAATGGTACTACTTTTGACATAACTATGAAAAGTTGGGAGCATTGAACTCTGCTTAGAGACTAAAGGGGTGATTACGAGTTTGGAGGTCTGACTGCCCGAACTCCAAAATGGCAATGGTGAAGTGGCCATTAGCCAGTGGCCTCACCACTGTCAAATTACAATGTTCCCTAATGGCTGACAAGCAGAAACAGTGTGGCGGCTTGGCGTCAGCTCAACCAAGGAGCCGAAGCTAATACCGTTGCAAACTGCACCTTCAGAATGCCATAGCAGACAGTGTGCATTCTGAGGGTGCTGACAGGGGGGCCTCCCAACTCTGCCTTTCTGCCAGCTTTTTCATGGCAGGGACCCCGCCATGAAAAGGCTAGCAGAAAGGAAAGTTGTGATCAGCACAGCAGTGTCGAACTCAGCGCTGCTGTGACTTACCACAACTTTCATCGCTGCCAAATCCTCTGGATCCTTGATCCTGGCAGTAGCGGCGGTCTCCTGGCAGTCCGACCACCAGGATCGTAATCTGGCAGTCGGACTTCCAGGATTGTGGTGGTCTTACCGCCACTCCGAGTTTGGTGGTCCTAGAACCGCCAAACTCGTAATCAGGCCCTAAGTCTGTTATAAATAACAAATGATTTTTAACGAGAATCCTATAAAGAACTTCCTTCTGGGGGCTATGGCTAAAATGAGTAATGTATTCTCCTCTCATATCTGCTAAACCACAGACCGATTGACCACTAAATTTACAAAGTTTAATATTAAAATCGTCTGCCCACAATAATAAGATCTGGTAATTCATCTTTAAGAAAATAGAAGTGAGGAGCTCTTCGAGTTCATCAACAGCTTTGGTGACTCTATGATCAAAAATATTATAATATAAGTTGACCAGCAACAAATTCCTAGAGCCCACAAAAGTTAAAAGCAAGATCTGAAGCCATGTAGAGCAGTGTATTTCCTTGTCCCTCAAAAAGGGCAATTTTACTGACACCATTACTGCCAAATCCCCCCTAGTCCGCCCAGCTGCAGATGGGATAGCAGAATTGCAATAAGTATGAAACCCATTTACAGCATAAGGGGCCACCAACCAAGATTTCTGTAGGCATATTAAATCATAATTATTCACTAAAGCTAACCAGTCTGGGTTGTTAAGCTTGGTGCGGAGTGCAGCAATGTCCCAGGAAAGGAAAGAAACACCGCTTTGCGTAACAATACTTTTCCTGTGACTGGTATTAGTATCTACATCATCTATATGGAAAATTCCGACTTGGCCACAATTTTCATCTAACTTAGTTGGGATATGAATCTCCCACCGTAACCCCCTCAGGCTTCACTCAATCCAGATTGTTAGCAGAGTTTAGGACCTCAAAAAGATTTTTTGTCTCACTATTGAAAACTCCTAAACTAGCCCTTTCCCTAGCTAGCTCACGGACTACATTTGGATGACATGCCCTGTTAGATATGTAGAAGAAGCCCAATTGGTGGGGCCTGAATACCCTCTTCACAAGTGTGCATATACCTGAGAGAGTTCAGGAGAACCTCTACAATCCTTGGTTTCGGACGTTTATCACTACAATCAATCAATCAATCAAAGCATTTGTAAAGTGCACTACTCACCCAGGGTCTCAAGGCGCTGATGGTGGGGGGGGGAGGCTGCTACTGATCGAACAGCCAAGTCTTGAGGTGTCTCCTGGAGGTAAGTAGGTCCTGTGTCTGTCGTAGGTAGGTGTTCCATGTCTTGGCAGCGAGGTGGGAGAACAATCTGCCGGCGGCGGTTGTTCTGTGGATGCATGGGATGGTGGCTAGGGCAAGCTCAGCAGAGCAAAGCTGTCGGTAGAAGGAGAGCCGTCTGTTAAGGTATTCTGGTCCAGTGTTGTGTAGTGCCTTGTGAGCATGGGTGAGGAGTTTGAACGTAAGTCTCTTGTTGATGGGGAGCCATTGCAGGTCTCTCAGGCGGGCTGTGATGTGGCTGTGGTGGGGGACATCCAGGATGAGGCGTGCGGAGGAGCCTTCCATTGCTTTACCTGGATCTTGGCAAACCTGCTTGACCCTTCTGACTAGCGGGATTTCTTCATGCAAGTCTTCACAGGGTCTAGAGTTTTTATGAGCCAGTATGCAACTTTTGCTTTTAAGTCTTTACTCCTGTTTGAACTTCCACACTCCCAAAGTAGGAACATTCCTTAGGTATAGAGTACATGCAGGAGGTAAGTGAAGGTGAGCGTTGTAAGTAGTAGCACATGGGCCTTCCGTGTTCGCCTTGTTATATCAAAATGTTACATTATGAATTGGTTTATTTTTATTTTCATACTGAGGGCTCATCTGTTGCAGCTAGCCTAGTAATGTCTGAATAACTTTAGTAGGACCATCAGGGGTTTGATCTTTTTCTCACTACACCAGAGTTTGTGGACTTCATAGGGATACTATTACACTGATGACCGCTTAGACAAACTTTATAAATTACATTTGTCCTCAATTTTGTCCAGTCCACCATGTATATCCACACAAACTTTCTGTAACATACTCTCAAGTTTATTTAAAAAGGAGTTGCAAAACTTATTAAGAGAAACGTTGCAAGAAGATTGCCTGAACCCACTGAAAGGCCTACCTCACCTTTCAAGGGTGATGATGAGTGTTCACCACTGAAAACCTGTGAAGAAAAATGTTTTCTCTAAGGACCCACAATGTTTCTTAGTTATTTTGGTGTGAAAGTCCTTATTTTTCCTCTTGAGGGGTGGTGAATTAGAGTTAGCCTAACAAAGTCAATAATTTCCAGCTGAGAATCATTGATAACACAAGGATTTTGTAAAGTACAGGATCTCCTTTAGTTAAAGCAGTGTCCCTACTGCCAGTGGGAGCAATATTTCCATCATAATTTGAGGCTGCATCTTTCGTTCAATAATAACTAGTGTAGCTGGTGATGGAGCCCTGGACTGATGATGCACTAAGTCTATTTGCTCCTCCACCAGGTGTAGTTCAGTGTTAATTGCCCCTATAACTGAGAGGAGGTACTTGGTGGCAGAAGGAGTGGTTTGGGCAACTTGAGTGATTCTCCTTTTCCCATTACAAGCTTTCCTCTTTTCCATTGTCAGTGTACACAAAATTACCTTCCTTGAAGAACTTAGACCAAAGGATCAACTGGGGTGGCCCAGCCCACCCTCTTCTGGGCTCTATGGGTGCAGACAGGCCTGCTCTTAGCCCGGTTTTGGCCCAGGCTATGCCTGGGTGTGTCCCGTATGTGGGATGCTTTATAGCGCTCCTCCCACTGCCCCTGCTTCTCCTCGGGGCAAGGGGTCTTGGTGGATGTAATCCAAGCAGCAGCAGGCAGTAAACACAGCCCACACGTGTCCTGCATGTAGGGACCTCTGCGTACTCTATAGCGCTCCCCCTCCTACTCCTCTGTCTGATATGTCTTTTATCATGTAATCTGATAGAGAAGGGTTTAAGATTGTGCCATCCCAGTGCTCACAACCAGTCCAGTACATGAAGCATAGGCTGTTAATGTTGACAATTTTGTGAATTTGGATTTGTGGAAGGAGGGGTTATGTCACTGGATGCCCAGGGAAAGCTCTTATCATTTTTTCACTGGCTGTGGGGCCAGGAAGAATGCATATGAACCTGTTTCATTCCATCATTATCAGGGATCCAGTGACCAGTGTAGAGAGATTCTGACTCTTTACTAGATGACAGTCTCTGTCAGTTTGAGAGAGTCAGTGCCTAGGCCTGAGGCAAATGAATGAGTTTGGTGGACCACAGAAATATTTCTTCAAAGTAGATTATTCTCAAGGTGGAATAGTTATGACTGGACATATCCCCTAGTCAGCAGCTGCAGTTTCACAAATTGTTGAGAGATACTAAGCCTCACCAGCTCCATCAGCCCATTTAACCCCTACTGTTCCTCCTTCCCATTGCTGTAGAGCACTGCACCTCCATGCCCAGACCAAAGCTCAACCATATAGTTCAGACAGAATACTAGAGCAGGACTCCTTTTATCTCTTGCCTGGACAGTCTCCTTCCAACTGTTGCATCTGCAGCTTCTCTGCCACCAGAGTGCCTGAGAGCTACAGTACTTTACGTAGTCCTGCAGTTCCTGGGCCTCAGACACGCTGTATGAGTCTCATCTCAAGATGTTTCATCTCGAGCACCTGGGTTCTTGGCTGCTGATCCTTCTCTCTTCAACTCTAAAATGGCAATCACCTGCCTGAGAGTTTGCAGCAGCCTTTTAAAGCAACTCTGCAGCTAATTTGACTTCAGATTTTAATTCTGTTTCCTTTTCCATTACGGCTTCGCCTTCCTTAGTTTGTTTGGACATACCCCAAACTATTATGTTTCCTGTCATGTGGTGTTTGCTGCCGTTTCCTTCTTCTGCCCTTTTACAATTTAAAGGCTTAAGTCTGGTTGGAGGGGTGTTGCAACAAAGGTGTCTTTCTTTGCTTGTTTCCCAGTTTCCTCCACTTGCTCATTGTAGGAGGCTGGCTCAGTTTATGACGTACACCTATGTGGCACCGTATACTGAGTCCAGGCAACCTTTAGTGATAGTGCATATGTGTCCAGATAGCAAAAGCTCTCTAAGGGTAGCTAAGGCGAGCAGCTGAAACTTATCCAGGATGAATGTAAAGCACTTGCAATACCACAGTAATCAGACAGTAACTCACTCAGAAGAAAGAACCAAACAAGTGTTGCAAAAATAAAGGGTTCTTTATTACAGCACTACTACTATACTAGCATTAGTATATCTCTCCCTTTGGATATATCTAAACACAATCTATACATAAAATAACCAGCAGAAATAGCATAAAATGTACAAGGCCCTATGGGGGAGGGGAGGACAACCCATATACTAAGTAAGTGGAATGCGAAATAGTGAACTCAACCAGGGCGAGTATGGTAGTTGGCTAGGATCTGGGGAAAGGTGAAAACACCAGAGGTAGTACAACAAGTGCTCCCAGCGACCAGGTGCAGAGGGGTTACCGACACAATCATCCAATAGACTAACATGGGGAAGTAGTGGTTGCAGTTTGTGTGTTTCAGTATCCTTTCGAGCGGACCATGAGGAAACTAGCAGACAAGTGGAAAGTTGGAGAGTGCCCCCACCCCCGGATATCCAGAAGACAGAAGTACCTACACCAAGGACCCAGAAGCAGAGGGGAGAAGAGACTCTCACTGAAGTCAATGGAAGCCTCGGATTGTCCAGCTGCTGTTGCGACCCCTGGACCAGACCGATGGAATCCAGGGATGGATTCCAGATGTGGAGGCCCCGAAAAGGAAGAGGACAGAGTTCAGCATTCTTGGAGGTGCCCAGGTGGTGCAGGTGGCAATGCCCACCCTCCTAGAGGTGAAGTTCCTGAAAGTTGGCGGAGGAAGAAGTCCAGCTGGGTCCAGTGGCTGCAGAAGATCCCAGGAGTCACCTATGAGCTGTCCCTAGATGGTCACCGGATTGCAGGAGGGTCAGTGACCAGTGAGGCCACCAAGTAATGGAAAACGTAAGCAGGAGCTGAGCTGGAGATATATTTGCAAAGGTTTGGGGACCAGCAAGGCCCAGAAGAGTCTATCAATGAGGAGGCGTTAGGGTTGACCCTCAGCACATGGGAAGGCCAGCAGAAGTTGTTGGAGCCCCCATGAGTGACCCACAGGCGATGGACAAAGGAAGTCACAAGGAGGCCTCAGCAGCACAACAAACAGAAGTCCCACATTGCAGGAGTTGCAGGACAGGGATTGATCTTCAAGTCTTTTTCACATAAAGAGAGACGAGGAAGGTTGTAATCCCCATACTACCTCCCAAAATCAAAACCGTGAACACAGAGTATGGGGGGAGGATGAGACCAGAACAACTTGGTTTTCTCAACCATGTCTGATTAGACTGGATCACGGCAATAGGGGTACCACCACAAGTTGGTCTGGTCTCGTGTTGATCTTCAAGTTGCAGAGTGCTGAAGGACAGGGCTTCTTGGCACCTGAAGATTCCTGGAGGAAGAGTCAACAGGCCATGGAAAGAGCAACAGTCGCGGTGCACAGGGGCTGCAGGACAGTGGCAAGAGCAGGGGCCCACAGTCTCCCAAGTTGGTCAGAAGACAAGCAGGACCCGGAGGAGGCCACAGCCCTACCACCTGTGATGCAGAGCCTTTCGATGTCTGAGACAGCAGACTGCACTAGCCGGTCAACCTTGCCTCAAGGTGCCTGCAGATGCAGGGTAATGACTCGTTCATTCCAAATGAGATTCCTTTGTGCTACCAAGTGCAAAAAGAGTCCTTGTGACAATGGAGGATGCACAGCATTGGATGTTGCAGACTTCTTGCAGGATCTGGAGAAACAATGTTGCAATGGAAGTCTTCCCTCCAGAAGCAGACTTGTTTCAGTTTTAAAGCAGACCAGCAGTGGTTCCAGAGGCCATGGGAAGAAATTGTGTTGCAGAGAGTTCCTTGTAGAGTCTTCCTCATCCAATCTGAGAACCAGGAGCTCTTAAGTAATCCTAAAAGGCGGTTCATTGCTCTCTGAAGTGACCTACCTATCAGAGGGGGTCAGGAACGTCATCTACCAGGCCTAACTAGTCAGATGCTCCAAGGGGCCTCTGCACATCCTATTTTCAAGATGGCAGAATCAAATGGCCACCTCTGCACCTCCCTATGAGAAGAGCTGGACAGGGGGTGGTTACTCCCCGGTCCTTTGTGCAGTTTTGCATCACAGCAGGCACCAGAAGATCCTGAACTGGTGCAAACCAGATTGTGCAAGGAGGGCACCAAATGTGTCCTTCAAAGCCGTTTGGTGGCACTCAGAGGCCAACCCACTCTAGCCCTTAACCTAACACACAGGGAGAAGTTGATCACACTTCTCCCTTGTATGAGATCCTTTATTCTCCATTCCTCTGCCTGAGCCAGGCTCATCAACAGGAGGGCAGAACAATGTCTGGGGTCTGCAGCCAGACCCCATAAGGCTGCACAAGCAGAACTGGGGGATCCTCTAAGGAACCCCCAGAGTACAGGGGATTATGAAACTAGCACTTGAATCGGTGTAGTTGCATAATTCCAACTTGTTTGATACCAAACATGTCTAGGGTCGGAGAAGGCATTATGTAGTTGGACCACTCATGTTGACCAGTGTCCACTATCTACCTTAAGATTGCTTCCCGCACTTACAAAGCCCAGGGAATGGAGTCCGGGGTTTGTAGGGATACCCTGCTCATGCAAGGGTACCCTCACACTGAGGGACATGCACCCTGCCTTTGGGCTGAAGGGTCTACCACAGGGGTGACTTACAGTGTCCAAGTGCAATGGCAGGATATAAGGCAAGCCTTATATGTTAAATGAAAGGTGCATGTACCTATTTCATTCAGGTTACAATGGCAAGCCTGCAGACACAATTTGCATGAGCTCCCATTGGTGGCACAGTAGAAGCTGCAGTCCCTGGGGGTCCCCTGGTGTACCAATGCCCTGTGTATCTAAGTACCATATACAAGGGACTTACATAGGTGCACAAGTATACCAATAATGTGTGTAAAGAGTTTACCAGCAAGCAACTTTGGAGGAGAGACAGACACTGGGGTCCTGGTTAGCAGGATCCCAGTGAACTACAGTCTAAATACACTGACATCAGGCAGAAAGTGTGGCTAACTATGCTAGAAAGATGTTACTTTCCTACATTGATCCTGACTTCTCACTCCTGAAGAATTCTACTATTGGATTCCATATTCTTCATATTCTTCAATCCTATTGAGCCTCTGTCAAGCAGGGTTTTAGTTGTACATATTTTGCTTTTTCCTTCTGTGAAGGTGGCAGCTTCTTGAGGGCACTTGCCTACCACATATGCTATTGTGTGGTGACATCATGGCCGCCAGAAACAACGTACATCAGTCTCCAGTCTCCTGTCTAATAATACCGACTTACAGGACTTTCTGTTAGGCCCCAGAAAACAACGCAGAAAACGCTTCTTATATGAAGTATATAATGAAATTCGGAAGCTTTCCCAACAAGAAGCTGCTGCCCAGTTAAGGCAAATAGATCAGGAAAATGTACAGATGGCATTAGCTGTTGTAGATAATGGGATTAATACCCTGTTCGACCGGATATACACCTTAACTAACATCGCCTCTTCTGCTATAGACATATTACAGAGTGATATGTCTTCCTTACACCATGGGCAGAGTCAACTAAGGTCTATTATGCAGTTGGATTGGACACTTCAAACATTGAAGGCAGGTCGCGTTTCCTGGCAACACGTTAGCGCAAGGGACGTATTTTCTACATTTAATTTAATGCGACAACAATAACTAATGGCTAAGAAAGAAGAAACTTATGTCATGTTAAACATCGAAAAATTTCCTTTTACTGTGGCTGAAATACAATCTGCTGAGTGGTTAATACACAGGGTCATTAATCTGCCTATTTACACACTTCAATTCACGTCCTATTTATAACACATTCTGGTAAGCAGATATGAAAGGCTGGGAGATAGTTACATCCATGAGGTGTGGGAGCTACCCTTCTCGTACAAATGACTCAGTGGCATGAAAGAGGTCTTTCTTAGCGGTAGTGAATGCGAGACTTCTGTCAGCCATTGGATGGTTTGTAAACAGCTGTCCTTGCATTGGGCGTGTAACACGTCAGCAACAAACTTAGCTTGTTATCTGAAGGGAGTTCAAGTCCACTTGATTAGACCTACGTTCCAGGTGCTTTCAAATGGCAGCTATGTTCTTCTCAATGGTGAAGACTGTTGTGGAATGCGAGCTGGAATAGTTTGTTGTTTGGGTCTCTAAGATTGTTACATGCTGCAGGAACATACTTTTTCCTCCCACTAGATTAAAAGAGGTAGCTGACATCTGGCCCCACATTGCTACTTCTGTGAATTTTGATAAGTTGAGCAGACTCAAAGATTTATTGTTTCAAAAACATGTGGCTCTCACATCTGCACGTGAGACCTACGCACTTCAGGTGGCAGAGATACAGTACCTTTTAGTGCCAACTTTCCGAGACACTTTGGTGAACTCGTGGGACGAATATTTAATGCGTCCAGTACTACTGGAATCACAAATTTCTTTAAGGCTGTTGGTTCTGGTTTCGGCCACACCTTCTCCTCCATATTCGGTTTAACATCATCAGCCATTCACTCAATATTTTCCAGTATTTTCGGGGGAATTCCAATAACTTTGGCTATAATAGTTGGCATCTTGGTGTTGCTACTTTTCATGCGCAATGCTTGTCCTGCCGCAACAAGGAGGAATGAAAGAGCTCCCACCAGCGCAGCTGTGTCGTAAACACATGATGCAGTACTTTGGAGAAACACTCCTGGAGGAATTGGAGTGTGACTGGTGTCTGTTATTCAGATCGGTTTTGCATTGTGTGCAGCCTGTGTTTTGGTGCCTCTGGTGCTCATTCGAGCATGCACTGAAAGGTTGCCTTTCTACGCAGCGCTTGCTTTCATTGGAAGCTGATCGGTTGATGTGCTCGCTGAGGGTTCATAACTGGACATGCACGTTGAGGGTGCGTTTGCTACGGGAAGCTGCTTAGTTGCCATTCCTGGAGGACGCGGCTCTGAACTCATTATTGGGCATACCATAGAACGCTGCTGCCTTGGCTGAGGCTCAGGCTATGGAACACGACTGCTCCTTGGTCCTTCTTGGCGATACCTTTCCAACCTTAACGCCTATCGAAGTGGAAGATTTCCTGTTCTCCATTGTCCTGGATCCAATTGGCAATTTTCAAAATGACTCCTACTTTTGATTCGTACCCTTTTACGCCACTTGTTACTATTTTAAACTGTCCTTTTTATATGCTCATGTGTCCTTTTAACTTGTCATTATTTACATTTTTATATATATTTTAGGTTGAGTTTAGTAGCTTTTATATATACTTAGGCTTTGAACCCTCTTCAACCGACAAGAGGAGGGTGTTGTGTAGCCATTTTAGTTGTAGTTTCGTGCACGTTATCTCAGCATATTAGGCCTGCCGCTGTGCACTTTAACCTAGATATATTTTATTCAGCTTTGTTTATTGCTCTTAAAATAGCCACTTTTGTGGTCTTGTTTTATTTCTTTCTATCTAGCTGTTTTTGCTTAGGCCAGCACTATGTTCTTAAACAAGACTTTCTTGTTCACTCTGTGCTTCTTTTAAGGCTGCAGTGAGATAGGTTGCTGGTGAACGTGGCACACTTTTTGTCTCTGAAATTCATAGAAAAATGCACATCCTTACGTAGGGAATTTTTTTTAGAACATCAACTGTTTTATTATATAAACACTTCCCTGTCCCTTACACGTTAGAGGGAGATTCCAGCCAGAGAACCACGACTGTATGAAGATTGCTGAACGCTTTGCTGCAGCAGCTTATGCAGACTTCAGGCCTTTGCTCAGTTATGGGGGATGATGTCTTCCTGAATGGCAGAATTAGAGCTTAACATTCTGTGCTATATCATAGCCTAGGTAAAAATTAGTCTACTGACTCTAGTGACAATATGGTATCATTATTTCTATGCTTTACTCTCCTTGTCATAATATTAATCTTGTCATGCTGTATTGTCCTGGTTACTGCAGCACATGGTTTGCTATCTAAGATGCAGCTGCTTCATTAAAATCTTATTGAAACATATACTGCCTCTGTTTGTCATTGTGTATGTGAGACTAATGTAACTGAGAGAAACGCATGAGACCTGAGTGACCACGATTTCCCTGAGAAATCAACTATGTCATGCGCTCGGCTGCCCAAGCACCCCTTTTCCTGGGTAGAGATGAGGTACTGCTAGATAGCCGGAGCTAAACCCAGATTAGGGCGACAGGTGTCACCTGTAGTGGGTAAGACCCAGTCTCCCACACCGCAGGCGATTCTGCCGCTCAAAATCCAGTAGTCTCATTAGAATAATGAGAGCCTACGCGACAGCAGAAGACCCAGACCAGATTGTGGGTAAGCATCCAGACCTGGGTACCAGCCCCCAAAGCCGGCACGAAGGGCTGAACCAACACCCTCGGTCGCTACAAGGAATTTGCCGACATCGAAGTCACTTACTGAAAAAGTTTGCTTAACACTTCTATGCTACTGCTTTTCCTTACCTTTTTTGCGCATCTCAGACTTGCACTACTGCTGGACCCTGCCTGTGGCTTATTTGTTACAGGCATATATGTGAATTTTACACATCTGATGGTCATGTTGCACCTGTTCTGCTTGTGCTAATGGAAGCCTGTACTGCTGATACACTTGTTGTACTTATTCTATACATGTAGAGGGCCGTGCTTTCATTTGACCCCAAAGTGGTACCTGTTCTCTGAATCTTAATTAAACTCGAGAATAGCCTTTAGGGACAGGAGCTCAAAAATGGTTACCATTCTCAATGCTAGTGATGACGCAGAAATGAAGGTTTTACATTTATTAGCGCATAAACGTAGTGCCGCAATAATCAAGTGTGACTTTAACCGAACTAATAAAGATTGTACGGGGACAAATGTGCCCTCAGAGTAGTTCGCCAACATTTATAAGCGTGCTTTATATAACGTGATGTATTAGAATTGTACTAATCTGACATAACCGTAAACGTGTGCCATGATTTGCTTGTTTGAAATGTTTTAACTTAGCATAACTTTAGTGGAGGCTTCGGCCTAGTTGCCTTGTCTCACGGTTTAGATGCTCGTGTTTTCTAATGTGCTAATAAAACGTGTATTCTTGCTTGAAGCTGTACTTTTCCAGTGAGATCGGTTCACATGCTTATCTTTAAGGTTTCGTGCCAGCCTGGCATCTTCTTTGCTCCAAGGTCAATCTGCAGGTGCAGACAATGGAAGCTCTGAAAGTGAGTTAATTGGTAAAATATGTTGCAACTTACGTTCCCGACTCCAAGGATAATGTATGCCTAGGTAGAAGCTTGTAAATTGTTGTTTTTGATTGGACAATTTGAAGCCAACCTATGAACCCTCCAATGGAAGACCCTACTGGATTCGAACTGTTGTCTATTTAAACCTGGTGCACAAGAAGAAAGCAGCCATTAGACATTCGCCATTAGCCATTAGCCATTACCCGCCATTTGCAGGACATTGCAGCCATTAGCCATTGGACATTACCCGCCATTTGCAGGACATTGCAGACATTATGGCCCATCTTGCCGACCTTGTCATTTTGCCATCTTCTACGATGCCAATTGATGTTCGACGCCATTTTGAATGAGACTTTGGTGCTTTCTCTAATCGAGAGAAAGAGACTTTAAGAAATTCTCGCCCTAGAGACTTTAACTTCGATTTGCCCCTTTGCATGAAGTAGTAGTTTTGTCCTTTTATCTTGCCGCTGTGAGGCAATTGCCCCATCCACCCTGCCCCTTTGCCCCCGTCCTATGCTGATCGAAACCGGTACCTGTGAGACGAAGACTTCCTTGAATGCTGATTGAATTTGGTAAATATGAAAGGAAAATGTACAATTGCATTGTGTTTCTTTTTAGGTAACCAACTGCTGATTTTTGATAAGAGCCCTAGTTAGGAGTTTTCCAAATCAATGTTGCTAAATTGTTTTTGCATGAAGTCCCACATGCCGATGCTAATTTGAGGTTAGATGAGGATTCATTTGTTGCACGATGCAATTTGAGACCTTGTTATGCTGACTAATGTATGCAATTAGCCCATTACAGATTATAGTTTTAGTGGTTTGCGTTGCTATTATCGAATGCATTGTTATTCAAATGCTGCATAGATTGCATCTTTTTCGCCGTTATGGACAGCTATTAATGTTCATTTACATATATCATTTGGTGTTGAGACACATTTATATTGTGCTAGCTTTGTTAATATAGGGAAATAAATTCATTAACTTTGAATAAATTGGTGTGGTCATTCATGGCCGAAAGGTCATGGTTCGCCGAAATGTTTTCTGGATTAATTGTGAAGTGTTATGTTGATCAGGGCATTGCTTATGTTCGTTATTGATTATTGATTTGATTAAATTGACTAATCTCGGGTGAAGAGAGCCCCACTTGGTCAAAAGATTCATCGACCCAAGAGCGTCCAAATACAGGTAATTTATTAGGAGGGAACGCTCTCTCAGTAGATGGTAGCAGAGGACGGTTACGCCCTTTGGGACCCCACTCGAGGTAACGGTTACGCCCTTTGGGACCCCACTCGAGGTAACGGTTTCGCCCTTTGGGACCCCGCTCGAGAGGTAACGGTTGCGCTCTTTGAGACCCCACTCGAGAGGTACATGGTGTTGAATTAGATTTTTCTTGGGTAAAACAGATTGAGAGAATGATGATGCCCTAAGTCCCCCGCGACTTTCCCGGGATCTCGGAGCTTGCGAATGGAGAGAATGGAGGTGTGAGATCGGCGTTGGCGGTACTAGTGACGGTATGAGTGAATTCAGGGTTTTGCGCTTGCACAGCTTATTGCCGCAGATTGTTTGAAAAGGTTGCGAGGATTTTAGAGAATAGCGGAGGTGCGACTCCGAGTGTGAGAGTAGGGAAGTCGTCGAACTTCATGTGCATGTGGCGCTTTGTGCAGAAAAAGGTTCACGTGGTTGTTGTTGTTGAGACGGGCCCTGCAAGGTCAAGAGACTCCGGAGTATGTTGAAAAGTGTATGAGACACTTGTTTTATGTTGTGGTCTGGTCGGTTTAATAGGTTGACCGGGTGTGGTCAACGAGTCGGTACGTGTGTTAAGGGAGTGAAAGAAAACTTCGACTTCGGGCTTTGACAAATTCTAAGTGCACTAGAATAGATCACTGACAAGTTGAGAGCAGAATCTGCGGGTCAGATTTGCTTGCGAAAGTGGGGACCGAGAAAGATGGAATAACTGCCGAGGCTAGTGAAAAATCCCTAAGGTCCTGAAGCAATTGTGTTACCCTTCCTGTAGTAAACCGACAGATCTGTTTTATTATTATTTGGTTGCTCGCGATACATGCCAGAAGTTGTTACGAGAGGAGCTGAGTGAAGGAGGACTAGCCGCGAGGCTTTGTCAGCCGCAGTGTGTGTGAGTGTGACGTCACTAGGAGCCGCGCTGGGATAGGTTGGTTGCAGAGAAGGGTCACGCACGGATTGGACGCAGTCCGTGGGGCTCGATTGGAAGGGGAAAGGCAAGCGAAGAGTATTCCGGGAATTAAAGTCACTTATTGATTACAAACTTTGTGAAATAAAAGACGAGAAAATGAAATTTTTTAAAGCATTAAAGAGTGCGATGAAGGGGGAGTCTTACATTAAAGCGAGAGTAGGAGAGGAGACGCCACCCGAAGGTACACCAGCTTACATTGTAATGGAGGAAATGGGGGTAGCTCCGTGCCTTTGGCTAAAGCAATGGCACAAGCTGACAGAGAAACATGGGAGCGTAGCGTTCCCGATCCATGGGACATTCAATATAAGGATCCTAGAGAATTTGAGATTCGCGATGTACGACATGAAGGTACCTCCAAGGCCAGCACAGTTTGAGGCTCTAGCGATTTGGGAACTAATGGCTAGACAGCAACAGCAAAAGAAGTTCGAGACCAGGATAAGAAAGGTAGAAAAGACACTAGCGGACGCTAGGTGGGATAATGCACAGAAGGTGTGGAGGTCAGATATATTGCAGGGGATCAAATTGTTTCCCGCAATTGCTAAGGAAGAAGAGGCGACAGGCAAGAAAGCTACCTGTAAGACAAACAGGAGGTGTTCCAAAGATAGAGAGGACGAGGAAAAGTTAAGGAGAGAAGACGAGTCAGAGGATGAGGAGTTCATCATGCAATTGCTGAACGACCGTCCACCACCTTATGCAGAGAGTGAACAAGGTCCAAGTACCAGTTCTGCCCCTCCGGCACCGGTACAGAATAATGAAACTCCGAGTTCAGAAACGCCATCGGGATCTAAGGACCCGAGTTTACTGTTCACCCCGCAGATACCGCAGGTTAGGAGAATATATCCAGATGTACCTATATTGAAAACAGCAGAAAATTATCAGCCGCAGGTCCCAAGGTACTACAGCAGTGACAACAGTACGGGAATGATTCTAGATCCAACCGTAATGGGAGTACAGAATGGTCGCAACCCAGCATTGGCACAAGCTGAATCAACCCAGTTTTTGATGCCTCAAAAGCAGATGCAGGGGGGAACCGCACATGCTCAGATGACGGGGAGTCAGACGGGCATGCCGGCAATGATGACCCATAGTGTGGGAATGAACATGCTTCAGAACCTGGGGAATGGACAGAACCCAGATGCGATATCCCTACCCATTACTGTAGGTCCACCGGTACCTTTGTACATTCAGCCTAACTCAGGTATGAGCGGTCAAGGATCAGTGGTGCAGAGTGGGACGGAAAGGAGGTGCATAGAAAACACTCCAGAGACAACTCCGATAGCGGCTCTGCCAACTGGATCTGGGTCCTTGATGGAGTTTAGTCCCATATGTGCTCAGTCAACAGTGGTGAGGTCGAGTCCCCCACTGATGATACCGCTATCATCGAACACTGAAAAGTTGCCGCAACCATCAATGGCAGTCGATGTGAATGCTACACTGATGGGGTTGAATGCGCAACAGCTAACACAGTGGTTCAACAGTCTGAATTCCACACAAAGCTCAGCCAGTGGGAAGGGAGAAGACTATCTGAATAGGGTAAGGTTGAACATGGAAGCAGAAGAATTGGTGGAAGGGACTATGGGTTTGAATAGGTTAGAGTCCTACTCGGAAGAAGAGCTGAGGTATCTATGTCCCAGGATTACGAGAGAAGTGAACAAGGTACATAGAAGGTTGCAAGAAATAGCTGACAAAAACAGGGTTGAGATAGACAAGACAAAACACTTGAGCAGGAGCTATAGTTTGGATTTCAGGACCACAGACTTTGAACACATGAGGTCAGCAGGCATGAAAATGCACCTTAGAGAATTGCTGCAGAGTGCACAAGTGTGGAGGTGCTTAGACAAATGGGAGAGCAGATGGGCAAGGAAAAAGGAAAAGAAGAAAGACAGTGTCCCAGAGCACAAGGAGAAAAGACCACAGAGTAGTGATGCAATAACCATGTTACCAATGAGGGAGACAGCAGGGGGAAAATTAATACATGTACCGTGGCACAGAAGCGACATTCAGTCTTTTACGGATGATTTTCCCAAACTGAGAGAGAAACCGATTGAATGGTATCAACAGACTGATAGGTTTGTGAAGCTTGCAAAATGTCTTTGGGAAGACCTGAACACCCTCTTTGAGATTGTGGTTCCGGCAGATTTGTGGGAAGACTGCAAAAGGGCTGTAGGTTGGCCGACAAGTGAACCAGAGAGAGACAGGGATACGGGTGCACCATCACCTATGGTGATGAGCTTGTACTATAAGGTGATTGAGCATTTGAAGACGAAGGTTGCCGCGAAAAATGTGGATTGGCAGAAGATTGATCAAACTGCTCAAGAGGCTAAAGAGTTGATTCATGGTTACTATGAGAGGTTGTTGAAGGCGTTCAAGAACTACAGTGGCACGGAAACAATAGAGGCGAAGGACATGCTTCATTTTGTGTTTAGATTCGTGGAAGGGCTGAGACCAGAGATAAGTCAGATGATAAAGACGCATTTGATTTGTTGGCAGTCGAAACCTATTGATGAGGTGTTGAATTATGCGTAATACTGTAGCGACGAAATTGAAGTGAAACAGAAAAGGTTGAAAGAGAAAGTGATGATGATGCAACTTAAAGCAGCTCAGACAGGTCTGCAAGGGTTGCAAGGGTTCCAACAGCAGATACCGCAGCCGCAGGGAAATATGGTGTTTCAGCCACAGGCCAGAGGCAGAGGAGGCTTTGGGAGTAATGGTCCGGATTTGAACACTGTTGCAATTCCGAATGGTGTGCAGGCAATGAAAAGGGTGATGCCGTGTCACGTGTGCGGAATCGTCGGACATTGGAAACGCGAGTGCCCGATGGTGGTGCAGGAAGGTGCAGGTGTTGGTCAGCAAAACAATGATGTCAATGCATTCCAGACAATGAGGGGACCGAAAATGAGAGGTCCAAACCCAAATTTTCAGACCATAAATCAGCTGCAGGGATTACAGCCCATGCAGCCGCAGCAGATGCAGATGCCCCGTATGCAGATGACGCAAATGCAGCCAATGCAACAGCAGTTTCCCATGATACCTAATCAGCAAATGCAAATACCCTTGGCACCAGTGAGTCAGCAGCAAGTGATGGTTCCTCCACAGGTCTCGGGTCAGGTGATGAATACAAATGGCACCATACAACAGTTCCCATTACACAGTGAGAATGGAATAAACAATGTATGGGAGAGTGAAAGTTCAGATGAGGAGGGAAATTGTGTGCTTGCAGCATCCTTGGAAGTTGATCAAAAGGGTCCATATGTGGAGGGAAGAGTTATGGGTCATCGTGTTTCATTCTTGGTTGACACAGGAGCCACACGTTCAACTGTTAGGAGCATTGAAGTACCAAATTTGACACTCTCAGGGAGAACAGTTCAAGTAGTGGGAGTAGCAAACAGGCACCTGACGAACCCAATCACAGATCCAGTACAAGTCAGAATTGGTAACTATCAAGGGTTACATAATTTTGTGGTATGTGACTCAAGCCCGATAGCACTGTTAGGGAGAGACCTGTTGTGCAAATTGGGATGTTCGATTATGTGTTCGCACGATGGAATTAGAATTCAGACGAGCAGTGATGGGGAAGAAGAGGACAGTGTAGAAGGGAATGAGATGGAAACTGTCGATGAAGAATATCCTCTGATTAACCTTTTTCCAATGATAACTGAAGCAGATATTCCAGCTGAATTACGGGAAACCGTCGGAAAGGAAGTGTGGGATATGACAGGAAAAGAGGTGGGATTGATGAAAGGAGTGGAGCCAGTGAAAGTGACCGTAAAACCCAATGTAACCTTTCCCCAGACCCCACAATACCACATGGCACAAGACACCCTCATGAAAGTCGCCCAACTCATTGACGAGTTTGTAAAACAGGGAGTACTGAAAGAAGTGTTAAGCAGTCCATGTAATTCACAAATCATGGGACTAATAAAGCCGAGTGGAAAGGTCCGAATTGTGCAGGACTTGAGGAAAATAAATGACATCATAATTAAATGCTGCCCTGTAGTACCGAATCCAGCTGTGATAATGTTTCAAGTCCCTTGCGATGCCGAGTGGTTCTCAGTCATTGACTTGTCACAAGCATTCTTTTCGGTGCCTCTTCATGAGGACAGCCAATTTCTCTTTTGTTTCAAATTCTTAGACAGAGTTTACAGTTGGTGTCGAATTCCTCAAGGGTTTTCGGAGTCACCGTCAATTTTCAATCAGATTCTAAAGAAAGACTTGGAAGCGTTAGAATTGCCATTCGAGTCAACCCTAGTACAGTACATTGATGACTTACTGATTGCATCTAAGACAGAAAGTGGCTGCACAGCCGACACCATTGCTCTACTGAACCATTTGGGAAGGAATGGACACAAGGTGTCTCCTTCAAAGTTGCAGTTCTGTCAGAAGAAAGTAAAATACTTGGGTCATCAAATAGAGAAAGGGTCACGGAGAATAATGAAGGAAAGAATAACAAGTGTACTTCAAATGAGTCCACCAAAGACGAGGAGGGAGGTGAGGAAGTTTTTGGGGATGGTGAGCTACTGTCGCCAGTGGATTCCCAACTTCTCAACTCTAGCAAAGCCTTTACTGAAACTGAGCCAGAAGGATGCCTTGGATGAAATTGAGCTGAAAGGAGATGAGATGGATGCTTTTATTGAATTGAAAGAATGCATGTGCAGGGCTCCAGCTTTGGGTATGCCTGATTACACAAAGCCTTTCACATTGTTTTGTCATGAACGTGATGCATGTTCTTTGTCTGTCTTGACCCAAGCCCATGGTGGCATAAACAGACCAGTAGCTTATTTTTCAGCTACTTTGGATCCAGTCGCAGCAGCACTTCCAGGGTGTTTGCGCGCCGTAGCAGCAGTTGGTATCAGCCTCACTCAGAGTGAAGGAATAGTGATGGGACACCCATTAACAGTCATGGTCCCTCACTCAGTTGAGATACTTTTGACCCGCTCCCGAACGCAACACATGACTGGAGCAAGACTCACAAGGTATGAAACAATAATTCTGGGCTCACCGAATGTGCAGCTGAAAAGGTGCACTACGTTGAATCCAGCAACCTTGCTTCCCGGTGAAAATGCTGAAATTGAGAACGCTGAAGACGTCGAGCATGACTGCCTTCAGGTGACTGAATTTTGCACAAAACCTCGACCTGACATTAGGGATACTAAGCTTGATGAAAATGACCAAATTGTTTTTGTTGATGGGTCATGTTTAAGAGATGCATTGGGAATATTGAAAGCAGGATATGCTGTATGTACTGTAACAGGTGTCTTGGAAGCGTCCTGGCTCCAAGGAGTCTATTCCGCACAAGTAGCAGAGCTTGTAGCCCTTACAAGAGCATGCCAACTGTCCACATTGATGAAGGTTACCATTTACACTGACAGTCAGTACGGGTTTGGAATTGTGCACGACTTTGGGCAACTATGGTCACAGAGAGGTTTCCTGACCTCTTCAGGGTCCCCAGTGAAAAACGGGGAGAGAATAAGGGAATTGTTACACGCCATTCAGATGCCAGCCGAAATTGCAGTGGTAAAGTGTAGTGCTCATACAAAAGGACAGGACTATGTTTCCCTGGGAAATGCATATGCGGATCAGGTCGCAAGATTTTGTGCCTTGAACTGTATATTGCTCAGGGATGAATGGAATTTGATAAATGAACCAGAACTCGAACCAGCTGAAGCATTTGCCTTGAAGGTCGTGGATACAATGGATGAACTAAAAGCATTACAGAATAGCGTCAGGGAGGATGAAAGAGTTTCCTGGATTAAGTCACAATGTACAAGGAGACCAGATGAGTTATGGGTTTCAAATGAGGGAAAATTTGTTTTACCAAATAGTCTCTTATCGCAGCTAGCGCGGTTCTATCATGGGCAGGCTCACCTAGGGAGAGATGCCATGATAAGATTGTTCAAAACTGATTGGTTTAACCCCAGATTCCGTCAAGTTGCAGAAGCAGTTTGCCATCGTTGTGTCATTTGTCAGCAGATGAACCCAGGAAAGGGAACAGTTGTGAACGTGAGCCACATTGGCAGGGCGGGTGGCCCGTTCAGCAGAATGCAGAGGGACTTTATTGAGATGCCTGTGCATGGAGGTCTGAAGTATGTGTTGGTGATTGTGTGCATTTTTAGTCACTGGATTGAAGCATACCCCACACGTAGAAATGACAGCCTTACAGTTGCAAAACTATTGTTGAGGGAGTTGATACCACGTTTCGGATTCCCGATCTCTTTAGAATCAGATAGAGGAAGTCAGTTCAATAACGAGGTGATAAAGTTACTTTGCGCAGCGCTGAACATTGAGCAAAAACTGCATTGTAGCTATCACCCTGAGGCCTCAGGACTGGTGGAACAAATGAATGGTACACTGAAATCAAGAATGGCGAAAATATGTGCATCAACAAATTTGAAATGGCCTGACGCATTGCCTTTGGTGTTAATGTCAATGAGAAACACCCCTGACAGAAAGACTGGATTGTCCCCGCACGAAATTCTCATGGGCAGGGCCATGAGACTTCCTGCAGTTCCCGCAAACGCGCTTTTGAATATTACAGATGATTTGGTGTTAGACTACTGCAAAGGTCTGGCTGACGTGGTTCGCTCTTTCTCTCACCAGGTGGAAGCAACCACCTTGTCACCGATCCAAGGTCCAGGACACACACTGAAAGCAGGTGACTGGGTCGTGATAAAGAAGCACGTGAGGAAGTCGTGTCTGGAACCCCGTTGGAAAGGCCCTTTCCAAGTGATCCTGACGACCACTACCGCTGTGAAGTGTGCGGGAGTTCCCAACTGGATTCACGCCAGTCAGACAAAGAAAGTGTTGTGTCCCACAGATGAGGAAGTTGAAGCGCTGAAACTGCCAGTACCTGATAACAAAGTGCCAAGCGCTGAGACAGAGCAAAACAGAACTAAGAGCGAACAGGCAGAAATAGAGGAGAGAGAAATATTCTCTGAGGATGAAACAACCGATTCACTTGGGGAAGACCAAGGAGAAACCTCAGACAGCGACGAAGCAGCTGAAGGTAACAAAGAGCCTGAAGCAGCTGAAGGTAACAAAGAGCCTGAAGCAGCTGAAAGTGACAAAGAGCCTGAAGAAAGTAACGGTGACAAAGGGCTCGAAAGAGGTGAAGAAGCAGGAGAGCCTGATCAGAGGAGGGCTTTCCCAGAAGCAGACGGTACAGAAAAAGAAAAGAAAAACCTGATTGACTCCCCAGAAGGAGGGGACAAGGCAGAACAGAACGAAACTGTTCAAACTTCTTCAGAAGAGATCGCAGGTCCATCAAGTGGACACAGTGCAAAGAGGAGACCAAGTATATCACCAGTAAAACTAAGAACTAGAGAAACGTTGAACGACAGTGAAGGGCCAAGAGTGAAAGAGAAAAGAAAGGAAGTGTCTGTCGTGATACCAACATCAAGTGAAGAAAAAGACTTGGCCAAAGAGGAAAGTACCAGTGAGGCAGAATCAAAGAGAGATGCAAAATTGAAAAGGAAAAGGATACCAAACAGGAGATATTCGGTCCAGAATGGGCATATGTAGTAAATGACGATTGGACCGACGAATTTGTATCTCTTAGCCTCGAGAACGAAGAAGAAGAGATACCAATAGAAAAGAAAAGTTTTATGGACACTATTGACTGAAAAAAAAAAAAAAACTGATAAATGACATTGCTTGCTATAATCTAACGTGATACAACCAGCTGAGACATTGCTAAACCGGATGAGACATTTGCTAACTTGATAAAACTTTGATAACCTGATTGACTCTTAAACCCGATTTGAGACAACGTTGCTAACTGATAAAAGACTGAGTTATTGCCGAATTGAGACAAATGCTGCTAACCGATAAGTGACTGGGCTCCTGAAGAGAACTGTGTGAACATTGCGCTCGTTCAAGCTTTGTAACTAATTGCTAAATCGTTTTTTATAGGTGCTTCTAGCTCTCTGATTCTATACAGATCATGACTAAGTACGCTACACAAAACAGTAGAGTGAAATATTGTAAATATGCGTGTATAGGCTTGATAACTGCATGTGTACTAATAATAATGGCAATAGTGCTTGCAACGCGTGGTAAGGGTGAGAATGAGAAAATTGATGCTTCTACTTCTGCTCCTGTTACTGTCACTGAACTAACCGCATTGAAAAGACTAGAATTAGATGAGAGACACTTGCATGATAAGAAGGAACTTTCGTATAATGTTTTCTATCGCCTACTAACAGAATATGTTGAGACTATGGATGCGAAAGATTGTTATGTGTGTACACAGATACCGACATCGGTAACGGAAGGGGTGACCTATCACCACATGCCTCTTACATATGGGATTACATGTAGTTTAGTAACTTCTAGATTTTATGGTCAAACTAACATACAGTATTTTTATTCAAATTATGATGTTACCTTTGCATATGTTCCTATAATAACGCAATTAAGCCAGATTGCTAAAGACTGGGATGCTAAAATAATGTGGGAATTTTTCGAGCCAATGCAACCTTTTGAAACAGCTCACGCTCATAGGGAAAACCTTACCTGCTCGCTCTCAGCAGTAGAAATAAGCTTTTTAGATCGCACAGATGATAGAAGGGCACAAATGAATGCGAAATTAGAAAAAGAGCTAAGTAAGAGGACTTCAGTAGATAATTATGCTTTTGCTGCAATAAAAACACAAGGAAAAATAGCTTTAGACGCTTGGCATGTAGGGAAATTTTGTATATATCGTGGTGAATCTTATTATGATAACATTTTCGTGGGAGCGAGTGAATGTAAACATACGTTTATCTTTAAGGCCAAATGGACATTCATGCTGAACGGACTTGACCCTGTCATACCTGGTGTATATTACATTTGTGGGCATAATGCCTATTATCGTCTTCCAAAGGGATGGTGGGGGAGATGTTATTTGGGTATAGTGTTCCCAAAGGTTTATCAACTGGATGACCTATCGGTGATTCCAAAGACGTCTGGATCTCATCGTATCCAGAAAAGAGAGACCGCAGCTGCTGTGGTAGGAGATATATTTGGAGCCATGATTCCTTCATTGGGAGTTGTGTTGAATTCCATCAAAATAAGGAAGTTGTCTACTATAGTGGATAACATGTTGACAAAGTTTTCAGGTGCTATAATCCTGATGGATGCTGAACTTGCAGCAGAAAGAGCTATGACTCTTCAAAACAGGCTTGCCCTAGACATTCTTTTAGCAAAGGATGGCGGCGTTTGCAAAATGCTTGGTGCGCGTCACTGTTGCACGTATATACCAGACAACAGTGTGAAAATTAAAACAATGCTTGCAAATCTAACAAAAGAGAGTGCAGACTTGAAGGAATTGAAAGAACCAGGAGTTTGGGAGAAGGTTGGAAAGGGAGTTGCTTCAGTGGGAAATTGGCTTGGTGGCATTTGGAATGGAATATTACTAAACATAATACAGGGAATACTAATAGTACTAATTTGCATCTTTGGGATTTGGGGAATAAAGAGGGGAATACTAATGATCATGGCAAGAATTAAGAGAAGGAAGGAAGAGAAAATGATGAAAAGAATGGCAGAAGAATACAAGGCAAGAACAAGGGGAACTAAAAGGCAAAGAGAACTGACAGAATTTTAATGGAATAAAATTTGTGGGAATAGTTTTGTGTGATGACAAATAGTCATCAGAGGAGGGATTGATGACGCAGAAATGAAGGTTTTACATTTATTAGCGCATAAACGTAGTGCCGCAATAATCAAGTGTGACTTTAACCGAACTAATAAAGATTGTACGGGGACAAATGTGCCCTCAGAGTAGTTCGCCAACATTTATAAGCGTGCTTTATATAACGTGATGTATTAGAATTGTACTAATCTGACATAACCGTAAACGTGTGCCATGATTTGCTTGTTTGAAATGTTTTAACTTAGCATAACTTTAGTGGAGGCTTCGGCCTAGTTGCCTTGTCTCACGGTTTAGATGCTCGTGTTTTCTAATGTGCTAATAAAACGTGTATTCTTGCTTGAAGCTGTACTTTTCCAGTGAGATCGGTTCACATGCTTATCTTTAAGGTTTCGTGCCAGCCTGGCATCTTCTTCTTTGCTCCAAGGTCAATCTGCAGGTGCAGACAATGGAAGCTCTGAAAGTGAGTTAATTGGTAAAATATGTTGCAACTTACGTTCCGACTCCAAGGATAATGTATGCCTAGGTAGAAGCTTGTAAATTGTTGTTTTTGATTGGACAATTTGAAGCCCACCTATGAACCCTCCAATGGAAGACCCTACTGGATTCGAACTGTTGTCTATTTAAACCTGGTGCACAAGAAGAAAGCAGCCATTAGACATTCGCCATTAGCCATTAGCCATTAGCCATTACCCGCCATTTGCAGGACATTGCAGCCATTAGCCATTGGACATTACCCGCCATTTGCAGGACATTGCAGACATTATGGCCCATCTTGCCGACCTTGTCATTTTGCCATCTTCTACGATGCCAATTGATGTTCGACGCCATTTTGAATGAGACTTTGGTGCTTTCTCTAATCGAGAGAAAGAGACTTTAAGAAATTCTCGCCCTAGAGACTTTAACTTCAATTTGCCCCTTTGCATGAAGTAGTAGTTTTGTCCTTTTATCTTGCCGCTGTGAGGCAATTGCCCCGTCCACCCTGCCCCTTTGCCCCCGTCCTATGCTGATCGAAACCGGTACCTGTGAGACGAAGACTTCCTTGAATGCTGATTGAATTTGGTAAATATGAAAGGAAAATGTACAATTGCATTGTGTTTCTTTTTAGGTAACCAACTGCTGATTTTTGATAAGAGCCCTAGTTAGGAGTTTTCCAAATCAATGTTGCTAAATTGTTTTTGCATGAAGTCCCACATGCCGATGCTAATTTGAGGTTAGATGAGGATTCATTTGTTGCACAATGCAATTTGAGACCTTGTTATGCTGACTAATGTATGCAATTAGCCCATTACAGATTATAGTTTTAGTGGTTTGCGTTGCTATTATCGAATGCATTGTTATTCAAATGCTGCATAGATTGCATCTTTTTCGACGTTATGGACAGCTATTAATGTTCATTTACATATATCATTTGGTGTTGAGACACATTTATATTGTGCTAGCTTTGTTAATATAGGGAAATAAATTCATTAACTTTGAATAAATTGGTGTGGTCATTCATGGCCGAAAGGTCATGGTTCGCCGAAATGTTTTCTGGATTAATTGTGAAGTGTTATGTTGATCAGGGCATTGCTTATGTTCGTTATTGATTATTGATTTGATTAAATTGACTAATCTCGGGTGAAGAGAGCCCCACTTGGTCAAAAGATTCATCGACCCAAGAGCGTCCAAATACAGGTAATTTATTAGGAGGGAACGCTCTATCACTAGTTCCCTGTGTGCTGTCTTCCAACGCAAACGTTTGCTGCACTTCCAGACCTGGCTCAGCATCAGTTTAAGTTCAAGTTACGCAATAAAAATAGAACAGAAAGGATGGCTGGTCCTTTTGTTTGCCCAGCAAGTATTACGGTCACACTCGGTCCTGGAAAAAATTGACCTTCTACTTCAAATGTTTACATTGGCAGCCCGGGCTTCCTCCGGTTTCCTCTGTTGGGAATGAATAATTAAGAAGCGAACTGCGAGGTGAGGATAGGCCTCTGACTGCTGAAATGTAATTTCGCTGCGATTCAAGGACATTACAGCGGTATGCCCTAGGCCCGGTTGCCTGACGAGCAGATATATTCGGCAGTTCGAGGCCGGGGAGAAGAGTCAACTTCTGCAAGGAATTCCCAGTCGCAGCTTCTTTATTATGCGCCAGTGAAAGGTATCGCTAAAATGGACGTAGGACTCGCGCGCGGGCGGGGCTGCTGGGAGGCTCGCGGAAGGTGTTAATAGTCTGAGTTGATGCTGCGGAAGCAAAAGAGCAGACGAGGTCAGCTACTGTTTCCTGAGCTAAATGTTCATTTTCTTATGGCGGTCAGGGCTGGCCAGCTTTACGATGTGCAAAACACGCACTTAAAATTAACATGAAACACACACCGACAGACAAGAAAAATGCTGAATTGCAGCCTGCTGTGCAACATCTGTAGTACATATCGGAGACAGTGTTTTAGGCAAAGGTCACAAAGACCTATGAAAAGAGTTATTTGTCCATGTATGCTGACCATGTACGAAGATGACACGACAAGGGGTGCTTATTAAATTCAAATGAACAGTTTGAGTATTTAGAGGGGTTTGTGTTGGAACCAATGAATGGTAGACAGCAAGCGGAAAAGCAGACGGACTCAGGGCAGCCACAAGGATTTTTTTGCACCCTCTGCCCTATCGATGGTCGCATTTTTTCTGCCTCTGGAGGCAGGTTTGAGCCACCTTTCTTATGGCACTCTAGCCAATTATCTGGAACTGCCTTGAAGTAACATCAGAAGGAAATTGCAACTGGTCAAATTGTACTATTCACAAAGTCACGGACGGTAAGTATCTCTTACACTTGAATATCGAACATGTAGCAATATTAAACGAAGTTAATTGAATTTGTTTTCTCTTGTTCACCGTAAAGGTGATGTAAAGACTTTTTCTTTTTGTTTAGGGCTCTCATTTTAAACAAATCTCCTGGTAAATTTAGCAAGGACATATGTCTTCAAGTTGTGCGGTACCTTTTCATCACCCGAGCCTTTTGTCAAATTCACCAAAATGTAACAATTACAGCATTTCAGAGATGAATCTGTCTAATCCTATTACTCATTCATCAACATGCGGTCAGCAGCTGAATCAAGATCGAACAGTGCCAAAAAAGAGCAGCGAAAAGCTTTCTCCGCCGCTGCGAAGCCAGGCTTAGCACAGGCACAATAGGGGTGTAATTTAAGGTTTTGTTGTGCCGAAATCCAATCACATACTTGACTGGTATATCACAGAGCGACACCAACAAAGAGAAAGAGATCATTCTACCTCACACAAACATGAAACAGTCATGGTCTGATCAGTCCTGCACCATTTCATCAGATTAGTTACCGGTTCCCGCTTGGTGCTATAAAGGCCATGCTTAATGTCTCTTGTAAGGTGCTTTTTCATTTCTCGATGGAAGCATGATACCTATAAAGGCCATGCTTCATGTTTCTTGTAAGGTGCTTTTTCATTTCTCGATGGAAGCATGATACCTCTTTTAAGTACTTAAGTTAAGTTCTTGAACAGTTCTTAACGTTATTAGTTTGCCTTGTTTCTCTTTAACAATTAATATGGGCTTTAATTTGTATTGGTGAAGCAGATGTCTTAATTAGAAATATTTAATGAGTGTTTATGTATTTTAAATAATGATTTATGTAGAAAAATGAATAATGTAGAAAAATAATGGTGACATTTGAATATGTGACCTCGAAGAATGGCCACCAGTGTTCACGAAATGTACTAAAATATAATTAATCCACATGAAAGATTGAAAATGTATTAGATTAATGTAGTAATATGTCATATTGAGGGTTATGAATTTTGTTCTTGCTTATTAAATAGTAGGCCTTAACTTAGCGAGTGTCTTGGCCTAGTTTTGCCAGGCCTCATGCAAAAGCTGTATTTCTTAGCGTTTAATATAAAATGCTGACAGAGTGAACTAACTGTGAAATGCTCATTGTTTTAATAAAATGCTTAGCAGAAACTTTCTATGGGAACCGATGGACAGGAGATGAGACCTCTTGCAAAGCAGCAATTCATGTGTAAAATGTGCAAAGGGTTCTTTCCCAGGACGCGAACAATGAAGACACTGACTGGAGACGAAGATGCAACAAAATTGATACCTGAGGAGCCAGATGATGAGAACATCGTAAGGCGAACCAATCAGCAACATGTGAACTGTGAAATATTAGAATTCATAGACTTGGTGTATGGACATCATTGGACAGAGTATTAACATACGATTAATTGACCAATTGGAAATTGGGGGATAGTTTGGGGAACTTTGATATAACAACGTGACAGAGAGAACTTAGACAGAGTGCTGATTGCGAGACGAGAGCTCTAGAGTAATGGTGGGAGAAGAGGAGATTCGAGATCCTGTCATTGGGCTCATACTTTCTGACTGAGAGCCTGATGTGTTGCTGATCGATTGATGACCTGAGGGCAAAGACTGATTCTAATTGCTGACCCATACCGTGGATAAGTAGATATGACAATATGACTGAATTGCATTTTTATGCCTCTTCTTTCTAGGTACCAACTGCGCTGTCTAAATACTTTCTTTAGGTAGATGTTTTCCAAATTTGTGTTCTAAATTGTTTTGCATGAAGCACCACATGTTGCTAATCTGGGTTAGATGAGGTTACTCACATGACGACTGACGAATTACAGAGACAAATGATTGACAAACTATTTTGCTGAACTGGATGGACATGATAGCTTTGCTGAATTGGGGTTTACTAATGTTTTGTGTTGATGCCTTAGAATGTATTTTGATTGAAGCTTTGATTGGATCACGTCTTCTGCAACTTGATGCTTAACAGGCATTATTAAAATTGTTTTGATTTGAGTTGATGATTAAGATTCATGACTTAGTATTGTTAATATAAGGAAAATAAACTTAGTAACTTATAATTAAAGGTGTGGTTATTCATGGCTGAAGAGTCATGGTGTGTGAAATTTACTGACTCCATTGATTGCTGATTTGACTAATGGTTATTGATTATTATGTGTTGATTATTGTCTCTGTACTGAAACTATGGTAAGAACACCCTATACGAATCAAAAGGTTCATTGACCTAAGGACCAACGCGCTAACAGTTTAAAAGTACCTTATTAATTGAGTGAAAAAGGCTGGTAGAGAAACATGTTTCAGGTGCTATTACACATTGTGAAAATATATCGGTGTATGTATATATATATATATATATACATATATATATATATATATATTCACAAGACTAAATGAACTATAACGTCATAAAGAATACAGTAATCCGAGCCCTAGAATAAGCTGCCCAAGTTATGTTTCTCATAGCTGTATTGTCTACTCTGACGCCTGTTCCCTGTAACCATCTGAATATTTTCACTGCCACTCACCTTTCACCTTAGGGTGGCATTAGAAGACTCCCCTCCTTGAGTAGAATGGGGGAATCTCTACAGAGAAGACAGGAGATAACAACATTCCAGAGGCTGGATAGGCTAGTTTGCTCGGTTCACCCTGTTACACACTGGCACAATTAGGGTATTATTTTTGAAACTTGAAAGTAACTTGCATAAAAAATTTAAACTATATCACATGTGCTCACATGGTAGTTATAACCCTGGTTGAATAGAGGCCAGGTGTCATCCCTTAGAGGATCCAGAGACTGCATAGATGCCATGATTAGCCATTCCTGTTTTCTGTGTAAGGAGATTTAAAGATGGGAAAATCATATTAATCAGATTCTGATTCCACCTCTCAATGCATTGTTTTTGTAGAGTTCTCTAATGCACATTTGACAGAATACGTAGTGTAAAGCCCACTAAGAACTCAATGCAGCAAACTATTTAATTGTGTTACTTGTGCAGGTTCAGCCCACCATGCTGTCTTCTGTATTAGGGAAGGAGGTGGTGGTGTTTCTCTATCAGAATATTCAATAGAGGATTTCCATTGCTACAGGATTTTGGACATGCTAAGAAGTGCAGGGGAACTTTTATAATTGGAGACTGCTAATTGTAGGTTACCATGGAATTGAGCAACAATATTTGCTTCCTTTGAGGGCCTCAGATGGGGAATATGCCACACTAAACTCATAGATACTGTTGGAGCTCCTCTCTAGATGGGTACAGAGACAAATTGCACCTTCAATAGTGTTTTTATCTTTGCACAGTGATGACTGTTGTTGTGCTGGTGCACTTTGTCAAAGTCTTTGGGGGTTTTGTTGGACCTCCGGAGGTGTGGGTTTTGAAACACAGCAAGAATCTTCACCTGTGGTCTCATACCTACCAGTGATGTAAAAAAACCTTCAGCCTCCGCAAAGTACATCGAGGGGTCCCCCTCAGGTCTCTCGGGAGCTCTCAGGCCAGTGTACAGAGCACCAAGCTAAAAAATGCCCTCAGGCTTGCCATCACAACAAAGACGTCAGAGAGGTTGGAGAGGGGCAATAGGGACATACTGAAGAACTAGAGAGTTTCATAAACAATATAGAATATCAACAACATGAAACAATAGTCAATCTATTGATAGGCAGACTTAAAGCAATCACAACAGGAAGTTGAACAGATGAGCTATTTACTGTCATACAGGGAGAAGCAGGGGTGTTTAATTCAAATATGGGAGCGGTGAGGGTTTTTCCTCTTACTGTAAGAGACAGAGTCACCTTACATAAAGATATACACGGCATGTTGATTTTCTGTAGCTCAAGCTGAACACACAGAGATTGACCAAATACTGCAAAAACAAATACTCATTGCTGCCAGGACTAAGGCGAGTCAAGAGGACAGACAGCCCCCCGTATTGATTCTTTATCTCCAAGTTATCCCCTAACCTGGAAGTGATATGAAGAATTCTAGGTCTCAAGGACTTAAGGGAAATGGGGGAGCAAAATAAGCAAAGATGTAGGATACTCAGATGCTGGTCCTGGAAGGACAGCTTTAAAAAGATAGAGGCATAGGACTACAAATGAAAGTATTTGGTGATATACCATTTTGGAATGAACAGTCACATTCACAACCAGGAAGTGCATTCACCTCTCCACTTCATTGACGAGTCAAAGAAGCAGGAAGAGAATGTCTCCACTTCAGGTTAGAATGGTAGCAATACAATAGTAGGAAGCAAATGCAGGGGAACACAACAAGAAGTACACAAGCACGTCATACACTGGCGGAACATGAATGAAGCAGGGAAAAAACAAGGTGCACAGTGGATGCAGGCTGACTGCCGCCTTGAACACGAGCAAGATAAATTATATGCTGAGTCTTTCATGCAAGACCCTCCGTGTTTCACCTGGCTACCACAGTCTCAGAATTCCCAGTAGAAATCGGTCTCCCAGGAGGGGCTTTGCTCTACAATCCTCTATATAAGTAACTATGTATATGTTCCCACGGTATCTGCAGTGTTAAACCGGAAACTTTTACCTTCTCTTCCTAACCTTCTTAGTCCATATCCAGACACTTGCATATCTCAAATCATTTATGTTTTTTTTTGATAGGTGAAGACTGAGCCCATCAATCGGGATCAGTCTCTGAAACCAACTAATGTGGAGGTACTCAAAGCTCTTAAGATCTCCTTCTGATTTTTTATTTGGTGTTGATTACTTCATAACTGATTTGAAGGCACCCCAACACATATTTCGAGTAAATTAAATTCCATAGGGCATTTAAAACTGTGAGACAATTTACACTGGTGAAGCAATAATCACAGTGTACTTAGATTACCTAAAACAATCCCTCACTATGAAAGAAGAAGAGACGGGCGGACCTCTTTACCATCCCTTAGGCATTTTAATCTAGTTCTCTACACAAGTGTCAAGCAGAAATGTCTCTGCTGGAGTACAGGCCATGTCTTTCCACTCTGGAAGGGTGGCATCAGTTGTCCACTCGCCTAACAGGATCAAGGCTGAAAGGTCTAATTTAAATAGCCACATCACCAAAAGTTTATGAACCATAGTTCAGCCTCTGTCCTCTGGTTCTTGCACACGATTTCAACATGGCAGAACAGCATTAGCACTGGGCACTCACAATTGCTATTTCAGTAGCTAATGACCCACCACTGGTGATCAAAGGAGGGCAATTATGTAAGTGGAAGAATCCCTCAAGGAGTAATCCAATCCTTTCAGTGCCAGGAGTGTGTGCAGTGGCCTTTACGATCCACCTAGCTGTGAGCAGACGCACTTCCGAAAAGAACACAATGCTCGTTCACATACGACAGGCCTTTCTGCCTTCTATAAAATGATTTTAAGAGTTAAAAGTCTCATTTTTAAAATAGATAATACTCTCGGTTACCTTTTGCAATAGCCATAACTCATTAGGATTTAACACTGTTCCTCTGTTAAATCCTAATCAATATGTACTGAATATCGGAATATTTTGTCTTTCACACATATTACTCTTTAGGGTGGTTAAGTTCTTAGAGATCATCTGTAAGAATTGATACAGTACTTAATATACCCAACACATTGGAAATCCCCTTGGTTGTACCCATGTCAAGTATGTTTCATCATCTGAATTAAGTGATAATGCTTGGGGTCTACGTTGTAAATACATGTACTACGGTACATGAGAGCAGTCAGGAGTCTATCTCTTTAAGTTTAATAAAATACCATTCCAAGCTTGCCAATTTAAACATCTTAAAAAGTATGTAGGCACCTGGAATACACATTGATCTGCAAGGCACACAATTGGTCAAGTACTATTTTGCCCTATTATTTTAAATAATGTATAGATTCATATTCCTAAGGTCCCATTAATATTTACTTCCTGTTATCTCTCCCACTAAGCCTTTCCCCACCTTTCTGTTTTTCCTCTTCATTTGTTTTCCACTTAAGGGATATATGGGATAATACTTCATGGAGCAATCCCTATAATAAAATTTAGGAGAGACAAATTTATCACATGCAATATGATGTAACAGTTTCACATTGTTTGTCTCATTTATACAAAGGTTCAATGAAAATCTTTGAATTACATCTTAATTATAAAGTAATGACATTACTGTTTGTTTCTCAATACTGTAAGTACTGTTTTCCATGCTTCTTTCAAAATGAATTTGATTGGATTCCTAAATACACATATGTTTTATGCATCCTTCATTAAATTGAAATTTAAAAAGAAATATTTAAATTCCCAACTTCAAAGACTTATCAGCAGTGAGTTCATGATATTTGACAACCAATGTGCCTATTTCGATTGATTTCCCTGTCAGTATTCATCATGCTCACATCATTGGGTACATCTGGTCTACTTCATTTGGCATAGAAAAACGGACTAAGGCCATTTTGTCACAAGAATAGGGAAACCCTTAGATAGACCATGCCCTATGCTTTGAAAAAATGACTAGCCTGCATTTACATCAAATTTTAAAGTAAGTTTTAAGTAAATGTACTGGGCACAATATAAAGGTGTTTTAGAATTGGTAGCTGTTCTTCGTCAAACAACGTCAAGAAAAATGTGACTGCTAGTTGATAAGCATAGACTGATTGTAATAACCATTTTTTTCTGGATCTTGATTCCATTTTAACACATTAAAAGAAATTGTGTCTGGTGTTAAAAAGGGTATAGAAATGCAAGGGAGCAAGTATCTTTTCATAGCCCCCAAATATTTAATTTATCCCCAATTTCTTTCATATCAGTCAAAGTCATTTACACCAGTAAATTATAACATGGCAGAAGTAATTCCCTGAAGCAGGAGAAAACGGCAAGGGCACGTCTATCCTCCACTAGGTATCTGCTATCATTAGGACCTATGATGAAATCTATCCAGGTGCAATGAAGGGAAAATGTACTGTATTCAGATTTGTTGTATGTGGGTAGATCTACTAACCTGGTCACTGATTGTTATTTTATGCATTGGTAATCATTCTTGAAACCATGTGTTAACCAACAGAAAACAGATGTTTTATTCTTAAATGATGTATTTTTTTCGATCTCATTTGAAGACAGCATTTCTTGGACACCATGGTGGTCATTCTGACCTCGGCGGTAAAAGGCGCCTACCGCCGGTCAGAAATCCTCCATAATCCCGCCGCGGTCGCGGAAACCCGCCACGGTCATTCTGACCCGCAGCAGCCAAACCTCCGAAAATCCGACAGCCACAACAGACAGACCAGCGGTCGGCGGAAAAGTGGAGGTGACAAAACCTCCACCGTCACGCCAACAGAAATACGCCCATGCCATTACAACCCACGAATCCACGCGGCGGTCTTTCAAACGCGTTTTTCCATTGGCGGGACACACCGCCGCGGTCAGAATACACGCAAACGAACAAAACTCAGCCACATTGGCCGAATTGAATTCCACACACCTGATACACATACACACACCACTCCCACACACACAATACAATATAAAACACACACCCACATCACCCACAAACCCCTACGACCAAAAATTCAGAAAGAAGGCCAGAGCGAGACACCACCATCCACAAACTAGCAGCCACAGCCACTCAACACCATCACCCACACAATATCCACACACAAAACAACACACACCACCACACTCAACACACTTAACTACACATACTCCACCCCACACATCATACACACCACCCCATGGCACCCCAAAGACACCCCCGCTTCTCAGACGAAGAACTCAGGGTCATGGTGGAGGAAATCGTTCGGGTAGAGCCCCAGCTGTTCGGCACACAGATCCAATACACCAGCATTGCCCGGAGGACGGAGCTATGGCAGAGGATTGTCGACAGGGTCAACGCTGTGGGACAGCACCCCAGAAATCGGGAAGACATCAGGAAGCGATGGAACGACCTACGGGGGAAGGTGCGTTCCATGGTATCCAGGCACAACATCGCCGTGCAGAAGACTGGCGGAGGACCCCCACCTCAACCCCCACAATTTACAACATGGGAGGAGGAAGTCTTGAACATCCTGCATCCTGACGGCCTCGCAGGAGTCGGCGGAGGAATGGATACTGGTAAGTTGAAGCTTCACTACTGCTTCCCCCCCACCTGCATGCCAAATCATACCCCAACCCTCACCCCCATCCTCGAACCCCACCCTCACCCCCACCCCCATCCTCACCCCCACCCTCACCCCCACCACCATCCTCACCCCCACCACCATCCTCACCCCCACCCCCAGCACACCTATTCCCTGCCAATGTCTCACCATCACAACCCACACATCCCAAAACCTAGGCCTGCATGCGTCCACTAAGCATGGACACCCATCACCAAAGCATGCCCAATGCATATACACATCCCCCCCACAAGCCACCCTCACCAAAGCCCCCACACACGAATGCCAGCACTTGGGGACACGGGAACCCACAGATACACCCATATGCCACACATTGAAACTATAACCATACCTCTATACCCCTGCAGGACCCGACCGTCAACACACCGCCGCGGAGGGCCCAGAATTCTCCCCCCCCCACCCAAGAGGCCGTCAGCGATGACAGCAGCTCTGTCGACCTGGACACCGATGACCAGCCCGGACCATCGGGGACCTCTGGACAGTCGGTTCCCCTCACACAGGCACAGGCCACTACAGACCCAAACCCCTCTGGGAACACCAGCACAGCTCCCACCCAGCGGGCCCATGCCTCTGTCTCCAGGGCGCGTCAATCTGCGGTGTGTCTACCACTACAGGGCACCCAGGATAACCCACCACCCCAACAACAACAGGGACCTGGGGGCAGTGGTAGTGGGCACACCGGCCAGGGGGCAGAGGCCCAGGGAAACAGGGCAACTCGGAGGGCAGCTGTGCGACAGGGGGGGGACGGGCCCAGGGAACCCACTCTCCACGAGGCCCTCACCACCATCATGGGAGCATACAACCGCTCCCAGGAGACGATGGCGACGGTACTGGCCCGGTTCCAGGAGATCCAGGTACTGCAGGAGGAACACTATCGGGGGTACAGGGAGGACATCAGAGCCCTCACCTCCACCCTGGTTACCATGGTCGGGCTGCTGCAGGACCTCATCAACACCAGGACGGACACTCAACAACAACAAAGGGCCCCTGCCACTAGCCTGGACCAAGAACAGCCAACCACCTCCGCCGGCGCTAGTGGACAGGAGGCCCCCGCACAACAGCAGCCCACCAGACCCCCACCTCCTGCAGGAGAAGAACCACCCCGCAAGAGGGCCCTGAGATCTCGCAAGAAGACAGAGTAGGATGTCAAGACCCCCGCCAGCAAAGGATACCACCTGATGTCATCCCACTGTCCCACATTGTCACCCTGTCCATCCTTGAACTGCCCATGCTCCATCTCTCCACAGGCCTCTGGACAATGCACCTGTGTGACTGTTACTCTGGACTCTGCCATGGACATTCCTTCACCATAGCCCCCACCCACTTGAAACCACCCATCCCATTTTGAGCACTGAAATAAACACCTATTTTGCACAAAACTATCTGGAGTCTGGCTGTGATTTCAAAATATTGTAATTGACATGACAGTGCAAATATGTCCTTGTACATAGTGAAGTCAACAAACAGCTGCCACAAAGCTGTAGTCCATGGGGAAACGAAGCACAGGACTCGTAGTGGGGACCCCAGATCTGAAATAGGGAGGGAAAAGCCACAACTCAGTCATCATACACTGGGGCAAATAGACAGGCAGCAGAGATGCAGGAGAGTAGTTCAGATTTACTAAATTATCTTTTAATTGTTACCTGTGTCCTATTGGAAGTACTGTTCAATGATTCTGTCCCTGTTGTCTGTTTCAGCCCCGTCGTCTTCCTCCTCGTCACTCTCCACAGGTTCCACCGCTGCCACAACACCACCGTCTCGACCATCCTCCTGCAGGAAAGGCACCTGGCGGCGCAAAGCCAGGTTGTGAAGCATGCAGCAGGCCACGATGATGTGACACACCTTCTTAGGTGAGTACATTAGGGATCCACCTGTCATATGCAGGCACCTAAACCTGGCCTTTAGGAGGCCAAAGGTGCGTTCGATCACCCTCCTAGTACGCCCATGGGCCTCATTGTACCGTTCCTCTGCCCTGGTCCGGGGATTCCTTACTGGGGTCAGTAGCCACGACAGGTTGGGGTACCCAGAGTCCCCCAATAGCGATACACGGTGTCTCTCTAGCTGTTCCATCACGTAAGGGATGCTGCTATTCCTCAGGATGTAGGCGTCATGCACTGACCCTGGGAATTTGGCATTTACATACGAGATGTACTGGTCAGCCAAACACACCACCTGGATGTTCATGGAATGGTAACTTTTTCTGTTCCTGTACACCTGCTCCCTGTCTCTTGGGGGAACCAAAGCCACATGGGTCCCATCAATGGCACCAATGACGTTGGGAATATGTCCAAGGGCGTAGAAATCACCCTTCACTGTAGCCAATTCGCCCACCTCAGTGAAAATGATGTAGCTCCTCACGTATTTCATCAGGGCAGACAACACTCTGGATAACACCTTCGAAAACATGGGCTGAGACATCCCAGATGCAATGCCCACCTGCACCAGAGGGGGAATCCCTGTGGGTTGGCGGATGGGGGACATCAGGTCGGGCTCCAGCTGGGCACACAGTTCATGTATAGTGGCACGGTCAAGACGGTAGGTCAGGATAATGTGGCGTTCTTCCATTGTCGACAGGTCCACCAGCGGTCGGTACACGGAAGGATTCATCCGTCTCCTCGCCAAACCCAGCGGACGGTGCCTAGGAAGGACAACATGGAGCACACAGTCAAGCAACCCACAGGTACGTACTCACAGCTAGCACAGTAAACGATTCTGTATGCAGTGAATGGCGTGTCTGAGTGGCTATGCAAGGCCTAGGCCTGTGTGACGCAGTTGAAATTGAGCCATGTGGACCCTCGAAATGGCGGCTGCCTGACCTGTGAAGTGTGACAACGGGATGTGAGGTCAATGCGCTGGCGTGGCACACCACGGCGGTCAGCGGTCGAAGACCGCGGCGCGAAGCCGCATTGGTTAACATTGAAGCCTATGGGTTTCAGGAGCCAATGGCGAAGGGCGCCGGCGGCGGCGGTACGCACCGCCGCGGTACGCACCGCCGCGGACGTGACCGCCATTTTCTATCTACTTATCCACTTGCGACTTGAACTTTCACAGGAGAGGACCTATACTGCAAGTGTTGCTGTGACCTCGGTCTGGAAGGGACAATGGCTGCTGCGACTGGGGAAAGGGCCCCTGCCTTCACTGGAGAGGAGTTGGAGAAACTTGTGGATGGGGTCCTCCCCCAGTATGCGCTACTCTACGGTCCTCCAGACCAACAAGTGAGTTTAATTCAATATGGATTTGGGGCCACTGGCTGGCTTGGGGGCCTGGCGGGATGGGGGGGCATGTTGGGGCTGGCGGGGGGCCTGGCGGGGATGGGGGGCCTGTTGGGCCTGGCGGGGGGCATGGCGGGGGGCCTGGCGGGGATGGGGGGGCATGATGGGGCTGGCGGGGGGCCTGGCGGGGATGGGGGGCATGTTGGGTCTGGCGGGGGGCATGGCGGGGGGCCTGGCGGGGATGGGGGGGCATGTTGGGGCTGGTGGGGGGCCTGGCGGGGATGGGGGGCATGTTGGGCCTGGTGGGGGGCATGGCGGGGGGCCTGGCGGGGATGGGGGGCATGTTGGGCCTGGCGGGGGGCATGGCGGGGGGCCTGGCGGGGATGGGGGGCATGTTGGGGCTGGCGGGGGGCATGGCGGGGGGCCTGGCGGGGATGGGGGGGCATGTTGGGGCTGGCGGGGGGCCTGGCGGGGATGGGGGGCATGTTGGGGCTGGCGGGGGGCATGGCGGGGGGCCTGGCGGGGATGGGGGGGCATGTTGGGGCTGGCGGGGGGCCTGGCGGGGATGGGGGGCATGTTGGGCCTGGTGGGGGGCATGGCGGGGGTCCTGGCGGGGATGGGGGGCATGTTGGGCCTGGCGGGGGGCATGGCGGGGGGCCTGGCGGGGATGGGGGGCATGTTGGGGCTGGCGAGGGGCATGGCGGGGGGCCTTGCGGGGATGGGGGGCGTTGGGCCACTGGCAACGAAAATGCAGACAAACTTGAACGTGGTATTTCTCCCTCCCTGTACGTGTCACATAGGTCCGCGCCCATGAGAAGATCGGGATTTGGCGTGCCATCGCCAAGGAAGTCCGGACCCTGGGGGTCCACCATCGACGGGGCACCCACTGCCGCAAGAGGTGGGAGGACATCCGCCGCGGGACCAAGAAGACCGCCGAGTCTCTGCTGGGGATGGCCTCCCAACGTAGGCGGGGTGCCTGCCGTCAACTGACCCCCCTGATGTTCCGTATCCTGGCGGTGGCCTACCCTGATTTGGATGGGCACGTGAGGGCAGCACAGCAGACACAAGGGGGTGAGTACAAGCATTATCTACTCTGTTGTCGCGCAGTGGAGGTGTCTGGGTGGGGGAGGAGGGCTGTGGGTCCCCCTAGGCCAGGGCGATATCTGTAGGCTGGGCACCCCCGTAAGCCCCTGTGTCCCCAGCCACCACCCTCAGTAGTGTGTCAGTACAGCCATCCCTGGGCCGTGTCATCCATGGGTGCAGTTGTCAACTCTAGGCGTGTAGGGCATGTTCCACGGAATGCGTAGCGGACCCCAAGTGCGCAACTTAGTGCAGGGGGCATCTGTGTCTGTCATGTCCGCTAACTGTACCGGAGATCCATGTACTCAATATCCCTTTATTTCTCTCTCCCCCCCCCTTTTTGTTTGTCTTTCTGTGCTTGTGTGCATCAGCATCATCAGGCGGAGGAGAAGTGGCATCGGGGCAGGAGGGAGCTGCATCTCACATGGCCCAGGAGGGCCATGCCACAGAGTCTGACTGGACCAGTGAGACGGAGGGCGAGGGGAGCTCCACAACGGGGACGACTGGACCCTGCAGCGACACGGACACGTCCTCGGAAGGGAGCTCCCTTGCGGGGGTGGCACCATCCGTGCCCCCCGCCATTACAGGTACAGCCGCCACCCAGCGCACCATCTCCGCCCTCCCAGCAGCCCCTCAGCGTTCGCCCCGTGCCCGCTCTGCCAGGAAGCCGGGCATCTCCTTCGCCCCAGGCACCTCAGGCCCTGCCCCTGTTACCCCCGCTGCCCTCAGTGAGGAGGTCATTGACCTCCTCCGAACGCTCATTGTTGGGCAGACTACCCTTTTGAATGCCATCCAGGGGGTGGAGAGGGAGGTTCATCGCAGCAAGGCGTACCTGGAGGGCATTAATTCGGGTCAGGCTGCCCATCAGCGATCGTTCCAGGCTCTGGCCTCAGCACTGACGGCAGCCATTGTCCCTGTCTCCTGCCTCCCTCTACTAACTCCCTCCTCCCAGTCTCCTGTTCCTCTGCCTGTCCCACCCACACCATCAGACCAGCCTGCACACACCTCAACACCCAAGAGAAGCTCATCCAAACATAAGCACCACAGATCACGCAGACATTCACACACGCAACATTCCGATGCAGACATGCCAACAGTCACTACCACCTCTGTGACCCCCACCTCCTCGTCTCCCTCCTCCCTCCCTGTGACGTCTACACTCACACCTCCATTCACCTCACCATCAGCCAGTGTTTCCATCACCAGCACACCCTCCAGTCCAGTCCGCACACGTGCAGTCACCACCCCCACTGCCATTTACACGTCCCCTGTGTCCTCTCCCACTGTGTCTGTCACCCCCTCTTCCACACCACACAAACGCAGCCACCCACCCACCCAACAGCCATCCACCTCACGACAGCCTATCCCTCCTGCACCTGCACCCAAAGACAGCAAACGTGACTCACCTACAACCACATCCTCTCCCTCCACTCCCATTCCCACTGTACCTACCACTCTCCATTGTCCCAAGAAACTCTTCCTCGCCACTGCTAACTTCTTTCCTGACCCTGAGCCCCCCCCTCCTTCTCGTCAGGGTAAGAAGAGCACCTCAGCCACCACCAGCCCTGCAGCCCCCTTGACAAGGGTGCAGGGGTATTGGAGCCCACCAGCCCGCATGTCTGGATCTTCGCCCAGCAGCAAGGGGACAGCCAGCCCACCCCCTGGGAAGAGGAGCAGAAGGCGGAAGGGGCGCCGCAGGAGCCCGGCTTCTACATCCCCCCCGGACACCACCCAGACACAGTCACCAGCCACAGCTCCAAAGGGAGGAAAGGGCCACAGACTCCCGACTAAGGAGGGCAAGGGCAGCAAGTCGGAGAGGTCAGGCTGCAGGCCTGCTGCCCAGGAGGAGCCCACCACCCCCATAGCCGCTGGCCAGGGAGGACCCAGCCCAGCTGGCCAGGAGGGCCCCACCACCCACAGCCCAGGTGGGCATTGAAGGAGCACCATCCCCGCTGCCCAGGAGGGCACCACCAGGCAATGAGCAGTTGGCCATAGACCGGCCGCCGTCTCAAGCACCGCTGAACTGGGCCCCGCCGTCTCAAGAACCGCTGAACTGGGCCCCGCCGTCTCCAGCACCGCTCCGCTGGGGACCGCCGTCTCAAGCACCGCTGAACTGGGCCCCGCCGTCTCTAGAACCGCTGAACTGGGCCCGCCGTCTCAAGAACCGCTGAACTGGGCCCCGCCGTCTCAAGCACCGCTGAACTGGGCCCCGCCGTCTCAAGCACCGCTGAACTGGGCCCCGCCGTCTCAAGAACCGCTGAACTGGGCCCCGCCGTCTCAAGCACCGCTGAACTGGGCCCCGCCGTCTCAAGCACCGCTGAACTGGGCCCCGCCGTCTCAAGAACCGCTGAACTGGGCCCCGCCGTCTCAAGAACCGCTGAACTGGGCCCCGCCGTCTCAAGCACCGCTGAACTGGGCCCGCCGTCTCAAGAACCGCTGAACTGGGCCCCGCCGTCTCAAGCACCGCTGAACTGGGCCCCGCCGTCTCAAGAACCGCTGAACTGGGCCCGCCGTCTCAAGAACCGCTGAACTGGGCCCCGCCGTCTCAAGAACCGCTGAACTGGGCCCGCCGTCTCAAGAACCGCTGAACTGGGCCCCGCCGTCTCAAGCACCGCTGAACCGGGCCCCGCCGTCTCAAGCACCGCTGAACTGGGCCCCGCCGTCTCAAGAACCGCTGAATTGGGCCCCGCCGTCTCAAGAACCGCTGAACTGGGCCCCGCCGTCTCAAGAACCGCTGAACTGGGCCCCGCCGTCTCAAGAACCGCTGAACTGGGCCCGCCGTCTCAAGAACCGCTGAACTGGGCCCCGCCGTCTCAAGAACCGCTGAACTGGGCCCCGCCGTCTCAAGAACCGCTGAACTGGGCCCGCCGTCTCAAGAACCGCTGAACTGGGCCCCGCCGTCTCAAGCACCGCTGAACTGGGCCCCGCCGTCTCAAGCACCGCTGAACTGGGCCCGCCGTCTCAAGAACCGCTGAACTGGGCCCCGCCGTCTCAAGCACCGCTGAACTGGGCCCCGCCGTCTCAAGCACCGCTCCGCTGGGGACTGCCATCTCAAGAACCGCTGAACTGGGCCCTTCAAGGCAAGACCCGCTGAACTGGGCCCTTCAAGGCAAGAAGCGCTGAACTGGTCCCTTCAAGGCAAGAACCGCTGGCCCTTCGGCAGACGTGGCAGGGCAGGATCTGTCTCGGGCAGGGCTGCAGGATGTCCTCTGGCCAACATGCCTCCTCCAGTGGCAGTGGAGTCTGTTATGGACTGTTTGGACTGTGGCTTTGCTCTCCCCAGGATGGCCCAGTGGGCAGGCCACCCACTGTATGGACTGTATGGACTGTGGCTTTGCACTCCCCAGGATGGCCCAGTGGGCAGGCCACCCACTGTATGGACTGTATGGACTGTGGCTTTGCTCTCCCCAGGATGGCCCAGTGGGCAGGCCACCCACTGTATGGACTGTATGGACTGTGGCTTTGCTCTCCCCAGGATGGCCCAGTGGGCAGGCCACCCACTGTATGGACTGTATGGACTGTGGCTTTGCTCTCCCCAGGATGGCCCAGTGGGCAGGCCACCCACTGTATGGACTGTATGGACTGTGGCTTTGCACTCCCCAGGATGGCCCAGTGGGCAGGCCACCCACTGTATGGACTGTATGGACTGTGGCTTTGCTCTCCCCAGGTTGGCCCAGTGGGCAGGCCACCCACTGTATGGACTGTATGGACTGTGGCTTTGCTCTCCCCAGGATGGGCCAGTGGTCATGGAGTCCCCTCGTGGATCTGGTGTTGTGTACTCAAGTGGCTGAGGTGCCCCCCCTTCGCTTCCCCCTGAGGTGCCTGTCCTATTTTCTTTCTGATGCCCCTGCAGTGTTCTCTCCGTGGAGTTCTTGTCGTGGGACTGGGCCTTGCCCCTTTGCACAGGACCCCTGTGGTCCACGGACAGTGGTTGGACTACATTTAGTAGCTGTATATATTTTGTACATAGTTTATTTATTTATTGGGATTACTGGTGTCCATATTTCAATATATCTGCCCGTTTATGATCTCTTCTTTTGGTCTTTGCATTATTTCGGAGGGGGGGGGTTGTGGGTTGTGACAGTGATCTGTGGGAATGCATTGATGTGTGTGTTGTAGTGGGTGTGGGTGGGTGGGTGTGTGCCGGTACTCTTTTCCCTCCCCTGTGTCGTAGGTGCAGTACTCACCGATGTCTTCCGCGCCGCCGGGCGTGCTCCTGGTACAGGAGCAGGTATAGGAGTGCGGGGATGACCTGCAACTCGGGTTCCATACTGCCGGAATCTCGCGTGGAGTGCGTAGAGGTGAGCGTTTTCCCGTTCGTAGTCTGTTTCCGCCGTGTTTTTATCGGCGGTGCTCCCGCCCCGGAAAAGGTGGCGGATTGGTGGGTCGTGATAGGGTGGGCGGTACATTGTCTGCCGCCTGGCTGTTGCGGGGACCGCCGCGCTGTTTGTTTGTTCCGCCGTGGCGGGCGGAGTGTTAATGCGGCGGGCTGTGTTGGCGGTTCCCGCCAGGGTCAGAATTGCATATTTTGGACCGCAGGCCTGTTGGCGGCTTGGCCGCCGCATTATCACCGACCGCCAGGGTCAGAATGAGGGCCCATGTCCTGAAATGTTTCAGCAGCATAATGATTATGACATGCAGTTGTTAAAGTTAATTGTACTGCTGCTGATCACAGCCATACATTCCATAGTTTTCTTCTTGTGCATATTTATCAATGTTCATAATTTGTTTTCAACTATGGGCAAGTACCAGGAAGATATGATGACTGGAATTTCTGTTTGCAGCAAGTTGCTTTGGTGAGCACATGCTATGGTGTTGACTGTCTAGTCTGATACCACCTACTGAAGTCTTGCTGATATTCTGAAAATGGTTACAGGTTCAGCTTTTTCAGCGAGCCCTGAATGTAATATAATCAATCGTAATGTTAATTTAAAGGTTTAGTTTAACAGCCATGTTCTCTGTTGACCAATGCACTCAGGAATGATGTGCCCTCCAACGACTTTCGGTGGCATGCGGTACACAATTTAAGAATTTCTCAGATAAACAAAATACATACCTCTACACCAGGTCCGTCGTTGGCAAAAAGACCTCTTCCTGCCACCAGTTCAAGGAACTGCCAATCTAGGAAGAATATGTGACTAATCTATAAAACTCTGTGGTTTTTTGTTTATTCGTGAGCTGTTCAAATGCTCTAACAGTATTTGTAGTTTGCATTTGTATTTTACTAGACATTTTGTAAATTGTTGGTGCCAAATTGAACATAGCTTCAAGGTGCTTAAGACAAGCTTGAAAGAACGAAACATAATATATCAAACATAATTTCCATCCTTGAGAAGCTGCAATACATAACTCCGTATACAAGCACATATAGAGCAAAAGTTTAAACCATAGTAACCCTGTGTGTGGGGTGTCCTATCATACGGTGATTCCCTGCCCAAGGACAGCTCCAACTCTTCAAACTTTGAAATGTGTATCACAGTTTAAATTAAGAGACCGCACCCTAATCTGTTTATGGTATCCATTAACTAATAATTAATCCTTCGTAGGAATAAAGGATCAACATTTTTTTTTGTAACAAAAAATAGTTGTTTTTTTAAATTTAGTTTATGTAATCAGAACATACCTACACTCCACATCTCAAAGTGTCTATTTAATCTGTAAAACCTTACTAGGCAGCTTGGGAATTTTATTATACACCTCAAATTAGTACTTTGCTTGCTACCAGTTCTCCGTCTATCACACTTGTTTTTTAAAATGTCTCTCCCTATAATCCACGTGAACAGGTGGTTACCCTAATGCCTGCCTGCGTCACATCATTGCTATCATCAAGCCTCATTTACAAAGGAATCTTAATCCAGCATGTTTTAAAACCACGCTCTCATTTGAGGAATGCACTTAAAGACATGTATTTATCAAAAGATGAAGATGTAAGAATTAGGGGTGTAGAAATTCAGCAATGGCTCGCGTCGCAAATAACCACCGCAGGTCAATGGAAACACATTGGGTTATTTTTGGAGATCCCTGCTGTGGGTCGGGTTTATTCTCTTGGGTGTTCCATTTGCAGTATCCTCTAGCTCAAAATACTGTTTCAGCTATCGTTTCCCACATTTATTTGGCAGCATCAGTGCTGCGGGGACCATGTTCAGAGAGAAAAATGTAAACACAACAGCAATGATGAATGATCACATGTGAGTGCTCTGCTTAACCCTGACATAACACGAACACATTTTGCTCTCATATATAGAACACAGTGGCAGAATAAAGTTAACTGATCGATTGGTAGTCAGGGGGTACTAGGAATGGTGCATCTTCCGACTTGTATGGAAGGAACATTAGTGATATCTTAAGCATTTGGGGGCCGTGTAAAGACAAGTTATAGAGCCCCCTGTACGGAGAAACTAATAATGTTATTACCAATATCGTGCTAATTCAAGCCCACATGATGCCAACAATACTAACTTTTATATTAAACTTTGTTGAAACATGTCTTGCCTGGCACCCCAAATATCCTTAAGATCACATTGGTTTGAGGGAGAAAGATTCAGTAGTAAAGGTAGGCATTGAAGTTTAAATAAACTAGAAAAGAAAGATGTGAAATTGAAAGTTCACTTTTCCAGGAGACACCTTATAAGGTGGGGGCCCTGGACAATTGCCCACTTTGCCCATGCCTTAAAATGTATTTTTGTAACATGGCACTTAACTGAAGCATTGATGTAAAGTGGAAGACCACAAATTCATCCGGAATGAGCAGTTCGTTTTAAGAAGCATGAAACGTGTTGCTCACATTCACCTAATAAATGAAAAGGCATATAGAATCCGGACAAAGACCCCTCGATTTATCTCTTTTGTATTTCTTTTGACAAGGGCAGGAACAATAGGTATGAGGATTAGGCATGGATGATTTGAATATTTACATCCAAGAATTCAGTAAAGTTTTCAGGCTGTGACTGAGGTGAAGCAACCCAAGACTGGTTTTGTCTTATATGGGCCTCTTCAGTCAGGTGCAGCTTGATTCCAGTGGCTCAGTGAGCATGGCGCCAAAAATATCAGTGTTCTAGGCATTCTAGGAGTTGTCTCTAAGCCAAGCATAGGGAGGCCACTTTTGCATTTTCTATTCTCAGGACCATCTTGGTGTACATGATGCATCTGGTGGACATTGTCCCAGGTAGCCTGCCATGGTATCTGGCTATGTACTCTGATGGTTGCCCCATCAAAACTGTTTATCCAAGGGCAGAGCCAGCAGCGGTTTCCCGAACTCTAAGTAAGGTGGGAGATGCATGAGGTTATGAGGATTGAATAACTGCTGCTTTCATTACTGTTCATGTACAAATAAGTTCCCATGACATTTAGTGGTTTGAACGAGTTTCACTGATAATGAAAATTAATTTGGCTCCTCATATCAAAACTCAATTCAGTTACAGATATCAACACGTTTTTTAAAACTCTGACAATCTCTGTGGAGCAACATTGTTTAATTCATCAGACATCACTACTACACAGGAGTACGGTCCGTTTGGATGAACTTGACAACCGTTGTGATTAATTACGTGCCCGGAGCCGCAAGATTAGGTTAGTTTCTTACATCGGGCGACGTATTTTTTTTTTCTCCATAATCAACATTTCAGAGAACCTACTTTCCAATCTGCCACCCAAATTTGATAAAGGTGTGAGGTGCAATGTAGCCTGATGCACATATCATGTTATAGTTAAAGCTGTGTATTATTATTGTTAAGCAATTTTCTCATTCCCTCCCTTCAATTCACCTTTCAGTCCACACCCTTGGTAAATATCTTTAACCTTTGGCTCCTTTGCAAAACACACATTGAGAGCACATAGAGATAGGGTGCTGTAAAAGTGTGGTTAAATTGCAGATAGGTAATACAGTGAACAGAAGCCTATGTCCCTCGGTACAGAATCAGGTGGAATCTCCCTTTCGGAGGTAGTCACACCTACCCCTGGGCATATGGTTCTGTCATTTACAGAAAGGCCAGAAGGGGAATGCTTCAGGCCTCTACGAGAGGGAAACCTTCGCTAGCTAGGGTCACCAGCAAGCGCAGATATGGGTTGGCAAGTCTTCATTTGTACGGACTCATGCAAGTCAGGCCTTCCACCCTACAATGCGAGCGCCATATATCAATCTGTAGCTTCTTTGTATTGTGGTCTATGTAGGGATGTTGTAGCAAGGGACACCTTTAGGCCTTGCTAACAAAACCACTGCTTGACCACCCTGAATTCCACAGAGCAGTAGAGAGATTTTCAACCAGCAGTGACTGAGTGGGCATAAACACTGTCCTCGATGCCCTTTTATTCGAAAACTAGGCAGATTGGGAATACTGTGTTTCTTTCATATTAGCAGTTCTGCCTAGTAGAAGAAAAATACTGTTTGCCCAGGCAGATTTTATGTTTCTGTAAAGAGGGAACGGTTTTTTAAACTTACAAATTCCCAAAACTAAAAGAGACAAACATCAGTGTTGAGTTAAACATATTTAGAATTGGGCGTCGTCTGTATATTTGCAGTTTGCTTAACCGAATGTTTCAACATTTCAAGACAATATTTGTAGCTGAAATGTTCAAAAAGCGTGTTTAAAATGTGGTTATTAGTTGATTGATAACATTTTTGTTGATGAAATTGTAGATAAGAATATTGTAAACGTTCGAGTATTTCCTTATCAACACACAGAATGTTTGGCTGAAACCCATTTGCGTTTAAAAAACAAAACATTTAAATTGTAAACAATGTGACCACTCCCATTAATTTAATTGATCGGTTTCTGAATCTCTATGCTGCCGTGACAGGTATTCTACCTGAATATTGATATTTAAATATCGACTGCCAGGACATTGTGAAGATAAGCCTGTATAGGTAAGTATAGATTTACTAAATGTAGCTCCACGTATATGAACCTAGAAAATGTATATATTTCTTTAAGGTTCATAGGTGTGAAATTGTAAATAATAAATCTATCCTTACCTACCTATATTTGCCTGACAATGTTCTGATAATTGATATTTGTGTCACAATATTTAGGCAGATTGGTATTTCTGTAATTGGTATTGATACATCAATCTCTCTGTGGAAAGACACTCGGGTAGTAGTGTCCTGTACGAACAAAGACTTAGAAGATAATGAAGATAAAAAGTAAAGTTTAGAATAACAAAATATGAAGGTCCTTAGGATCAAGAGAAAGTCGGAAAAGTCATAGGAGCACAATATCTCGCAAATAGTTTCCAGGCCGAAAAACAAGTCAGTTTTTGTGAAATGGGATCATGGAGAAACTGGAGGGGAACAGTGGTGAAAGCAGACATCCACAGGAACATCATAAAATTAAATACATAGTCAGGAATTCATTAGGGTAAAGATTTAGCAGCATCTACTGCCTGTCGTGCAAACTGTTCTACTCAGAAATGATTTAAAAATGTCTCAAAAACACAAGATCAATTGGAATTTCTAACTAAACAAATTAGAAAATCATTACACTGTGAATTCCTAGAAACTGATGGAATCCAGAGATCCCGATGATTATATTGCCTTTAAACGTCAAACTGTAAATGTATACCCTACTACAAAACAAACTTAGAAAAAAAACACACATAAAATGATAGCTCTATAGAAATATTTCAGTATTAATTATAAATAAACCACAGAGGGACCAAACACTTTATTTGAAATATGGATACAATTATTGAGTCAGCTTAGATTATAAAATAGATGCCCCAAGTTTGTGCAATTGTATTGATAATATTGACAAATTTTAGTTGATATTGTTATATTGGAATTCATTAAAGAAAGATATGGCTGTAATACTACTAAGCAGATTCTTACTCTAGATTAGATTTCAAACATAAGTTCTCTCTCAAGTGTTGTGCTGATAATATTCATTGGAACCTTTTATAGCTAACTCTCAAGAAGGTGATTTTGTGATTGCCATTAGAAATAGTATAAAAAGCTAATATTTCATATAATTGATTTGCTTAAGGGGCATTTCTGTTTACGAAAAGCTACAAACAAGGTTGCCCACAGCCCCTGTGTTTTTCAGTTTTAGTTTTGCTGTTGAATCCCTAGAGATTGCAGTGGTTGAGAGAAAGGATTACACTAGTTGAAAGAAAGGTTGATTCCAAGCATATTCAATGCAAACCATGGCTGCAATGACGCGCACATAGTAGTAATCATTTCCAAATTTCAGATATATGTAGTTGATTAACCAAATTAAACACTACCCCTATATTGGAAGGTACATGTAGGAGGTTATTTTCCATGTTGGCACTTCAAATAGGAAACTGAGTGAACCAACTACCTGGGATTAACAATTCCAAATGATATTTTTAACTAATTTGGTAAAACTTTTAACACTGTAGTACTAGGTAGTAGTAACTTAAGATTTGAACGTGAAATGTGGAAAATGCTACAGCTAGTGTTGCAATAAATAGAAATGTAATAAAGTGGGTTGGTTTCCATAAGTTTTTTTTATAACTGTGGTAAACTGCTCATTATGAAACACTGTTCAATACATTCTTATGGGGTCAGAGGAAAAAATAAAGGGGGTCATTATGAGTTTTGCAGACGGAAAAGGCCATCTGCCAAACTCCTGCGGTCAGGTGGCCGCCTTCCCGCAGGCCTCCTTAGGAGTTTCCCACTGGCCCAGTGGGAAACAGCCTACAACATTGAAGCTGGCTCTTAATTGAGCCGGCAGCAGTGCTGCAGTGCGTAGGATGCACCAGCACCCGTCTGCGCTGTTCACTGTCTGCAAAGTGCATGGGCAGTGCAGGGCCCCCTCTGGGGCCCCTTGTACCCCATCTCAGACAGCCTTTACATGGCAATGCTACCGCCATATAAAAGCTGGCGGAGAGGGTGGTTGTAATCCCCAGAGCAGCACTGCTTTGGCTGATTAGGACTGCCAGCCCCTCCTGAAGAGGAAAGCTGGCGGTGCTGGTGGGCTGACTGTGGCACAACTGCCACAGTCGTAATGTGGTGGTCAGACAGCTGCTTTGGCAGTAGTCAGACTGCCACCACGACCATGGTGGTCTCAAGACTGCCATGGTCGTAATTAGGCCCAAAGTTTCATTAATTATACCCTAAGCCAATTAATGCAGCTTTGAATTTCACAATAAAAGGTCACATTATACTCTATTTCGCATTTCATCAAATATATGAGATAACAGTCCCTTTGACAGAACCATCCAAAAGTGTCAATAAGAAGAATTATATATGGGGGCAGATGCACCTAGAGGTGTTTTTGCTCTTTATGTCATGGAAATGTACAACAGCAACAAAGAGATCTTTTAACCGTGACCCAAGAAGTGTAATATCAGTCTCAGTGCCCTAAACGTTTGCAGCTAGAATGATCATAAACACAATCCACGCATAGAAGTTGTGGATTAGATGAGACTTCAAACAAGATATATAGTTATGGTGTGTGTATACCTACATCTTCACCTTCAACTCAAACACTGAGAGAAAAAATAGTGGTGGTGGGACAGGGTACCACAGTTTGGTAAATATAAAAATAAAATGAGATGTGGCAGGAGTCTGGGGACACACCTATTGAAATAAAAAAAAGCAATACAAAATGAAGAGCAGCAAGGCAGTGCCACAGAAGTAGTTTGGAGAAACCAGGGCCCAGCTTAGTTTACGAGCTTCACCCTCCTCCACATACCATGCATCATTCCTTATTGAACCACCTAAAAGGTCCAAGGGAAACATAAGGTATGCAGGTGGTGGTGGAGGGAGAAATGGGAGGCAATCTGGATGTAGGAGCAACAGTGAAATGTTTTGGTAATAAAAACAAGTGAAGGCTGCAGGTGGGGTGTTCACCAAATAGAAGCAACAGACGTGCTGCATGAAGCAATTAGCTTCCAGGGTGGATTGCTCAAGAATATACCATTATGTAACTATTCAGAAGCATAGTCTTTTAATCTTCCTAGGAAAATCTAAACGTAGCTTGAAAATGAAAGCTAGGATTTTTCTTCAATGGCATTATTTGTAAAACTCACTTGATCCAAAATGTTTAGTTATAGTTGGGGCATTTATTAAAAAAAAGTAATACATCATCAAAGGATTTTAATTAATTATTTGTGTATGTACAAAAAGATAAATGCCCAAGACTTTTTAAAATCTGGTAAGGATCTCAAAACAATTATGAGGCAAAATCAATTATCAACGTTTTTATTAAGCACTGAAAATTTGTATCTAGACTGCGATTGACATAACTAGAGGTATATTTCTTTTTGGCCATAATAAAACAAAAGGAATTACATTTAAAGAATTTAGACTGATGTTGAGAAAATATCACAGAATACAATTTATATGTATGTTTCTGTTGAATACTCCAGAGTTGTAGCATGGTGGAATTGTATGTTTAGTTAATCAGCTTGAATATATTTTATCAAATTATATTGAAAAATAAATTGGCTGTTAGAAGTATAATAGGTTAAACATTGTTTTATAAAATTGGAAAAAACAGCGCATTGAAATAAAAATACAAGGATGTGGACTTCAAAAGCCTATGAAATGGAATTATGGATAGTTATCATGTCTGAATAAGGGTTGAGTGAAATTTCAAGTACTAGGCATAATTGAGTGTGAACTTTATGTGAAATTATATGAAATTCACTTAGCCAGTACCACATGTGAAAATGTAATGCAAGGGCATACCTTGTTAAAAAAAAAAAGAAAAGTTCTGCAAGATACAGATGGAGACCCATTGAGTAGAGGGCTAGGCAAAATTGTGTATTTTGTCCTATGAATTTCCATTAAATGTATTGAAATTGCTCATATGTAAAGAAGTGCCCTTTGTCTGTATCTCATGTCACATTTTATTTTTACCGGAACAAACATGTTATGTTTAACGTTTCAACAGATACTGTTAGGAGACAGGGTTAAGTAGAAACTTTCTCCTGTTGAGGTTTTTCTGCTCTTCTACTTAAATCATTCTCCCCAGCTATCCCGCAAGTCTTTTTATTGTGAGAGGCAAACTTGAGGGGGGAGGGGGGAAGAATATTGCAAAATTTTGCAATGTGAAATTTCAAGACAAATCACGAACTTCACATCATGCATAATGCAAGAATTTCACTAGCATAATTAAAGTTTCTTTCAGGCCTACTTTTAAACTTAAATGAGTCTACTGCTGGAGAAATGTTATGCCAAAAGAAAAAAAATAAATGAAATATGCAAAATGGGAATTACACAAGATTACACTTGCATGATAACATTTTCACCAGGTCCTATTCATAACACAATATCTAAGTAAACGCTGTATTTGAAATAACAACATTACATTGTACATTTATCATTGACTGTTGTTCCACTTTCATACCTTTTGCTCTGCTACTCATGCCACCTTTCTGCTGTTCTTGCCCTACCTTCATAATTACTTTGTAGTATCTATATTATTGCTGTTTATTGTATACTGACATACTTCACCAATATCTCATTATTGCACTGATACATTAATCAATAAATAAATAAATATGACCACAAACCTCTGATGCGGAAGCCTGCACCAGAAAGGAATACAGAGTCTCACAATATACATGCAAAGTCTTTCATGAGTCTGTCCTGCCTTCTATTTACTGAAAACAAGTATTATGGAGGTGGTGGTGTTTTGATATGCACATAGGGTATACTGCAAATTAGAGTCTTAAAACACTCAGGCTCTCTGTAGTTGTGCAAAAGAGCACTCTTAATGACTCTTATTTCCTTCATATTAGGTAAAGTTTTGGTATCCAAAGAATGTTTGCTCATCTAGGAATCCATGGCTATTAACTCACTGACAGCAAATAAGCTATAAGCAAGAAAAGAAATGGAAAAACACATCTGAGACATACATCTCCCCACTCCTAACAAAGAAACCTCCCCTCCACAACCAAAGTCATCTATAATATGTCAATCATTTTCTTTTGTAAATATGTTATTGAGCATTTACATCCGGTTCATCCCTGCCTTATTACCCCTGGTCCATCAAATGAATCCAGCAATCTTGCTCCCCAATCATGTTAGAATCCCACCCCCCTAAGTTGTGCTTGGTTCCCAGTGTAAATCCTTGATATGGATATGCTCAAGTGCCTATCACGTATGTAGTCTAGTGTCAACCTGTGTGTGCTGGTTGTCCGGTGCATCAGTGGTAGTAACTGGGATGATCCTGATATGTGTGGAGGAGTGAGCAACCAGAGATTTTAGGCATTTGCACTCATTGGGGTGGTTGGGGGTGTACTCGGCTCAGATGTCTTGAGCTCCTCAACTAAGGTATCCCAGGCTCGGGCCGTTTCCATTGGTCAAATTTCTTGCCTGGCCTCTCTAGTCAGTACTCTACTCTTGCAGCCTGCCCATTTTGCTAGTTACTTGTGCCAAGTGGCCATTTGGGGCTCTCTAGGGGACTTCCAATTTCTAGTGATGTCCTGTTTAGCTAGGATGAAGGCCAGGTCTTGGAATTTACTTGTCACCTACATATTTGATGTTTGAGCGAACCAGCCCAGTAGACAATGCGATAGGATAAGAGGAATTTCTCAATGAGGGTACTTATTGTGCTCATTATTTCTCCCCAGTAGACCTGCAAGGTTGGACAGGCCCATAACATATGAAGGAATCCCACCCCCCTCCACATCTTCAACAGGCCGCATTGGTGACTGAGAAGTATCTGCTAATGCAATCTGGTGTAAGATATGCCCTATGTAGCACAACATAGTTGATTAATTTGAAACAGGCATTGTGGGACACCACTGAGAATCTCTCTAATATGTTATCCAAGTCCTTTTCTGGTATCTGTGTATCCTAATATGCCCTTAGTTTCTCCAGTGGTTTATGAAAGTCCCTTCCAGTCGCCCTGTAGAAGCATGTTGCTGTTTTGAACTTTCCTGAATAAAGAGCCACGTAATGAGAGCAATTGTGCGTGGATGGTTCAGTCATGCCCATCTTCCAATGTTTCCTTATAGCTAAAGTGACCGCATAGTGCAGAAGAAAGTGGCCTGGGGGGGAGAAGTCAAAAATGGTTCAGAACTTCTCAAAGGGCAACAACCCTGCTGTCTGGTAAAGGTCACCTATTGTGGTTGCACAATCCTCTATCCACTCCTCCACCCTCTGCCTGTCTCCCCCATGTGGTAATTCTAGTAACATACAAATTGGGAGCTCTGGGGTGTATGTCTTCTAAAGACATCTGTTCCAATATTTTGTGACTATTTTGAATTCCTGAGTGTTACCCGCAGTGAGCCGTTTTACCTGTAGTAACATTTTGGTGAGGGCCGACAGTGTTGGGACATAGGGGACTATGTATTTACCGGAAGTAGTTCAGCTTGCCAGCCATTGTACAAACCATTGGATTTTGGCTGCGAGGTAATAGTATTCAAAGTCGAGGACTGCCAATCCTCCAGCTTCTGTCAATTGTCTGAGCATAGATAGTGCTACTCTCCTTCTGTTGTGACCCCCAGATGAAGATCATTATTAACGTATCAAAGTCTTTGAATATTGCTCACTGGATCCATACCAGTAACATCCCGAAAAAGCAGAGCAGTCTCAGCAGAGAAACAATTTTGAGTAGTGCTAATCTATAGCAAGTCAACCATTATGCACATCTTTAAAGCCACGAGAGCCAGCCTCATAGAGATTAATTATTGCCTCAGCTTGCTCCAAGAACCCCATGATACTGCACTCCACTGGCAGTTGCAAGACCATCAATCCTTCACCAAAAGAAGACCAGATCTACCATCACTTCATTTGCACAGAACAAGCTACTTCAGCCAGTCCCCTCCATCATTGCAGTATACTTAAGCGGACCTCTCCACTGAAGTGGACAGACTTTGCTAACAACACTAACACTCTCAAGTCCACCACATACTAGGACATCCACCATCTTCCAGCACCTATCCGAAGGCGTACTCTCACCACGCAACACAGTTGATACATCCATTTCTAAGGCCATTTTTTCCAATGCAATAAAAGCTAAAAAGATAGCCCTGCTAATGAAAAAAAAAACAAATCTCATTACTGAAGACCCTGCCAGCTACCAACCCATCCCAAACCTGCTATTACACAAAAACATAAATGGGTAACCAGTCTCTATCTAACCAAAACAGAGAGGTGATCCCAGTTCCCCATGCCTATCAGGTTTCAGACCAAATCATAGCACAGAAATAGAAAGCCTCAAAGTTATATATATAGTGTTGTATTGTATTAGGCACTTAAAGAGTTCATAGCTACCCTAGGGCATCCCAGCGCACATTACACAGTGGTGATGATGTAAAACATCGGCCATCAGAGCCAGGTGATCAGCAAGATTGTGTGACAGCCAAGTTTGTAGCAGTTTGAGGAATGGAAATTCCAATTCAGCAGACCACAAGGTAGTAAGCATAGAGGTCCATATTTTGGATACATTGTACCAGCAAGGTCAGCCACCTCTTCTCACTCTCTGGATCGGCAGAATCATAGATAGGCAGGCATTGGAAGAACGTAAGCGTCTTGTAGGGATATAAGGAGTGATCCATGCATTCCCAATCATGGGACTAGTCTGTGTGAATGATCTGCAAGCAATGCATAAGGCTTCAAATGTAATTCTTTGAGCAACCGGCAGCCAGAGTAGTGACTTTACAGCTTGACGGTCAGAGTGACATTTAGAGATGTTACATAGAAGACCGGCATCAGCATTCTGCACCACTTGTAATTTGTCAACTATTGATTTGGGAGTGCCCAAATATAGCTCATTTCCATAGTTCAGTTGTGCCAGAATGAGTGTTTGGACTGCTAGTCTTTTGGACAGGTGTGAGAGAAGGTATAACATTTTCCTAAGAGCTCTTAACATTCCAAAGCAGGTTGCAGTCATGTTTGTTGCTTGGGTGTTCATAGTCAAGTCTTTGTCCAGCCAAATGCCCAGACATAAGTTAGGGGGTGAACCTAGTGAATCTGATTGAAAGAATCAATCGAGAGAGAGTGAGAGGTAGAGATTCAAGACAAGCTTGAGTTGAGCAAAATTGAGAAACTGAGGTGTTTGAATGAGAAAGGTGACGAATGAGAAACTGAGGTGTTTGAATGAGAAAGGTGAAGAATGAGGCAATAGGCTGCTTTGTTTTTATATCGGCTCAACCGCAACAGAAGTGCTTCAGCAATATGCTGACTCTTCTCCATTTCCTCTCCCCATGTTCACTGTGTCACAGAAACTGCGAAACAACAGCGGGCTTCCTATTGAGAATGGAGAGAGGAATGCACGTGCATGAAGAAGAGTTGTGTAAAGTCCAAAGTAGAATTATTTAAAACCGGTCATAATATAGTGGGATATTAATAAATATGTGTGAATCTAGCAAGCATAAATCAATGTTCTCTCTAACATTCATACTCTGACTCATAAAGGGTATGCCGGCAGACCCTGACAAACGTTCTGACCTTACAACCATGCCAGTGCCTCAAAGTATTATCGGCCTGATTTAGAGTTTGGGTGGCTAGCTATCAAAGGGGTAGTGTAGAGGAAGCATCATATCTACCATACTGGCTGCTGCTCCAAATTGGACGCATGTGCAGAGGCAAACAGGCCCTAACAGTTTGCCACAAAAATATGTTGCAGTGTCACTGCACACTGTGAGGACAGCCCTCTGGACGAAGAAAAGTGGGGTCCCATGGACGATCTGCCTGCAGTGGAATCTTTGTCCACTCTCTGCACTGTGAAACACTGAGTGGCTTGTAAGCAACTGCTCCGTAATTTACGTAATGCCCTGCCCCCAGGAAAGTCAGGCGCTCACGGCTGCCCTGAGGGCAGCGTATTGATTGTGACAGGGCACACTATCCCTGTTTGCACTGGGAGCGCCTGCTTAAAGATGTGCCATCCCAGAAACGGAGATGGCGTACCCACTGCATGATTCGGGCCCTGGTGGTAATCCACTTATATAATTGTCACAATGTATAAATAAGAAAGTTCCTTAGTCAACAAGGTGGTACTAAGGAAAATCTGTAGTTATCAATTTTTGATTTGGAATTGACAAATGAGTCACAGTAAAAGTAAGTAATACATTTATAAAAACTACATAATTAAACAAAAACAATACAAGTAAAATAACGAAATACTTAATTGTATGCATTAATTTCTATAAGGAAACATGGCTAAAGTCATCTGAGAGGATGTTTCATGAACCATGACATAAAGACACAGTGAGGTATATACATCAAAGGCACTTCACAAAAAAAGAGAAAGTGCTGGAAATGAAAGAGTACTCGGATAGAACCACTTGTCAGTAAATGAAGTAGATATATTGTTCATGGCAACTAAAGAAGAATGTAAAGGGACATGTGGCATTCATTTAAATACTTGCTTAAGGAATGTTGCAGAGGGATGGTAATCATAAAAAGGCAAAAAGTGGTAGGCCCAGTCTTTGATAACTTAATAGTGAAATCACTGCGAAAATGTCAAGTTTGTGAAAGCATCAATCAAGCAACTGTGCTGGAGCTATTGGACAATACCAATTTGACAAAGTGATTTGGGGGGAGGGACTGGGATTTGAGTGATTTGGTTGACTAAAACTTTGCTGATAACTGGACAGAGCGCGTTTGATAACAGCCAGTATTTACCATGCCGTTGCCATACTTTGTCTGCCATCCTGCTCGGGGGCTGAGATTTGGGAATTTGGTATTACTGATCATTTTTGGATTAGCAAATATCTCCCACGTGGCGATTGTCCTCTATTGTACATGCAAGGCATTCTATATGATACTCTGAATACTGAAATGAATGTACTACAAACTCATGAGATACAGTGTCCTAGCTAACATCTACACTATATGTATACAGTGTGTGACTGCATGGCAATGGCCCCGCACCTACTCCGGACTCAGATACCTCATACAAATACCAGGGTAAGGAGTGAACTTAAAATGTTTGTGCTACCTTTTTAACTGCACCTATCTAATCACAACTCCGTTGAGCGGTGCTTCACAATGTATTGGTGGTTGTGCACATAGAATTGATTAACGTGCCTGACACAATTAGTCATAAGATAATCAGGCCACAGTGAGTTTGACTGTGAGGACTGTATACATTAACCCTCTAGACGGATATGTTTGATGATGTTATGTTTTTAGAAAATTTCTCGTTTTACGAAATTAGGTGACAGGTAAGGTCATTGAATGATATTACCTCATCACAGTTTACTAATAAGCAGGAATGACTGACAGAGTTGATGTTTTTTTTCATGGCTCAGCTCCCTACAATCCCTAAGTCGTGATATATGACTGTCTAAAACATGCTGACTGTGTAGAGGGATGATAGGGCGAAAATACCTCATCTCATTCAGTGTTTTTAAACCTACCTAGGAGACCCAGAATAAGTTAGTAGAGATACTGCTAAGGTAGTTCTAATGAGACATTGCTTTGTGGATCCCTTTAAGTGTTCTTGAAACTACAAAAACTCATTGCTCTACCCCTGGTGTCGGTTAAGCAGGGGGTATTGTAGCACGCCTTATGATGAAGCATGCCACTGTTAGTGGGTGATGGCACTTTTATCCTATATATTGGTCCCCAGGGAAAGTGTTAATCTTTTTTGTTTTGCCTCCTCATCAATTTTGTGTTGGTCAGATTTATAATTTTTGGGGATGGTTAAACAGTTGTACCTCTCGCAACTTCTTTTGTGTGTATAACAATAGTATGTATTCTTCTCCTTAAATCCTCTGGCATGTATGCACAGCTATGAAAGGTTTGCCAGAGCACACCTACTAAGTATCCTTCTGAAATGGTATTTACAGATGTCATTTGAAACACCTGCATCTCTTATGGGTTCAACCTAGCTCATGCCCATATACAAAAGAGAGTCAAGAGACTGAGAATGAAAATAAAGAGATGTGCATATGGGTGAAGGCTTGTAAAGTTTTATTTCAAAACAGACTTTATGGTCATAAGGAACTTGCGTCTGAAAAGAAAATATATAATATCACTCCTCATTATCTCCTAGTGATAAGAATGGAACCATGATCATCAAACACAAAGATGCGCAGCCAAATTCACAAACAGTTTGTTGTAACGTTCTCTTGAATTAATACATATTTACTCTTGAATTCAAGGTTGCATCAGGAATATTCGTGGGGCACTCCATGGCTTAGAACTTGAATTCAGGAGTTAGCATTCATAACTACATATTTAAGTCATAACGACACATAGCAAAATGTTTGTGAGTTCGGCGTGTTATCATTATTGCCTGATAGCATAAAAAATCAAGTTGTTAGGATAGATGAAGTAACACTAGCAGGTCCAATTAAGAGGTACAATCTGCCACAAAAGAATTAAGTGATGTTTATGAGCATGCTGATGCAGTACCGAGAAGTTGTTGATCTGTCTGGTATCCTAAGGCTGCAGAAACTGACTATGCCCGGTCATAAGTATCCTGAGAAGCGGTATGAAGATATTGACTATGCAAGGCTAGTTTATATTATGATGAGATGTTTAAAGGCCTTTGCAACGATTACAAATGCTAAGTGATCCCGAAGAGCTCCCAAACAGATGATGATGTACAATTCTTGGATATAACTAAGAGCGATCAAGTGGTGGTTCCAACATAATCATCATTTTTTTTTCCCACTGGGAAGCCAGGTTAGGGCGGGTGTGGCTTGGCTGGGCTTGGCTGGGCTGGGCTGGGCTGGAGGAGGAGTGGTGAGTGCACCATAAGTGTGCATGACCGTTTGGGCCAAATAGTCATGCGCCATTAACATTTCTCTACCCGGCTGTATTGCACAGCAAGGAGGAAAAAGTGCACAAGGTCCCACTCCCTGATTGAGCACTGAAACAGGATGCTCAGACCAATCACGGCACTGCTGTCATGCTGGTGACAACAGCGTTGTGATTGGAGTGGAATCTGGAAGCCTGTGTGCTTCCGGGAGCCAGGAAAGAGAAGAGGACAAAGGAAAGACGGAACCGTCTCTCCTAACGTCAAAGGTAAGTGTTTTTTTTAATGTATTTAATTAATTATTTTCTTTATACCCCCTCCTCCTTAAGCCAACCCCGTTGAGAAGTAGTCGCCACTGGAAAGACCACTAGGAGGTGCCTGGTCGCCCATGATTAGTGGATCAATCCACCATCACTACCAAAGCACATGGTTTAACATGCATGGGTAAATAAATTACCTCATCCTTTGAAGTTTGGAATGCATGTAGTTTCTCCATCTGATTCAGTGACCCTCTGAACTTGGCTCTGCCAAACAATAGTTACCATCTTTGTACATATTATTAGGCAGAATTTCCAAAATATTCCTACTTTTTGCCTGTTCAGTTGACTCCAACTCTAGAATACTGACTACGCTTAATAGTATCTTTGTATATTTCACCTTTTCATCCCTTACTTGTTTTCCAGAAACTGGTTCTAATTCCATTCATTGTCGAAATGATATACTTTGAAAACGTTTTAGAACCTCAAATCTTGCAGCTATCATCTTTGCAATAGTACACTGGCAGATCTGCGGCAACCCGGTAAGAGAGCTCAGTGAGTGGATCACTGGCTGCTGAGATCTTTGTGGGATCTGCAGGCCACAGACTGGAATCTCAGAAAGTGTTATTCAGCCTTTAATCATTTTAAGTTCGGAAAAATGAGTATCAGCTTTGATTTGTTACTAATAATTGTACGTACAAGTGTTTAAATGAAACATTTCGATAAAACCGCTGGATGAATAACATATTATTATTATAAAATACACAAAGAGAGTTCCATTCGGAATGGAAACCTCTGAGAAATACTCCAGTTATGGGGCGTCCAAAGACCACCTCTAGACTGTACATGAGTTATGCTGCTCTGTGAATGTACCAGTGTCTTAACATTTCCACTCTAGCTCTGTTTATGTGAACAATTAAACTGGTGTCAAAGGTGGTGATATATCACTTTTACTTACTGTGGTTTATATATTTTCTTCTTCTCACAAAAGAGTACCTTCTGTTCCTTTCCAGCCAAAAAGTGATGTAAAATTCTATCACTGCATCTCGTCACGATCCGGATGGCTTTAGAAGGAGGAAAAGTAGATCAGAATCAGCACTCAGCTGACAATTTATTCCTTTTTTATTAAAACAATAACTTACACCTATTTTAGTTTAAAAAAATAAATTCCAGGTACCATGACACCATTTTTTATTTCTTTCTTGGTCACTGCGCCATAAATCTGAAGTGGCTGTGGGTTCCTGGCTTACCTTTATCCATTGTTAGAAATACAGACATGAAATATATCAAAGTAATAAAAAAGTACTCAGATGTACAGTTTGGGAAAGCTCTGAGCTAAGTCGCCTGGATATGGGATGCTTTCATTCTAGTGTCTGGGAGAGCAGAATGTTTATGCAACATACGCAAAATTAATTTTGGAATTGTAAATTGTTTTGAAATTTGCATTTGCTGTATAAACATTTTGGATTTCGTTAGACTTGAAGTTACTGTTTAGCGATTTTTGTAAACAACATATTTATGAACCAAGTTAAATTATTATTTTGGGGGTTTCTCCAAAACCGGGCATTACCCTGTAACATCTTTACATGGAGACCAGTGGATTGTTTGCGATGTTGTGAATAACAAGCTTGATTATTACTCAACACGCCCTCTACAGCAGCTATGAATTGGTTGGGCATATTTAAATGAAATATATATGTCCCCATCATAAGCGTACAGCACACTGAACACCACAAATAGGCCAGATGTTCAGACTTAATTAGGAAGCATCTGGGAACAGTTAGGCGAGTAGTTCTCTGGATTGATTAAAATGTGCTCTTCCTCATATTATCACAAAAAGACTCTTTTTGGTTAATTATTAGGGATGACAATGACTGTGTAAGGTGAGAAATCCATGTTTTCCTATATTTGTTTTTTTTAAGTTTTTTTATTTTAAAGCACGTATACTTAATTATCTTTACCTTAAAAAATGCACACTTCCTATACTTTTCCATTCTGCCTATGGGAGAATCCCAAATGAGGGCTGCTGTGGTACCAGAGAAGTGAAAGCGAGCCCATGTAATGACATTCCAGGATACAAATCTGCATAGCATGGCTAGACTTTTCTGTGGCACATTGTTTTGCTTGAAAGGATAGTTAATACTGATAACTGAAATGTGCGCACCTCGTACTAGGCTTGTGACCCAACAGGAGGCCAGAAGTTAGTTGCAAAGCCTACGGCTTGTAATTATCCTATCTGACGTGATGTTTGGTTAGTTCAAGTCAGGTAGTCAACCTTCAACACAAAATGAAGGTCAATCCTCCAATGCTTTATATATTTTGAAGCCTTTAATAAATGTAATTTTCATCACGAGTGCAACCTTAGAGTATAATAGTTAACAATGTCAGATACACTTAAGGTCCCTCAATAATCATGACCCCACCGGATCGTGAACAATCAAATAAGGCTTTGGGTATCAAGGAGCAATACTTCAGATATCAACATACAAACCAGATAGAGGCAGTATGGGTATTGTTGTCTTCAGAGGTAAATTACAACACGACCAAGAGACGATAACCTTGATAAAGTTGGTTAGTTAACCTTTTTTTAAAAATTTCTGCCCAATCCTAAGATTACAAAGTGAATGATTAGTTAGTGCACTAATCAGGTGGGGGAGTGGAGGGGCTCAGATAGCGAAGACTTTGGGACACTGGGTGTACAGAGGGCATAGAGAGGCAATTGAGCGGACAGATCGATGATAATCAATGTAAGTACTATGGAGAAGACTTGGCCATGATAGACAGAGACCAGTGAGGAAGGGCCTTTTCAAGGTCAGATAAGTGTGCTATATAGTTTTTCTCTCACTTGAGTCCAACAATGGGTCACCACACATCGTCAAAAACGGCAACATTATCATTCAATCTGTACATTATGTGCTCTTGAGACACCAATCATAATGACTCTTTGATCCATTTTCCATGGCTTCGTACGGCGGCTACCCTACAGTGCATAAGTATGCATATTTTTGGCCACTGACGGAGAAGTTGCCATCCAATGCCTCCAAAGTTGTGGGTAACATTCCATGCTAGTAGTATCATGCAAAATTGCACGACTAGGAGGGCATCAAGGGTCAATCACTAGTAGTTGTCTGCACTTTCCATGTATCTGCACAGGAACTTGATATGCTGGGACATGACCAAAGCTTGTGCACTTTTGGGAGACCTACAGCTCTACCAATCACCATAAGGCATGTAATTTAGTACCAGTCTGGAACACACGCCTAATATGTGGTTCAGTAACAGTCTTTCAGAATTTTTTTTATAAGTAAATTCGATTTACACCTCCTTGTCACATGTTTGAAGAATATCAGTCTATTCTCCTTTTGTGTAGCGCAATGAAAGATCATTTTGACAGTGCATTTGGAAAAAGCAAACATTTCCCCCTAGACTACAGTTCTAAGATGAGGATATTGTATATGTATAAGCAAAATTCCAATATTTGACCTTTACCCCTTTCCACAATGTATGACAGGATCAGTCATTCAAGAAGACTGAGTCCACCTTCACCAGTCTGGCCTCATACACAATGTACTAAGTGTACGTGTCTTTACGAATATGAATTTGGAAATCCAAATCTGTCTTTTAAAATTGCAAAATTATTTCAAGGGGTCAGTATCAAACAAGTATCTAGCACCTTAATTCCACATGTAGCCCACTGGGGCCAGAGAGCAGAATCCTCGCCAATTCTGAGGACTACATTTTTCCACATTGGAGTGCATGCATGTAGGCATTTACAAACTTTTAGTCTTCTGTGTGTCAATGCCCCGGCATCACTAGTAGCTTTGATAGTAGGGAGACCAACACTGGCCCACCTGACTGTATTCAACGTTTAGGCCAGACACATTGTTTGGGTTAAAGTACTCTGGTGGTCATTCCAACCTCGGCGGTAAAAGGCGCTTACCGCCGTTCAGAAGACCTCCATAACACCGCTGCGGCCGCGGTAAACCGCCACGGTCATTCTGACCCACAACAGGCAAACCGCCAAAATACAGACATCCACAAAAGTCCGCCACACCAAAGGGCAGCGAGAAACTGGCGATGACCAAACCTCCACCGTCACGCCAACAGAAATACGCCCACACTATCACGACACACGAATCCACGCGGCGGTCTTTCAACTGCGGTATTCCATTGGCAGTACACACCGCCGCGCTCAAAATACACACACACTTACAAAATACAACCACATTGGACGAATCAAAATATACACATGTGAGACACATACACACACCACTCCCACACACCCAATTAAATATAAAATACACACCCACATCACCCACAAACCTCCACTCCTAGAGATTCGTGAGCACGCACCGAGAAAAGACATCCGAGCACCCAGACGCCCAATTCACTGTCACCCAGCAATATTTGCACGCACTTCACACTACACAACAATACACATCAGCACACTTAGCACCACACAATCCACCCTACACATCACTCACACCACCCCATGGCACAGCAAAGACACCCCAGGTTCTCTGATGATGAACTCAGGTTCATGGTGGAGGAAATTGTACGAGTAGAGCCACAGCTGTTCGGGGCACAGGTGCAGCACACCACCATTGCCAGGAAGATGGAGCTATGGAGCAGAATAGTGGACAGGGTCAACGCTGTGGGACAGCACCCAAGAAATCGGGACGACATCAGGAAGAGGTGGAACGACCTACGGGGGAAGGTGCGTTCCATGGTCTCCAGGCACAACATCGCAGTGCAGAAGACTGGCGGCGGACCCCCACCTCCTCCCCCAGAATTTACAACATGGGAGGAGCAAGTCTTGAACATCCTGCATCCTGAGGGCCTCGCAGGAGTAGGCGGAGGAATGGACTCTGGTAGGCAAATCTTAACTACTTCTTCCCCCCACCCCACATGCATGCCAACTCATACCCCCACCCTCACCCTCACCCCATCACATCCTACTCCTTGCAACTGTCTCACCATCACAACCCACCCATCCCAACACACAGCCCTGCATGCGTCCACAAAGCATGGACACCCATCACCTAAGCATGCCCACTGCACATACACATACAACCCCCCCCCCCAACCACCGTCACAACAGCCCCCATAAAGGAATGCCAGCACTGGGGTACACGGGCACCCACCCATTGCACGCTATGACACACACAGAAGCAATAACTATGCTTTTATACCCCTGCAGGACCCGAACGCCACGTCACCGCGCAGGAGGGTCCACAAATGTCCACTCCACCCCCAGAAGAGGCCCACAGTGAGGACAGCAGCTGTGTCTCCCTGGATCTAGATGACCAGCCCGGTCCATCGGGGACCTCGGGACAGTTGGTTCCCCTCACACAGCCACAGGCCACAGTAGACCTTCCCCCCTCTGGGAACACCAGCACAGCACCCACCCAGCGGGCCTATACCTCTGTCCCCAGGACACGTCAATCAGCGGTGTGTCCACCACTACAGGGAACCCAGGCTAACTCACCACCCCAACAACAACAGGGACCTGGGGGCAGTGGTAGTGGGCACACGGTCCAGGGGACAGAGGCCCAGGGAAACAGGGGAACTGGGAGGGCTGCTGTGCGACAGGGGGGGGCACAGGCCCAGGGAACCCACTCTCCACGAGGCCCTCTCCTCCATCATGGGAGCATACCACCGCTCCCAGGAGACGATGGCGACGGTCCTGGCCAGGTTTCAGGAGATCCAGCTTCTGCAGAAGCAACAGTATATGGGGTTCAGGGAGGAACTAAGAAACATCAGTTCCGCCATGGGTACAATCGTAGTGGCCCTGAATGAGGTAGTCACGACATTGCGGGACACTGTGGCACCTCAAAGGGCCCCTGACACTAGCATGCACCAAGAACTGCCTACCACCTCCGCCGGCGCTAGTGGACAGGAGGCCCCGACACAAGACCAACAGGCCACCAGAACCCCACCCCCTGCAGAAGGAGAACCACCCCGCAAGTGGGCCCTGAGATCCAGGAAGCAGACAGAGTAAGATGTCAAGACCCCCGCCAGCAAAGGATACCGCCCTGATTGTCATCCCACTGTCCCACATTGTCACCCTGTCCAACCTTAAACTGCCCCTGCTCCACTTCCCACAGGCATTTGGACAATGCACCTGTGAAACTGATAGTCTGGACTCTGCCATGGACAATCCTCCACCATCACCCCTCACCGATTTGCAACCACCCATCCAATTTAGAGCACTTGAATAAAAACACTTATTGCACAAAACAATCTGGAGTCTGGCTGTGATTTAGAACAAATGTATTAGACATGACCGTGCCAAAATGTTCATTCACATTGTGATGCTAACAAACCGCTGTCACACAGCTGTAGTCCATGGGGAAACAAAGCAGATGTCACGCAGTGGGGCCCACATCTCTGAAAACGGAAGGGAAAGTCACAACACAGTTACCATACACTGGGGGAAAAAGTCAGACAGTAGAGAGGTAGGAGTCATTAAGTAAATTTAATATGCCGGTGTCTACTCTTACCTGTGTGTCACTGAAAATACTGCTGTATTACTGTGTTCCTGTTCTCTATGTCGTCCTCTTTGGCTTCCTCCTCTTCACTCTCCACAGGCTCCACAGCTGCTACAACACCACCATCTGGACCATCCTCCTGCAGAAAAGGCACCTGGCGGCGCAAAGCCAGGTTGTGAAGCATACAGCAGGCCACGATGATCTGGCACCTTCTTTGGTGAGTACATTAGGGATCCACCTGTCATATGGAGGCACATGAACCTGGCCTTCAGGAGGCCAAAGGTTCGCTCGATCACCCTCCTAGTCCGCCCATGGGCCTCATTGTACCGTTCCTCTACCCTTGTCCTGGGATTCCTCACTGGGGTCAGTAGCCAGGACAGGTTGGGGTAACCAGAGTCCCCTAATAGCCACACCCGGTGCCTCTGGAGTTGACCCATCACATGCGGGATGCTGCTATTCCGCAGGATGTCGGCGTCATGCACTGACCCAGGGAACTTGGCATTAACATGGGAGATGTACTGTTCAGCCAAACACACCATCTGTACATTCATGGAATGATAACTCTTCCGGTTCCTGTACACCTGTTCACTCCTGCTGGGGGGGACCAAAGCAACATGTGTCCCATCAATGGCACCAATGATGTTGGGGATATGTCCAAGGGCATAGAAATCACCCTTCACTGTAGGCAAATCCCCCACCTCAGGGAAAACAATGTAGCTCTGCATGTGTTTCAGCAGGGCAGACAACACTCTGGACAACACCTTGGAAAACATAGGCTGGGACATCCCTGATGATATGGCCACTGTTGTTTGAAATGACCCACTTGCTAAGAAATGGAGTACTGACAGCACCTGCACTACAGGGGGGATCCCTGTGGGTTGGCGGATGGGTGACATCAGGTCTGGCTCCAGCTGGGCACACAGTTCCTGTATAGTGGCTCGGTCAAGCCTGTATGTCAGTATGACATGTCGTTCCTCCATTGTCGACAGGTCCACCAGCGGTCTGTACACGGGAAGATTCCTCCATCTCCTCGCATGTCCCAGCGGACGGTGCCTATGAAGGACAACAGCGAGCACAGAGTCAAGCAACCCACAGGTACGTAACCACAGCTTGCACATAACACGATTCCCAATGCATTGAATGGCTTGTATGAGTGTTGGTGCATGGCCTAGGTATGTGTGACGCAGTTGGTAACTAGGCCATGTGGGCCCTTGAAATGGCGGCTGCCTGACCTGTGAAGTGCGACAGTGGGATGTGAGGTCAATGCGCTGGCGTGGCACACCGCGGCGGTAGGCGGTCGAAGACCGCAGCGCTAAGCCGCATTGGTTAGCATTGAACCCTATGGGTTTCAGGAGCCAATGACGATGTGCGCCGGCGGTCGGGTTACGCACCGCCGCGGGCGTGACCGCCATTTTCTATCTGCTTAATCACTCGATACCTGATCTTCGACAGGAGAGGACCTACACTGCAAGTGCTGCTGTGACCTCGGTCTGGAAGAGACAATGGCTCATGCGACTGGGGAAATGGCCCCTGCCTTCACTGCGGAGGAGTTGGAGAAACTTGTGGATGGGGTCCTCCCCCAGTATGCGCTACTCTACGGTCCTCCAGACCAACAGGTAAGTACACTGGGACCATGCTTAGTGGGCAATGCCTGGGTTGAGTGGGGTGGATGAAAGATGGTGGGGAGGGGAGCGATTGAGGCATGCATCAAACGACAGATGAGAGCATGTGCCACATGGCAAGGGTGGGGATGGGGGGCCACTCACATCGAGCATGCAGAAGGTGATGACAATTTTTCTCTCCCTGTACATGTCACATAGGTCAGCGCCCACCAGGAAGTCGCGATTTGGCGTGCCATGGCCAAGGACGTCCGGACCCTCGGGGTCCACTGCCGGAAGAGGTGGGAGGACATCCGACGCTGGAGCAGGAAGACGGCGGAGGCTCAGCTGGGGATGGCCTCCCAACGTAGGAGGGGTGCCAGTCGTCATTTGACCCCCCTGATGTCCCGGATCCTGGCGGTGGCCTACCTCGATTTGGATGGGCGCATGAGGACATCACAGCAGACACAAGGGGGTGAGTACAAATACATTCTGCTGACTTTGCGCGCAGTGGAGGTGTCTGGGTGGGGGAGGAGGGCTGTGGGTATCCCTAGGCCAGGGCAATTTCTGTAGGCTAGGCCCCTCCGTAAGGCATGGCCCTGTGCCCCCGCCCCCCACCTCTGTAGGGTGCCAAGTACAGGTATCCATGGCCCTGTGTCATCTATGTGTGCAGTTGTCGTCCATAGGCTTGTAGGCCATGTCCCACGGATTGCGTAGTGGACCCCAAGTGAGCGGCGTAGTGCAGGGGGCTTCTGTGTCTGTCTTGTCCGCCAACGGTAGCGGTAATCCATGCACTCAACATGTCTTTATTTCTCCTCCCCCCCTTTTTTGTGGTCTTCCTGTTCATGTGTGCATTAGCATCATCAGGCGGAGGAGAAGTGGCATCGGAGCATGAGGGAGCTGCATCTCACATGGCCATGGCGGGCCATGCAACTGACTCGGATTTCACCAGTGAGACGGAGGGCGAGGGGAGCTCCACAGCGGGGACTCGTGCTGATGTCAGTGACAGCGACTCGTCCTCTGAAGGGAGCTCCCTTGTGGTGGCGGCAACATCCGTGCCCCCGCAACAACAGGTACAGCCCTCCCAGCAGCCCCTCAGCGTTTGCCCCGTGCCCGCTCACCCAGGAAGGTGGGCATCTCCTTCGCCCCAGGCACCTCAGGCCCTGCCCCTGTCACCCCTGCTGCCCTCAGTGAGGAGGTCATTGACCTCTTAAGGACCATCATTGTTGGGCAGTCTACCCTTTTGAATGCCATCCGGGGTGTACAAAGAGAGGTGCACCAGAGTAATGCATACCTGGAGGGCATTCATTCGTGTCAGGCTGCCCATCAGCGATCGTTCAACGCTTTGGCCTCAGCACTGACGGCAGCAATTGTCCCTGTCTCTAGCCTCCCCCCTCCAACTTCCTCCACCCAGACCCAATCCCCTGTACCTCTGCCTATCCCAGACACACCTACAGACCAGCCTGCACACACCTCAACACCCAAGGGAAGCTCATCCAGACATAAGCACCACACATCACACAAGCATTCACACAAGCAACATCCACATGCAGACATACCAACAGCCACTGCCTCCACTGTGTCCCCCTCCTCCCTCCCTGTGATGTCTCCACTCACACTTGCATGCACAACATCTTCAGCCACTATGTCCATCACCAGCACACCCACCAGAACACTCCGCACACGTGCAGTCACCACCCCCACTACCATTTACACGTGCCCTGTGTCCTCTCCAAGTGTGTCTGTCACCCCCTCCTCCAAACTACACAAACGCAGGCAGCCACCCACCCAACAGCCATCCACCTCACGACAGCCTCCAACCCAAGCACCTGCACCCAAAGACACCAGACTTCACACTCCTACAACCACATCCTCTTCCTCCACTCCCATACACACTACACCTACCCGTCCCTCTCTTTCCAAATTGCTTTTCTTTTCCAAACTTGACCTCTTTCCTACAACTCCCCCACCCCGTCCATCTCATAAGACTCCAATCAGCACCTCAGCCACCACAAAACCAGGACCTGTGAAGGCTGTTGTCCATGGACTGTGGAGTCCCCCACCCTCAAGGGCATCCAGTTCAGCTAGGAGCCAAGGCACGGCCAGCTCACCACCGGAAAAGCATCCTAAGATTGCCAGTGCCCGGCACGAGCGACCAAAGACCCCAGGGACAAAAATCCCTACATTGGCTCCGGCAGGAAGTCAGGTGCCACCTGGCACACTGCCAAAGGTGGGAAAGGGCCACAAGCGTGCAGGGAAGGGTGGGAAGGGCAGCACGCCCGACAAGTCCGGCAGCAGGCCAGCTGGCCAGGAGGGCCCCACCAGCCCCATCCCAGGTGTGCAGGAGGACATACATAGGCCCGGTACTGCAGCCCAGGAGGGCCCTGCAAGCCACGTCCCAGGTGGGCAGGAGGACACCCACAGGCCGAGAACTGCAGGCCAGGAGGGCTCCGCAAGCCACCAGACAGATGGGCAGGAAGGCCGCGCCATCCACATTTCAGGTGGCGAGTGACATCCATGCCTGGGCCGGATCCGCTGACCAGGACACTCATCTCAAGCACTGCTCCGCTGGGCACCGCCGTCTCAAGCCCCGCTGAACAGGGCCCTTCATCTCAAGCACCGCTCCGCTGTGCACCGCCGTCTCAAGAACCGCTGAACTGGGCCCTTCATCTCAAGCACCGCTGAACAGGGCCCTTCATCTCAAGCACCGCTCCGCTGGGCACCGCCGTCTCAAGAACCGCTGAACTGGGCCCTTCATCTCAAGCACTGCTGAACTGGGCCCTTCATCTCAAGCACCGCTGAACAGGGCACCGCCGTCTCAGGAACCGCTGAACAGGGCACCGCCATCTCAAGCACCGCTGAACTGGGCCCTTCATCTCAAGCACCGCTGAACAGGGCACCACCGTCTCAAGCACCGCTGAACAGGGCACCGCCGTCTCAAGCACCGCTGAACTGGGCCCTTCATCTCAAGCACCGCTGAACAGGGCACCGCCGTCTCAAGCACCGCTGAACTGGGCCCCTCATCTCAAGCACCGCTGAACAGGGCACCGCCGTCTCAAGCACCGCTGAACTGGGCCCTTCATCTCAAGCACCGCTGAACAGGGCCCTTCATCTCAAGCACCGCTGAACAGGGCACCGCCGTCTCAAGAACCGCTGAATTGGGCCCTTCATCTCAAGCACCGCTCCGCTGGGCACCGCCGTCTCAAGAACCGCTGAACTGGGCCCTTCATCTCAAGCACCGCTGAACAGGGCACCGCCGTCTCAAGAACCGCTGAACTTGGCCCTTCATCTCAAGCACCGCTGAACTGGGCCCTTCATCTCAAGCACCGCTGAACAGGGCACCGCCGTCTCAAGCACCGCTGAATTGGGCCATTCATCTCAAGCACCGCCGAATAGGGCACCGCTGTCTCAAGCACCGCTGAACTGGGCCCTTCATCTCAAGCACCGCTGAACTGGGCACCACCGTCTCAAGCACCGCTGAACAGGGCACCGCCGTCTCAAGCACCGCTGAACTGGGCCCTTCATCTCAAGCACCGCTGAACAGGGCACCGCCGTCTCAGGCACCGCTGAACAGGGCACCGCCGTCTCAAGCACCGCTGAACAGGGCACCGCCGTCTCAAGCACCGCTGAACAGGGCACCGCCGTCTCAAGCACCGCTGAACTGGGCCCTTCATCTCAAGCACCGCTGAACTGGGCCCTTCATCTCAAGCACCGCTCCGCTGGGCACCGCCGTCTCAAGAACCGCTGAACTGGGCCCTTCATCTCAAGCACCGCTGGCCCATTGCCGGAAGGGGCAGGCCCGCATCTGTGTCGGGCAGGGCTGCACGAAGCACTTTGGGCACTAGTCCCCCTCCAGTACCAGTGGAGACTGTTATCCACTTGAGAGACTGTGGCTTTGCACTCCCCAGGATGGCACAGTGGGCAACCCACCCACTGTAGAGACTTGAGAGACTGTGGCTTTGCACTCCCCAGGATGGCACAGTGGGCAACCCACCCACTGTAGAGACTTGAGAGACTGTGGCTTTGCACTCCCCAGGATATGGCAGTGGGCAAGCCACCCACTGTGTAGACTTGAGAGACTGTGGCTTTGCACTCCCCAGGATGGCACAGTGGGCACCCCACCCACTGTAGAGACTTAAGAGACGGTGGCTTTGCACTCCCCAGAATGGCACAGTGGGCAACCCACCCACTGTAGAGACTTGAGAGTCTGTGGATTTGCACTCCCCAGGATATAGCAGTGGGCAAGCCACCCACTGTAGAGACTTGAGAGACTGTGGCTTTGCACTCCCCAGGATGGCACAGTGGGCACCCCACCCACTGTAGAGACTTGAGAGACTGTGGCTTTGCACTCCCCAGGATGGCACAGTGGGCAACCCACCCACTGTAGAGACTTGAGAGACTGTGGCTTTGCACTCCCCAGGATATGGCAGTGGGCAAGCCACCCACTGTGGAGACTTGAGAGACTGTGGCTTTGCACTCCCCAGGATGGCACAGTGGGCACCCCACCCACTGTAGAGACTTAAGAGACGGTGGCTTTGCACTCCCCAGAATGGCACAGTGGGCAACCCACCCACTGTAGAGACTTGAGAGTCTGTGGCTTTGCACTCCCCAGGATATGGCAGTGGGCAAGCCACCCACTATAGAGACTTGAGAGACTGTGGCTTTGCACTCCCCAGGATGGCACAGTGGGCACCCCACCCACTGTAGAGACTTGAGAGACTGTGGCTTTGCACCCCCCAGGATGGCACAGTGGCCACGGAGGCCCCTCTTGGATCTGGCGTTGTGGACTCATCTGGCTGAGGTGCCCGCCTTCCCTTCCCCCTGAGGTGCCTGTAGTTTTCCTATCTGATGCCCCTGCAGTGTTCTCTCCGTTGGAGGCAGGTATCCTGTGTGGGCTTTGCCCATGTGTTTTGGCCCAGTGGCCCACGAACAATGGCTGATAGACATATCGGACTGGACAATTTATGTATATAAAGGTTATAGATGTGTGATTTATTTTATACTCAGTCTTACAATATAATTCTATATTTATAATCATTTCCTTTTGCCTTTGCATTCTTCCGGGGATTTTGGGGGTGTAACTGTGATGTGTTGCTATGCATTGATGTTTGTGTTGTAGTGGTTGAGGGTGAGGGTGGGTGTGTCGCATATGTGTGTCCCCGTAACTTTTTGCCTCCCCCTCCCCTGTGTCGTAGGTGCAGTACTCACCGTTGTCTTCTGCGCCGGCGTTCGTTCTCCTGGTAGAGGAGCAGGAAGACAATGGCTGGTAGGATGTGTAGTTCGGGTTCCATGCTGTCCAGATTCCTCGTGGGGTGTATGGAAGTGAGCGTTTTCCGTTTGAAATGGCTGTTTCCGCCGGAAAAGGTGGCGGATTGGTGGGTTGTGATAGGGTGGGCGGTACATTGTCTCCCGCCTGTCTGTTGGCGGTGACCGCCGCGCTGTTTGTTTGTCCCGCCGTGGCGGGCGGTTTGTTAAAGTGGCGGTCTCTGTTGCCGGTTTCCGCCAGGGTCGGAATTGCATTTTTTTTACCGCCAGCCTGTTGGCGGTTTGGCCGCCGCTTTAACACCGACCGCCAGGGTTGGAATGACCCCCTCTGTCAATCCACTCTGTGGGTGTAGGCCAGTTTGTCATTTTCTAGCCTGCTTCTAGGAGTTGATACACTAGAAATTAGGCTTTCATGCTCAGTAGGCCTAGAGCCTCCCACCGCAACCCACTGTAGGATGTGTTCAATTGGGCAAGTTTTGATCTGGTTTTCCTGTAGCCCATATAAAATTCGATCTATTGCTGTCCCCCAGGTGGAGAGACTAGAAATGGATAGGAACCATGCCCAGTAAGTAGTTATACCGAGGGGCCACCACCATTTAAAACACCATTTAAAACACCTGCACACTACCCCACAGTGATAGTTGCATTGGTAACCACCTAAGGAAATCATTGTCTGTTTTGCTGTAAGGGATTAGAAGTTATCACTGGGCATGCACACCAATCCTCTATTTAGTAGCTCTTCCAGGTGTTCCTAGTTTGTCAGCAACCGAGTAAACTCACATCCACGTTCCTCATAAGAGAGGGGTGACTTCACTCTTTCCACAATTCATTTTCTAACCAGGGGAAAAGGAGAATGAATTTATCACAGTTATTAGATTAGAGATTGATTCTCACAGATTGAGCAAGATGTCATCAGCATGTAATATGTTATTGGAATATACTGTTTCTCCATTAACTCACACAGTAGAATCAGTCTTCCTTATGGCTTCTGCCAGCAGCTCACAGCAAGAGTGGAGGAATACGCTACTAGAGAGAGGACAGGAGGAAATCAGTAGTAGGGTTCACCTCAAAGCAAATGTCCATACTTGATGAAACACTCAGGGAAGTGAATGTCTACCCAGTTATTGCTGTCTTGGTGGAGACAACTTTAGAGGGAAACACTCACCGTCTGGCAGTGACTATACCCTGAGTCTCAAGTGATGTTACTGTTACCTTGGATGACAGGTAGTCAACATAGGGCTCACTGCCAATACCATGAAGGACACAGGTACACTCTCAGAGCTGGGTGATGCAGAGATACGGGGAGTAGCATTTGCACTGTGTTGCATCGCATTCTTCACTTCAACAGATGGGGCTCCTATTAGTAATCAACTATTACAGCCTCCTTCCCATGCTCCACTGTTCTTGTGGGACATAAGGGGCATCAGAAATTCACCCCTTCCATACAGCACATAGTGATGGGAAACTTAGTTGGTTCCACTAATATGCTGCCAGCAATGCTTATCAATGTACCCTCAGTTTGTCAAAGCGATTCCCGTATAATTCCACAATTAGCTTTGAATAGTGGGCACTGCAGTGTACCAGTTCCCGGATGCCTCGCACATGACTGAGGGGCCTCACAGACACCACGTGTGAGGGCCCTCTGTTAGAAGTAGACGCACTAGTGGCAGTGAAAAAGAAGGGCCAGTGATAGATGCATGTGCAGGTTTCAATAATGCCTCATACAGCTAAAAGCCACTTCTCAGTTATCTAGAGGGGATTAGGCAGGCAGCCATTGTCATCCCATAACATTCTTCACTGTATCTGCGGCCATCAGGGAAAGGCATACACCTATACAGGCGACAATGCCACTGAGTTGTATACTCGGTGTATGATCTGCACCCACACCTCATGTGCAGGGCTCCACTGCAGTTAGTGTCTGGGCTAATGAGGTCTGGTTTTAAATCTCTGTAGAGGGTCAACAAGAGCACAGGACACCCTAATCACCAGCCCACTGTGTACCAGAGGAAGCATTACTCCTGCCAAAAGCTCCATGTGGGATGGGAAGGAACTGGAGACCCTCAGCAGTAGTAGGTCATCTTGGTTTGCGACTCGGCCCCACCGCCAATGTATAGATTTTTTTATACTGTTTTCCATTTTGCAAGGTTGCACAATTTTTGTATATCATTAGGATTGTCTCTTAGATGTGTCTAGTGATATTACAAAACTGTCTGCTAAACTGAAAGAGGATTTCGAAAGTGTTTGCAAACTAACGTAATTTCACTTATTAATCTCTTTGTAGTGAGATTTAAAATGGGTTTGAAAGTAAAATGTAATTTTTCTTTGGATCAGTTTCTAATGCTATTATTTATACTTCATCTTGCTGTGACTTTCTGTGAGTGGTGGCACAAAATGTCCACCCCAGTGGTACCGCTGTGAACAGATTTCAAAGAGTAAATGGGGCTGTGCTCTCCTTCTCTTTTGACCAAATGTGGGGTAACATTTCACCCAGCACTTCATCAGCATCACCTATTTTCCCAAGAACTACATGAAAAAAGAGAAAAATATTAACCCTTTTGTCACACACTATCTAAATGAAACAAATTAATTTGTCTCAATAATTAGCACGATACCAACCTCATGTCATACTCTGAGCTTAATTGTGTTTTTTTCCCTTGTGATACACTGCAGTTTCGAAATGGATCCCCTTGTTTCTTAACAAACACAATGAGGGCAAGAGAATAGCGAAAGAGAAGTTGACTAAGACAATCAAAACATTTTGTGATCGGAAAAGTTGTGGACTTTCCTGAAGGGGAAACTGCAATAAAAAGTAAAATAGACAGAGAGTCCTAGATCGAGGATGGGTAGGTCACACTTGCACCCCTATTAGGGAAATACATTCTTTTCTACAGCAGTAGGACGAATGGAATTTCCACTGTAGATAGAATTGGGCAGCATATCTTCAAACATTTCAGAGAGGGGATTTCTTATGCATTGAATTAGGCCTTCTTTGCCTGGCTAGCTGACCTAAATTATGTCATTGGTCAAGTGTGGTCAGTCAAACTACTCTGTATGCGTTCGCTGACCCTCTCGCCGAACTGGTGTACTCTGTTCTTCAGGAAATCTCTTACCTAGGAGCACATAAGACGTTCTAGTAGAAAGTGACACATTAGCAAAGCTTCGAGGAGGCAATTGCACATGACGATGTGCATCATGATCCTTAAGTAAATGATAATCCAGTGATTCGAGCAATTTGATCCTGTTATTACTTGATTATATTGAGACAATTTGCCCAGTTGCCTTCTTTACAACCAGCCCAATTGCTTTCTATACAACCAGCTTTCCTACTTCATTCCTTCTGGACTGGCTTTAATAGGATACATTTTTTATATTGCAAGCGGAGCAAATTAGATGCATGTGAACTTTTTAATTCTGTGTTTATTTCAACTGCTTTATTTCCATTGTAAATTCAAGTGCCACTTTCCAGAAGCTCTGACAGAATCCTTGGATGTCAGCAGGCGGCGGCGCGTGCATTACAGTCTCGTTGAGTTGAAATGAGTCCCCACAGAGAGAGAGCATGACACTAAGTGGGGTTCAGCGAAATCTGCTGTACTTTTAGTCATGGCCAAGTAAAAACACTGAATATGACTTCAGCACACAAAGAGGAGTAGACCGTGTTGTAAAATGTAGAGAGGGATGATGCCCAGCGACCTGCTTCTCAGCCACGAGCCTAGGTTCGCGTCTGTAGACATGTTTTCAGAGGAAGACCTTTCATTCGTGTCAACACTGCAAATAGAAAATCGTGATTGAACGGGGTAATTTGAAGCTCCAACTCATTGTGCGTGCCTTCGCTTAGTAACACTTAATCAGGGCCAGTATTGATAATAATTCTATAAATACAGCATAGGCCCCACAAACTGAATTTTCTCATAGAAATTTTTTATTAACGGTTATAATTACACAACCCAGTAGTGACAATTTATTCTCCTTGGATGGGTAAAATCCAGCATTAGTCCTGGCAGGATTCAAACACGTGACGTGTAATGTTCCAAGCAGGAGCTGAGCCTGTTGACCTATATAGCCAACTAAGTAGTGAGTCACATTTTAGGCACAGTCGGACAGCATTTGGTTTCCCCTGTGGTGTGGCAACATAATAGCAACGGTGATGAACATGCGAATTAAGCAACAGGTTATCAATAAAACTTTCTTCCTCTGCGAGAATGTAGGACAAGACTTAAGTGTAAGATTTGGTATAGAAGATCCCTGTGAACTGATGTCAGGAAACCAGGCGTGTTTTTGTATTAGTTTTACAACCAATCAAGGCAAAGAGGATTGGGGAACAAAGAGAGTAGAATGATGGTGACATTGGTACTTTGTTGGAAAGGAAATTATGAAGTCTGTCCAGATGGCATTGCCCAGAACAGGACTGTACAGCCGCATAGGCTGGGTTCAATGCTTGGTGTACAGTTGTGGAAGAAGGATGATAACCTCTACTAAAGATGTGCTCTAGTTGTAAAGTTTTTTGGTCTTGTCACTTGGGCAAAAAAATTGTAGGACACCTTGGTTGTGTGAAACACATTTTATCGCATGCATACTTCACATAGTAGAGTTGAACGTAAACGAAATGAACTGTATGATGTCTAGAGCTTTGACAATTGGAAATCCCTCCCTAACCTGCAATCATACTTTGGTGCAGCACGTCCTGGTTGATAGTTTCCTGCTACAACAGAAATAGGCTCAGTGGAGTAATATTCTTCTTTTTGAAGGATGGGTGCTATGTGAAACTACTTGTGTGACTCGAACATAGGGCCTGATGTAGTGTTTGGCGCGTACGGTAGTGCATCACAAACGTGGAAGAGCACCCTGTCTGCCAAACCCTTGGTCCACCACCCTCTATTTAGAGCTGAGCGGACTGTCATCTTTCTAAAGGCCATGCCCCTGCTGGCTCCACAGGCATTCATCCATCAGAATAAGCTTTCCAGCCATTGGAGTAAGGACATCAGACCGCCAGGTTTATTTTGAGTGAACAGTTTGGTGTTTTTTTTTTGTCCGTTACCATCAGGAAGAACTTAGCAATACTGGACAAACGAAGAAAAATGACCAGATAGACTTTGCTAGGAAACACACAGGGTGGGAAGGTCATTAGTTTTTTTGATTTACAATAACAAGCTCCCACTTTGGGAGTTTACGTTTGGAAACAAAAAAGTTTGATGTGCAGCCACGTGAATGTGCCTTCAAAGGAACTGTAACCGTAGCTCCTCTGTAGGTGCTTAGGTAATTGTGGGCTGGATTGTAATCTCCAAATATGTTGAGTGGAGTCTGGCCAGGATGACAGACATAATGGCCTCTCCCACCAAGCTTAAAATCAGTCCAATAGTGGAAAATGATGGGTGTGAGCCAGGGCCTAATTATGAGTGCCTCCGATAATCTCTGATCTGTCATGCTCTTGAAAAAAAAGGAAGGGCAGAGAGTTGGAGCCAGTGGGGTGATCCAGTACTGGCACTACATCTAAATTCCACTGTCTGATGAATTTTTCTTCTCTGTTCCGAAGGGCGAGGAGACAATACATCAAATTATTTAAATTAATTACAGTGTAACTCAAAAGTTACACCTTCAATTCCGGAGACCAAATTATAGTTCAAAGAGCTTTATTTAGACTCAGTCAAACTTACATATATGAGTCTCAAAATCATAGTGTAAATGTACAGAATAACGAAAGCTGAATCCAAATGTCATACAATACGAAATTTAACTAACATGTAAAAGACCACTAATTCAAAAGCGGTAATGAGGAAAAACAGATGATGCATAGAATCTGGATCCAAATTTTCCTGACTAACTAGTTAATCTACAAACCTGACTATACTAATATTTTATAGGTTGGGAAATTAGTCAGCACAACAGAACTTCTGGAGAAGATTCCATCAAGAGAGGTATGGTGGCATGAAGCCACATAGAAATCAGAATTCAAAAGAGGTATCTAAGAAAGGTCCGCTCTCAGCTAAAGGCAGAGGGAATCTGAAGCTTACCGCTAACTAAACCACACTTAAATCATGTTTCTTCCAAGGATGATCTCATGAGCAAATACCTTTCCCAGTTCAAAAGCATAGCCACTAATTATAATTTGCTAATTGACACTTCGGTCTTCTGGGTTTTCTGCGTCGACTTTGGTATGCCCTCATGCTCTGAAATTTTGCAAGAGTTACAGCTGCCAGCTCAGGATACTTCACACAGCCTCAATAAGCATAACGCCAGGGTTTTCTTATCTCAAACAAAGAGTTCCCTAATAACTCGGTCTCAGATACTGACACCTACAGCTGAAAAAAACATAAAAAAAGTAAATTGCACAGTGGAGGTTAAAACACAGAAAATATATGCGCCTCAACTCTGGCCAAACTAATTAAACATGGATACACTTTTAGGTTAAATAAATTCTATATGTTTATGTCACGTCAAATATATAATGGTTATAAAGAATAATATTTTTAAAACACTGCAACAATCATTCTTTCAAACAATGATAACACATGACATACATAACACATTGCATTCATCTGTGCACTCGGCTCGTATATTTTACTGTGCACCACATTAAGGAAACATTTGTTTTGTTGCGCAGAAAAACAACCACCCTTTCATTTGACATTTTAAAAAGAGGTGTAATGGCGTTGACAGGTTACACTTTCTCAATACCCCTCCCTTCTGATGACTTTGAGTTATCATAAATCTCTTTAAGTCTTGAATGAGACTCTCTAAAACCTCATAGTTTTGAATGGTTTCCACCTTGACTCATCCAAACTTTTCATATCATCATAACATTTACACTATCTTCCATTTCAGCTTCTGCTCCCTTTCTCTTCAGACCTCTCTCGATCTTCCTTCTCTGAAAGATTCTGTATCCAACCAACAAAACTATTTCCACTATTGGGAAAATCAACAATGGTCTCAACACAAAATCTACAATTACACTTCCCAAATTCACAAACCACCTGCCTATAGCAGAAAATCAATTTCCTATTGCTTTCTATCACCAGTCACTTCGAACTCCTTCAAACCCTTCATCAACCCCAAAATGTTTTGGATAAACTTCTCCAAGTAGTTACTTTTATCCGGAGCAAAGGTACAACATTGTTGAACCTTGAGCATCCAACATACTCTGCTCTGTTTTGCGAGCAACAAATCTTAGAGCAAGCCTATTTTGTAAAACCATTGACCATGTCGCAACCATCTCAGTATTTACCAACAACAGCAAATGTGCTGTGTTAGAAGCCAGTTTATCCACTATTGTAGACACCTTTCTAATCTTCAGATCATCCAAAATCACTCCCACTGATGGAATCAATGCACCAAAAATATCTCCCACTATTTCTGCAGCACAAGCTCATTGTCTAGTTCTGGATTTCATCTTCCATACAGGATCTTCAAGAAGCTCCACGTGATAGGCTTTTGGAAATACTATTGCTAGATAACACATACAATGCCATTCCTTCAGCAACTTGAAATATGCATACTGTCCACAAATGAAATACACTTAAGAAATCACAGGATCCTTTCCATCCAAGAAGAATTCATTCTTTCGTCTGATATAAAAAACATGCTCAGTCACTTTTCTCTATAAACAATGGCTCCATACAGCTCTGATCAATATGTATGCACAGTTTTCCTTTATGATGCCAATCAAAAGTTAACGCTGGTAAGTTCCCTTGCACTCAGTGTTCTATTTCTTCCATTTTCCATCTGTGTTGTGTTGCAAGATCTTTATCTGTTCTGGATTTGATTTCTAATTCTCTCCTTCAGACTTCTGGTAAAATCAAAAAAGTACTTTTTGTCAGTCATTAAAAAGGTCAGATTGTGTTTATGTACATATGCGGTGTCTAATGGTTTTAGCAACACAAAATATTTTCCTGCAATTTCTGCATCTTTGAAATATGGGTCCTTATTCAGGTGCCTAAACAAAGGAACTTCTGGCAACACTTATGGCCTGATTACGAGTTGGGTGGTTGAAATGCTACAACTTCAATACGGCGGTGGTGAGGTGTCCGTTAAGGCGACGGCCTCATTGCCGTCGTATTATGCTGTTTCCACCGGGCTGACTGGCAGAAACTTCATATTATGACGTTTCCACCAGTCAGCCTGCTGGAAACAGTGTGGCGGCATTGGCCTTGGCTCCCTCAAGGACCCGAGGCCAATGCCATCACACACAGCACCCTTGAAATGTGAACCGTCTGCCATAGCAGACAGTGCGCATTCTGAGGGTGCTGGCAGGGGGGCCCCTGTACTGCAGATGACATAGTTGTGGTCAGTGCAGGGGCCCCTAACTCTGCCTTTCCTCCAGCCTTTTCATGGCTGGGACCCCGCCATGAGAAGGCTGATGGAAAGGAAAGTCGTGATCCGCATATCGGTGCTGAAATCGTTGCTGCCTTGGTTGAACACAACTTTGACCGCCATCAACCCATTGGGATTCCTGATCCTGGTGGAGCCAGTGGTCTCCTGGTGGTCCAACCACCAGGATCATAATCTGGTGGTTGAATGCCAGGATTGAAGTGGTCCGACCACCACCGCGAGTTTGGTGGTCCTAGGACCGCCAAACTCATAATGAAGCCCCAAACCATATTTTGAAAAATAATATTGGAAACTTTCCTCATTGAAAAATATACTAAGTAGCAAACTACAAGAAATACCATCCAACAGGATGTGATGATATCTGATACCTTCTGACACAGAAGCAGATAGCTCCATACAGACATAGCAATGCCTAGCATTGATTGTATTTACATATTCATACAACAGCTTAAAATGTACATTGTCTTAGTAATCTCTTCTAGACTCACGTAAGTGTCATGCTTTCTCACCTAAAATATAAACATTATTATCCATAGGACTAAGAGTTTGTAGGGGAACACTAAAAGATAACTTCTCCTCCACAGAGGATCTAGAAGAAAACACTCCTATTAGCAACACTATTAATACTACTAGGGAAATAGGCAACGAGGCACCTATTATGTATCTACTCTTTTTTTTCTTATTTGGCTCCATTTCATCTTTAGGATCATATCTATTAGCAAAATAAGTATTGCAGCAGCAAAATATATCTTCGTTGATTTCACCAATGCAACAGCAACCGAGTTCAAAGTTCATTGACAACACTGTGTAAATCTGCGTGAGACTTCCCTAACCCTACTCTGTGTTCTTCTAAATGACAACCCTCTTTCTTCTTTTACTGGGCCCTAAGTAATCTCCCAACTACTCTATCCCAGTCAACAAAAATGTCCCTCATATCTGTACAAATCAAGTTCATTTAGGGCAGCGAAAATTCAAAACACAACTCAACCACAATCTTCAGTTCATTGAGGTTCAGCCAAACCAGTATGTTCATTATAACACGTTGAGAACTCTTGATCTATGATTAGGCACTCTTGTTCTCTTTGACCCCCTTAGTAACACACCTTCACCATCACTCAGTTCTGAGCTTTCAGTTTCTTCAGCAATTGTTGGTGGCACACTTACTTTTGGCAAACTTACTTTCCCTCTTTCCTTCCTTCGTGTCCAACGGTATCCAGCTTCTACTCGTTTTCATCCAGTACTAGTTCCTTCTTCAGAGTTTGATTCTGAGTCTGACTCATTTACCACAGGGCAAGGTTCCATTGTCTCTGTTTTGATCTCAGGAAAGACTGGTTCAAGACCCCCTTCAACTTGATTAAGTGGTGTGTCTTGCTTGGTTTGTTCCCTGACAGCCTGTCTCTCCTGTTCTTGCTGTCTTTCAAACACCACTGGTTCTTCTGTAACAGGTACTGTTGTGTCAAGGGGACACTCAACTATGCGAATGTGGAAAGCATGTATCCAGCTGGGGGGGGGACCTCAACACTTCTCACCAGTCGTCGTCTCTAGGACCACCTGGTTAGGTCCACACCCGCGAGGTTCTAAACATATCTTTCTGATATGTTTCATCACTAGGAACCAATCACCAGGATTAAGGTCAGGACCCAGTCACCAGGATTAAGGTAATGGCATTGTTCTTGATGCGTAAGTGTTGAGGCTGCTCCAACCTGATGAGACACAGAATGCACCACATCAGCTAGTCCTTTGCAATACTCTAAGACCATATCATCAATAATTTTCACAAGTGCATTCGCAAGAATCGTTGGCAGTCTTATTGCCCTCCCCATTATGATCTCATGGGGGGGACAGTCCAGTCTTTCAATCAGGTGCGCTCTGCAAATTCATTAACACAAGAGGCAGAGCATCCAGCCATTTCAAAAACACTGAAACACACACTTATGCCAATCTGCATTTCAGCATGCCATTCACTTGCTGTTCAAGACCCAAAACCTCCGGTTTATATCGGCAAAGTAATCGTTGCTCCATTTGCAAAGCTACACACAACAATTTCAGGACCTTATTGTTGAAATTAGTTCCTCGATATGATTCCAAAGAGGTTGGAATGCCAAACCTAGGAATGAGCTCCCTTAATAGCAGTTGAGCTACAGTGAGGCAATCATTTTGCCTAGTTGGGTAAGCCTCGACCCAAAAAGAAAAGACAAACACTACAACCCAAACAAACCTCAATCCATTGCACACGGACATCTCAATGAAATCTATTTGTATCCTGTTAAAAGGTCCTCCTGACATTTCTTTGTGACTCAATGTAACTGCAGTCTTTTTCCCACCTTGTTCTGTTGGCACACAGCACATCTGTGACACAACGCTTCAGCTATCAACATAAATTTAGGGTTGCACCAAGTCTCCCTAAACAGTCTCACTATGGCATCCCTTCCAGTATGAGCTGGACCATGGAAATGTCTATCCATAGGAGGTAACTGATTATTTGGCAACACTAGTCAACCATCCATTGAAACCCAAATGTCATCATCTCTTTTGACACAACCTGCTCTGACCCAACTCTGTTGTTCTTCCTCAGACACTTCCTCCTGAAGCCTCTTCACTTCACACCAGGTATCAACTGTTGTCAACAAGAGGTTAAAGTTAGTCTTATCCATTCCTTCATTTGTGAATTCACCGTTGAATATACAAACATTGTGGGCACAATATTTTGGAACCTTGTCAGTGTACTTATTGCCCAATGTCACATGGTCATCTCCAGAACAATGTGCAGGGCACTTAACCACTGCAGTCTGCTTGGACAATTGTAGTGCTTTGCGGAGGTTTCTCACTTGATCACCATTCCGGATCAGGATCCAGAAGACGTCATAAAGACTTACTGAGACCGCAGTTGTATGAAGTCATGAACAACACAAAAACCATACTCACTATTGGTTAAAAATGTCACTTTCAATTGATCAGAAACATATCATGCTCTAGTAAGAGCAATCAATTCAGCTACTTGGGCAGAGAATATTCCTTGAAGCTAGGAAGCTTCAACAACTCCACAAAGAGTACAACCAGCATAAGCTGCTCTTAGACTTCCTCCACTGTCTCTTAAGCAGGAACCATCAACATAGAGAACATTATCAGAGTCAAACAATAGTTCATCTTGGTTGTCTGGTCTTGATTTGGTGCAGTAACATCAAGACAAGTGTGGGATCCTTCTCAATCTCCAGCAATTTCCTGATTCAATATTGGCAGCAGAGTGGCAGGATTCAAAATCCCACAATGTTTGATAGTTACATTCCCTGCAGCCAATATTATCTGCTCGTATTTGGTAAGTCAATTGCTTGTGACATGCTGCGTTATTGTTCTAGTAAGCAAAAGTTCTACTGAATTTGGGACGTACACAGTTAATGGGTGACCCATAACAATTTGTGCTGACTGCGGTTACTGATATAAGGCAGCCGAGCAATGTAGAAGCAACAGGATCTAATGTGGCAGAGAAATAGGCCACAGGTCTCTTAGCATTTCCATGCATTTGAGTATGCACTGAGAGAGCACAGCCCTCCTTCTCACTGCAGAAAAGTGTGAAAGATTTGTTGTGGTCATGCATCCCTAGAGCCGGGGCACGACAGAGAGATTCTCTCAGCATTAGAAAGGCATCAAGACAGTGGTTATCCCCTGGTACCAGACCAGACACATCCTTGTGTGCCAGCCTCTATAAAGGCTTAGCCATCATGGAAAAGTTGGGTATCCACTGTCTAAGGTAGCCCACAATTCCCCAGAAAATCCTGACTTCCCTCAGTGTGGTTGGCAGACTCATTTTCAGTATGGCTGCAATTCTCTTTCCTCATTCTCTTTTTGATGTGGTGTCCAAGATAGTAGACCGCTTTTGGACAATACTATAACTTTTCTGGTGACACTTTATGTCCATTCTTAGTCAGGTGGTTCAAGAATGCAAAAGTATCTTGTTAACAAGTTTTACAAGTTTGAACGCCACCATTAGGTTGTTGATATACAGTATTGGATCAAGACTGAACTGCAAGGCATGACCAAAGATTCCACATTTTTCTTTAAAATCTCATGTAAAATAGATAGACATTCTGTACACCCCTGTGGGACACAACACCATGTTAAGACCCTGTTTCTGAGCCGGAATGAAAAAAGGAACTGACTATACTCATGTAACAGTATCGTAAAAAAGGACTGACACAAATCAATGACAGTGAACCACTCAGCCTCACATGGAATCTGGAACAGTATTACAGCTGGATTTGGTACCACGGGAAAACAATGTTGTTTATTTTTCTCAGCTCCTGTACAATCATATATTTGCCAATTGGTTTCTGAAGACCCATAATGGGAGAGTTACAAGGACTTCCCATTATCCCCTTCAGAAGTGCCTGCTGTCTCATGGATTCACTCACAGGAGTTAACCAAGCAATTGTTTCTGATGTCAAATTGTGTTGTGGCGTTCCCGGTAACTCAACATTAGCCTTAACAGAAATCTGGACAGGTTCTACACCTTCTACACCTCAGTCTAATATATATTCCCGAAAAATCCCACACCTCATGTTTAACAGTTTCTTTCAAGTCTGGGGGTAAATCATCATGGGTTAGCAATGTCAGCACCATGCAACACAGTTCATTTTTCATCAGCTTAAAGACAGCATCCTCATCATGGGTTTGTACTTCTATCCCTGCTGGAATGTAAAATATAACACAATTTAGTTTAGTAAGTAAATATTTTCTCAAGAGATTCACGGCGATCATATGTGATAAATGTGTGTTTATCCTCAACAGATCCTATTTTCATGTGTACTGGGGAAGTTTCTTGAACAATCATTTGTTATTTCTCTACACCAACAACTTGGACTGATTTTCTGGGGAGGGGTAGATTTGGGAATACTACTGTTTTCAAAGTAGAACAGGTAGCACCTGTATCGACCAGGAATGACACAGGATGGCTATTCACTTCACTATCTATAAATGGTCCATTCTGGTCCACCACTAAGGTTGTGCCAAGTATGCAGTCTTCCTCCCCTTTCAGGCACCATTAGTATGACTGATCAGAGCCATTTCTTTCATTCAAATTTGTTAGCTATGGGGTCTCTAGTTGGTCAGATGTTTGCACCCTGTCCAAGTAGGGACCCTCACTCTAGTAAGGGTAAGGGAGACACACAGTTAAGATGATCCCTGCTCACCCCCTTGGTAGCTTGTCAAGCAGTCAGGCTGATCTCACAGGCAATGTGTAAAGACACACACACACGTTCTCGCTCTTTCTCCCCTATTTAAAGATTAAGGCCCTCATAATGAACATAGCGGTCTGGACCGCCATGCCAGCGGTTATTTTCACTGCCAGGGAAAGGCTGGGGGAATGAGTGACAGGGGCCCCCTTGCACAGCTCCATCACGCATTTCACTGCCCAAATTATGGGCTGCTGCACCCGCCGCACTGCCACATTGCCACCAGCGTCAATTTTCAGGCCCTGTTTCCAGCTGGGCCAGCGGGCGGAAACACTGTTTCCGTCCGCCGGCCCAGCTGGATGTTCTTTATGTGGCTGGCGGAGGGTTCTTCACACTGGCGGTCTTCTGTCGACCGTCAGTGCAGATCTTGGCAAGGAAACCCGCCAAGATCGTATTGACCCCCTAAATATCAGTAAATTGCTAAGAAATATTATAGCTCTAATCTAGGGCTATCATGATGACTTGATGGAGTCATTCCCAATAGTCCGACGCCGCTTGCCAGGGAGTATGGGCTGGTCACAGTCAAACTGACCACAGGCACAGTACCTTGGAAAACGAGGAAATAAAGATGTGCATGGATTCAGAGAGGTGAGGCGTCACTGGAGCCGGTGCAGCGTAGGTTCCTCACCGCTACAGAGGAGGTCAGGCATCAGTTCCATACTGTGAGGCAGGGGAGGTGAGGCATTGGTTCCTTATGGTTGCAGAGGAGGTTATGCGGTGTCATTGGTGAGGCATCACTTCTTTACGACAAGGCGGGGTCAACGAATCCTGCAGGTCAATGGACGAGGCGCCAACTTCGCGGTGTTGCAATCACACTACAGGGCCACAGATGCTGCAGCAGAGTTGGAGTCGGGTATCACGGACATCAGTGACACAGCACTCAGGACTCACTCTGTGGCGGGACTTTGGAGGCGCTGCAGCGGTGTTGGGCCTGTGGCTTTTGCCGTGGTTGTTGCACTCTGCGGGGACCATGACTCCGGTGCAGACAGCAGCACGGAGTCGGACAGCAGCACCTGTTCCAAAGTTGCTCTGGAGTCGATATACTTGGTTTCTTGATTGCACCAGAACTCACTCCCAAGGGCCCAGTGAATAGATTTGACACCACTTGGCAAGTCAGGAGTCTGGGCAAGAGAGTCCAGCTACTGGCAGATGAAGTATTTGATGTCCCTGAGACGTTTAACAGTAGCAAGTTCAGTCCAAGCCCTTGGAGAACCTGTGGAAGCAGGATGCAGAGAGCAAAGTCCAGTCCTTTCAATCCAAGGACAGGAGCCGCAAGAAGCAGGCCAGCACATCAAAGCAACAGGCAGAGTGGCAGTCCAGCTCTTCTTCCTGGCAGAATGTCCTTAGTCCAGAAGGATTCTAAAATTTTGGTCTCAGAGGTACAGTACTTATACCATTTCTGCCTTTGAAGTAGGCAAACATCAAAGGAATGTCTTTGTAGTGCACAAAACCTTGCCTTTCCTGCCCTGGCCTCAGACAAACTCGAGGTGGTTGGTGATTGCTTTGTGTAAGGACAGGCACAACCCTATTTAGGTGCAAGAGTCAGATCCACCCACCACTCTAGCCCAGGAAGACCCATCAGGATATACAGGGCCACCTCAGCTCCCTTTGTATGAATGTCTAGAGTGAATTCACAAACAGACCAACTGCCATCCTGACCCAGACATGTATTCTACAACTAGGCAGAGGCACAGAATGGTTAATCAAGAAAATGTCCACTTTCTAAAAGTGGCATTTTCAAACTTACAATTCAAAAACCAACTTCACCAAAAGATGTATCTTTAAATTGCTACTTCAGATACCCCAAACTCCATATTTGGATCTGCTCCCAATGGGATATGTCCCTTAAAAGATATTTCAAGGCAATTCTCATGTTACCACGTGGGAGTGGGAGTCCCTGTAATAGTGAAAACTGAATTTAGCAATATTTCACTATCAGCACATGTGAAACACACTAGTACGTGTCCTACCTTTTAAATACACTACACACTGCCCATGGGGCTGCCTTGGGCCTACCTTTGGGGTGACTTACATGCAGTAAAATAGGAGAAGCATACCTGGTGCACTTTACTAGGGAATTATTGGGAAATCAAATATGCCGATCATGGATAAACCAATCACCAATATCATTTAGACAGAGCACTTGCACTTTAGCACTGGTCAGCAGTAGTTAAGTATCCAGAGTCCTAAAGCCAGCGCATTTTAACACAGGATCAAAAACAGGAGGTCAGAAGCCAAAAAGATGGGGGAAAATATGCCAAGCACTGACAGGTTTAACACGCGTTTCCCCTCCCCCCAGCTGAAAGTGAGGAGAACTACCTAACCTCTTGGGAGTGCTCATCACTGAGGCAGAAGAACCTGGACAGACCATCAGCATTACCGTGTTCTACATCAGGGCAGTATTCCATGCAAAGTCCATTCCCTGTAGGAGGATGGACCCTCTCAATAGTTTAGGATTCTCACTCCTCATCTGCATTAACCATCTGAGGGGCCTGTGGTATGTCTGAACCTGGAAGTGAGTCCCAAACAAGTAGGGTTTTAGCTTCTTCAACAGACCACAGCAAAAGCTTCCCTTTCTATAGCACTCCATCTCTGTTCCCGGGATCCTAACCTCCTACTAATGAAGGCTAAAGGTTGATCTAGGCCCTCTTCATTTAGCTGCGAGAGCATGGCTCCTGCACCATGCCATGAGGTGTCAGCCTGCACCACAACTCTTTGGAGAAGTCAGGAGCCTTGAACATGGGTGCTGTACATATGGCCTCCTTCAGGATGTCAAAAGGGGTCTGGAATGCCTCTGTCCAGTTCACCTTATGGGGCTGATTCCTGGAAGTCAGCTCTGTCAAGGGGACAACAATGGTGCCATACATCCTTGACAAATCTCCTGTAGTACCCAGTGAGACTTAAAAAGGCTCTCACTTCTGTCTGGGTTTTGGAGGGTGTCCAAGCCAGAATGGTGTCAATCTTGGCCAGTAGGGGTGCCACCTAGCCTCTTCTTACCTGGTGTCCCAAATACACCACAGACCCCTGCCCTATCTGCCACATACTGGCCTTGATAGTGAGACCTGCACTCTGAAGAGCCCTCAACACTTCCTGGAGGTGGTACAAGTGGTCCTTCCAGATACAGCTGAAGAAAGCATTGTCATCCAGGTAGGTGGCACTGAAGGTCTCCAACCCAGCCAGGGCCTGGTTGACCTGCTTCTGGAAGGTGGCAGGGGTGATCTTCAGCCCAAACGGCATAACACAGAACTGATAATGCCCCTCTGGCATTGAGAATGGTGACCTCTAATTGGCCCCCTCTGTTAAGGCAATCTGCCAGTACCCAGACATTAGATCAAACGTGCTGAGGATCTTGGCAGCTCCCAACCAGTTGATGAGCTCATCAGCTCAGGGGAGATGGTGTGCATCATCTTAGTGACCACACTGAGCCCCCGGTAGTCAACAGAGAACCTCAGTTCAGGTGTGACAAAGGGTGGAGTGGCCTTGGGGACTTGAACCACTGGGTGGACCAAGGACTGTTAGAGTGCTCAAATACCCCTAACTTCAACATCAAAGAGACTTCATCTTTGATGCTGCTCCTCCCTTTATCACTCACCTGGTAAGAATTGTGCTTAACAGGTAGACTGTCCCCAGTGACAATGTCATGAGTAAACCATTGGGTGACTCCAGGAGTGAGTGAGAACATGGAACTGGCAACAGTCCCTCTGCTGCCAAAGGAGCAGAGTAGGGGAAAGACACACACCCTTCACTGACCCATTCTGCTCTTTGGAAGACAGGAGGCCGGGGGGATGTTCACTCTCCTCTTTCACCCCATCATCCATGACCAAGAGCATGGTCAACTCAGACCTCGAGAAGAGCGGCTTGAAGTGTTTCATGTGCAGGAGCCCCAAAAGGTTCCTCGGAGTCTGTATGTCCACCAGGTAGGTGACATTACTCTTGCGCTCCTTCACCTCAAATGGCACAGACCAATTGTCTTGGAGAGCACAGGGCTCTACCGGGGCCATCACCCACACCTTCTGGTCAGGTTGAAACACAACCAGAGTGGTATTCTGGTCACACCAGCATTTCCTACCCTCCTTGGTAGCTTCCAGGTTCTCCTGAGCAAACTTCTGGTAGCAGGCTGCCTGGTTCCTGAAGGCCAGCATGTAACTGAATATATCCTGCGGTGGCTTCTTGGGAGCTTGCTCCCAGCCCTCCTTCACCAGACTGAGAGGCCCTTTCACAGGGTGCCCATACAGAAGTTCAAAAGGGCTGAAGCCAATCCATTTCTGCGGTACCTCCATCTAGGCAAACAACAGGCATAGTAACATGACGTCCAACTTATGTCTCATGGGTTCTGAGAGACCCATAATCGTTCCCTTCAGGGTACAGTTGAACCTTTCAACCAACCCATTGCATTGGGGGTGGTAAGGGATGGTGCACATGTAGGTAACACCATACACCTTCCACATGGCCTTCATGTACAACAACATGAAATTGGTACCCCGGTCAGATACCACCTCCTTGGGGAAACCCACATGGGTAAAGATAAGTGCCCTGGACACGGTGGGCGCAGTCACTGTCCTGAGAGGGATAGCTTTTGGATACCGGGTGGCATGGTCCACCAAAACCAGGATAAACCTGTTGCTCATGGCTGTCTTGGGATCCAGAAGCCCCACAATGTCAATGCCCACCCGCTCAAAAGGGATGCTCACAATAGGAAACTGTTGAAGAGGAGCCTTGGACCTCTTCTCAGATTTGCCACTCACTTGGCAGGTTTGACAAGTTCTGCAGAATGCATCTGAGGTCTTACTCCTTTTGGGCCAAATGAAGTGCGTGACAAGCTTGTCAAAGGTCTTGTCCTGTTCCCACTGATCTGCCAGTGGCACATCACAAGCCAGTTCCAGTAGGAAGGCTGTGAAATACTGGGGTACCAGCAGCACACGGGCTGCCCCAGGCTCAGCACCCTTAGATTCACTATTCAGGAGATCGTTCTCCCAGTGAATCAGGTGAGATCCAGAGTTGTCACCAGCTGCCTGGGCTTTGGCCTGTCTCTGAAGGCCCTCAAAAGTGGGGCACACTTTCTGCGCTTAACGGAACTCCGCCCTGGCAGGGCCTCCTTCCTGCTGCCAATGGGTCTACTTAGTCAGGTCCCCCAGTTCAGCCACTTCTTCCGTTGTAGGTTCCAGGGCATTCCCCCTAGGTTCAGCCTCCTCCCAGAATCTCAGGTGGGGAATCTCAGGAGCAGGTTAACATCACCCTCTGCCCCTCCTCCTCCTGGCAGGAACTTGGGCTACTGTTTCAAGCTCCAGGACCTTCTGATCACCCTCTCTGGGGGCCATGGGTCATGTGGTCATGCATGGCCACTCTGACAATTCTAACTTCTCCAAGGGTGATATGATCTTTACCTCTTTCTAAGCGGTATGCTCCAGGTCGTTCCTTAGAGGACAGTCAATAGGCATGCATGGACTCACAGCTACCCCTAAGGGACCTGAGACCCCTACCCATTCAAGGGGAACCTGAGCTATCAAGCATTGGCACTCACTATTGTCTACTGCTACAACCTGGAGGGCCACATTAGGGAGTACCTGCTCCTCAGGCACCAGATTAAAGAGGACAGCTGTCATACAGACTCCTGTATCTCTCAGAGTCTCCATTCTCCTCACATTGATGGCCACCCACCGCCTGTACTTTTTAATGTTGTCAGGCATGAGGGTTCGCTGGACCACCTCACCCAGGTAGGCTAGGGTCAAATCAGCTGGCTCCCCACCACTAACTAGGGCAAACTCCTCTCCAAGTGCTTCACTTGCCACTACTAGCATCAGCCCACCATTGGGGGGCTGTGCCCGCTTGGTTCACTTAGGAGGCCCCCTGAAATGTCCTTCCTGGCCACAGGCAAAACACTTAATTGGTCTTTTCAGGCTTTCCTGAACAAAACTGACTTTTCTTTTCAACAGGGGGTTGGGAATCCATACTTTGGGAACTGGTTTGGGGCCCTTTTGAGAACTCCTTACTTTTATCCTTGCCCCCCTCCTCCTTCTGTTGAGGACCCTGTCCACCCTTGGCTGAGACTCGCACATACAACTTCTTTTGCACCCTGGTTCTGAGCCAGTGGTCTGCATCCTTGGCAAGCTTCCTGGGGTCAGTAAGCTTGTGAAGCTTGCTGTCATTCAAGTGTTGGCACAGCTCTGGAAAACAACAACTAGACAAGTTCTCCCATGCAATCAAATTGTACAGCCCCTGATAGTATGTTACCTTGCTGCCCTTCACCCAACCACCCAGTGCTCTGCAGAAAGAATCAACATATTTTGCCCAAGTTTGGGACTCAAGCTTAGTACTCTCCCTAAACTTTAACCTGTAACTCTTTGCGGTGAGACCATACCATCTGGTCAGGGCATCCTTCATGGCAGGGTACCTCATCTGATCCTCTACATCTAAGGATATCAAGGTGTCTCTCTCCTTCACTGAGAAATACTTCCACTGGCCTGCCCTTTAATCTCTCTCAGGGACCGTGTGAATCCTCAGCGTCACGTCTAACTCCTGAACCACTGCTCTATGTCATCCCCCACAACAAAATCATTTACCACATCCTTGGGTATATGCAGTTTCCCTTCAAACTGCACTGTAGTACTGCTGCCACCGTCTGTGCTGGACCTGCTTTTTAGATCCAGCTCTTGAGCTAAAAGAATTTTCTTCCTGTCTATGGCAATTTTCTCTTTCTCTATGGCGATTTTCTCTTTATCCAGAGTGTTTTTTTCTCTTTCTCTGCCTCTCTTTAGAACTTGGCTAGTTCCAACTGAAACTCCATCTCTTGCTTCAGCTTGAGATTCTTCAGCTCCATTTGGAGCCTCCTCGCCTTCTAACTGTCCTCCAGATCCTCTGGGGTCAGACCTCTTGAGGAAACACGGCTGCTTGCCCTGGAAGGTGTCTTCTTCCCAGGCAGATTCTGATTCTCCATCAAATCATCCTGCAGGTTTTGCTCCTCTCCCTTCCACAATAGCAGTCTCCTCCCCTGTGTGCTCATCAGCCACTTTTGCTGCCAACCAGGCCCTCAGCACATTTTTCAGCTCCTCCTTATTAGTGAGGCCTTCAATAGAACATTTTAGCTCATTGCAGAACTTATTGAGCTGATGCCCGAATAGGTCTTCAACCTCTCCTGCTCAAACACCAACTCTGAAGCTCCCACTGCAGGGTTCACCAGACTAAGACATGATTGGGAATCAAGCTCAAAAGGTGCAAAAAAAGAAAAATCAAACCAGTATGTTAGGGTGTAATGGTCTGCGATATGGGAGTAGTGCACACCAATCACTGTATATAAAGTGCAAATACAAGTCCTATCCTCAGCGCTGATCACCAGTGTTAGTAATGGGGTCTCTAGCTGGCAGTGGTTTGGACCCTCACTGTAGTCAAGGTAAAGGAGCCACACAGCTAAGATACCCCCTGCTCACCCTCTTGGTACCTTGGCTCAGGCAATTAAACTTATCTCAGAGGCAATGTGTAAAGTATTTGTACACACACACACACACACACACACACAGTAACACAGTGAAACACTACAAAATGACTCCACACCAGTTTAAGAAATTTGCCAATATTTATCTGAATAAAACAAAACCAACAAACATCCAACATACACAAGCAAAGATAAGAATTTCTAAAGATTAAATCCTAATAAAGAGCTTAGAAACACAGTAGCTCTAATCTGGGCTATCATGAAATTTGATGGAGTCATTCCCAACAGTCTGATGCCACCTGCAAGGGAGTGCAGGCTGGTCACAGAGTATCACGGACCCAAGGCACAGCACCTTGGAAAAAGAGGAAACAAAGACTTTGCATGGAGTTGGGGAGGTGCGGCGTCACTGGAGCTGGTGCAGCTATGGTTTCTTACTGCTACTGGGGAGGTGAGGCATTGGTTCCTTACTGCGAGGCAGGGGAGGTGAGGAATCAGTTCCTCACGGTTACAGAGGATGTGATGCAGCATCAATGGTGAGGCGTTTGGTTCCTTACAACAAGGTGGGGTTCAAGAATTCAGCAGGGCAAGGCACGAGGCGTCAACTTCGCGGTGTTGCAATCACACTACAGGGCCAGAGGTGCTGTGGCGGAGTAGGGTTTCATGGAAGTTGGTGACATAGAACTTGGGATTGATGCTGTGGTGGGACTTCGTAGGTGGTGCAGCAGTATCAGGCCTGCGGTGTGGCTTGTGGTCATTACATTCAGCGGGGACCATGGCTCCAGTGCAGACAGTGGTGCGGAGTCAGACAGCCATCCTGAAGTCACTCAGGAGTCGATGCACTTGGTTTCTTCTTGGTTGCATCAGAACTCACTTCGAAGGTCCCAGGGACTGGATTTGGCACCACTTTGGAAGTCAGGACTCTCAGCAAGAGAGCCAAGGTACTGGCAAATGAAATCTTTGATGTCCGTGAGACTTCTAACAGGAAGCAAGCTCAGTCCAAGTCCTTGGAGAGCCTTTGGAATCAGGATGCAGGAAGCAAAGTCCAGTCCTTTCACTCCCAGGACAGAAGTAACAAGCAGCAGGCCAGCACAGCTTCGTGGTAGAATGCCCTCAGTCAAGAAGGATTCTAAAATTGTAGTCTCAGAGGTCCAGTACTTATACTCATTTCTGCCTTTTATAGTAGACAAATCTCAAAGGAAAGTCTTTGTAGGTTACAAGTCCCTGCCTTTCCTGCCCTGGTCCCAGACACACGCCAGGGGATTGGAGACTGCTTTGTGCAAGGACAGCCACAGACCTATTCAGGTGCAAGTGTGACCTCCCTCAACCACTCTAGCTGGGGGAGACCCATCAGGATATGCAAGGCACACCTCATTTCCCTTTGTGTGACTGGCTAGAGTGAATTCACAAACCGCAACTGTCACCCTGACCCAGATGTGTATTCCACAGCCAGGCAGAGGCAAAGAATGGTTAAGCAAGAAAATGCTCACTTTCCAAAATTCGCATTTTCAAACTTACAATTTAAAAACCACCTTCACCAAAAGATGTATCTTTAAATTGAGAGACGCCAAACTTCCAATCTCCATCTGCTCCCAATGGGAACTTACACTCAGAAGATACTTCAGGGCAGTCCCCATGCTACCCTACGGTAGAGATCGTCCTTGCAATAGTGAAAAACTAATTTAGCAGTATTTCACTATCAGGACATGTAAAACACACTAGTACATGTCCTATCTTTTAAATACACTGCACCCTGCCCCATGGGGCTGCCTTGAGCCTACCTTAGGGGTGGCTTACATGTAGTAAAAGGGAAGGTTTGGGCTTGGCAAGTGAGTGCAATTGCCAAGTCGAAATGGATGTTTAAAACTGCACCCACAGGTACTGCAATAGCAGGCCTGAGACATGTTTGCAGGGCTACTCATGTGGGTTGCACAAACATTGTTGCAGGCCAACTAGTAGCATTTGATTTGCAGGCACTGGGTATACCTGGTGCCCTATACTAGGGACCTACTGGGAAATCAAATATGCCAATCATGGATAAACCAATCACCAATACCACTTAGACAGAAAGCACTCGCACTTCAGCACTGGTCAGTAGTGGTAAAGCAAGCAGAGTCCTAAAGCCAGCAAAAGTGATATTCGACACAGGATCAAACATAGGAGGTCAGAAGCCAAAACAACAGTGGAAAGCACGCCAAGATCTGACAAATCTAACAAAATTGAACTGTGGAAACTGTTGAAAAGAACTAATATACTATGTCACCTTTGCATTCATTCTCAAACCCTGATTTAAATTCTGGCGTGGCCCAACAGCATTTTGCTTTGGCATCGGAGGAACTTGGGGCACATTAACATTTTTGCTTCTGGGTCTTTGCACACCTTGCATCTGGTTGCTAATATTATTATTCTGAAAGGGTACAAATCTTGCATTTTGATCCTGATTAGCTGGATTTTTCTTTTTAGAATATTTACATCAATCCCTGTACCCGGATCCATAGGGACTCCCCAACCTCAACCTTGCATGGGATTTTGTGGTTGCTGGTATACACCTTGCATGGTGCCCACATTATTTGTAGCTAGGAGCATCTGACTAGTTCTTTGTGCAGCTTTCATCTGAGCAACCAACAGCTTTTCCTTCAGCCGTTTCTGCTTCATCTCGATCTCATCATGGCAGTATTTAGCATAGAGCATAATTTTGTCAATAGACTTATTCTGCCAACAGATTTCATGTTGCTAGATCATCAGACCTATTTCTGGTCTCAACCCCATCACAAACCTTGACACAAAATTTCCCATATCCTTTGCTTCTAGAATCTCATCAAATCATATTCATATTCATATTTATGAGCCAATTCTGCCAATTTATGATGAACTTGATCCGTTTGCTTAGTGATGTCCCTACACATAAATGTGAGCTCATCCTCTTGATAAGTCTCTAACTGTTCTAAGCCAAGATTTCCAATAGTCATTGCATCCAATTCTACTCTCAGCTTTGCTACATCCAGAGTTCTTTCTCTTTATGTTGATGGAATTGTTCCCTTACTCATTTCTGTACTCCAGCTCTCTTTAGATGGCTTGCTTCCATTAAAGATTTGTACCCATTCATCTATTTCCTTCACACTAATAGATTGAGTGACTACATAGGTCTTAGGTATGGTATAATTTCTCTGAGCACCATTCCCTAAATTCAAAGGCAGTTCCCATACAGGAGTAGTATCAGTGGTCGTCATCTGATATGAACCTATTGAGGTACATCCTGACATATTCAAAGTTGTGTCTGCACATGGAGTGCTTGTATGTGTAGGAATCAAAAGAACAAAGTCTCTAGTCTCTGATTTGGAGCATTTGTTGGTACTGAAACACTTTTGGGTACTGCCAGATTATATGTGTTTCTCCCAGAACCTTCTGATTTATGCATAGAAACTACCCAGCCAATAGTGACAGGTACTGTGAGAGCATCAACGGTATTCACAGTTGGATCAACTGAGACACATTCTCTCAAGCCCTCACTTCTTGGTTTGCAAGGCATGCTAATGGCAACAGGTCCCCCAGGACTAAGAGCCATCTTAGCCGGGGCAGTAGGGAAGGTGACTATGCCTCTGCCTCCAATATCAATGTTCCCACCCTCACTTCTAGCTTCTTATTTGGGTGGACATTCTAATAACACATCCAAAAGGCTATCTCCAGAATTGTCATTATCATCTATGCTCATGTCACTGTGCTTGCTTTGCTTCTTCTCCTTTTGTTTTCTGACTGCCTTTCCTTTTCCTTCTTCCTTAGTCACAGCTGTAGTCAAAGCTGGATATAGCTAAACCTCTTCTATCTTATCTGTTCTCCACCTTTTCTGCTCAGCATCCCATCTACATCTGCATAAGACCGCATAACTTTCTTGACTCTAGCCTGATATCTCACATTAAGTCCTTCATATTGGGCAGGTCTAAGAGGAGGCTTCATTTCGTATAGCACTCTCCTCAAATTTTCAATAACTCTCAAATTAAATGTGCCGTAATGTGGGACTCTCAATGGGCCATCCTTTTCTGTGATCTTGTACCACTGACCAAACCAAACACATTCGAAGCCCTACATTAGTCATCATATAATGGGCATAAGTACATTCAGGAGGGGCCACTTCACCCTCTTTACTAGGAATATGAACATTGCTTCTCAACAGGTCTCACAAAGCTTCTAATTTCTCAAATTTTCACAAGGCTTAAATTCAATAAAAACAAGATTGGATCCACAATTCCATGCAGACTCCAATCTCAGCGTGGCACCATATGACATCTACCAATATCAGCCCGACACCACAGCAACTGACCTATGCCAGGGCTGTACACTGTGACGTAGACCTCCCTCCTCATGGCAGCCCTCCTCTTTCACAATCTGCACATGCTCGCTCCGCAATATGACACGCACACACAAATTATGAAACCTTTGTTTGGGTCACTAAAATGAATAATTTCAAACACACTAAAGAGTCTCACAATCGATTTTGATGAAACCTCAACCTGTGGGGCGTCATCAAAACCAGTATTGCTTCACTCTGCGCATTAAGATCCACTCTACCATTTGCCTTACATTCACACAAAGTTACACAGCCTCTGAGCAGACAATATAATATAGTGTTTTCTACACCTTTTAAACTACTCAGGGATCTTAGGCCACATCGGACATTATAACCTCTTCAACACCTTTACAAATCATCGCATTCAAGCAACATGCAAAACATCTCTGCAAGACACCGTTTATTCACACAATCTGTGCAAACTAAACACAACTGCTGCAATCTGCAATCCTATTAATATTCACTCATCTGCTGCCAGTACAACTCTCCTCCGACTCACCACAATTCCGCTGATCTTCCATGTCTGGATACAAGCATCTAAATTTGACACTGGGGACTAACTCTATTAGAATATGGTTCCAGTTCTCCTCATTTTGGAAAAAGTCCCACCCTGATCACTACCATCGGATCCAGCACTGCGCCCTATGTCTAAATTCCACTGTCTGATGAATTTTTCTTCTCTGTTCTGAAGGGTGAGGAGATAATGCATTAAATTAATCAAACTAATTACAATGTAACACAACGGTCACATGTTCAATTCCGGAGACCAAGTTATAGTTCAAAGGGCTTTATTTAGTCTCAAAGTCAAAGTTACATATAGGAGTCTCAGAATCATAATATAAATGTACAGAATAACCAAAGGTGAATCAAAACATCGTACAATACAAAATTTAACTAACATGTAAAATACCATTAATTTAATAACGATAATGGTGAAAATTAGGAAAAACAGTTGATGCATAGAATTTTAATCCAAGTTTACCTGCCTAACCATTTGATCTAAAATTCTGACTATACTAATTTGCTATAGGTTGGGAAATTAGTCAGCATGACAGAATCTCTGGAGAAGATTCCACCGAGAGAGGTGTGGCAGCATGAAGCTACATAGAAATTAGAGTTCAAAAGAGTTATCTCAGTAAGGTCTGTTCTCAGCTAAAGGCAGAGGGAATCTGAAGCTTACTGCTAACTTAACCACACTTATATCTTGTTTCTTCAAAGGATGATCTCATGAGCAAATATCTTTACCAGTTCAAAATCATAGCCACAAATTACAATTTGCTAATTGACACTTCGGGCTTTTGGGTTTTCTGCGACGACTTTGGTAAACCCTCATGCTCTGAAATTTCACAAGAGCTACGGCTGCCAGTCCAGGACACTCCTCGTTGATAAGCATTCCGCCAGACTTTTCTTATCTCAAACAATGAGTTCCCTATTAAGTCGGTCTCGGATCCTGACACCTGCAGGTTTAGAAAAATATTCAAAAGGCAAATTGCATATTGAAGATTAAAACACAGAAAATATATGGGCCTTCACTCTGGCCAAAATAATTAAACATGAATATACTTTCAGGTCAAATTAATTCTATATGTTTGTTATGAACAATATATAAAGATTATAAAGAATAATAGTTCTAAAACACAGTAATATAATCATTCTTTCAAAACAATGATAAAATATGGCATACATAAAATATTGCATTCATCTGTGTACTTGGCTCGTATATTTTACTGTGCACCATGTTAAAGAACCAATTCTTTTGTTAAGAAGAAAAACAACCACCCTTTCATTTCTCATTTTAAGAGGCGTAATGGCACTGCCAGGTTACGCTCTCTCAGGGGCTTTGTGCCGAATACTACCTAATGAGGCACTTAGACTCTACATCTCCTCCCACCTCCCCACAAACAAAAGCAAACCAAAAAAACACAAAAGCTTCTGAGGCTGGTGTTGATGTCCTGTGGAGGGTTAAACATCCATAATGGATGTTGGCTATGCAGAGCCTCCAAACATGAACTAGAATCCCTTGTAAGCCAACACTTTGCAAGGTTGTTCACCAGGTGATCATGTTGTAATATTGGCTGCTCATCAGAGGACCATGTGAAAAGATGGCACCACGTGAGCTGGAAAGTCTGCAATCCCAATGGGGTCTGTAACAGGGGTTTCCAGCCCATGATAACAAGTAGTGAAGAAACATAGCAGGTTTGACATTTTTCACTCAGACTCTTTGAGTGCTGAAAGAAGGCAAACTGTCAAGTGCAACTCTGGAAAAATCCAGGATGATATTCCCAAAAAGCAGCCAATCATGAGAATGTCTGCCCTCCCTGAACATCAGAACATTTTCCAGCAAAATCTAAAAGGAGCCCTAACTGTTAAGGTCTCAAAATGTTTGTATATTTGACTATTAAGCTTTTTCGCCTTTAGTATTCTTAGTCAAACTTTACAGCAGCCAATTCCGCAAAGCAGTTCTGGTCATAAAAACACAAGAAATTATTAAAATGAACCTTGACAAAAATAAATCCCTAACTTGCACAGTAGCTAATCTTAGGAGGAAAAACAAACCATAATTCCAATAAAACAGTGCCTACACATAGAACAAATTGCTTGTATCTGCAGACCTGTTAATTAACTTTCAGTCCTGTTGCAGGACTTTGGAACTCAAAAATTTGCAACTTATTCGAAGATCTTAGGTGGAGCCAGGAAGAAGTGGTGACTCAAAGGCTGTTCATACTAAGGGAGGGCCAAAAATGTGCTTCTCTGGAGAGAGGGTGGGCAAAAGCAGAGCTGGAAATCAACTTGGAAGCATAGTCAAACCATTCAGAGAGTGTGCAGGAGAAATCACTTCACTTCCACCAAGGAGCATGCTGTCCTGAGAGTCTCCACTCCAGCAAGTGTGGTGAGCTGAAAACCCAGCAGCCCCACTTTGACTGTGACTCATCTTTTAAATTTGCTACTTTTCATGTCGGATACATACTAAACCTCTGTCTTTTCTAAGTGCTTTAACATATTCACATGTAAGGGTACTCAAATTAAAAATCATGGATGGATGGAAGGCTGGTTTAACATTGCCAATACTCAAACTGCTAAACTTACACCTTATACCAGCGGTGAGTACTAAACCCATGGAGCCATGTTGCTGGCTTTAGAATAATTTGACTGAAAATATGCACATCCATTTATACACATTAGTACAAGAGAGACCTTAAACACATCAAACATCAATTGCCTACCTGTAGGGAAACAAGGCATAGGACAGCAAGCATCAATAGAAAGATGATCAGTAACCATGTCATTGATGGTGCGAAACAGAAGGTGCTGTTTTTGTGGCATCTCCTTTGCACTTTTTTTGATGGACAAAATGTTATTGTTTTGACCGCAATACAAATGCAACTTAGAAACAGAGTGGCACATTCCAGTAACAGCCAGTTGAGATATAGTACACAGTCAACAGTTAATCAAGTATTTAGATTGTAGAGACCCAGTCCATAGTATTCCCACCATTTGCCCCATATTCTGGTATGTTTCCGGGGGCAGTCCCTGGTACTGTCACGTAGGCTCTCATTATTCTAATGAGACTACTGGATTTTGAGCGGCAGATTCACCTGCGGTGTGGGAGACTGAGTCTGACCCACTACAGGTGACACCTGTCACCCCAATCCAGGTTTTCCTTCGATTAACTAGCAGTGCCTCATCTCTACCCAAGGGCAAGGATGATTGGGCAGCCGAGCGCATGACATTATTGATTTCTCAGGGAAACCGAGGTCACTCAGGTCTCATCCGTTTCTCTCAGTTACATTAGTCTCACGTACACAATGACAAACAGAGGCAGTATATATTTCAATAAGATTTTAATGAAGCTACTGCATCTTAGATAGCAAAGCATGTGCTGCAATAACCAGGATGATACAGCATGACAAGATTAAAATAGTGACAAGGAGAGTAAAGCATAGAAATAACGCTACCATATTGTCACTAGAGTCAATAAACTAATTCGCACCTAGGCTATAATAGAGCACAACGTCTTACGCTCAAATTCTGCCCTTCAGGTTCCCGGCCCGGTAGTGCTGCCGTGACTGCCAGGAAGCGGGGGCGAGCTGCTGGGGCGGGCCACTTGGGGGCCAGAGACAAAGGGTGAGGACCCCCAGACAGACGGCCGGCCCACCTCGTGGTGCAGGCCTGGAGGCGGCCGGAGGAGTGGGCTGGGTGAGGCCAGGAGCCACGGCCCTGTGGTGGAGTGGGGGGCGCTGGCATCCTGCGGGGAGGGGAGGTGGCGGACGAGGTGATTCGGCGAGCTCCGCTGGGAAGACAGGAGCCTGCACGGCGGAGAAGCGGTGCGGCCGGGCCTGGGTGACTTGGGCCCGGCGCTGCATAGAGCAGTGGCCTGGATGAATCTGGGGGCCACGGCCCCATGACGGAGTGGGGGCCACCAGAGATGCACATACAAGAGGGGTGACGGCCCCCTTTGGTCGTGGAGGTGCTCTAGCGGGCTCCCCTCTGGCTACGGGGGCCCGCGTGGCGGTGAAGCAGCTGGGCCGGGCCCTGGAGGCGGCCAGGGCCTTGGGTGACTGGCGCCTCCTGGGCGTTTGGAGAAGAAGACGGCATTCCTGGTGAGGGGACCCGGTGGAACCCGGGCGCAGTGAATGTGACGCGTGGGTGAACCCACGGGCGCCTGGTGGAGGGGTCCGTAGAAGATGAGAGCCTGGCCCCTGGGATAGGCCCCGGCAGTGACTTAAGGGGAAGGGGGGTGATCATCTCCCCCCCGTGTGAAGAGGCCCTGATGGGAGAACCCTCAGTCAGCTGAGGCGATCCTGCGGGGGAGAACAAGCCTGTGGATCAACGCAAGACAGCAGCAGTGTGAGTCGTGGGGAGATAGGTCCCTGGGGGATGTGTATGCCTTGGCGGAAGGTGCAGGCCAACAGGGTCTCCAACTATTTTACTCCAGCTGGAGTGGGAAACGCTGGCTCAACGCGGGAGGGAGAGATGGCGCTCATGAAGGAGGATCTCTTGTCCTCCCTTCGCACCTTCAAGGCTGAACTCCGAGAGGAACTTATAGCCAACATTAAGGCTACGTTGGACAAGTTCCAAGTGGACTTTAATGGGAAACTGTCCTCACTTCAGGCTAATGTGGACTCAGTGGGGGCCTGCACTCTGGATCTGGAAACCCAGGTGCAGGAGGTGCAATAGATGGTTATCCTGGAGGAGAGTGAAATCACGAGTATTAAAACGCAACTCCACCTCGTCATGCTCAAGTGCGAGGATCTGGAAAATCACGCTCGCAGGGAAAACATCAGAGTGCGGGTCCTGGAGGAAGGCGTCGAGGGAGCGGACTTGGAGGCCTTTGTAGTGGGCCTCTTCTCCACCCTCTTGGGAGAGGATCAGCCAGAGGTTAAAGTGGAGACGGTTCACAGGGTGGGCAACCGGACCGCAAATGAAGGGAGAAGGCATAGAGACATTTTGGTAAAGCTGAGCTCGTTTAAGGTCAAGGAACGCATCCTCCTCTGGGCACGATGACAGGACGTTGACTCTTTCAGGGGGCACAGTGCACCCTTTTTCAGGATATCGCGCCAGCGACACTGGCATGAAGGCAGCAGTTCCGCCCTGTGACGGAGGCATTAAGAGCGAAAAACATAAGGTACCGTTGGACAGTTCCCTTTGCTCTGGCTTTCGAACTCCAAAACAAGGCTTGCCCCTTTATGACCGTCGACAAGGCCGCGACCTCACTGGGCCTACAGGAGAAGAGTGTGGGTGACGATCTTGTTGCGACTGGAGACCTGCGAGGAGGGGATGCACATTCTGCCTCGGCGGAGCAATGGAAACAACAGAGGAGGGGGAGGAAGTGACACTATCCAAGTGTCGGGTTTCTATAACGGTTCCAGCAAGGAAATGCAGGGAACCCTGGCAAGGCCCCAAGCAAGGGTCATCTCGGAGCCCGGGTAGGGGGGAATGACCCCTCTCGTGGAGGAAAGTCTGACTTTGAGAGGCCCGGAGTCGACTCGCCCACTGGAGGCTTGGTCTGGCATGACTCCTCTCCTGCTGCATTCGAGGGATGAGGGGAGCTCCATCCTTGACACTGTCTTGGCAGCGATGAATGGTCTCGGGGGGGAGGCAGTTATATACCCCATCCTCACTCCACAGAAAGTGAGGAGGTTTGATATTCTATGATTTCTTGTTCATGAGTTTTTTTCTCTTATGAGATGTTCTTTCTGTTTGGTTATTGTTCACTATCCCTTTTTGACACAAGAGGGCTTTGGAGGGGCCCGGGGAACACTCGGGGACCCTAGTGGGAGAAGATGAGAGGGGGTTTCGGGAGCCGGCGATGGGACGGAGCGCTTGGATGAGAGCATTTTGGTTACTGCGGGGTAATGTTGAACTTGTTATCATGGAATGTTAAGAGGTTGAACTCACCCAATAAGCGGTCACAGCTGAGAAAGTATTTTGATGATCATCATTATGATATAGTGGCCTTACAGGAAATGCATCTTAGGAGGGGGAGGGTCAACGCCTATGCCACAAACAGTGTCCTCAAATATTTACGGGATCAGCACCATCAAAACACTTTGGGGTGGCTCTGCTGTTCCATAGGTCTATTCGCTTCTGGGGCTCGGGGTCAAAACAGTATAAGGAGGGCAGATATTTATTGGTCAAGGGCACCGTGGGGGGGAGAGTCTGTACGCTAGCCACTCTTTACGCATCTGACAGTGGACAGACACAATTCCTTTTAAAGTTCCTGGGAGAGCTGGAAGGTTTTGCAGAGGGGGAGATAATTCTCTTAGGTAATTTCAATCTAGTGTGGGATCCCGCTCTGGACACAACACACCTCCAGAGAACACAGAAAAGTGCTTTTGCCAGATCAGTGAAGTCAGCCCTCCACCGCTTAGGGATCTTTGACTCTTGGCACGCCCTCAAACCCACGGTGAGGGACTATACCTTCTTCTCACACTCTCACCGATCCTACTCAAGGATAGATTATATATTTCTAAGTAGGCCTCTGTGGCAGACTCTTCGAGCTGTAGACATTCATCCGATAATTATATCAGACCATGCTCCCGTGGAGACTTGCCTGGAGTGGTCCCATACGCGCTCCCATACTAGGCGCTAATACTTCCCAAATGTCAATCAATCAATCAATCAATCAAAAAATGTATAGAGCGCGCTACTCACCTGTGAGGGTCTCAAGGCGCTTGTGGGGGGGTGAGGAAGGGGTTATTGTTCGAACAACCATGTCTTGAGATTTTTTCTGAAGAGTAGGAAGTCTTTGGTTTTGCGGAGGTTGGTGGGGAGGGAGTTCCAGGTTGCGGGGGCGAGGTAAGAGAAGGCCCTGCCTCCTGTGGTGGTACGTTGGATGCGGGGGACTGTAGCTAGTGCAAGGTCGGCTGATCGGAGGTTGCGGGTGGGAGTGTGGAAGTTCACTCTTTCATTGAGGTAGGTCGGGCTGGTGTTCTGGAGGGATTAGTGTGCGTGGATGAGGATCTTGAAAGTGATTCTCTTGTCTATGGGGAGCCAGTGAAGGGATTTGAGGTGTGGTGAGGTTCATTTGTGGCGGGGGAGGCTGAGGACGAGCCGCGCGGCTGTGTTCTGGATTCTCTGGAGTTTGCGTTTGAGTTTGATGTCGTGCCAGCGTAAAGGGCGTCCATACCGAAAGACGCTGTTTTTCTCTTGAATACTTAATTGTTTATGGAATAATTTGGGATTAGATTTGAAACATAGATTGATAGCAGTTTTGTTTGGAGAACGTAATTGAATGGATGCATATTGATGACTATTTGTCTCTTGAATTTCTGGTGGATTTATAAGCCCTGAAGAAGTCGTTAGGGATGTTATCATTTCCCAAGACGAAACACGTGTTGTCTGGAAGTGGCTGGAAGTGCAATCTACCTTTGATGTTCTGAATATTTCCAATAAACTTTTGGATTCATCAATGGACTCTAATACTTGCTCTATGAGCCATGGACTCTTATGATACTGTCTATTCATCATACTATTCTATACTTGGTTCCATAAGTGGGGAACCTCACTGTGTATTGTTCTTGTTTTGAGGTGATCTATGCCTCTAAGGGTAGGGTGTTTCCCTTGTTTGGTTCCCCGGTCATAATATTTAGGGTAATTTGCCATCCATAGCGCCTCATCTCCTCATTCTGCACCCCATTAATTTTCTCGGGTGTTACCGTAGTCTAGTCTGCTGCTGATGAGTGCATGGGTGACTGTCCTCCTGGTCTCTGGGGGAATCCATTTGAAGGATTTTTTTAGACTGCGGAGTGTGTGGAAGAAGGAGGATGTTAGTGCATTGATTTGCTTTGTCATGGAGAGTGAGGGGTCCAGTATGATGCCGAGGTTATGTGCGTGGTTTGCGGGGGTGGGTGCGGGGCCTAGGGCGGTGGGCCACCAGGAGTCATCCCATATGGTTTTGTTGGGGCCGAAGATGATGATCTCGGTTTTGTTGGAGTTAAGCTTGAGATGGTTAGTTGTCATCCAGTTGGCGGTGTTGAGGAGAGCAGTGTGTAGGTTGGTTTTGGCGGTGGTGGGGTTGCGGGTGAGGGAGAGGATGAGTTGGGTGTCATCTGTGTAGGAGAGGATAGTGATTCCGTGTGGTCTGAGGATGTTGGCTAGGGGGATCATGTAAATGTTGAAGAGTGTGGGGCCGAGGGAGGACCCTTGGGGGACTCAGCAGATGATCTTGGTAGCGGTGGAGTGGAAAGGTGGAAGGCGGACTCTTTGGGTCTGGTCGGTGAGGAAGGAGGTGAGCCAGTCTAAGGCTTTGTGTCGAATTCCTGTGTTGTGGAGGTGTGTGTGGAGTGTGTGGTGGCAGACAGTGTCAAAGGCTGTGGAGAGGTCTAGGAGGATGAGTGCGACAGTCTCGCCTTTGTCGACTTTGGTCCTGATGTCCTCAGTGCAAGCGATGAGGGCGGTTTCCGTGCTGTGGTTCTTGCGGAACCCGGATTGTGAGGGGTCAAGAGTGTTGTTTTCTTCGAGAAAGTGGGATAGGCGGGCGTAGACTAGTTTCTCGGCAACCTTGGCGGAGAAAGGGAGGAGGGAGATGGGGCGATAGTTGGAGAGGGCCTCCGGGTTGGCTTTGTTTTTTTTTAGGAGAGCGGTGATTTCTGCGTGCATCCAGGGGGCTGGGTAGGTGGCAGAGTCGAAAGAGGAGTTGATTATGTTGCGGAGTATGGGGGCGATGGTTGGGCTGGCTTTGTTGTAGATGCGATGAGGGCAGGATTCGGAGGGGGATCTGGAGTGGATGGAGTTCATAGTATTTTCGGTTTCTTAGTGTGTGGTGGGGGCCCAGGTGGTGAGTGTGGTGGGGGGTCATGAGTGGGGGTTGAGTTGGGTGAGTGTGGGGTGTGTGTGGTGGGTGTGTGTGGTATGAAGCTGTTGTGGATGTCCAGGATTTTGTGGTGGAAGTGGTTCGAGGGAGTCACATGGGGGCTGTGTGTGTGGGGGGTCTATGTTGCTGGCTTTGGGTTTGGCTAGCTCTTCGATGATGGTGAAGAGTTCTTTGCTGTTTTGGGAGTTGTTGTCAAGGCGTGTCTTGTAGTAATCTCTTTTGGTGGTGCGTATGAGTGGGTGATGGGTGCGAATGGTAGTTTTGAGGGTGGAGAAGTTGGTTGTAGAGGGTTGTTGTCGCCATATTTTCTCCGCTTGCCGGCATTTGCGATTGGAGTTCGGGGGTGAACCATGGGGCATTCTTGATGTTGCGGGTGGCGATGTGTTTTCTGAGGGGGGCTAGTGTGTCTGCGCAGGTAGTGATACATTTAGAGAGGTTGTGTGCTCCTGCGTTGGGGTCGTTGGTGTGGGGGGGAGGTTGTGAGCCAGTTGGGAGTTCAGGCGTTCTGTGGGGATCTTGTCCCACATGCGGTAGGGTGTGGTGTGTTGATGGTGGTGTGTGGGGGGTTTGGTGAAGGAGAAGTGGGCGCAGCGGTGGTCAGTCCAGTGGAGTTTGGTGGTGTGGGAGTAGGCTATGTGTTGGCTTGAGATGAAAATTGCGTCAAGCATGTGTCCTGCTGAGTGGGTGGGTGCGGTGACCAGTTGTTTGAGTCCGAGGTTGGTGAGGTTGTCTATGAGGGAGGTTGAGTTGTGGTCTTGAAGGTTCTCCAAGTGAAAGTTGAAATCACCAAGGAGGATGTAGTCTGTGGAGGTGAGGGCGTGCAAGCGGATGGTGTCGGCGATGGTGTCGCAGAAGGCGGGGCGTGGTCCTGGTGGTCTGTAGATTAGTGTACCTCTGAGGGTGGAGTTGTTGTTAATGTGGATTAGGAAGTGCATGTGTTCTGTGTTGTCCATAGTGTCTTGGGAGCTGGTGGTGACTTTGATGGTGTCCCTGTGTAGGATGGCGATGCCACCACCTGGCCTGTTGAGGCGGTCTTTGCGTTGGAGTTTGTATCCCTTGGGGGTGGCGATGGCTATGTCGGGTTCAGAGGAGGGGTTGGTCCAGGTTTCCGTGAGGAAGGCGATGTCTGGTGAGTGTGATGTGATGAGGTCCCAGAGTTCTATGGCATATTTGTGAAGGGAGCGGTTGTTGAGGAGCAGGCAGTTGAGGTGGTTGTGGTCGGTGGTGTTGGTGTGGTGCATGAGGGTGTTGTAGCGGGGTGTGTTCTGGTTGTGGGGTGGTGTGCGGCGGGGCTGGTTGGTGGGGGCCGAGCAGGTGAGTATTGCGTTGGGGGTGTTGTGTTTGTTGTTAGGGGGGTCGCTATGGTTGGTGTGTGGTGTGAGGGATGAGGAGCAGGAGAAATGACAGGTGTAGTATGCGAAGGGGCCATGGGTGTGTGTGGGGCTGAAAAGGGTGCAGGTAGGGTGAGGGCCTGGGTTGAGTGAGTGGAGGGTGAGGGGGGAGTAGATTTGTCTGAGGGGGCCAGGGGGACTGGAGCTGGGTGCGGTCTTGGCACGGACGGGCGCAGACGGGCTTGCCTCTGGCGCGCCTTCGACGCGCCAGTGGCACATCTGCGCCTCGGCTGCCATAAATGGGGAGGAGGGAGGGAGTGGCAGCGGGGAGGAGGGAGGGCTGGGCGAATGAGAAGGCTGGAGGGGTGGGGCCATAGAGGATGGCAGCGGCGGGAAAAAACAAAAAGGAAAAACGGATGGAGAAGGAGGTGGGGGGAGGCGGGAGAGGCCGCGGGGACATAGCGGCAGGGGATTAGAAAAAAGGGAAAAGGACGGTGAGGAGGTGGTGGGAGGTGGGAGGGGTCACGGGCGACGCAGCGGCAGGGGATTGGAAAAAAGGAGAAACGGATGGAGAAGGAGGCGGCGCGGGGCGGCGGGGCGGCGGCGCGAGGAGCGACCTGCCTGCTGGAAGCAGGGTCAATGGTTGCTCCTCGTTACCGCGCCGCACCTGCCATAAATGGGGAGGAGGGAGGGAGTGGCAGCTGGGAGGAGGGAGGGCTGGGTGAATGGGAAGGCTGGGGGGGTGGGGCTGCAAGGGATGGCAGCGGCGGGAAAAAACAAAAAGGAAAAACGGATGGAGAAGGAGGTGGGGAAAGGCGGGAGGGGCCGCGGGGACGCAGCGGCAGGGGATTAGAAAAAAGAAGAAATGGATGGAGAAGGAGGCGACGCGGGGAGGCGGCGCGAGGAGCGACCTGCCTGCTGAAAGGTCTGTGACTCAGCTTCCCGCAACAACTTGCGGAGAGCTATCAGGGATTACTTCCAACATAATAAGGTGGGTGATACTCTTCCCCCCCATCTTATAGGATGCCTTCAAGGCGGTCATAAGGGGCACGCGCATTTCCCTGGCGGCCGCGCTAAAACAGTTAAAACCTGAAGAACCCCACCTCTTGGAAAACTAACTTAAAGTAGCTGAACGTGCCCATAAGCTCCCCCCGACCTGGCAGACCCAGAGGAGGGTGATAGCCATTAAAGGTAAACTGCAATCAATCTTTACGAATTGGGTGGAAATAGCACTGTTGCGGCTTCAGAAAACTCATTACGAAAAGGGCAATAAGATAGGCACACCACTGGCGAGACAACTACGAGTTAAACAAGCTAAGGATTATATAGGGCAGGTTAATGACGAGTTCGGCGAACATTTCACCAAAGAGGAGAAGGCTCTAGCATTCAGAAGATTCTATGCCCGTCTCTACCAATCAGATCAACCTCCTGTGTATACGCAGGAAAGCTATTTACAATACACCCAACTTCCACAGGTACCAGGGAGACAAATGAAGTGCTGGTGGCACCATTCACAGTAGAAGAGGTTCAGGCAGCTATGGACTCCCTCCCATTGCATAAAGCACCCGGCCCGATGGGTTGACTGCCCACTTTTATAAATCCTTTAGTGCGGAATTGTCAGAGCATCTCACTGCATTGTTTAATTATGTAAGAGGAGAGGAGGTGGTGTCCCCCAATATGGGAGAAGCTCTGATCACACTTCTACCCAAGGTGGTGACGGACCCTCAGCTATGTGCCTCTTATAGTCCTATTGCACTACTTAACCTCAGTGCCAAATTATACTCTAAAATTCTTGCCAGGAGACTGGAGGATGTTTTGCTGGAGTTGATACATCCGGATTAATCTGGCTTTGTCAAGGGCCGCCAGACCCATGACAATCTGGACGCGTCATCCACCCGATGGAAAAGGTAACTAAGAAGCAGGTGCCCGCACTCTTGTTGGCGCTCAATGCTGAAAAAGCATTCGATAGGGTGGAGTGGTCCTTCCTGGTGGCGACAAGGTGGCGTTTCAGATCCGGGGAACAATTTATTACAATGGTGATGAGCAATTACTCATGTCCCTGGTCCCGCATTCTGGTGAACAGGATGACCTCTGATTTCTTTGATTTGTCGCGGGGAACGAGGCAGGAGTACCCTCTGTCCCCACTAGTTTTTGCACTTAGTGTTGAACCTCTGGCGGCCGAGTAAGAGCATGTCCATAGTTTCAGGGCATCAAGTTTGGCTCCGACCACCATAAAATCTCCCTGTTCGCTGACGACATCCTGCTGTTCGTCACTGAACCCCGCATGTCTCTTTTGGCAATTCAGGGAGAGTTGTCCCTCTTCGAGCAGGTGGCAGGCTTTAAAGTAAACACAGGAAAATCATACATCCTCAATCTGACAGTACCCGCCGCTGCAATGGGCCAGATAGCCTCCTTGTCTCCATTTATTTGGGCAAAAAAATAAATCACATACCTGGGTGTTAAGCTTGTCCCTAGGATGGCCGCTCTGTTCCGAGCCAGTTACCCACCCCTACTCAAATCATTACGAGAAGACTTTAAGAGATGGTCATCGCTCTGGCTTTACTGGCTGGGGCGCATCAATAGCATCAAGATGACGGTGCTGCCTTGCCTCCTTACCTATTTCAGAGCCTACCCGTTGACATTTCGACAGAATTTTTTGCGGAAATCCGAACGGTGTTTACAAGGTTTATTTGTCAGGGGTCAAGAGCTAGATTATCACATAACGTTCTTATGCACGCTGGGCGGCCTGGCACTTCCCGACCTCCTGCGGTATTATAGAGCGGCACAACTACGTGTTCTAGCTGAGTGGTTCCTCCGAGGGTCGGATAAGTTGTGGCTTCATATGGACAGGGCGGTGACAGGATAGATGTTGTGGGATGTCCCTTGGAAGCCCAGAGGGGCACAACCACAGAACGCATACTTTAGTACCCCCACTACCACTACACTTAAGGTGTGGAACAAGGTGACAAGAGCCTATCCGATTACATCCTATCCTTCGCCACATACCCCCATCCATTTCAACAAGGCTTTTCCCCCCGGGGGAATCATCAGGGCCCTTCGATAGATGGAGGGAGAGGGGGTACCTGTGGATCGCAGATCCATATCATGGAGACCAGCTACGCACGTTTGCTAACTGTTGCAAGGATTTTCATCTACCCCCATCCGAACACTTCCACTACATGCAGTTAGTACATTGGGTCACACAGCCTCACATGTGGGAGGCGGCCACCAGGGATCTTCTCCCAATGGAACGATTTGTGCAGCGGGGAGGAGTGGCAAGGAGCAGCATATCTACACTGTACAACATATTGGCCTCAGCGCAATGTGCGCCGACCCCTCAACACATTCCCTTTTGGGAACAGGTGCTGGGTATTTCAGTGGGCGAGGACTGCTGGCAACACCTATTTCATGACATATCTAAATATCTAAATATAATCGCTTGATGGGTGCCAGGGAAGCACACTATAAACTTCTTTACAATTGGTACATCTACCCCGAGAAGGTTAAGGAAATATACCCCCAGGCATCCGACCGGTGTTGGCGAGACTGTGGAATGTTGGGGGATTTGAGACATATTTGGTGGGTTTGTCCTGCTATCCGCCCTTATTAGAATGAAATCCTCTCCCACTTAAAAGAGATATTGGGCTACCCCGTACCGTCATCTCCAGAGCACATCCTGTTGGGCCTTCGCGCCCCGGAGTTGAAACATCAATCGCAGTGGGATCGCTCCATTCTGTGGTTGGCGTTGGGGGCAGTAAAGACAACTTTAGCATCTTTCTGGAAGAAAGTGGACCTGCCTCCAATAGCTCTGTGGCTCACGAGATTATGGTGAGGCCTCGCCATGGAGCGTCTAGCTGACAAATGGACGACTCGCGCAGAGGTTTTGACTTTATCTGGGACCCTCTGGTCAGGTATCTCTCACAAGGCCTGCCTCTTGCAGCATGTAGCCCACGTCTTCGTGCGCTGCATATTTTCCACCTATAGGAACCAATTGCAAGGGGTGGATGAGTGTGACTAGGAATGTTATCTCTGGGCCGGGGAGGGAGCTCTCGATCCAGTGGCCTTTTAATTCACTTCGCTTCAAAAGGGATGGGACACTTGTTGTGTTGTAAGCTTTTGTTCTTTATCTGTTCCATGTAACAGAAGCTAACGGCTTTGTTCACCTTTGCAGGACAAGAGCAATGTCTTAAGAATGTGTATCTCTCTGCTATCTGTTAAACTTGCCTTGGGTGGAGAGGGACAGGGAGAAAGCATAGACCAAAGTGCGAAGCCTGAAGACTTATGTAAATGGGCATGTTCAGTTTATTGTAACGAAATCTCAAAAACAATATCACCAAAAAAAAGTCAATCATTAAATCAAATCATTAACATTTATAAAGCGCGCTACTCACCCGTGCGGGTCTCAAGGCGCTAGGGGGAAGGGGTTACTGCTGCTCGAAGAGCCAGGTCTTGAGAAGTCTCCGGAATGTGGAGTGGTCCTGGGTGGGCCTGAGGATGTTGGGGAGGGTGTTCCAAGTCTTGGCCACCAGGTAGGAGAAGGACCTCCCACCCACCGTGGAGCGGCGGATGCGAGGGACGGCAGCGAGAGCGAGGCTGGTGGAGCGGAGAAGATGGGTGGGAGCGTAGAAGCTGAGGCGACGGTTGAGGTATTCTGGTCCCTTGTTGTGGTGAGCTTTGTGTGCGTGTGTGAGGAAACGGAAGGTGATCCTTTTGCTGACGGGCAGCCAGTGCAGGTGTCTCAGGTGAGCGGAGATGTGGCTGTTGCGGGGTATGTTGAGGATGAGGTGGGCGGATGCGTTTTGAATTCGTTGCAGACGTTTCTGCAGTTTAGCGGTGGTTCCAGCGTAAAGGGTGTTGCCGTAGTCCAGGCGGCTCGTGACGAGGGCGTGGGTCACGGTCTTTCTGGTGTCGGTGGGGATCCAGCGGAAGATCTTTCGGAGCATGCGGAGGGTGAGGAAGCAGGAGGATGATACGGCGTTGACTTGTTTGGTCATGGTGAGGAGAGGGTCCAAGATGAAGCCGAGGTTGCGTGCGTGGTCTGAGGGGGTCGGTGCGGTGCCCAGGGCCGTGGGTCACCAGGAGTCGTCCCAGGTGGTCGCGGTGTTACCGAGGATGAGGACTTCCGTTCTGTCTGAGTTCAGTTTCAGACGGCTGAGTTTCATCCAATCTGCAACGTCCTTCATTCCATCTTGCAGGTTGGTTTTGGCGCTGGTGGGGTCCTTGGTGAGGGAAAGTATCAGTTGAGTGTCATCGGCGTAGGAGGTGATGATGATACTGTGTTTGCGTACGATGTCGGCGAGGGGGCTCATGTAGACATTGAAGAGTGTCGGGCTGAGCGAGGAGCCTTGTGGGACGCCGCAGATGATCTCGGTGGGGTCTGAGCGAAAAGGTGGAAGGTAAACTCTTTGTGAGCAGTTGGAGAGGAAGGAGGCGATCCAGTCCAGGGCCTGGCCTTGGATCCCGGTGGAGCGGAGGCGGGTTATTAGGGTGCGGTGACAGACGGTGTAGAAGGCAGCCGAGAGGTCGAGGAGGATGAGGGCGACAGTTTCTCCGTTGTCCATCAGGGTTCTGATGTCGTCTGTGACTGAGATGAGGGCGGTTTCTGTGCTGTGGTTGGCTCGGAATCCGGACTGAGAGGGGTCGAGAAGGTTGTTGTCTTCAAGGAAGTTGGTAAGCTGCTTGTTGATGGTCTTCTCTATGACTTTGGCAGGGAAGGGGAGGAGGGAGATGGGGCGGAAGTTCTTCAGGTTGCTTGGGTCAGCCGTAGGTTTCTTCAGTAGGGCGTTGATTTCAGCGTGTTTCCAGCTCTTGGGGAAGGTAGCAGACGAAAACGAGGTGTTGATGATGGTCTGGAGGTGCGGGGCGATGATGTTGTTGGCTTTATTGAAGATGAAGTGTGGGCAGGGGTCTGAGGGGGCACCGGAGTGGATGGAGTTCATGGTGGCTTTGGTCTCTTCTGTGTTGATGTGGGTCCAGGCGTTGAGGGTGATGGCTGGGGGTGTGGGTTCTGTGGTGGTCGGCTGGGTCTGGTGTCCGAAGCTGTCGTGTAGGTCGGTAATCTTACGATGGAAGAAGGTGGCGAGGGAGTTGCAAAGGTCTTGTGAGGGCGTGATGGCGTTGGCGTTGGGGTTGGAGAGCTCTTTAACGATGTTGAAGAGTTCTCTGCTGTTGTGGCTGTTTTTGTCCAGTCTGTCTGAAGAAATTCCTTTTGGCTGCACGGATCAGGTGATGGTGTTCGCGGGTAGCGTTCTTGAGGGCAGTCATGTTGTCTGCGGTGTGGTCCTTACGCCAGGCTTTCTCGAGGGTGCGACAAGTTTTCTTTGATTCCTTAAGGGTGTCAGAGAACCAGAGAGGTTTTTTGGTGTTGGACTGTCTTGGTGGGTGTCTGAGGGGAGCGAGGTTGTCTGCGCAGTTGGTGATGCAGTTCGTGAGGCTGAGGGCTGCGTCGTTGGGGTCGGTGGAGAAGATGGGTTGGTTCTCGATGAGGGTGGAGAGAAGCTGTTCTTCAGGGATTTTGTTCCACTGTCGACGTGGGATGGGTTGTGTGCGGAGGTGGCTAGTCTCGCGTTGGAAGGTGAAGTGGACACATCTGTGGTCAGTCCAGTGTAGAGCGGAGGCGTGGCTGAAGGATACGTGTTTGCTGGCGGAGAAGATGGGGTCAAGCGTGTGTCCGGCGATGTGGGTGGGGGTGTTCACTAGTTGCTTGAGGCCGAGGTTGGCGAGGTTGTCGAGCAGGGCGGTGGTGTTGGGGTCGTTGTTCTGTTCCAGATGGAAGTTGAGGTCGCCGAGGAGGATGTAGTCCGGAGAGGCGAGGGCGTGCGGGGAGATGAAGTCGGTGATGGAGTCGCTGAAGGGGGCGCGCGGTCCGGGGGGGTGGCGGTAGATGAGGGATCCTCTGAGGGTGGTCCTGGGGTCTGTGCGGATCTGGAAATGCAGGTGTTCGGCGGCGATGGGGGTGTCTTCGGTGGAGGTGGTGACGTTGATGGAGTCTTTGAAGACGATGGCGATTCCTCCTCCTACTTGGTTGGTGCGGTCTTTCCTGGAAATCTTGTAGCCTTCGGGGATGGCTATGGCGATGTCGGGGGCCGAGGAGGCGTTCATCCAGGTCTCAGTGATGAAGGCGACGTCTGGTGCGGTGGAGTCCAGGAGGTCCCAGAGTTCAACGGCGTGCTTGTGGACGGATCGTGCGTTGATCAGGATGCATTTGAGGTGGTTGATGGCGCGTGGGCTGGCGGTCGTGGTGGTTTCGTGGTGGAAGGTAAGTTTGCAGGTGTAACATGCGAAGAGTCCGTGGGTACGTTTCGGGTTGGCTTGGAAGCAGGTGCTGGAACGCCCTGGGTTGATGGCGTGGAGGGTGATGGGGTCGTAGCGGTGCAGAGGGGTTTGGGAGGGCTGAGAGCCAGGGGTCATGGCGCTGGGCGCGGGCCAGGCGCGGACGGGCGCGGACGGGCGCAGACGGGCTTACCTTTGGCACGCCCGCTGCACAGTCGCACAGCGGCCGCCATAAGAGGGAGGAGGGGGGGAGGGGTCAGCTGGGGGTGGGGGACGGGAGTGGGGCGACAAATGGGAGCTGGGGGGGTGGGGGCGTGCTGGAGGTGGCGGCGGGAAAGCGGAGGGAGGGGGGACAGGTAGAGGGGAGAAAAGATGGGGGAGGGGTGTTAAGGGTGGCGTGGAGTTTAGGAAGAAAGTTTAGGAGGAAAGATAGGAAGATAGGGGAGGGGGGTTACAGAGGTGGAGGTGAGTGAGGGTGAGAGATAGAAGATAGGGGGTTACCGAGGTGGAGGTGGAGGTGAGTGAGGGTGAGAGATAGAAGGGTAAAAGGATAGGAAGATAGGGGGGGTTACAGAGGAGGTGGCGAGTGAGGGAGAAAGATAGAAAGATAGGTAGATAGGGGCGTAACAGAGGGGGTGGCGAGTGAGGGAGGTCAGAGAGACGAGTCAGGAGCAGGAGGGCAGACGCGGGAAGATCCAAGAAGAAGGTGAAAGAAGAAGAGGAGCTGAAGAGAGAAGAGCAGAAGAGAGAAGATCACAGAAGAAGGTAAAGAAGAAGAGGAGCAGAAGAGCAGAAGAGAGAAGATCACAGAAGAAGGTAAAGAAGAAGAGGATCAGAAGATCAGAAGAGAGAAGATCACAGAAGAAGGTAAAGAAGAAGAGGAGCAGAAGAGAGAAGATCACAGAAGAAGGTAAAGAAGAAGAGGAGCGACGAGCAGCAGAGAGAAGAGCCAAGAAGAGGGACACGGAAGAAGAAAGCACACGCAGGTCGCGGTGCAGAGGAGAGAGAAGGAAGCACACAGGAGAAGAACACAGATGAAGACAGAAGACGGGGAGCAGGGAAGAAAGAAGAGTACAGATGAAGAATACAGAAGAGCACAGAGGAAGATCAGAGATGAAGAAAAGAAGCAGGAGAGGAGGTGAGTAGCGCGGGGCAGGGCGAGGGGCTGGGCGGTGGGGGGGGGTACTTACTGTGAGTTCGCTGGGCTTGCTAGGAGGTCTCAGGAGCCTGGGCTGGTGGAGCTGCAGCGGCAGGGGGAGCAACCTACCCTTGGGTCAAGGGTCGCTAACTCTGTCGCGCAGCGGCCACCATAAGAGGGAGGGGTGGGGATGGGTCAGCTGGGGGCGGCGGACGGAAGTGGGGCGACGAATGGGAGCTGGAGGGGCAGGGCGTGCAGGAGGTGGCGGCGGGAAAGTGGAGGGAGGGGGTCAAGTAGAGGGGAGAAAAGATGGGGAGGGGGGTTAAGGGTGGCGGGGAGTTTAGGAAGAAAGTTTAGGAGGAAAGATAGGAAGATAGGGGAGGGGGGGTTACAGAGGTGGAGGTGAGTGAGGGTGAGAGATAGAAGATAGGGGGTTACCGAGGTGGAGGTGGAGGTGAGTGAGGGTGAGAGATAGAAGGGTAAAAGGATAGGAAGATAGGGGGGGTTACAGAGGAGGTGGCGAGTGAGGGAGAAAGATAGAAAGATAGGTAGATAGGGGCGTAATAGAGGGGGTGGCGAGTGAGGGAGGTCAGAGAGACGAGTCAGGAGCAGGAGGGCAGACGCGGGAAGATCCAAGAAGAAGGTGAAAGAAAAAGAGGAGCTGAAGAGACAAGAGCAGAAGAGAGAAGATCACAGAAGAAGGTAAAGAAGAAGAGGAGCAGAAGAGCAGAAGAGAGAAGATCACAGAAGAAGGTAAAGAAGAAGAGGATCGGAAGATCAGAAGAGAGAAGATCACAGAAGAAGGTAAAGAAGAAGAGGAGCGATGAGCAGCAGAGAGAAGAGCCAAGAAGAGGGACACGTAAGAAGAAAGCACACGCAGGTCGCGGTGCAGAGGAGAGAGAAGGAAGCACACAGGAGAAGAACACAGATGAAGACAGAAGACGGGGAGCAGGGAAGAAAGAAAAGTACAGATGAAGAATACAGAAGAGCACAGAGGAAGATCAGAGATGAAGAAAAGAAGCAGGAGAGGAGGTGAGTAGCGTGGGGCAGGGCGAGGGGCTGGGCGGTGGGGGGGTACTTACTGTGAGTTCGCTGGGCTTGCTAGGAGGTCTCAGGAGCCTGGGCTGGTGGAGCTGCAGCGGCAGGGGGAGCGACCTACCCTTGCGTCAAGGGTCGCTAACTCTGTCGCGCAGCGGCCGCCATAAGAGGGAGGAGGGGCGGAGGGGTCAGCTGGGGCGGGGGACGGGAGTGGGGCGACGAATGGGAGCTGGGGGGCGGGGGCGTGCAGGAGGTGGCGGCGGGAAAGCGGAGGGAGGGGGGACAGGTAGAGGGGAGAAAAGATGGGGGAGGGGGGGTTAAGGGTGGCGGGGAGTTTAGGAAGAAAGTTTAGGAGGAAAGATAGGAAGATAGGGGAGGGGGTTACAGAGGTGGAGGTGAGTGAGGGTGAGAGATAGAAGATAGGGGGTTACCGAGGTGGAGGTGGAGGTGAGTGAGGGTGAGAGATAGAAGGGTAAAAGGATAGGAAGATACGGGGGGTTACAGAGGAGGTGGCGAGTGAGGGAGAAAGATAGAAAGATAGGTAGATAGGGGCGTAACAGAGGGGGTGGCGAGTGAGGGAGGTCAGAGAGACGAGTCAGGAGCAGGAGGGCATACGCGGGAAGATCCAAGAAGATGGTTGAAAGAAGAAGAGGAGCTGAAGAGAGAAGAGCAGAAGAGAGAAGATCACAGAAGAAGGTAAAGAAGAAGAGGAGCAGAAGAGAGAAGATCACAGAAGAAGGTAAAGAAGAAGAGGATCGGAAGATCAGAAGAGAGAAGATCACAGAAGAAGGTAAAGAAGAAGAGGAGCAGAAGAGAGAAGATCACAGAAGAAGGTAAAGAAGAAGAGGAGCGACGAGCAGCAGAGGGAAGAGCCAAGAAGAGGGACATGGAAGAAGAAAGCACACGCAGGTCGCGGTGCAGAGGAGAGAGAAGGAAGCACACAGGAGAAGAACACAGATGAAGACAGAAGACGGGGAGCAGGGAAGAAAGAAGAGTACAGATGAAGAATACAGAAGAGCAGAGAGGAAGATCAGAGATGAAGAAAAGAAGCAGGAGAGGAGGTGAGTAGCGCGGGGCAGGACAAGGGCTGGGCGGTGAGGGGGTACTTACTGTGAGTTCTCTGGGCTTGCTAGGAGGTCTCAGGAGCCTGGGCTGGTGGAGCTGCAGCGGCAGGGGGAGCGACCTAACCTTGGGTCAATAATGACCAGTTAAAAGGACACATGAGCATATAAAAGACAAATGTAAAATGTTAACATGTGTGGCAAAAAGGGCCGAATTTCAAGAGTCAGAGTCAATTTTAAAATTGCCAATTGAATCTGGGACAATGGAGGACAGGAAATCTTCCACTTTGGCTGGTGTTAAAGTTTGGAAGGCATCGTCGAGAAGGACCAAGGAGCAGATGTGCTCCATTGCCTGAACCTCAGCCAAGGCAGCACCGTTCCGTGGTGTGCCCAATAGTGAGTTAAGAGCCGCAACCTCCAGGAAGGGCAACTCATAAGCAGCTTCCCGTAGCAAACGCACCCTCAGTGCGCATGTCCGGTAATGAACCCTCAGTGATAACATCAACAGATCAGCATCCAATGAAAGCAAGCACTGCGTAGAAAGACAGCCTTCAAGTGCACGTTCGAAAGAGCACCAGAGGCACCGAATCGGCTGCACACAATGCAAAACCTATATAAATGACAGAGACAAGTTCTACTCCAATTCCTGCAGCAGTGTTGCTCCAAAGTACTGCATCATGTGTTAATGAGACAGCTGCGCTGGTGGGAGCACTTTCATTCCTTCTTGTTGCGGTGGGACAGCCATTGCTCATGGAAAGTAGCAACTGCAAAATGCCATCTATTATAGCCAAAGTTATTGGAAATCCCCCGAAAATACTGGAAAATATTGAGTGGATGGCTGATGGTATTAAACCGGATATGGAGAAGAAGGTGTGAAAGAAACCAGAACCAACAGCCTTAAAGAAATTTGCGATTCCAGTAGTACTGGACGCATTAAATATTCATCCCATGAGTTCACCAAAGTGTCTCAGAAAGATGATACTTAAAAAGGGACTGTATCTCTACTGACGACCTTGCCACCTGAAGTGCGTAGGTCTTGCGTACAGATGTGAGAGCCACATGTTTTTGAAACAGTAAAGCCTTGAGTCTGCTTAACTTGTCAAAATTCACATTAAAAGTAGCAATATGGGGCCAAATGTCAGCTACCTCTTTTATGCTAGTGGGAGGAAAAAGTACGGTCCCACAGCATGTAACAATCTTAGAGACCGAAACAACATAAACTATTCCAGCTCGCATCCCACAACAGTCTTCACCATTGAGGAGAACATAGCTGCTGTTTGAAGGCACCTGGAACGTAGGTCTAATCAAGGGGACTGGAACTCCCTTCAGATAACAAGCCAAGTTCGCTGCAGACGCCTTACACACCCCATGCAAGGACAGCTGTTTACAAACCATCGAATGGCTGACAAAAATCTTGCATTCACTACTGCTAAGAAAGACTTCTTTCATGCCACTGAGACATTTGTACCAGAAGGGTAGCTCCCACAACTCATGGATGTAAATATCTCCCAGCCTTTCATATCTGCCTACTGGAATGTGTTTTAAATAGGATGTGAATTGTAGTGTGGAAATAAGCAGATTAATGACCCCGTGTATTAACCATCCAGCAGATGGTATCTCAGCCACAGTGAAAGGCAACTTTTCTAACTTTTCGATGCTTAGCATGATATAAGTTGCCTCTTTCTTAGCCATCAGTTGTTGTGTTAAATTAAATGTAGAAAATATGTCCCTTGTGCTAACGTGTTGCCAGGGAACGCGACTTGCCTTCAGTGTTTGAAGTGTCCAACCCAACTGCATAATGGACCTTAGTTGACTCAGTCCATGGTGTAAGGAAGACATATCTTTTTGTGTGATGTCTACAGCAGAAGAGACAATGTTATTTAAGGTGTATATCAAGTCGGCAGGATATTAATCCCATTATCTGCAACAGCTAATGCCTTCTGTAAGTTTTCTTGGTCTATTTGCCATAACCGGGCAGCAGCTTCTTGTTGGGAAAGCTTCCAAATGTCATTATATACTTCATATAAGAATCACTTTCTGCGTCCTGTAAGTTAGTATTATTAGACAGGAGACTGAAGTGTTCTCTAACTGCATCTAGTGAGGAACTCTTTAACCATTGCTGGCATCGTTACCCTACACTGTATGTTGTTACTATACCTGCATGTTCGGATGATATGTAGGGACGGTCCGGCGTACCAGTCCTAAAACCCCTGTGGAGTTTATAAAACATTTATGAAACCCATTGGTATCTATTGGCCACAATAACCACCCGCCAGGACGTGACAGTTAAGCATTAAACGTGCCATTCTGGACCCATTCATCAAGCTGATCTTCAGTTGCATTCATATATTTTTGCCATGTATGAAATTTTGCAGATGCAGGAATACTGGGTGTGTTCAATTCCTTAATTTGTTCTAAGCCTGAACAACTTGTTTGTTGTACAGTTTCATTTAAAAAATATAATTTGAACAGGTATCAGGCATGCTCTAAATAAAGCTTCCTTCCCCTGTACTTGCTATGTCTAGTTCCCCACACACTTTTTAAGTCAATCGATTTCAGCCAATATTCATAGCCTTCTATAGCCAACCGGTAAACAAAGGAATCCCAATTAAGAAATTTTGTATTTGTCAATAATATGCGTACATTTTCTGTCAGTGGCAATTTAAAATAATAAGACTCAGCATTTCTAACATCGTGCCCAGAAAAATATGTAAACTTTTCAGAGTATGTTTTAGAACTCCCTTGAGGTGGAGTTAGACAATGTTCCCATTGTGTGTAATTAAAAACAGTCTTTGGGGTACTTGCTCTGTGGATGAAATGGTGCCCATAATAATTGTAGCAAAACATATCACCACAATTCTCTTTAGATTGATAAACATCTTCGTTTTCACACACAGTGTAATACTGCATTTCAGTCATCATAGAATCAACTGTTTTCACATTCCAATCATCAAAAAAAACTCTGGGTATTATTATATCGTTCATTGAAAGTTTAAATACATATGGTATTTGAATGACCTGTGGGGCCGTATATATCAAATGTTACTTTATCCCAAACAATCCCATCAGGAATTGGTATGGTAGAAATGTTCACAAAAGACAAGTCTATGTGGACCTTGTGAGAGGAAGGTGTGGTTTCAGGACCTCATCCACTAGTTCAACGGTTGATTTTTCAGGAGGAAAATGACCATGTATTAGTAAAAAGAATGTTATAACAAACCCAATCCAAAGCAGGAAAGCCAGTACAGTCAAGGAAATCCACAGATAGTTCCATGGAAGAATAAAGTAAGTTGTTTTAAGCCAATTTATCAGCTTACATGTTTTTGAGAGATTAGGTGTCGAAGAGGCGAATGAGTCTGAAACCTTGTTGTTGATGGCTGCAAAGTATCCAGAAGCAGTTCGCACAAACATTGGAGCTGCGTTTGTAGGTGGGGTGGGTGTTTCCCGCTGTGGCTCAGAATAAATGACACCATCCGTCTGTGTTGAAGTTGTGTCAGATTGATCAATTATATCTGTATTGTTTGTTGAAACAGATGTTAGTTGAACTAATGCAAGATCATTTTCCACCCTCCCCAAGCTCGGAGAGGTGTCAGTGTTGTTGCTTACAACTTGTAGAGGAACTTCTTGACCAGTAGTGAGAGGGATTCGGGAACTACTGGCTGTTCCTTTTGTTCGGCTGTACAGGATCGGCCACATGGTGTAACTTAACATTATCGATAGATAGAAAGTGATTGTCTTTGGCACCTGCCAACGGTGCTAGAATGACAGTTCTGGTACCATGTATTCCCAAAACTGGGACTGGTGCACAATAAGAAGGACCAAACTCCTTTTTCACAGCAAACTTTTCACGTACTGGATCCCCAACTTTAGGAATCCAGCCTGTAGGTGTTACAGGTACATCCTTAATTCCTGTGGAGGCAGCACTGACAGAAGCGTTGTTGTCACAGAACTGTTGTAATTCCTGTAAGACAGTGACACGTTCATTTATGTCAAAGGGTATCTCTGCCGCCTCCACGCCAGGACCATCAAGATCTGGAACATACATTTGAGTTCTGAACAGGCACACATTTGAAGTATGACCCCCCAGGGACCTTCTAGCAGATTGTTAAGTGCTCTCTGGACTCCATACAGGTGTTTAAGCCAACTACAACCCATGCCTAAGACTCTGGCTGTTAAGGACTGCTTTAAATCATGGTTTAGTCGCTCCATGACACTATTTCCCTTGGGATGAAATGGAGACGAGTACTGGAGTTGGACCCCGAACGAAGCCATGGCGCCCCTGAATGCCCTTGAGATGAAAGCAGAGCCCAGGTACGAGTGGAAAGCTGCAACTGCATATGTACCGATAAAGACTTGCAAATCTTTAATAACAGTCCGAGCGTCAGCCGAGCGTTGTGGCCACACCCATAGAAATCTGGAGCAAGAGTCAACAGCGACTAAGATGTATTTGTATGCACTGTCCGGTGTGAGGGGACCACAATGGGCCAAGTACACACATTGTAATGGTTTGTTGAAAATTAGGTGGGGTTTCTGCGGTGGGCGCTTCGCAGTGGAAACTGTTAATTTGTTGGCAGATGTCACAACAAAGGACATACTGCTTGGCCTCTTTGTAATGGCTTGGCCACCAATAACGGGCTTGTAACAATGATATTGTAGCCGCCACACCAGCATGGGCAGATGCTACCCTCTCATGGCTTGCTTTAAACAACTCTGGTCTTATATCTTTGATGGGAATATCTCGAACCCCTACGCCTGGTATTTTAACCTCAGCATTTAGGCAGCCTCCCATTTGGTAGGAATATTTAGCAGGAAATGCTTTTGGATAGGGCGTACCATCAGCAGTAGCTTTCACTGCAGCCCATAAGTCTTCGTCCGGTTTTTCACCGAAGCAGGTTACTGCAGCAACAGTGGCCGTAGCTACTGCTGACTTTGCGGCTTCATCAGCCAGTGTATTCCCAGCAACGTGTATTCCAATGTGCTGGTGTCCAAGTGTATATACAACATAGACATTTGATAGCGTTTCCTTCAGATCCGCTACTTTCCCCCACAGACGTCTGTGTGTTACCTTTAGAATCTCTGAACCCATTCTGGTGCCAGTAATGCAGGTATTCATTGAAGGACTGGACACAATAGTATGAATCACAAATAATCAGTGTTAGCTGTGCAGGATCCGTATGTTCCAGTGTCCTCACCAGAGCCTTTAGCTAGCTGTGCTGTGCAATCCCCTAGTGTTTGCGTGTATGTATGTTGGGGACAAAATGTATTATCCCCATGTACCCACTTACGACTGCACAAGCAGCGGAGTATTGATGCTTTGTGCCAATTGCAGGTTGCGCTGAGCCATCGGTTTACATGACTCTGATACTGATCAATAGGCAGTGTGTTTGCAGGAACTGGGTTTTCTAGTACATATTGCAAAAATTCTTGAGTTTGTGATTTTGAGTAAAAAATGCAGTCTACATCAGTGGCTGTCAAAGACGTGGCCCATTGTATCCAACGTGGATATAATGCTTTAGCGTTTGGAATGCTGGCTTTGGTGACAGCCTCAAGGGCTGGAATTGAGAAACAACAATAATGCGTTTGCCCTGGGCTAGAGGTCTTTCTTTAATGACAGCCGTCTGTACAGCAGTGAGAATTTTCTCAGTGGGAGAAAAGCGTTGTCTGCTACTGAGTACAAGTGTGATTTGTATGCAATCGGGACGGTCTCACCCTTATTAAAAGTTACATAGGTGAAACCAATGGCACCAGCAATTACTCTGATGACCAAATGTGTTTTGTTGTCCCTTGTGTGTAAATGTTGTGCTGCAAGCATGTCTGTCTGCAGGTCTCTGAGAATATGTGTATGTTTGACTGTCCAAAATTAACTTGAAAAGTCAGGACTTAATAAGTCATATAAATGTTTTATGCGTATTGCGTAACCAGAAATGTAAGTTATGCCAAAATTTAGGGAACCCAATAGAGATTGGAGTTTTTTATTGGTATTTGGAGGTTGTAAATGTGAACATTTTTCCAAGAATTGTGGTGCTAGGCTCTTTCCTTCACTCGATAGCTCATATCCCAGAAACAGGACGCTGAGGAAGGCTATTTTTGTTTTTTTGTAAATTGAATTTGTAGCCAAAGTCAGCAAATCCCACAACAATGCGGGCTATCTGTCTTAAATGTTGTAGCAATTCATCATCCGTGAGATAGATGTCATCTACATAGGACAATGCTTCAGGGTCAATGTCATGCAAGATTGAAGTCACAGGAGCTGCGAACAGTCCTGGACTGTTCTTGTACCCCGGGGGTAAACAACAGAATTTTTTCTGGGAGCCTACTGCGCTGAAACTTGTTAAGTCTCTACTCTCAGGCGCTATATTCTGGCAGAAAAAAACATTGGAAATGTCCATTGTTGTTTTGTATTTTTTGCACACTACATTGTTCATCAGTGCTGTGCTATGTGAGTTTTGTATCGCATATGTGCATGTATGACTGTTTAAATGTCTGTAGTCTAAGACTATTCTTTATGAAAGGTCTGGTTTAGCTACTGGGAATAAAGAATTATTCATTGGGGAGACACAGGGTTCAATTACACCCTGGGACTCCAGTTGTGTGAGAATTTCTATCTTGGGTGCTTTAGCATCATGTTTTATTGGATATTGGGGTTAAGGTTGGGGTTGATTTTTAATAGGAATTACATGGTAGGGTGAATCTTTGTCCTATCCTACGTGATTGTGATATAATGCGGATGCCTGCGCCAATGCCCAAATCGATGGTATAGGATTCTGCAAGCTCTTCGGGAACAAGAGGCGAGATAGATGGTTTAATAACATCTTCCCCATATGGGCAAGTACGGACAAATTCAGGTGGCCAGTCTTGTTCGGCCAACCAAATAACATATATATTTACTACGCGATCCCAAAAGATTGCATCTATTGTGCGTTCAATGTCTCCTTCTAACTGTAGCGTTATTTTGTACACCCTATCAGGCATGGAGACGCACATGTCCACAGTTTCTACATGTAGAAAGTCATCAGTTGCTTTCACCTCCAGATGCTCTAGAAAATTCCAGCAAACTATTGTGACCTCTGCTGCACTGTCTAATAGGGCTAGTGCCCCCTTCTTGTTCTTCAAGAGAGCCCTCTTCTTGAGTGGCATGTCGAACTGCAACTGCTGCCACTTCTTTCTTTTTAAATTGGGGTTTTTGTTGTAGAGGTTTCTCTTCCTTTTTAACACAAACCTCTGTTGAGCGTTGTGATTCCTGTCTAGGTTTCACGTACTCTTTTCTTCACTATGACTGCCCACCTCTCTCACTGCATTTTTCCAATGAGTCCTAAAAGGAACGAGATTGTCGTGTATCAGTATATTGATATCTGTCAGGTGTTTTTATATTATCTGCGGGGTCTCCGTATGCAGAGATTCTCCCCTTTCTTTTTTAGGAGTTTGTTGTTTTTTATCCCAGCGTTTCTCATTGCCCTCAGGAGCTTGCTTGGAAAAATCTTTTTTTGCTTTACCCTGAAATTGTGATTTTGTTGGTCTGGCCCCCAGTCTATCTCGACCAATGCTAGAGTAGGTCCCCGCGATAATCTTTGGCAGCTCACGTTCTTGATCCTGTTGAGGAACATCCCGGAGCCGCATGCGCACTGCTAATGCGACCACTTCCCGTTTAAGGTTACTCAAAATAATTGAGGCTACTGTAGCAAAGTTGCCCATTAATTGCATCCCCAAATCTAGGGCCGGGGCAGCTCCGTATTGAATTGAATGTGTTTTAACACTTCCGGTAAATTGGCAAGTGTCAGTGTACCATGTGTGGCAGTATAGAGAGCAGCAAATACTGTGCCCCATGTATTACAGTTATCTACTGTGAGAACCATCCCAAATGGCAAGCACATTGGTAATATTCTGTGTTTATCCTGAGGTCCTGTATGGGGAAATACTGCTTCCAGTGCATTTGTTTTTTTGGCTAACCAAAACGGAATTTCTTCTTGTTTGCCAGGTACCTTACACATGATCGAATGTACAGTTGCAGGGTTAATGCCTGGCGTCACTGCATGTGGTTGCGCTGGAGCAGCACGTGCTGGATTTGTATTTAATGTTTGCATTACAAACTGTACTAGTCGCCTGTATATTGCCGTCAACTCAGTATATGAACAACGGAGTTCAGCTACCACTAAGTTTGCTACAGCGGGGTGAGGTGCATAAGTGCCAAATAAAGGCCAGGTATGACCATCATTACTTAGAGGACCTAACCTAACTGGTAAACTTTTGTGGGGTGGGGCGCCATCAAGCCAATTATTATGTTCTTGTTAAGATAAAGGTATTTCTAAATATGCGTATGCTCTGTATTGTCCAGGTACGTTTGCAAGTGTATAGTGATGAAATGTGCTTGTGTTCCCATGGACTGCTGGAAATGTGACCCAAGAATAGAAGAGTTATGTTCTATAAGCTGCATGTGCATCCACCACAAATGTGACTGGACCCCCCTGGGCCGTCAGGGGTTGTCTCATATTGACTGCAATTGCTACCTGTTGCAGATTCACCATATTAGATGGTAAATTTGTTCAGAGGTGAGCACACCAAATGGGGATTTTCCTATTAGGGTCCAAGGTTGAACAACCTCCAGCATCAGATAGGGTGCCCTACTTATCTGAGGAGGAAATCCTCAATACCACGTACGTTTCAGTATAAAGTACTGAGGTGTCTTTGTATATACTGAAACAGAGATACTCAGGAGGACCCAAAAATTAGAGCCTGACCAAACATTGGCGGCGCCATGTCGCGTATTCTCTCATTATTCTAATGAGACTACTGGATTTTGAGCGGCAGAATCGCCTGCTGTGTGGGAGACTGAGTCTGACCCACTACAAGTGACACCTGTCGCCCTAATCCAGGTTTTGCTCCGGCTAACTAGCAGTGCCTCATCTCTACCCAAGGGCAAGGATGATTGGACAGCCATAATTGGACATAATTGATTTCTCAGGGAAACCATGGTCACTCAGGTCTGATCCGTTTCTCTCAGTTACATTAGTCTCACATACACAATGACAAACAGAGGCAGTATATATTTCAATAAGATTTTAATGAAGCGACTACATTTTAGATAGCAAAGCAGGTGCTGCAATAACCAGGACGATACAGCATGACAAGATTAAAATGGTGACAAGGAGAGTAAAGCATAGAAATAACGCTACCATATTGTCACTAGAGTCAATAGACTAATTCCTACCTAGGCTATAATATAGCACAATGTCTTAAGCTCTAATTCTGCCCTTCAGGTTCCCCTGGGAACACATCATCCCCCATACCTGAGCAAAGGCCTGAAGTCTGCATAAGCAGCTGTAGCGAAGCGTTCAGCAATCAGCATACAGTCGTGGCTCTCTGGCTGGAATCTCCCTCTACTGTGTAAAGGACAGGGACGTGTTTTTATAATAAAACAGCTAATGTTCTGAGAAAATGTCCCTACGTAAGGATTTGTGTTTTTCTATGAATGTCAGAGAAAAAACTTGTACCACGTTCACCGGCAACCTATCTTACTGCAGCCTTGAAAGAAGCACAGAGTGAGCAAGAATGTATTGTTTGCCTAGGCAAAAACAGCAAGATAGAGAGAATTAAAACAAGACCACAAAAGTGGCTATTGTAATAATAATAAAACAAAGCTGAATAAAATATATCTAAGTTAAAGTGCACAGCCTCAGACCTAGTATGCTAAAATAACGTGCATTGAGCTATAATTAAAATGGCTACACAACAGCATGATAGATGGGTTCCTCGTGCTGGGCGCACCAGCCCAGGCCTGGAGCAACTCGGGGACTTTAGGATGATCCATGAATCTCCACTTTCTGTCAATCTCCATCTTGTGACCAGGAAAGCCACACCCACCATGATCTGTTCTTCCTTAATGCCCACAGGACCCTCTAACATGTATAGTACAGATGGGAGAGTCTGCCTTTGCCAATGTCTCCTAAGAGTAGTATGGCCTAAATGAGGGATTTGAGTAGATTAATCAAGGGGATGTCATGGCAGGAGAGGACGTGTCTGAGATGCAAGTAATTGTGAAATTGTGTTAAGGACAGATGAAAACCTATCGTGAAAAGTGCATAAGTGACTTCTATTACAAACATCACCCAAAGTTCTAATGTTGATCCTGTCTCATCTAGAAACACCAGTGAGACACGAAGAATGAGTTAGCAAGTGTGCATAAGGGGGTCTGTTGTGTGAGGCCTTGTCCCATCTGATAAAGCACAGTGCCTGGCACCAATACAAGTAGAAGGTTCCCTCTGGGAGGTCCAAGGGGATTTGGTCGCCGTATAGCAGACCCATCACTTTGTCCAGAGTCAGAAGAAAAAGATCTACTCGCTATACTGGGTCATTCCATTCACTGCACAACCATTTGTTAACTCTTTCGGTGCTAGGCCTTTTCCCACCCAGTGCTGAGCACTTTTTTGGCTAGTTGGGGTAGTTTGCGCTTAGGACCCCATACCTTTTCATGCACATAAGCTATCCATGCAAAATTGATGTCTTTTCCCCCAACATCCTGAGTATTCTAAAGGTGCTCATGGTTTGTGGATTACCCTGGAGGGAACTGAAAAAATAGGCACAATATAGCAGAATTCTGAGTTTTTTGAGAAAAATAGGGAAAAAGTGCTCCAGATAAAAGACTCTGTTATTGGAAACCAGTATAAAATCCATGGGTGACCCAGAAAAGCAATACATTTCCAAAAAGTAGATACAATTTGGAATTTAGCAATGGTCATATCTAAACCTCTGCCAAGGTTTTCCTAAGGAAAGTAACTGCTGAAATTAAGAAATATTGAAAATGAGTAGGAAAAAACAGGCATCTGTAACAACATTTTGATCTGTAACTATTTGCCACAATGGCCAATTGGCAAAAGCAGTATGCCGTTACATCTGCTAGACCCTTCTGGTTGTGGAGATATATAGGGTTTGTAGGTTCTCTACGAACTCAAGGTACCCAGAGCCAACAACTGAGCTGCACCGTACAATAGTTTTTCATTAAGTACCAAGAATAGACCAATTCTTAATAGCAAAATAGGCAGAGTGAAAAATGGTATCAAGGAAACTTATGTATTTCTGAAATGGGCACAAGATATAGGGGGTCATTCCAACCCTGGCGGTCGGTGTTAAAGCGGCGGCCAACCCGCCAACAGGCAGGCGGTAAAAAAAATGGAATTCTGACCCTGGCGGAAACCGCCAACACAGACCGCCACTTTAACACTCCGACCGCCACGGCGGGACAAACAAACAGCGCGGCGGTGACCGCCAACAGACAGGCGGGAGACAATGTACAGCCCACCCTATCACAACTCACCAATCCGCCACCTTTTCCGGGGCGGGAGCCCCGCCGATAAAAACACGGCGGAAACAGACTACGAACGGGAAAACGCTCACCTCTACACACTCCACGAGGAATCTGGACAGCATGGAACCAGAACTACACATCCTACCAGCTATTGTCTACCTGCTCCTCTACCAGGAGCACGAACGCCGGCGCAGAAGACAACGGTGAGTACTGCACCTACGACACAGGGGAGGGGGGAGGAGAAAAGATTACGGGCACACACATACGCGACACACCCACCCTCACCCACAACTACCTACACATCAATGCAGGGCAACAACTCAGAGTGACACCCCCCAAACCCCCCGGAAGAATGCCAAGACAAAATAAAATGATCATGAAATTAAAATATATTGTAAGGCTAAGTAAAAAATTATTTCCAACATCTATAACTATATACACATATGTAAATTGTCCTGTCCAAATTGGGTTTCAGTCATTGTACGTGGGCCAATGGGCCTCAACACATGGGCAAAGCCCACACAGGAGACCCGAATCCATTGGAGAGAACACTGCAGGGGCATCAGATAGAAAAACTACAGGCACCTCAGGGGGAAGGGAAGGGGAGGCACCTCAGCCACATGAGTCCACGACGCCAGATCCACGAGGGGCCTCCATGGCCACTGTCCCATCCTGGGGAGTGCAAAGCCACAGTCTCACAAGTCTCTACAGTGGGTGGCTTGCCCACTGTGCCATCCTGGGGAGTGCAAAGCCACAGTCTCACAAGTCTCTACAGTGGGTGGCTTGCCCACTGTTACATCCTGGGGAGTGCACAGCCACAGTCTCACAAGTCTCTACAGTGGGTGGGTTGCCCACTGTGCAATCCTGGGGAGTGCAAAGCCACAGTCTCACAAGTCTCTACAGTGGGTGGCTTGCCCACTGTTACATCCTGGGGAGTGCAAAGCCACAGTCTCTCAAGTGGATTACAGACTCCACTGGTACTGGAGGAGGCATGGTGTCCAGAGTGCATCGTGCAGCCCTGCCCGACACAGATCCGGGCCTGCCCCTTCTGCCAATGGGCCAGCGGTGCTTGACTTGAAGGGCCCAGCGGACCGGTGCTTGAGATGAAGGGCCCAGCGGAGCGGTGCTTGAGATGAAGGGCCCAGCGGAGCGGTGCTTGAGATGAAGGGCCCAGCGGAGCGGTGCTTGAGACGGCGGTGCCCAGCGGAGTGGTGCAGAGATGAAGGGCCCAGCGGAGCGGTGCTTGAGACGGCGGTGCCCAGCGGAGCGGTGCTTGAGACGGCGGTGCCCAGCGGAGCGGTGCTTGAGACGGCGGTGCCCAGCAGAGCAGTGCTTGAGATGAAGGGCCCAGCGGAGCGCGGCTTGAGATGAAGGGCCCAGCGGAGCGGTGCTTGAGATGAAGGGCCCAGCGGAGCAGTGCTTGAGATGAAGGGCCCAGCGGAGCAGTGCTTGAGATGAAGGGCCCAGCGGAGCGGTGCTTGAGACGGCGGTGCCCAGCGGAGCGGTGCAGAGATGAAGGGCCCAGCGGAGCGGTGCGAGAGACGCGGTGCCCAGCGGAGCGGTGCAGAGATGAAGGGCCCAGCGGAGCGGTGCTTGAGACGGCGGTGCCCAGCGGAGCAGTGCTTGAGATGAAGGGCCCAGCGGAGCGGTGCTTGAGATGAAGGGCCCAGCGGAGCGGTGCTTGAGATGAAGGGCCCAGCGGAGCGGTGCTTGAGATGAAGGGCCCAGAGGAGCGGTGCTTGAGACGGCGGTGCCCAGCGGAGCGGTGCAGAGATGAAGGGCCCAGCGGAGCGGTGCTTGAGACGGCGGTGCCCAGCGGAGCGGTGCTTGAGATGAAGGGCCCAGCGGAGCGGTGCTTGAGATGAAGGGCCCAGCGGAGCGGTGCTTGAGATGAAGGGCCCAGCGGAGCGGTGCTTGAGATGAAGGGCCCAGCGGAGCGGTGCTTGAGACGGCGGTGCCCAGCGGAGTGGTGCAGAGATGAAGGGCCCAGTGGAGCGGTGCTTGAGACGGCGGTGCCCAGCGGAGCGGTGCTTGAGATGAAGGGCCCAGCGGAGCGGTGCTTGTCTTGAAGGGCCCTGTTCAGCGGTTCTTGAGACGGCGGTGCCCTGTTCAGCGGTGCTTGTCTTGAAGGGCCCTGTTCAGAGGTGCTTGTCTTGAAGGGCCCTGTTCAGCGGTGCTTGTCTTGAAGGGCCCAGCGGAGCGGTGATTGTCTTGAAGGGCCCTGTTCAGCGGTGCTTGTCTTGAAGGGCCCAGCGGAGCGGTGATTGTCTTGAAGGGCCCTGTTCAGCGGGTCTTGAGATGGCGGTGCCCTGTTCAGCGGTGCTTGTCTTGAAGGGCCCTGTTCAGCGGTGCTTGTCTTGAAGGGCCCTGTTCAGCGGTGCTTGTCTTGAAGGGCCCTGTTCAGCGGTGCTTGTCTTGAAGGGCCCTGTTCAGCGGTTCTTGACATGTGTCTCCAGGGCACCATATCCGGCCAATATATGGAGTTCACTCGCCATCCGACTTCTCGCTTGCGGGGCCCTCCTGTGCTGGAGTCCCGGGCCCGTGGGTGTCCTCCTTCACACCCGGAATGGGGCTGGTGGGGCCCTCCGGGGCAGCTCGCCTGCTGCCGGACTTGTCGGCCGTGCTGCCCTTGCCATCCTTCCGTGATTCTCTGTGGCCCTTGCCTCCCTTTGTAGATGTGCCAGGTGGCACCCCACTTCCTGACGGTGCCAGGGTAGTGCCTTTGGAGGCTGCCGTCTCTGGCCTCTCGCGCCGGGCCTTGCCTTTCTTGGATTTTTTCCCACGGGGTGGGCTGGCTGTCCCTTTACTGCTGGCCGATGTAGCTGCCCTTGAAGGTGGTGGACTCCAATATCCTTGTACTATGGTCCTTGTAGGTCCAGGGTTTGTGGTGGCTGAGGTGCTGATTGGACTCTTACGAGATGGAGGGGGTGGGTTCAGGTGATGGAAAGAGGTTAATTTTGGACAGGAAAAACGTTTTAGGAGCAGTGGGAAGGGTAGGTGCAGTGGGTATGGGAGTGGAGGAAGAGGATGTGGTTGTAGGAGAGTCAAGTGTGGTATCTTAGGGTGCAGGTGCTTGTGACGGAGGCTGTCGTGAGGTGGATGGCTGTTGGGTGGGTGGCTGCCTGCGTTTGTGTGGTTTGGAAGAGGGGGTGACAGACACACTGGGAGAGGACACAGGGGACGTGTAAATGGCAGTGGGGGTGGTGACTGCACGTGTGCGGAGTGTTCTGGTGGGTGTGCTGGTGATGGACGTAGTGGCTGATGATGTTGTGCATGCAAGTGTGAGTGGAGACGTCACAGGGAGGGAGGAGGGAGACGAGGAGGAGGGGGACACAGAGGAGGCAGTGGCTGTTGGTATGTCTGCATGTGGCTGTTGCTTGTGTGAATGCTTGTGTGATGTGTGGTGCTTATGTCTGGATGAGCTGCCCTTGGGTGTTGAGGTGTGTGCAGGCTGGTCTGTAGGTGTGTCTGGGATAGGCAGAGGAACAGGGGAGTGGGACTGGGTGGAGGAAGTTGGAGGAGGGAGGCAGGAGACAGGGACAATGGCTGCCGTCAGTGCTGAGGCCAGAGCGTTGAATGATCGCTGATGGGCAGCCTGACCCGAATGAATGCCCTCCAGGTATGCATTGCTCCGGTGCACCTCCCTTTCTACCCCCTGGATGGCATTCAAAAGGGTAGACTGCCCAACAATGAGCGTCCTGAGGAGGTCAATGACCTCCTCACTGAGGGCAGCAGGGGTAACTGGGGCAGGGCCTGAGGTGCCTGGGGCGAAGGAGATGCCCGCCTTCGTGTGCGAGCGGGCACGGGGCGAACGCTGAGGGGCTGCTTGGAGGGCGTAGCTGGTGCGCTGGGTGGCGGCTGTACCTGTTGTTTCGGTGGGCACGGATGTTGCCGCCACCACAAGGGAGCTCCCTTCCGAGGACGTGTCTGTGTCGCTGATGTCTCCACGTGTCCCCGTTGTGGAGCTCCCCTCGCCCTCCGTCTCACTGGTGAACTCCGAGTCGGTTGCATGGCCCCCCAGGGCCATGTGAGATGCAGCTCCCTCGTGCTCCGATGCCACTTCTCCTCCACCTGATGATGCTAATGCACACATGAAAAGGAAGAGCAGCAAAAAAGGGGGGGGGGAAATAAAGACATGTTGAGTGCATGCATTGGCAACACAGTTGGCAGAGAGGTCAGACACAGAAGCCCTCTGCACTACGCCGCGCACTTGGGGTACACTACTCAATCATTGGGACTTGGCCTACAAGCCTATGGACGACAACTGCACACATAGGTGACACAGGGACATGGATAGCTGTACTTGGCACCTACAGAGGTGGGGGGCGGGGGCACAGGGCCATGCCTTACGGAGGGGTCTAGCCTACAGAAATCACCCTGGCCTAGGGATACCCACAGCCCTCCTCCCCCACCCAGACACCTCCACTGCGCGCTAAGATAGCAGAATGTGCTGGTACTCACCCCCTTGTGTCTGCTGTGATGTCCTCACGCGCCCATCCAAATCTGGGTAGGCCACCGCCAGGATGCGACACATCAGGGGGGTCAATTGACGAGTGGCACCCCTCCTACGTTGGGAGGCCATCCCCAGCAGAGCCTCCGCGGTCTTCCTGCTCCGGCGGCGGATGTCCTCCCACCTCTTGCGGCAGTGGGTGCCCCGTCTGTTGTGGACCCCCAGGGTCCGGACGTCCTTGGCGATGGCACGCCAAATGTCGATTTTCTGATGGGCGCTGACCTATGTCACATGTACAGGGGGAGAAATAACATTGTCATAATTTTCTGCATGCTCGATGTGAGTGGCCCCCCATCCCCACCCTTGCCATGTGGCACATGCTCTCATCCGTCGTTTGATGCATGCCTCAATCGCTCCCCTCCCCACCATCTTTCATCCACCTGACTCAACACAGGCATTGCCCCCAAAGCATGCTCCCAGTGTACTTACCTGTTGATCTGGAGGACCGTAGAGTAGCGCATACTGGGGGAGGACCCCATCCACGAGTTTCTCCAATTCTTCAGAAGTGAAGGCAGGGGCTCTTTCCCCAGCGTCAGCAGCCATTGTATCTACCAGAACGAGGTCACAGCAGCACTTGCAGTATAGGTCCTCTCCTGTGGATGATCAGGTCTCGAGTGATTAAGCAGATAGAAAATGGCGGTCACGTCCGCGGCGGTGCGTAACGCGACCGCCGGCGCACTTCGTCATTGGCTCCTGAAACCCATAGGGTTCAATGTTAACCAATGCGGCTTTGTGCCGTGGTCTTCGACCGCCTACCGCCACGGTGTGCCACACCAGCGCATTGACCTCACATCCCATTGTTGCACTTCACAGGTCAGGCAGCCGCCATTTCAAGGGCCCACATGGCTTAATTTCTACTGCGTCACACATGCCTAGGCCTTGCATCGACACTCATACAAGCCATTCAATGCATAGAGAATCGTGTACTGTGCAAGCTGTGGGAACGTACCTGTGGGTTGATTGACTCTGTGCTCGCTGTTGTCCTTCCTAGGCAACGTCCGCTGGGACTTGCGAGGAGATGGAGGAATGTTTCCATGTACAGACCGCTGGTGGACCTGTCGACAATGGAGGAACGACATGTCATTCTGACATACAGGCTTGACCGAGCCACGATACAGGAACTGTGTGCCCAGCTGGAGCCAGACCTGATGTCACCCATCCGCCAACTCACAGGGATCCCCCCTCTAGTGCAGGTGCTGTCAGTACTCCGTTTTTTGGCAAGTGGGTCATTTCAAACAACAGTGGCCATTTCATCAGGGATGTCTCAGCCTATGTTTTCAAAGGTGTTGTCCAGAGTGTTGTCTGCCCTGCTCAAACACATGCGGAGATACATCGTTTTCCCTGAGGTGGGGGATTTGCCTACGGTGAAGGGTGATTTCTATGCCCTTGGACATATTCCCAACATCATTGGTGCCATTGATGGGACACATGTTGCTTTGGTACCCCCCAGAGAAAGGGAACAGGTGTACAGGAACAGAAAAAGTTATCATTCCATGAATGTCCAGGTGGTCTGTTTGGCTGACCAGTACATCTCCCATGTAAATGCCAAGTTCCCTGGGTCAGTGCATGACGCGTACATCATGCGAAATAGCAGCATCCCTTATGTGATGGAACAACTACAGAGACACCGTGTGTGGCTAATTGGTGACTCAGGTTACTCCAACCTGTCGTGGTTACTGACCCCAGTGAGGAATCCCAGGACAAGGGCAGAGGAACTGTACAATGAGGCACATGGGCGTACTAGGAGGGTGATCGAGCGGACCTTCGGCCTCCTGAAGGCCATGTTTAGGTGCCTGCATATGACAGGTGGATCCCTAATGTACTCACCAAAGAAGGTGTGCCAGATCATCGTGGCCTGCTGTATGCTTCACAACCTGGCTTTGCGACGCCAGGTGCCTTTTCTGCAGGAGGATGGTCCAGATGGTGGTGTTGTAGCAGCTGTGGAGCCTGCGGAGAGTGAAGAGGAGGAAGACGAAGAGGACGACACAGACAACAGGGACACAGTGATACAGCAGTATTTTCAATAACACACAGGTAAGAATCAACACTGGCATTTTACATTTACTTACAGTTTCCTGCCTCTCTACTGTCTGTCCTTTTCACCCAGTGTATGCTAACAGAGTTGTGACTTTCCCTTCCAATTTCAGAGATGTGGGCCCCACTGCGTGACCTCTGCTTTGTTTGCCCATGGACTACAGCTGTGTGACAGTGGTATGTTGTCATCACAATGTAACTGGCCATTTTGGCACGTTTATGTCTAATACATATTTTCAAAAAAATACAGGCAGACTCCAGATTATTTGTGTGCAATAAGTGTGTTTATTAAAGTGAATTCGTGGGTCGTAATGGCATGGGTGTATTTCTGTTGGCGTGACGGTGGAGGTTTGGTCTTCGCCAGTTTAACGCTGGCCGTTGGTGTGGCGGACTTTTGTGGATGTCGGGTTTTTGGCGGTTTGCCTATTGAGGGTCAGAATGACCGTGGCGGTTTACCGCGACCGCGGCGGTGTTGTGGCGGCCTTCTGACCGGCGGTAAGCGCCTTTTACCGCCGAGGTCAGAATGACCCCCATAGTGTTTAGGAGCAGTGGGTATTTGTACATCTCTCAATATGTGGGTATCCATAGTAGTGTATGACTTGGAGGGTATTTTTCGAAATGTCATCTTTTTTTATACACTGGCCTACACTTGAAAGACACAAATGCAGCAAAATCCAATTGGTAATACAAATGTTCTACTATTCTCTGCTTCTACATGTTATCCAATAAAAATTGTAACTCACTTGTGTGGGTAGGCCTAGTGCCAGCAACAGAAAATGGCCCAAAATGCAACATGCATGCAGCACATTTTTCCTCTGAAAACTGGCCCTCTTTTATCTGACGTGGGTAGCTCTAAATTTGGACAGAGCTCAGCTGGCACCTAGGAAAACCTAGCCAACCTGTACATTTTGAAAACTAGACACCTAGGGATATCCAGGGTAGAGTGACTTGCATGGCTCTCACCATGTTTTCCTACCCAGAATCCAGATTTTTTTACCCAGATCATACCAAGGACAATGGGAGAGCTTGCGTGGAGACTCTTATTGACCTTGGTTGGAGCTGTTCCTGTCGCTGGCACTAGAGCCAGCCACATAAGTAAAGCAGAGTTTTTATCAGCACAGGTAGGGAAATAATGGGTGGTAGGACTTTTGTGAATTCCTGCAGATTCCAAAAGTTTCCATCACAGAAATGTAAGAAAAATGTGTGACTTCAGGCAAAGTTGGAGGTTTGCAGGGCATTGTGTGAAAGAAAAAGGTGTGGGGTGCATTTGAAGCACACCACCCTGGACTTCCCCAGATGTCTACTTTTCAGAAGTGACTGGTAGGTTTTTCCAGGTAGCAGCCTACTCAATCCCAAAAAGTGGAGCCGTTTACCATTGCAAGTGTGACTATATTGGGAGTTAGCCAACCTCTGCTGGCTCATATGTGATATCCACACCCAAAAGAGTCAAATCTCCTTTTGCTTGCAACTGGGATGAGATGCTTCAGTCAGCAGGGGTGGCAGAAAGACTGTGCCCATTTTGGGGGGTGGGGGCACTGCCATGACAATTCTGGGCTGCCCCAACCCCTAATAGTCCCTGATGCTTAGTAGGCTGTCTTCTCCCCGGGTTGGGGAGAAGGATCGGGGGCTATTGCCTCATCAGCCCCAAGAGGGAGGGGGCAGAAAGACTGTGCCCATTTTGTGGGGGGCTAGGGGAGGCATTGCCATGCCCACACTGGGAAGCCCCAACCCCTAGACTAATAAATAAATAGTCCCTGGTGCATAGTGGGCCTTCTGCCCCCCCCCCCCTCCAGAGGGGACAGATATGGGGCTATTGCCCCCATCTGCCTCCCCAAAGGTGACAGAAAGACTGTGTGCATTTGTTAGGGGGATGGGGGCATTGTCATGCCAATTATGGGCAGCCCTCACCCCTACACTAATAAGAAATAAATCCCTGGTACCTAAAGGGCTTTCTGCCGCACAAGGGGGCAGAAAGACAGTCCCATTTTTTGGGGGGTGGATGTATTGACAGGCCTATCAAGGGCAGCCCCCAACCTTACACTAATTGCATAAAATATTCCCTGGTGTACTAGGGGGCTTTCTGCTTCCCATGCTCTCATCTGTCCCATGGGTGGGGCAGAAAGACTGAGTTGTGCCAAAAAATACAAGGGGAGCAAAAGCCCTTGTCCAAGGGGCGACTTCCTGCCCCTGGTGTCTAATGGAGTGAATCTCTGCTTGGGGCTCGCCCTCCTTGGGCAATCCGCAAGTAGGGTTCCACTTAGGAAAGGTACCATTGGAAAAAGGGGATTCTCCACTTTCCAACAGTACCTTTCCCGTCTGGATCGGTGCTTGGTGGGCTGAGATAGCCCAATGAGCACAGATGCAGAGAAAGTGAAATGAGCCGATTGGCTCATTTCACTTTTGTTTTCAGTGAAAGTATGTCAGTGCACCATGCAAGCTGATCCTCATTTCCCTGAAAACTAAAAAACAGCTGCAGGAGCTGAGGAAACTATTCCCCAGCTCCTGAGGCTGTTTTTGGCAGAAGGAAATCCCTCTGGTGCCCGCACCAGAAGGCTTTCCTGTGCCATCAGCGGTGACGGCTTGGAGCTGCCCTACACACACAAGCACCGTGGCATCGGACGGCTCAAGGCTGTCCGACACACCAAAAGAGTTAGACTAGACGGTGTGCAGTGGGAATATAAAGTTGGAGATCGGTTATTCCCATGCCCACATCATAGACCAGGAGGCAACATTTGTCCATGCTGATACGAAGATGACAGCCACCCTCACAGAGAAGAGTGGATCATGGACGTGAGGGCTCAGAACCATGTAGTGGGAATCATCAACGTTGCACTGTAATGATTCTTATTAAAGGCCACCGATATACTTGTTGCACTGTGATAAGTAATTAGTTCATCAATAACCTTGGTGTTTGTTTGGTTGCTGCCTACTACTGGTATTTGACTGCACATCTTGCTCCTTCAGAGCCAAGCTGCAGAAGAAAGTTATCACTAATCAGTAAACCATCAAAGTATATCTTTAAATGTATTCTCAGAGACAAATCTGCCTGATGGAAGACAATCTTTTAGCCTGTCACCCTCATGCCGATCATGTATCGGGATATGTGAACCTCTTTTTTCCCAAGCAAAAGAGAAAACATAAAAAAAGGAAAGGGTTGAAAGAATATAGCAGGGATGAAATAGGAAGAATGAAAGAGGGGACTGAAGAGGAAAGAAACCTAAAATACGGGGATATAGAAAAGTAAGGTGTTGAAAAGACAGAGTCAAAGTGGTAGAGACAGAAAATAAAAGAGAGCAAGCAAGAATGAGAGAAAGCGAGTGAAAAGAGATGGGAGGTAGAGAATGAGAATAGTTATAAGGGGAGAGAGGAAGGGTGAGAGAAGAATAGAAAGAAAGAGACGATAGAGGAAAAATAAAGAGAGTGAAGTGTAGAATAGTGAGGTAAAGGGTAGTGAGTGAAATAAATATAAGGGAGATGTATAGAGGGAAAAAACTCCTCTGATTGAATCTTTCAATGGAAAGATGTGCAGAGCAAGGGTAGAGGGAGAGCAAAGAGAGCAAGACAGAGAATGTGTACTAGTGACAAAGAGGGAAAGAGACTTAGAAAGGAAATAGGAGTGAAACGGAGAAGACAGAAAGAGAGAGAGAAATAGCGGTGAACATACCCACAGAGAGGGGGGAAGAAGTACAGATACTTAGCAAGGAAGGAGTTGGAGAGGGAGAGAGATAGAGAGAGAGGAGAGAAGAAATATAGATAATGGGAGAGAGGAAGAAAGATAGATACTGAGAGAGAACAGGGAGAAAGATAATGAGCGAGGGAGAAAGATGAAGAGAGGGAGATGGGAGAAGCAAGCTAGATAATGAGAGAGATGAAGAAATAACCAGTGCTGAGAGAGGTAGAGAGAGAATGAGGAAGAAAGATAGGTACTGAGGGAGAAAGATTGAGAGAGAGAGAAAGGTGAAGACTGATAAATACTAAGAACCTGAGAGAGGAATAAAGATGCTGAGAAAGGAAGAGAGACAGTGTAAAAGTGAGAGGCAAAACGAGGTAGAGGAGACCGAGAGGTACACAAAGAGATAGTGTGATAGATTTGAAGGGGCCGAGGCTACCTTCACTGGAGAGACTGCAATAGTATTGTTACCCAGTTCCTAATTCTTTTTACCTCCTTTGTTTCCAGACAATCTTCTGAGTCCTCCTTGGAATGGGTTTATTTAAGCTTTGATTTGCTGAGCCCCCAGAAGAGTTTATCCAAACAATGTATTTTGCGCAGATCTTTGTAAAACCTCCATCTCTTGTGGTTGATAAAACTGACTTTAGCACTCGAGAGTTGGATCAAGTGTGATTTACATTTCATAGCAGAAATGATAAGAGCTTTACTGGAAATAATAAGCACATTAAAAATCCGTTGTGGCCAAACAAAGAGGCTGGGCAGGGAGAGTCTTGGCAAGACTGCTTATTCTGCTACTGATTCAATGAAGTAAGAGATAATGAAATAGAAATAGACCCGCAGCACATACAGAGGGCTTGGGCTAAGAGATAAACATCAGGACAGTGCCATACCACAAGTAATTGAATATAGCAACATATCCAAGCAGTTAAAGGCCATGCTTCTTGAAAACGCACACGTCAAAACCGATGATAGCAATTCTATATGCTCACTTGTACTGATGCTTTACTAAAGAGAACAGGCCTTACAATGAGCTTGGCGATACTTAAAGCTTTAAGAGAACAGTTATGTGAAATAGCATATACCCATTCTCTAACACTATATTCACATACTCCGGACACGTCCTGCAGCCATTTATTCCAAGACTTTACCGACAAGCAGGATATAAAAGGAAATTGTTAATATGTGTGCTACAAATGACGGGCCATGCCTACTAATACTTAAAAACCCTAATGCTTACCTTTACAACTTTGACAACTACAGACACATTACTGAGTTTCCCTTCCTGGCTAAAACTGTACACAGATATATTGTCACACAAATGGAAAAATGTATTTCTAAAACTTACTTAGTGGTTTAGTACTACACCAATCTAGACTTAGACATGGTAACAGAACAGAGACTGTCATGCTCAAGTTCACAATGAGCCTCTATGAATATTTGATGAAGGTGAAATACCACATCTCTTGGACCTATCCACACTCATCACTAACATTGCCCGTAAAATCCTTCTACTCACCCTATGTTAGAAGGTGAGCTTGGAAGACAAACAAAAATCTACTGGTTCAAAGACTGTCTGTCCAATAGAATAAAATGTGTTAAGTTTAGTAACTCCATAATTATGTTTCTGCCATTTCATTTGCAGTTCCATTAGGTTTTGCCCTTGCTTCTTAAATGTTCAATTTGTATGTTGAATCTTTGGCTGAGAGCTTCTCCAGTGCTGGTACTAACATTAACTAATATGTGGAAGACACACAGCTGTACCTTGACGCTGATAGCATTGACTACATTGACACTCTAACACAATGCCTGTCTGACATAAACTACATAAGCTAATTGATGTCCTGGATTAAACGTAAAAGCTTAACACAAAAAATATTGTGTTCCTCGTGCTTTCATAGCCTCTTTCCCCAGACTAGCTATCTCAGATACAGGCTTTAAAGGTTTGTGATTGTGAAATCTGTAAGAATTCTGGGTTTCACGTTGAGTGATTCTCTCAGTGTGGATCGCTACATTAAAGAAATCATCAAAAGTGCCAGATTTAAACTGAAGCACCTCTGTAACAGATCCTTTACACTCGAAAATGTCCTCAATTCCTCCATTCAGGCACTAAGCATATCAAACCATGAGTACGGGAGACGTCTATTAACCAGTTCTCCTAACTACCACTTACCAATTCTCAGATCTGTTGTACAATCTGTAGCCAGGCAGATCACTCATACATGAACATTCCACTCCATATTTGACTCCTTGAAATGGCTCACTCTCCTGTCTCACATATAAAGTGATACACTTAAACTCTCCCTCCTCTTAGCACAAAACAAAGCTATTCAGAAGAGGCCCCTTAGAGGCAAGTCCCCTCAATTTCTCAAAACACCATGCTTCAACAAAACATCCACAAACATTCATTCTCAGAGAAAGCCCCATATTTAGAATGCCCATCACAAACACTGAACGTTGCCCTTTTGCTTCAAATCTTCAATAAAGCTTTAAAATCATCTTCAGTCTCATCAACAAAAGTGATCACTGTGGTTTTGCAGTGTCTAAGCTTCCCCTTTGTTGCTTTATCACATCTTGCTACTGACTAAATCATCTTAGTAATGATAATATTACACACATTTATTCCACATAGACCACAAACGTTTGAAGTGGTTGCCATTATCATCCTATTGTACCTTCCATATGCACTCTACCCACAATATCCTCTCTATTATTGACTCAATGGCTGGTGCTCTCTCTTGTATTTATCCTTCTTGTGCACAATTATTGAACAACTGATTACTACAAATGGAAGCATCCTTTACATACCTTACGAATGTTAACTTCAAATGTACATTATTCTTGTGCCTAGTTTTTTTTCTACTGCAGTCTACTAATGTAAATATTTGCTAATTGCTGTACTGTTGTGCTGCTGAGGGGCTCAAATGCATTTGTATCTTACTTGTCTTACTACTGTGCGCACCATATTTATCCCTACCCTATTGGCCTCATTACAAGTTTGGCGGTACCAACGTGCGGGGAGGGTGCCACCGCCATGGTGGTAGCCTGTCACCCTGTACTTTCACAATGTTCCTCGTAGCACAGAGGGGCTGACCAGCACCCTTCTGAACGGACACACTGTCGGCAAGGCAGACAGTGTGCATTCCGAGGGTGCTGGGCAGGGGGGCCCCCAGCACACCCACACTGCCAGGCTTTCCATGTTGGTCAAACCGCCATGAAAGGGCTGGTGGTGAGGGGATTTGTAATCAGCCAGATGGAGCTGAGTTCAGGGTCCACTCTCCAGGGTTATAATTGGACTCATTGAAGTGCGGCGGTCCAACCGTCAATGCAAGCGTGGCAGTCCTCAGAATGCCACACTCGTAATGAGGCCCTATGTTTTTATCTGCAGATGTGACTGCTGTAAGTTGATGCTACACCATAATACTAACTCGTGTATCATTTGTCTATAACATCGTTTTCCAAATATCTTGCTTTTCAGAGCATCCTGAGGCATAATACCGAAGGTAAAAATCTTGTTTTTATACTTTGTAGGAAATATTGATGTTTATGATAGCACTCAAGTATCTTTGTACATAACGTTTTTGTTGTACCTTGCATTGTTTTAATTGTAGGAATATTTTTATTGTTTTGTTATCAGAACTATATATATATATATACATATATATATATATATATATATAATATTTTTGTTTCAATGTAACGCATTAGATTATTTGTTTATTTTCTTTTTAATTATTCAAATGTTTAAATATTCTTTAATGCAAAAGACGTATTTAATTAATATATTAGTGTTGGATTGCCTGATATGCTTGCATTTTTAATAATTTGTTGCATTTGCAGGTGAATAGAGTGGAGGTGTTTTTATTAAAAATTACATATTTTTGTTATTAATGTACTATTAATACATAATATTTTTTTTCCATAAAGTTCAACAAGTTATTGAGTTTGTAGGGCAATAGGGTGGGAAGTATTTGAAAACATATTTAAATGTATGTAATTATTCATGAATATATTTATTAGTAAATGCATTAAATAATTAATGGGTAAATATTATTGTAAATAGAGTTACTTGGGCTCTATTAGGGGACTGCATGGTAAATGTTTACTAATGAGTTTTCATTTGTTAATTAATTTCAGTATTTTAATGGAAATATAGTGTGGGCATTCAAAACATTATTTAAGGAAATGTAAAAATAGTAATACAATTTAATATATTAAATATTCATATATTCATTAACTTTCAAGTTAAATGTAATTGTAAATTTAATTACACTCAAATTGATTCTAACATTAGTGCATTTTATAATATTTAAAATAGAAATTATAAATGTAAAAATGTGTATAGGGGAATTTCAATTTGGAATAGAATTAATATACTTTTTTTTAAGCTTAAAACATGTTCCTGTATGAAAAATCATAGGAAAAGGTATATACAGTAATCATTTTGTAGTTACATTCATAACTGAACAATTGAAGACCCACAAATTAAATATTTTTCCTAATTAGTGTAGGTTTGGATTTTGATACTATAGTTTCTAATGTTGGAGTTAGAGTAATAATTTTCAAACTTGCTAAAGTTAAACTCTCCAGTGAGGGAGCATCCGGATTTAAAATAATAAAGCTGAGCTCTCAAAACTAGCCTTTTCCCTAGTTAGTGTTCGGATGAAGTGAGAATGTAGTAAGTTTAAACTCCCCAAATTCAACACTTTCCCAATGGAGGATGGGTTTGGCATTAAAATAGTAAATCTGAACTCCCCAAAATTAAAGACATTGACCAATGACTGTCAGGTTGGAGTTCGAATAGTAAATAAGAGTTTCCCAAATTAAACATATTCCTCAGTGGTATTAAGGTTGGAGTTACAATAGTAAATCTGATCTTCCCAAAATCAAACACATCCCCAATGAGGGTAGGGTTGCAGTAAGATTAGTAAATCTGCACCCCCTAAACAATTTAACTCTTTCCCCAACAGTGGGAGAGTGGAGACAGAATAATAAATCTATAGTCCCCAAACTTAAACACTTTCACCCAGTGGGCGTGGAGTGGAGTTAGAGTTAGAATAGTAAACCTGTCCTCCCCAGTATTAAACGTTTTCACCACTGGGCATTGGTTTGGAGAGTAGTAAATGCATACTCCTCAAATGTAAGCATTTTCTGCAATGGTAGAAAGGTTGGAGCAGGAATAATAAATAAAAACTCCCGAAAGTGAAACTCTTTTCACAATGAGGGTGGGTTTCGGGTAAAAACCTCTTTTGTTACTATTAGGATGTAGTGGATTTGGAAGTGCATTTTATGGCTAATGTCTGACTTTTATGTAGTTACGTGTTTTGTACTACCATGTGCCTCCCTAAACCTCTCTTTAAATTTCCCTTAACACTAACCATTTTGTAATAATTATTCCTCATTTTCCTACCACTCCCCCTTTTCCCTTTTACTGTATCCGATACTTATAGGTGTGGGGATTTCTGCCCCTGGGGAGGAGACTTCCATTGTAAATTATGGGAGAGACAAGTAGAGATCTCATGCAGGAGGTTTGTGAATTGCATTTTATAGTGTCTAAAGTAGCACTACTGTAGTACTACTTTATGTACTACAAAATGCATTTCATTAATTGGGTCCATAGTCTTTTTGAACTGTTCCTGTGGATGCTGAAAAGCTAGTACTTTTTTTCCTTTTCTACAACAATGTCATTAAAAGCAGTTACTTGACAATTACAGTTTTTAGAATAGTATTTACTGCACTTCCAATTCTGTGAATTATATATATTTAAGAAATAGAAATTTAACTTATTTAAAAATATATATTTATTGGCTTAATAGGTAAAGAGTTATCCATTAAAAATATTATGCACTTAATACTTACATTCTTTTCTCTTCTTATCTAGTGTATTCTTGGTTTGTGCAGTACTTGACAGATGTTTTCTACTTTTTTATTTGGGTTTCAGTCTTCTTGAGATTTGGTGTATATTAAAAATATATAGCAAGAAAAGAAAATGTATTCAATCATTTTATGGTATGCTTATTTTTCCTAATTCTAATATATAGTGGTTTAGAGGATTTTATTTATTGAAGGAGTTGGTAAATTCACTAAAGTTTTCCAAAACAGGAAAGCATTTTTTTTTCAGAAAACACCTTTTAGTAGCCTCGCTGCCTTTGTTTTTTAATCTGTTTAGGAATGCCATCACAGGGATGTTGGTCTGTTGTATTTTGCAGGACATCATCACTATGATTGTAGCCATGCATGGGGGGTCACAAATTGTGACTTGCCTAATGAACACTAATATTAATAATGCAAGTCATTCTGTGACCCCCTGCGATTCATTATTATATCGGATTAGTACAAAGGTCGGTTCACAATAAACATAGTGGTTACAAATGGATAATACTCAATTTGCGACCTAGATTTCACCTTCACAGTATTGCGTGTGTAGTATTTGGTTCTAGTGTGCATTAAAGTAAACTGGGCTGGACAATCCATTATTACGCTACAGTGTAATTATTGCATCTTGAGCTTGAGCATGCCCACATTACCTCCCTGAGAAGCCGGCTAATGTTTGCCATTGCAAACACAGAGTCAAATGCTGAAGGGGGCCTAGTTTGCAGAGCCATAGTACAATAGACCCATGGATATCAGAGGCAAGAAACCCCCAAAACCATTGTTGATGATGAGGAGTACCTTTTTGCTTTGTGGCCCCCTGAATGGGGTCTGGCAGCACTACAAATTATTAACACATTACATCTAATCTTCGTCACCTTTACTGATTGTCCATCTGTGCCAGAATCTATTTCAAAGTATGTGTCATTGTTCACAGGGCATTATACAGCAAGATCACTATACTTTTCCTAATTGCTCACTATCTCAGGAGCACCTGAAGGCCTGAGAAGAAAGGACTTACTACTTTTAGAAATTCTGGAATTCAAAACAGTGATTATGAGCCAGCAATCCTGTGCTGCCAGTCACCCTGAACTTCACTGAGGAGTTTCCTAACTAAACAGAGGAACAAGGGCGAGTTCCTTTATAAGGTTATGTAACTCTGAGGTGACTTGCAATATCCTTATCATGTGCACCAGGGGGTACTTTTTTCCATATAATACTTGGTCACACAACCATCCTCCCTACAAGCCACTTAACACCTTGGTGCATAGCTCTTTCATATGAAAAAGCAAGTGTGCTTGCAAACATGAGGAATAAAAATAAAAACCTCTAGTGCAATATTAAACACATCAAAAGCCTGGTAAATATTTTTGAAAAACAATATTATAAAAAGTTTGGTACAAGTCAGTTTAACAAAAATAAAAGCAGCACTAGCTTGGAATGCGCAGAAACATTCAGACATTTTCTATGTTTTCCCAAACTATCTAATAAGGGCAAAAAATAAACAGATTCTCTCTGCTTGTCCCTGTAAGCTAAAAAATTTAACAGAGGAAAGAAATATTCAGTTTTCCTTGCTTTAAACAGATCCTTCAGTTATGTTTGTTGACCTGACCAACCTTCAGCTCGGCAGTTAGCTTTGTCAGAACTCAACTGTAATAACTTACAATACTCGAGTTCTATTGTCTTTCCTTTATAACAGGCGACCGGATGCCTCAGTCACAAGTCACCTTTTATAAAGAAATTTGAGACAGGCACTTATACAGGATTTGCAGAATCCCACGTATTATAAAGGAATATTTCAAAATGTGCTAACATGATTCATAAAATATTTAGTAGAAAAAACTGCAAAGTTCATACTGTTGTTTTTAAATACATTGATATTTAGACATATACTCCACTAAGCTTTCTCAAATTAGGGGCGCAAGCAAAATGTTGTGTAAAGTCACTTGGAGTTTTATGACCTAAATTAAGTCAGATTTCAGTCTCATTCCACTACACTGGTAGCTGGCCCCTTTAGGACCTGATGGATAGAGCCCCTCCACATCTGCAAGGGAATTTACTTTTATGCCTGTAATTTTGTTACTTTTATGGAGACATTTTGTCATCTATAATGATACATTTTTGATAATATTCTCTCTACTGCTATTTGAGTGGTGAGCGTGTAAGACTTACGCAACTTCTCTTTCGCCTCCTGCTGTGATCACTCTTTTATTGATCAGTAGCATTGCTCAATGAGCCTATGAAGTTTGTCTAGCTGTACTGTCGATCACCTGTGATTGTGAGATTTTAATAGCTTTGATTTGTTCACACTGCCCCTTCAATGTATTGTCCCAGTGATAGCATATCAATGAGAATCAACATGAAAGGGAATTAACAGAAAGATGAAATGAAGACAGATGCATATATTGAAAACCTCTTGATATTCTTAACTGCATGTGACTGTGATTTCCTAAATTGCTATTGTGTGAACTAGGGCATTATTTTAAAACAAATTCATAGGCTTGCCTTCATCCACCATTTTAAACACAATACTTTGAGTGAGTCCTAACATCACTGGGGTAATGCTATGTATCATATTTCAATATAAACTAACTATTTCATTAGAGTGCTTGAATATATGTATTTCAGTGCAAACTAGGTACCAAGGGGCAAATGTATGAACACTCTGAATAGCGATTACCAAATAGCAAGCATTTGGAAATCACAAGTTGGTAATCGCCGTTCGGGGGGCGTAGCTTGAGGCCGATGGAGCAGCATGCGTAACGCGGGGCTCCCGGAGGCCTCCGACCATCCCACATTAATCCTGTCTCCCCAGCCCCCGGTCATCGCCTGAAATGACCCGACGCGGGTGGCAAGGACTGTAAGGCACAAAATGAACTGAGCGATGGAGGGTTTGGACACCATCAAGCTGACGGTAGATCCGGGCCACGAGGCTGGGCCGATGGACAAGATGGCGGCGCCCGAGGGAAGTAAGAGGTGAGCCCGGGGGCGAACTGGAGGACCGGGTCCTGACCCGCTGCTGCGCTGCTGAGGACTGCTAGCGGAGTGGGGGGACCGGGCAGAGCCTGTACCGGATTTGCCGGGGCTCAGTGGCTGGCTGCGGACGAAAGAGTGGGCGCGCCCCCCCTAGACGAGAGGTGCTTCCCTTGTGGCGTGGCTCCAGCTCCGCAGTAGGACCTGAGGACCCGGGGGCGTCTCCCCGACCGCCCGCGGCAGCAGACTCCGCTTTGGGGGCCCACGTTGAATCCTGTGTACCACAGACAGAGAAGAGCGGGGGCGGTGGCCTCCCCTGAGACCTGGAAAGAGGGGCGCCCCCCACGCAGTAACCGGGGAGTGATAGCGAGGCAGCCGGTGATCGCAGGGGGCAGGACACCAACAATGCCCCTGTGAGGATGAGGATAAGAAATCTAGGCCTGTGGCCTGAAACCCGGGCCTTGAGGGACAAGGCTGAGCCGGCGTGGGAAGCGCAGAGGGGCCTGGGCGGAGACTGGGCGCCAGAACAGGCGCAAAGGTCACTAACTTGAAGATTTAAATAAAGAGGAGTCACCGCAACAACAAACCTTACAGACAAACCAGGGAAACAGGCCAAAGAAGATTCTACCAGAAGAGGTGAGGGCACCAGGGGTTGCGGAGCAACTGGGGCAGAAACGAGGGGGGCCCCATCCCAGGAACAGAAAGAAGACTTCAAAACATGGGCAAACCAAAGAAACGAGATGGCCCTGGGGATGACAGTGGTTCCCAGAAAGAAGGAGGAACCGGTGAACCTGACAAGACTCTGCACCAGGAAACCACGCTCAACACCATATTGCAGGCCATACAAGCATCCAGAGACGCACTAGAACTTAAAATAGACACTTTATCCGTGGATCTGACGCTTCTCAGAGATGACCACAGATGATTAACAGACAGAGTGATCACCAGTGAAAAGTTCCCGGAGCAACTCACCCTGGAATGCCTGAAGATCACCAAAACAGTGACCGAACTGGCGTCGCGAATTAAAACACTAGAAGCACGTGCGGAAGATGCCGAAAACAGAGCACGGAGAAGTAACCTAAGTCTGGTTGGTTTTCCCGAGAAGGCAGAACAGAAGGCACCTGATATGGAAACATACCTGGAGAAGTGGATACGCAGTGAGGTGGCTCCGGAGGGTCTGTCGCAATACTTTGCAATAGAACGGGCGCATCAAGTACCTGCGAAAGCTCCCCCTCCGGGTGCTAGACTGCGTCTGATTATAGCGGAGCTGCTCCATTTCAAAGATAGGGACTTCATAATATCACAGGCGAGAAGGAAAGGGGAGATCGTGATGGGTGACCAGCGGATAATGATCTTCCCGGACTTCACAAGGGACACCCAGAGACAAAGAGCCACCTTCCTGGAGGTCAAGCGAAGACTTAGAGAACAAGGCATCTGATATGCCATGCTTTTCCCGGCCAAACTAAAGATCATCACGAATAAAGATACGATCTTCTTCACGTTGCTGCAGCAGGCACAGGAATGGCTGGACACGCTGGGGACGACCATGGGGGAGAACCAGTAGGGAATGGTGAGGTCACACAGGGAGCCTCGCAGGAGAAAGGGGAGACGTCTAACGGGCGCATCCCCGCCGCGTGACCAGGCGCTGCAGGAACGGCGAGAAGCGGTGAAAGCAGTGGCATTCCTGGGGAGGAGGAGGTCGGTCTCCCCGCGCCCATCTGAGACTCAATCAGACCAGGAATCCCTGTCCGGTGGCCCCTCCTGTTCATCAGCTGATGCACCCAACAACCCACCAAGAATCATCCCAGGGCCATCCGACGAGATCATCTGAGAAACAGCGACGCCTATGCCGGGCTCGGAAGCAACAAATGCGGTGGTTTGACTCATGGAGGAAACAACGTTGGAAGCCGGGGTCACAATGGGACTGTGGTGTAATACGGGGCCCCAGATGCACCCGCATGTGGGGTCTGCACACAATGGACAGCGCTGACTCAGCTATTCGCCACCGCACAATAACGGCAAGTACTACCGGGGAGACGGGGAGAAGCACACGATAACAAGAAATTTAGGTGTGGGAGGAGGCCCAAGGGTTAAGCACACAGAGCCTGCCTCGGCCCTCACACACAATGTTTACCAAGTTGGGGAGTGTTTGGACGGGTATAGTTAAAATACCGGTCCTGGGGAGAGGGAGTATGGACAAGAAGAGAATCGTTATATTTGAAGTTAAGGGGTTTACAGTAGGGATATCTGCTCCATGTCACACATCCCCTTGGCGAGATACTTGGCCATTTTCACACACGAAAGGGCCAAACGAAGGAGGACATGCCAACAAGCCACACACTCACACAGACTATGGATAGACTGCTAGACTACAAATTCATCACATGGAACGTCTGGGATTTGAACTGCATGGATAAGCGATGCAAAGTTTATAGTCAGCTCAAAAGGCGAGGAGTACATATAGCTATTCTGCAAGAAACACACCTCACAGGGAAGGAGGTCACAGCGATATCGAAACGATGGAGAGGGCAAGTATATGCCACAGAATACTCGGCATATGCAAGAGGGGTCCTGATGTGGGTGCAGCCAGGGGTCCCATTGAAAAAAACTAAAACACTTATAGATAAAGAGGGACGCTATGTGCTAGTGACAGGTCGGCTGGGGGGACGGGACATCACACTGGGAGGTATTTATGCTTCTAATCATGACAGGGGCACCTTTCTGAATGCAATCTCGCACACGTGGGGACCACATCTAACTCAGGCAACAATAGTGGGGGGTGACTTCAACTGTGTTGCCAATACTGAATGGGACAGATCTCATCCACCCCTGGGACGCTCCCCCGTGGTTAGAACAGCTAAAAGCTTCATTGACTGGCAAAGGAACTGGGGCCTTACGGACTCCTGGAGACATCTTCACCTGCAAGAGAGAGACTACTCTTTTTACTCACCCATGCATGACCTGCATGTCCGACTGGACGTGTTCCTGACATCCCCCGATGTGAATTGCACAGTACGAAGTGCAGAATACCTCTTCCGCACAGTATCTGATCACAACCTACTATTGCTCACACTGGACTGGAGAAGAGAAAGCCCCTAGATACCAGACTGGCGACTCAATGTAGAGACGCTGGAAGACAGTGCCTTCCAACAAACCATTAGGGATAAAATTAAAGAATATTTCACACAGAACCAGGGCTCAGTATCCTCCAGGGCTCTAGAGTGGGAAGCGTTTAAGGTGACTATCAGGGGCCATTGCATGTCTGGGGTAATGGGGGTCAAGAGGTCCCTGGAGGGAGAAATTAATAGAAACGAGAAAGAATTGAGAACCCTGGAACGTAACAGACCAGACTACCCAGATCTATCCCCAAGAATATCCGAAACCAAGAGCAAAGTTGCAGCAGCTCTAGAAAAGCTTAGATGCTTTGACTATAAGAAATATACTGCTAGACAGCATGCAGAAAGGGACAGAGCAGGGGCATTGCTGGCCTGGCTCTCGGCTCCTCTGAGACAGCAGTCTCTGGTGATGGAAATAGTGGACTCGACAGGGAAAAGAATGTATGGGAAAAGCAAAATTAATGCTAGCTTCACTGAGTACTACTCGATGCTCTACGCCCCCCCCCCCAGCAGCAACCATGGAAACGGAACAGCTGAGATGCCTGAAGGGCATCTGGCTTCCAGCCCTGGGAGAGGAAGAACAACAGGCACTGGGAGAGGTGATAACCCTCGAGATGTGACGGTGGCGGTGGGGACGATGGCTAGAGGGAAAGTACCCGGAACAGACGGACTGCCTGCAGAGTTTTATATCACGTACTTGGACCTCCTGGTGCCACAGTTAAGCACTCTCTACACAGAGACGCTGCAGTCAGGAAGTCTCCTCCGTTCACGAATGAAGCCATTGTGGTCCCACTGCCAAAACAGGGTCACTCACCCACGGACGGACGTTCATATCGCCCACTATCCATGCTTAACATGGATTACAAAATACTTGGTCGCATCCTACCCACGAGATTACTACCCCATATGAAAAAACTGATTCACTCCGACCAAATCGCAATACCGCCGTCTAATTAAAGGAGACTGGTTAAGATACTGCAATAGGGCTCTCCAACTCTCAGCACAGCAGCAATAATAGTAGTAGATATTGAAAAGGCATTCGAAAGTCTCAGATGGGACTATCTGGAGACAATAATGACACAACTGTGCCTGGGTTCCTCAAGTGGGCAAAGCTGCTATACTCAACCCCCACAGCACGGTTTTGCACGGGCCGAACACTATCGAGCTCATACAAAATAGGCAGGGGCACCAGACAGAGATGCTCGCTATCGCCGTTGCTATTTGCCATCGCAATGGAGCCATTGGCACAGATGGCTAGAACCGGGAAGCATTACGAGGGACTGACAGTTGAAGACCAGACTCACCAAATCGCACTCTACGCGGATGACATGTTAATATTCCTGAAAGACCCGAGCAGCGAACTATCAGGTGCCATGAACTTATTAGAAACATTCGGCGGCATGTCGGGGCTCCGCATTAACTGGCAGAAATCCCTCATTTACCCACTACAAAAAGGAGCACCCCAAATCACAAATAACCACTGCTTGGGATGGGCCTCGACCACCTTCTGCTACTTGGGTGTCAACATATACCACGAGCTGGAAGACCTCCTAGAGGGCAACGTGAATAATGCGATTCGGAAACTGAGAACGGATGCCCTGTTCTGGAGGACTCTACCCTTATCGGTGGCAGGCTGTGTGGCTCTAGTGAACATGATGGCCCTGCAGAGATTGCTGTACAGCTTCTCGACTTTGCCCATACTGATCCCCACCTACCCTTCCGGGATATTGACTCTATTCTCACTAGTCTTGTTTGGGGACTAGGACGTCACAGACTAGCTTGACATAAACTACAGAGACCCACGACGGAGGCGGGCTTAGCGGCGCCAGACACTGAATTATATTATCTAGCAGCTCAGCTTCAATGGCTGGCTAAAGAGTGGCATGCAGCACTCTTGGTAACAACTGGAGGGCACCCGAAGGGATACACAGTTGCAGCCCTCACGGCGATACTCCTGGCTCCTGGGGGAAACGGGTGGCAGGTTCGCTGGATCTCCAGGTCATGAGCGACTGTTGGAGACGCAGCTTACAGCGCACCGGAACCACATCCCCATACTCACCGAACTTACCACTGGCTGGCCTGACCGCGCTTCCAGGGGGAAATACCACAGCGGGAATTACAAAGTTGGGATCATTTGGTATCACCATGATAGGGGATCTCTTCAGGGACGGGGAATTGATGTCATACGAAGATCTGATGGCGCACACTAGAGTCCCACCGGGAATGTTCCTAATGCATAGATCACTCACTGCACAAATACAGCGACACTGGAAGCAGGGATAAGGGAGCCCCCTACACATCCTGGCTGACACGCCCTCTGCACTATAGGGGGAGAGAGAAAAGTAGTATCTACACTCTACAAAACATTACAAAGAGACACACTGTCCCCCCCTAGAAAGATTGAGGACCCGTGGCAGGAGAACATTGAGGAGCCTATAGATGACGCACAATGGGGACGAATCACATCACACATATATAAGGTATCCAGAAACGCCCGCTTCAAGCTGATAAATCTATACATATATCACAGAGCATACCTCAGCCCTGCAAAGATAGCATCGATGTATAACAATGCAAACAGTGTATGCCCTCGGTGATTGGAGCAGGAGGCTGGACTGATACATATGCTATGGAAATGTAGGGCTCTGAAACAATACTGGGAGGAGGTCATACATAGTATTACAATAGTGATGAACAGGAGACTCTGGTCTTCCCCAGTGGTGGCACTGCTGGGAGGATTCCCCAGACCCCACTTGAAGAGAATCACAACCAAATATATAGATTTAGCACTGATACTAGCTAACAGGGAGATCACAATGCACTGGAAGGATCCCAGAGGTCCAGATACATCAAGATGGCAGGACACACTAGTCAGATGGGCTGAAGCTGAAGGAAGGGCCCTGCACCAAGAAGTAGCAAAAGGAGCTGGGAGTGTAGATGGGGTGAGGCAGTGGGACCACCTGCTTGATCGCCTTAAAGACCCAAACACTGAAGCCCGGGATCAAGACGCATCATCAGAGGACTCAGATGCAGTCGAAGAGCGGGAGCACTAGAACATAAAAAACACGAGATGTGCCACACACCTGGCACCAGTAACCCAGAATGACAATACCCAAGCGGGACAGTGTGCATGGGAGGAGCTGATAAAGAGGAACGGGATTAGGGGAGGGAATGCGGGGTAAGCTGATTAATGCTTGTTTGTTGAAAAAACTGCTAATAAAAATATATATTAAAAAAAAAAATTGCTCATCGCCATTCGATATGTACAAAAGTAGTCCTGGATGAAATAGCAAATCAGTATTCTTTCGGGTCACTATTTAGGTAATCACTGTTAGGAATTACCTAAATAGCAAATCTGTTTAGAAATAGAACTTGAAATTTTTGCCCCTGTCTGATGGCATCACATCCAGGAAGTAGTTCTTACTTGAACACTGGAAAAGATTGCTTTTGAAAGTTCCTAGGAGAATCTATTTCAAATCTCACTGCGGGTTTGCCGTCCATCCCTATACTGATTGGAAACCAGGAACCTCTCAAGGTAAGTGTACTACTACAATGTTATAAATATATTAATTACATATTAGGCTCAGTCTAAACAAATTAAATATACTGTAGGAATGTCACAATGTGTGTATTTAGTACAAAAGTAAATGAAAAACATGGCTCTAAATTTATGTTAGTAAAATAAGGAAGCTGTACTTTTAATAGTGTATCATGGTAGATGTACATTCACTGACAGCTGATGTGACTTGTGTTACATTTATTTTATTGGAAACAACAAAATTAAACACAAATGACTTACCTCTATTACAGAAAATAAACTTTTTATTTTGAAACAGATATCCTTGGCAGTGATGTTTCTGAAGACCAGCTGCTTGATAATTGCTAAGTGCAACCCAACGAGCCACTTGATGTTGAAAGCTATGAAACAACACCCCAAGATGAACAGATGAGTCCCACAGTCGTAGAATTGAGGCAGTCAGCAAATGAAGTCTGTGGAAGATGCACACAGAGTGTGAGGCAAGAACCCATAGTCATGCCAAGAGAATTGTTTGGTAGATGTAAATGTTGCACTCGCTGTGTTGCCAGTGCTCCACCCCTATCAAATATCATGAGCGCTGACATCTCTTAAAATGTGCGGAAATAAAGCTTGAAAATACAAAGCTTACTAATACGGAGAAAGGTATAACCATAGGATCAGAGAATATGGCAACAACCCTATTAGAAAATCAAAATGTCATGAATGTAAAGATTGACAGTCTAACAGATGCATTAAAAACTCTATGCATGGATGGAAATACCGATCATGTACATTAGAGACATAGGGAATGTCAACAGTCTGCCCACATTGATAGTTTAACCAGATTGAATAGCAGATTTACAAATGCTACATTTTTATTGTCAAGGCATACTGTCAACCTCCAAGTGGGGGTGGGGCATTACAGCAGTGATGTGGCTTGTAGACTGAAACAAATAACACATTTTGTAGAGACATTACAAACCACTCAGCTAGCAGGTGTAAATCAGGTAGTATGTCCAGAAGGTGAGGACCAATCTAGTGTTAGTAGCATATCTGTCAGTTATACTATGACTACGTATGAAACAAGCCATCAGAGTGCTCTAGTTGTAGGTGTGGAGGCTAGTACTTTGGTTCGTACCAAATGCAAGTCCCAAGCAGTTATTTTCATTTTTTCCCATTGTTGTATGTACACACGTCAAACATTTTTTTCAATACTTTGTTGACATGAGGCAATATCAAATTTCTTTGCTTGCATTCCTTGAGAAACATAGGAAAAAAGGTTGTTTAAGGTTTAGTTGCAAACATGCATTTGGTTTTTATTTGCTAATAGTGGGTAAATTGCTCACTTAACCTGAGAAATAATGATTAGTTATAGTAGCATGTCACATTCAACCCTCTGCTGCTCTCGATGCATCATATTGTCTACGTGGAGGTAGCTGTTGTTCCTCCTCATCAGATTCAGACTCTGGCACAGTGACTTCCAACCCTCTGCAAGTTTCTACATTGTGTAAAATTGCACGTTGCTATAATTCTGAAACTGATTTTAGGAGAGTATTGCAGGCCACTGCCACTCTTGTGCAGGCATCTGAATCTACTTTTCAGTATTCCAAATGTGCGCCCACTGACAACTCTAGTTTTTCTATATGCCACATTATAACAATGCTCACTCCGTCTGGATGGATTCCGATATGGAGTTATTATCTGTGAGCTCATGCCATATGCACTATCACCTGAAATAGCAATCTATACTTTTAGACATCGCAGTCAATATTTATATATTTCTATTGCAATCATAAGGTTACATAGGGATATATTTCCCATGATATATCCATCATCAAACTCTTTTCTTTGCAGACTTGCATGGATGTCAATATTTCTGCATGTGAATGAATCATGGTTGCTCCCTGGGAAACACACTACTATGTCTGTAATCACATATTCAGCATCATTCACCACTTGTACATTTAGAGAATGAGTAGTTTTCCTGTTACAGAATAGCTACTCAATTGCACATGGTGGGCAGATTGGCACATGTGTACCATCAACACATCCTTTGACTCTGGAAATGTTGTCTAACTGCTAAAAATATATTTTGAAAGTATGCAATTCCTGTGCATTTCTCTGAAAATATATGCAGAACTCAATGTGCATTAACACAACGTCTAGAAATGCACGAAAACAACATGGCTATGCACTCTGTGATGCACCACCAACTGCTGTAGTCACACCTTGATAGCTACTATTTGCTAATTGATGCACACTGCATAACACCTGCACATGGGTGGAGATTGAATTGCTGCATAAGGTATGCCTCTAAGGCTGAGGTTTTTAATCAGCAATTAGATTAAGGATTACTGCACTATTTACTTGGTGTATATCTCCTCCTCTGTTGAAAGTGAAAAATTGTGACCCTCTTTCTGAAAATTCTCTCATGTCTTTCGCCCTCCCTGTAAACAAACCAAAATCCTCATTCTCCTTGCCATGACCCACAGAGCAGCCATTTTTTGTAAAATCATGCATTCTGGGGCTGTTTGCACATGAATACCACCTGGGTCGAGGTGGTAATAAATTACTTGGGCAAAAATATGTTTATATGACTGTAACGAACATATGAATAGCAAATTGCAAATAATTTTTTCTTTGTGATACGCTATTTGGAGTTGGTGAATTTATGAGTCATTAACCATTGGCAATGCTAAAATTTATAGCAGAGAATGTGTTTCTTATATTCTGATTTCATTATGTCATTATTTTGCAACTAGTATTCAATTTGCGACTCACTGATTATCGCATCACAATGCTTTTGTACATATGGCCCCAAATTCTCAATGTATTATCTTGCTAAGCACCAGGACTTGGGCTCTATGTTAACAAGGCAGAAGTACAAAATCGTACAGCATGATGCACTTTTAGGGGTACATTTACACCTGGGGTGCAAAATGGTATTGTGTTCAACCAAGAATGCAATTCAATTGCTGAGATTTTCAGGAATTTAGGTTATCATGAAATTTCAGAGGATCTGGGGAGTCATCAGCATACATATTGGAGTCGACATCCAGGAGCTGGATATATAGATATTGATGATGCTGGGAGACCGAGAACTCCTAAGTGGCACTGCAAACTATAATTTGAGGTTGAAGGAGGCAAAGGGACAACCTGGGCGATTCTCTTTAGAAAAAAAGACAACCTCAGCTTTAAACTGGGAGATCAGTCTAATGTCATGAAGGCAGGAGGAAAGGACCTCATAGTCGATGGTGGGAAATGTCGTTGACAAGCGCTATTTTACCAGCACTCGACATGACCACTGCTATGTCATCCTCAAATCATCTAGCAGTGAGGCCACAGTCGGCTCAGTGCCTTTTGAGGTTGAGAACAGATCGCAAATTTAATTCCAAACAGTTATAGTAATGCAAAATCATGTGCAAAATACTCTTCTAATCTTCACCATGCTGAGAAGGAAGGAGATGGAGCGAAACTGCTTTTCTAAACAGAACTAGAACCCATTTAGGTGACAACAATAGACAAAACAGAAGGACAAATCAGAAGGACTTAGCTTAAATCATACTGAGCTTTGTGATTGTGCGCCTAATTCAGGACCAATGGAATATTGTGGCAGGGGAGGACCAAATTGTGTGGCAAGGTTGACTAAATTATGCAGCAAGAAAAGGAAAAGTATGTAGCTAATGCAGCTTGTTTTGTGATAGTATTACCTAATTATTTTTCCATTTTACACATTAACATTATGGGCAGAGGTTTCAGGTTATTAGTAAGGGTTTGACCTTCAAATACAGCAGAAACAGAAAGGTGATCAGTCAACCTTTGTGAAGGGCGTTCTACTGCACTGCAGCACGTGACTCCACATTTTTTTCTGATCCTTTACAAATTCCTTTTTGTTAAAATCTGCAGATTAGGCAGCAGATGAATTACGTGGCACATAAATCAAAACCACGTTTATGCGGGAAATGTTGCAGCTGCAAAATCGCCTAATTCCAGTGGCCTTGGCTGTGACTGAGAGGTAAAGAAATTCAAAAGAAAGGCAGTAATAATTTGATAATGAAAGGAAGCGGGTTTTGCCAACACGCACAAAGTGCTTTAACTGTGCACTTTGAGGCCTTGATTGACTGATGAGAGTCGGAGTAGCTTATGCATGTGGACCCTCATCATCATGCCTCTCAACCATAAGAAAAGTGATGAGAAAAAATATTAAAGGAATGCCTCATGCCTTACAATCTTTTCAGTTGACCTAATTTGTCTATTGTGCACTGTTTTCGTCATTATGAAAGGCAAATCACACACAAGCCTTTGTTGCCATTTCAGCTCCATGATCGAAGCACTGGCAACCTCCAAGAGCTAGCTGTAAATACACTGAGGCATTTGTCCTGTGTTTGGCACTGCACACATTTAAGTACAGTTACTGATGGCATGAGCCATAGCAACAATTTATACTGGATTAAAGCTATGGCAAATGCCAGGTGAACACACTGGAGCTATTTAAATTAATTAAAAAAGGATGCTATAATACATGGGAACCTGCAATCTTTATTTGAAAGTCTGTCTTTAATTTCTATATTACAGGCGACTTGTGATATCTCTAGTCACCAGAATAAAGAAATTATGTAGATACTCAACAGTAATACGTTGTTAGAGTTTACTTCTGACATCACAATGTCTGCTGCCAGAGGCAGCATGAATAGCAAGTAGTTACAGCAGCTGTTGAAGCAGGGGAAAGTGAACAGGATTTTCCTTCTACTCATATACGTATCTACATGTGAAAACAGCAGAAAAGGTGATCAGCAAAAAGGAGATATTTATGGCGTTTTATTTATGTTTTGATGCTATAAGACATTGCAAGAAAGATAGAATCTCTGAATGTTTCTAATTACTCTGAGCCACAGCATTTTAACCAGATTTATATTAAACTGATTTTAATATTTTTTGTAAAAATAAAAATACTAATTGATTTTTTGGTGTGTTTAATTTTGCACTACAATTTCTGCTTTTATTCTTCCTGTCTGCAATGAACATGAAGGAGCTAGGCAGCAGGCACTTGAGTTTAAGGGAGGGGTGATGGTTTGACAATGTATTAAAAGTAATAAAATACTCTGAGCTCTACATTAAAAGGATATTGGAGGGCACCTGAGAGTTGCATTACATTTTAAATGAACTTCTGCCTCATTCCTCAATATGATCATGCAACAATATATTTATACTGCAGGGGATACTTTATCCTATATGTAATAGTAATGGTGACATTAGAATGCTTCCAAATGAATCCAAATGCCTTGCTTTGCTTAGAGGTACAACTAAGAGTCTGCCAAGGTATGCTTCTTTTGGATATATGCAAAGTAACAGTATGTGAAACTGTTTTTATGTAATCTAATGTAGCATGATTTCACAAACATTAGTCAAAGTTACCTTAATTTTTCAGATGAGGACATACCTAGAGTAAAACAGTCATGCAAGGTGCTGGTAGAAGACTGCTCAAGCAGAAAATGGCCCTGGACATGGCAGTTTCTGTTTGAACCATTCTTTCACAAGCAATTATTTTTACAATAGTGGATAGTGCAAAATGTTGTTTATTTTGCTAGCTTGGCAGAATGGGAAATTAACTAATTTGTCAAGTGCAATTAAAATGTTGCACAACCCTTGTGTAAAGCCTACTAGACCCCATTGGACTTCCATGCAGTAAGCAACACCGGCACAATGTAGATGCAAATGCTGCTAAAGCTATAGCCACCAATTTCTCAAACGGATTGGAAGATGCCACTGCATGTGGCATTAATCGAGATAGCCTACATACTCAACTTGGCAGCTAGTGATTTGGCCTGGGATGAGTTACATGGCACTATAACCACTTAACTACATGAAACTTTACTCTGAACATGGAATATGATGGGCGAAAACTCCACTCTTTGGAGAGACAACAAAGCAATGTGCACTGTTGTGTCAATGCATGATATTTTGTTGTAGACAACAGTTTTCATATCCATGTCTTAGTCCACACTGGAACATTGTGATAACAGTCTCAGTGAATACGGAAAGGTTTGTAAATAGGTGACAAACAAGACCTTCAAATTGAATCAGACATTGATATTAGAAGAACCTAAGGGTTTTGACAGTCATCCTCACACACTTTCAAGCACAAGGTCACCACAGAGGTGGTCAGGTGGCAGACTTTAATAAACAACACAACTCATATATTCAAAAATAAAAATTTGCACTGATCAAACATAAACATCAAAAACTTGAATGATTATCTTAAACAAATGCATTCTAAAGTAAAATGTAAAGTGGATTTATAATAAGCAAATTTTCAGTGGCAAAAACAATACAGGGTAACAGATTGTGCAAATGAGATGCAGACAAGATTTGAAAAAAAGTAAAATTGTTCTGATTAGTGAGGTAGGACTTAATGAAAATATATAACTTGATGGGTATGCCAACAACATGAAAAATCACTTAATCAGATAACCACAATGACTAGTCTCTGCTGTAAGGCTCTGGAGGGGAACAGTCTTTGATGAGGTGGATAAACAAAACAGGGAGCTCCGTTCTTACACGTTCATACTAAGTACTTTTGCATGGATTTCCTGAAGAATGTTCTATGTTAATATTTTGTCACTGGCATAAAAGCTTTTCACTTTTATAGATTAAGAATTTCATAAAATTATTTTTTTACAATATTGGCCACTTTACCTGTGCAGGATCTAAAACATGCTGCATTTTTCTAACAAGTTTCTTATTCAGTTTGGTGGATAAAGCAGATTTCCTACAACAATAGTGCCAGTGACGCCAAGTAATATGCTATCTTTTCCTTATTTTGATCAGCTGCCAAGTTGAAACAAAAAATCTACTTTTCTAGGCCCCTTAAGGAATAAAGAAAGGTTATAGTCCACTTATCAATAAGCCAAGCCCCTCGCACTGTGAGCAGTAGATCATCTATAATAAAATGGCGAGGCAATGAAGAAACTGTAAGCACAATCAAAAGGAAAACAACATTTGCAAATATTTTGACTAAAGGGATTTCAGGAACTTGAAGAGAAAGAGATTGATGTAGTTGTGAAATGGAAATGGTGGTGAAACTTTCCTTGGGTACTCGAGGTGTCAGTGGTAAAAACAGCTATAGCAAAACTTTAATAAGACTCCTTTTTGATCTTGGCTGCAGCATTGATGGGCATGACTCGAAAATTTTATTCTTTAGTCAGGTTGGGGTAACAGTGTGTACATTTACCACTCTAAAGCACAGAAAGGCTCTCTTTCATGGCTTTAATAAAGTCAAACTTTCCAACAATACCTTAGTTAGGAAAAGCTACATGTCATTGCAGGACAACAGTCTCATAGCATGCTTGTAATACTCATATTGGCAACAGTTATAAAATCATGTTGCGCAATAAAAAGGTATTGAGTGTGATGTCATTAGTACAGACTGCAGATCTGAGAACGTCCTCTAAATAAGCCCCTGTCAAAAAGCTTTAGAAACAATGCCCCCCTAACAAAAACAAACCCCATATGAATCATTATCAATAATGACCTAACTTGCAAACAACTTAACCCAATGGCCTAAATTTCTAGAAGAAAATAGACCACAAGATTCCCTGAATTAAATTAAAATTTAGATGGAAGGTCTCAGATTTTCAGTCTTCTGTTCATTCATTTAGGATGTTTGCCAATGCAGAGTTGTGGCTGGTCGAGAAATAATAACATTACACAGTCATGAAAGTATACTTCTTTATGAAGCATTTAAAAAACACTAATCGGGCATTATTGCCTGCTTGAAATATCTAGAGGCCTGATCAAGCATAGAATACAGTTCTACTTGATAACTGTAAGAAATTATTTGGGGTGGGTAATAACCCACCTCAAGGACCAGTCACAACTCTTGTCCGGATGAGCCACTAAAGTAATTACATGAACCTGAACTCAACCCCCTGATAGCAATGGCACAGAGCAGACAGGCTTATCTTGGTGGCAATGTGTAAATATTTATGCAGTACCAAAACAGTGATAAAGTTGAAATGCAAATCAATAAAAGTCACAAAATGAATTTAAAAGGTAGAGTACAATTAAATGAAAACAATTACATAAAAATGACAAAAATCCAATAAGGGGAACTGTAGCAAGCACTTTTAAAGTCTTATGTAGGATTAATACCAAGAAACACAAAGTACCAATGATAGTCAATGGTCATGGCAGACAGAAACCTAGACGCTGTTGATGCTGGGCACAGATCGGATACACCAACTAGGTTTGTCCAGGTCAAACATTTTACCTCCTGACTATAATCCTTTATGTCCACATCCACCAAAGGAGTAGACTTCTAAAATACCCAGGATCTCAAGAGAAGCATTTAGAGATTCACAGGATGTCAGGCAAAGGCTAAACCCCAGGGTCCAGACCAGGTCCAGTTGTCTCTGGTCAGCTGAGTAGTTGCAGGTAAAGGCCTCTTGTAGCTTGTTGTGTCCCTGTAGCTTTAACAGGATGTCAGCCTTATGACCCTTGGAGTCCGCCTCTTTGTTCTAGAGACTGGAGAGAGCAGGTCTGGCCCTTTCTGGCTCTTCTGAGGTCTCAGGCAGCCGGCTCAGCCTGCTTCTGATCGTCCAGGAGTGTTGTGAAGTGAGTGCCTGGAGATGCCACGTTTATGTCTGGAACTAGCTAATGGGGTGAATTACACCTGGGAATGCCCTAACCAAGGGGGTAAAAGGATCCGGACCAACCCTACCCACTTTGGGTATTCTCAAGGTGGGGCAAGCCTTTGCCCACACGAAAATTGGGCTCTAAAACCTGGGTTTGCATGTGGGGAGTGTACAATGGTAATCCTAGTGTCCTCTAATACCTAGCACTAAAACCCAATTTGGTGCAACCACTGTACCCACAATAAATTCAAAGACAGACATCTGATAGAACTAAGCAGTTTTCCAGCAATAGGACAGTGGATACAGGTGACAAAGTAGAGTATTAGTTGAATGGGATGTGAGTCCTCACCTAGTAATAATGTCACAATTCTATATCAGACCCGGTTAGGTCTCAATAGTTTAATTCTGTGCTCAACCCTTGCTAGCTGTAGCACTAAGCAGACAGGTTTAATGTAGGAGAAATGTGAAAGCATGTATCAGAACCAAAACAGTTAAAAAGTAGAAAACACAACACAATAAAATTCCTACTTCAATTTATAAAAATAGAGTAAACTTTAATGAGCAAATGGATACCAGAATGAAAACAATGGATGTAGGGACAGAGAAATATTACTTTTTGAGTTCTTAAGTCAACCTGTTGCCTAAAAGTATCAATGGTGGTTATCTGGTTCTAGACCAGGTCCAAGTCAAAACTTAAGGACAACTGTGAGCTGCTGCTGGTGGGTTACAGGGACAATGTTTGCCCTAGTGGAAAGATTAACCTTCTGACTCAGAAGATCTTCTGGAGATACGTCCTGGATGAAGGTTCATGAGCGGTTTGTGCTGCAGGCTAGGTGTGAAGGAGTGATCGATGATGGCGGCCTTGTAAAGGGCGGCTCCCGATGAGAGCCTTAGCTTGGGCATGAATCTTGGTGCAGTGGACATCAACCGCAGAAAAGTTTGACTGAGCAAAGTTTTGAATCCATACCAAGGAAGGTCTCATTGGCAGTCAGATGCTGTTCAATGTTAACCTTGGTGAAGTCCCTCTGCGTTCAGACTTAGAAACTTTTCTGGAAGTCAAAATAGTTTCTTCTTGGGAAACTGGTGAGTTGAATCCAACTGGCTATTTCATATCTGCGTCTTGCTGGTATCTGCAAGTTCTCTGGAGGAAAAATTCTGAAAAAGTTTCCTATTTTGTCCTACCAGGGGTAACCCTAACCACATTGAAATCCGGCCTCTTTGAAGTTAATTCAGTTCCTGCGCCCCAATATCCTAGTCATCCTGTCAAGGCAACAACATCATATCCCCATTTCCATACCTTTGTTGTCTGCTTTGGGAACAGTTTTCACAATTTTCTAAATGCTAACTACTATCTAGCAGAAGCAGGAGACCAAATGCAAATGGGCCACCATATGGCAACATTCTTACAGTACCTTTCCCCTTATATTTATCAAAGATTATTCTTCACCATTGAATTGCACTTATAATAATTGTTAAAAATAGTTGCTGAATTATTATTATGGCTGTTTCCTAACTGAAATTACCATTAATAAATGTAATACTAAAACCCAGTGTTTTCCTGTGGAACAGTCAGCCTTGTTAAAGTGAAAATAGCTTTTGGTGCATTGTAAGGACTCATTTAACATTAAATTCTTACATATCCTACTTACAAATATTTCAAAGGAATATTTTGACCGGTCAAAAGGGGTTGTTCTGACAGTTTTCAGTTTACAACAATAACAGCCAGGCTACAAATGGTAGACCTGCATTCGTGTTTGCACTGTCACCTTTGTGGGCGCTACAATTAGTGCTGTTGTCTCCAAGTGCCATTTAACTGACACATTCTGTGTACACTTTGTACCATATGCCAGGGAGATAGAAAGGTAAATGAAATATGCCAACTCGGGACATGCTTGTCAGTTTGAATTAGTGATTGATATGGAATACTGGCGGCAATCTGGACTCGCGTTCATTCAGTCTGACACCACCTTCGGCCTGGGATCTTAGTCTGCTGTTCTCTTGGCTGGTGGAAGCCTTTTAAGTGTGTTTGTAAATGGCTTTGGGAAGACCAAGACAAAGTCCATGTCCAGCTCACAGAGGGCCCATCTCCAGTTTCCGGTGGGGCATAGCCATAGACCTCTAAAGAACTCAGAACTCAACAATCAACCAATAGAAGATGCTGTCCAATCTATTACTTTTCTTATGAAAACAGGAATACTTTAATAGCATGACAAAACATAACACTGCACACAGTGATGGGGGCTCAGTTACAGGGTTGTTCAAACCTCTATGGGATGTGTCCATTATACACAGTACTTCCACCCACCTGTGGTTCTAATCAAGGGTCGTAATTCTACCGTACAACAGTCCTACCCCACTATGACTGTAGTCCTGTTCTGTCTCCACATGACATTTACGTAAGGGGATTTGCTTATGGGGATCCTCATGTAAGAATTGGCTCAAGTACAAGTAGACTATCATGGCTGTTTGATCAATCTGAGCGGCCCATCGGTCTGCTTAATCTTGTATCTTGTTAAATGTTTGGGGCTACACTTCTGTCCGATTTAATCTCACAGTTCCAGGCCTAGTCACTGTATCTTTGAAACACAGCCTCATGTTACCTGCCCAGGTAAATCACTGTTCACCATTACAGCGTTTGCCCCACACTCTTTGTGGTCACATGGAAGAGTCCTTCAGCAAAAGGAGAAGAAATGTAGATGCATCTCTGCCTATTGGTTCATGTTGAAGGGCAGCAAGGCAGTCTGGGATCATTGGTTGCCTCTCTTTGGGAGTTGTGGCCACTGAGCCCTCATGGTAGTCCTCATTGTCAGTGGTGAATCACTTTGACGCACAGCTCATCAGCGCACAGCACCAGGATCAGTGATCATCTCTTCTTGGCAGTTATGGCTTCCAGGCTGTCAGTGAAGTGCTTGTCTGCAGTTTCAATGATGCCTGGAAAGACAGCTCATCTGCAGCATCTGGCGGTCTCCTTAGGTCATGGCGGAGATGCTGGATGGCACACCTATGTTCACAGTTAATGTTGCTTCATGTAGTTTGCCCATTGAAACACATAGGCAGGCTCGGAGGACCCTCTCTCACTGAGCAGGTACTAGGGCACTCCCATACATGTGCCAGCTTCTTCTGGGTGTTCCTTGCTTGGCTTCTCCTCCTGGACAATTCCTCCTCTACAAAGGCAGGGACTTCCCTTATCTGTTTGAGCTGGCACAGTGGTGTAATGCAAAATGGTGGCCCATAGTCTCTCATATCTCACAGATATTCATCGCCTTTGGCTAAACTGGGCCCTATTGAAAGTTTGGTGTGCTTGAAGGGTTGGTAGCACCCCTGTACCAGAGAGGCTGTAAGGGACAGCATTCCATCCCTGAGCAAACAGGCAGGCTTCTAGGTGATGGGGAGATTCATAGCTTCTCCAGCAAGTTGTACAGACTCTAGGTGATGTTCCCTCACCCTGGGAGACTGTTGGGCAAAAACAGGCAATGGTCATACCACAAGTCTGTAGCGCACTCTTATTCTTGGTGATGGACTTGAAACTAGAACAAAGTGAGCTGGTCTGAATCCCACTGTACATACATTTTCTGGACAAGGTATGTGTCCACTGTCTAAAACTCTAGAACAAGTTTGAGATATTTTACTTTTTCAAATATATTTTTAATCCTGTAATGCCGGCACAGCCTTTGTGCATGGTGAATTGCCTAATTATTTCACAAGATGTAAAAATTAATCTAGCTCCAATCAGGAGTACCCAAAACAAAATAACTTTGAAGAGTGAGATCTCTGCACCTGGCTAAAAATTATTCTTTCTGAAGTGGTAATCACAGACCGGCTAAAGGAGAGCCCCTGTCTAGAAACTTCCTTACCTGTAACAAACGAATATGCTGACCCACTCCCCATACCATCCACTAAATCGCAGTTCTCAGGACGTTTAATCAGCAATAACCTGCTAAAGAGCCCTAGGAGAATTCTGAAGGTAGACCTGTCTCCCTCATTCATTAATTCAGAGTGAAAGTCTCCACCCTCAAGTAACCAGAATGCCGGCAATATACTTCCACTGTTTGGGCAAGCTACATCACCTTCCATCTTGTGTCATGTTAAATAAGGGACCGTCCAAAATGAATACCACTGGTGGCAGCAACCATACTTGTGCTACACTAGGAGTCTTGCTGTAACACATGTACCAGTCTCCAACAATGCATACAAGCAACCAGCACAAATCTTGTTTTTTTACATCTGAACAGAAATTTACGTAAGTGAGCCAGTAGGCTCTTAATCTCTGACTCAAGCGAAAAGTAGGATTCTGTCCAGAACAAATAATCCTCACATCTCTGTATGCTGCCACCAACTCTCTATGTCAACAACCCAAGACATGGACAGTAATCCCATGCCACTACAGAGGATATGTTTGGTGCATTCTCCTAGGTCACAGAACAAGCTTTGGACCTTGACTTTACAAAGGAAAGAACAATGCTTCAGTGCACATGCATTAGCATGTTGGCTGTCTCAAGATAAAAATCAGGACACTAGTTTCACATGCAGTTGACCACTCAGGACAGGGGTACATGCCCGTATATGATGAACAGACATGCACCTTCCCATTCCAAAATGCATTAAATTCCGAGTTGAAAGAGGCAGCATGAGCGTTTAACCCATTCAGTCTGTTGTAAGGTGCCTAACAGTGATCTAATAGTTGTATTGCTTCTCTGCTTGCCATTTAGTTTGTCACCTGGACTCCCATTCCTCCATTTTGTTGTTTTTGCTCCCTTTCAGTTCCCTTGGGTACTAAAGTTACAGAAGATTCACCTTCCTTTCTTTATGTGTTTCCTGCCATTGCAACTTGCTTCAACCTTACTGCTGCTTGACGTGGTGGGGCTCTCTGTCAGTTCCAGGCTGGCGTGAATGCTCATCAAAGCCACATTACCTTGGAGTGTGGTAAGTTATGAAACTTGAATTTTGCATATTCTACATAAATTCACCACTATCTACTTATAACCTTCTGTTTTCCTTTTCCTCACTGAACCACCCCAAACTCTGTGTCCAAAGGCTCCATGCCTGATCAGGCACACATTGTCATCCAGGTCCTGTGCCTTTATGCCATCCCATTTTTCCCTTTGCGTCTCCATAAGAAGTGTTGATCTATTATAACCTCTTCTCAAAGATTGTGTGGGAAGACTAGGACTCTACAGATCCATCTGCTTCGGCCAAGCTTTACTGTAGAGCAATTTCATCCTCAACTGTCCCTTGCAATAAAAGTTAATCTAAAAACCCACCTAATGATGACGGTACACCTTATACAAAGACACAAAAGAAGATTTATATCTATGCAGTTAATTAAGACAATTGCCTATGAACAATGAAGTGAAATTAAATGAATAAGATTTGTAGAGTACAAAAAAATGCCCAAGGGCGTCTACACGCTGATGGGAGTTAACCTACAGATAGGATTAAAGCGAAAGTAAAACATAACCTGATCTAAGTATACATACCACCCGTTAGAGAGTAAACAGCCGGGCTTTTAAGGCAGGGTCTACCACCCCACCTTGCCATTTGGTACTTGGGAACCAGGAGAAGATTCAGGCTCGAAGATCGAAGCTGCCTGGCGGGAATGTCCCATTGAATTGAAACATGGCTCTAATTTCTTCAGGTCCAACGGTGTACAGGGCTTTGTGGACAATAGAAAGAGCTTTAAAAATAATGTGTTTGTTCTCTGGTAGCCAGTGGAGCTTCTGGATACCTGCAGAGATTGATTAATTTTTAGGCACATCAAGAATCATTCTTGCCACTGCATTTTGAGCCAGCAGCAGTTTGTCTATTGCAGTCTTGTTAATGTCTAGGCACAGCATGTTGCATTAGTCCAGCCTTGATTAAATCAATGCCAAAGCCAGTTGCTTAGGCATCTGGAGAGCAATGTTGGGAAACACCTTCCTTAGAGTCCTAATCATCCAGAAACAGGTTGAAACCGTTTGGTTGACCCGAAGGTCAAATGATGGGTTATTGTCAACCAGTACTACAAGGTTCTTTGCAGAGTCTGTTGGAGTAGGTAAGATACCCAACATATCTGGCCACCACAAGCTGGTCTAAATGGATGGTTAACTACCAAAGATCAAGACCTCTGCTTTGTCTCAATTAAGTCTGAGGTATTTTTTTGCCCATCCAGATGGCTACTGCCCTCATGCACTTTATAAAGTTGGTTGCTTCAATATCTTTAAAGATTGACACGATTATTTGTGTGTCATCAGCATAAAACAGAGCCTGGATTCCAAAAGACCCTAGAATCTCTGGCAGTGGCAAAACATACAAACTGAATAGAGTGGGACCTAAGGAGGAGCCCTGTGGCAGCCCACAAGGCAAGGTGAGGGCCTCTGAACAGATTTGATCCACAATGAACATCTATGACCTATCACTCAAAACAAAAGTCAAGAGCTTCAGTGCTGAGCAGGTGACACCCAATTCCTGCAGCTGACCCCCCCCCCCCCCAGCAGGGTAGGAGAAATAGTATCAAATGTTGCAGATAAATTTAAAAGGATCAGGACTAGAGCCTGCTCAGTATCAACCAAGTATTGAATGCTGTTAACTGCTGATTCCAAGGTGGTTTCGGTCCCATGGTTGCTCCCGAACCCAAACTTTGAGGCATCCATCAGTTTGTTGCTCCAGATGAGCCATCAACTGGGGATTCAGATGTTTTTACATGAGTTTGGAAGGTACGGACAACTGGGAAATGGGCCAAAGGTTTTTTAAGTCTGAGGGGTCTAGATTAGTTTTTTTAAGGTAAGGCATGATGTCAACTTTTTCCACAATTGTAAGTTACAGCCTGAAGTTATAACTTTGTTCAGAGTTGCTGTAAGATGTAGAACAATAATGTTAGTTCCCAACTGCAAGATTATAGGAGGGCAAGGTTTAAAAGGATAGCCAGATTTCATAATGACACGATAAGGCTTTCTAAATTCAGGTGTTAAATGGTTAAAACAAGAGAGGAGAGCTTTTGAGTTCTCTTTAATTATCACAGTGTCTGATAGACTTCATGCTGAATGACAATCCAATTGAGAAGAAAAGGAGGTCTCTGAACTAAGGCAATCAAGTTCTTTATAAAGGTTAAAGATTTTAGTGTGAAAGAAAGTTGTGATTTAATTACAAAAGTCCTGCTATCCCTCTATGCTGGCAGGCACTGACTAGCCTAAAACGATATCTAGAGGACCTCGCTGTTGCCAGCTTATTAGAGTAGTAGAGAGATTTCTCTTCCTTAATAATGGTTTTATATTCTGCTTTCATAGCCTTACATCTGGCTCTTTCAGATGGCTCATAGAACATATGCAAGGCCCGTTCTTGGCAGCGGCAGGCCTGTCTTATCAATCTCAGTCTCTCAGAGAACCATGGGGAAGTTGGCTTCTTACTGCGCAAGTGGGTTTCCTTCATGGGGTCCACAATATTAAAGGCTGACATAAGCCAGAAGGAGAACTCTATTGCCTCTAATTCCATATCTTCATGTTCTGTCCAGCTGCAGCTATTTAGGGCATGAGCCCAAATTCTTTGAAGCGCTCTATTACTACTGCAATTAGAGTTCTCCTGTGTATTGGGCATAGGGAGAAAGAAGGGTATCGGGAAATGGTCTGTCCACGTGAGGGGTAAGGAATAAGAGACCTTAAAATGAAGGTCATTAGAAAAGATGACATCCAATGTATGACCCTCTTCATGAGTTGGTGACATTACTGGTTGAGAAAAACCACAGTATGTCACATTGTCTTTGAAGTCCTGAGAGTCTTTGCACATATCATTTTCTTAATGGAAATTAAAATCCCCCAGATCAGAAATGTAATGTTGTGTTTACCTAGGTAGGGCTCCATTAGCTGTGCAAAATCTTAGATAAAGGCACTGCTAGATCCAGGTGCTCTGAAAAATAGAAACCCTGAAAATTAAGGCAAAATATACCACTGTAAACAGGGCCAGTATACAAAAAAAGCTCCATAAGACCTGTATTCTTGGTCTGACACATAACTGTAAGCCCACCCCTACTCTGCCAACCCTGCTATGTTTAGTAATAGTGTATCCTGGGGGAATGGCATCTACCAAATCTGTACCGGATGACTCATCTACCCAGGTCTCTGTTACAAAGACCAAGTCAGGCTAATGAGTCGTAATAAATACTACAATCTCCACTTTATTTTTGATTGAGGGCCTTGCATTAATTAGAAATCTACATAAGTTGAACTTAATGGAAGCAGTCCCTTTCCTAGTAGAAGGAAGCATGGTGTTCTTGCTAGCGGTAGATGTTGAGAAGAGGATATTAGATTCACAGGAAGGACAGCTTAGTATCATAATAGTATTATTATAGGACATTTCACTAAATTCAATGGGAGAAAACCAAATGGGAGAGTTACTATGATTTTGCCAGTTTAGAAGCTGTTCCTTGGAGGAATTTAAGTGCAGGTCCTTTTCACTTGGGAAACTGCTAGGGGTCCTGGCATATGTCACAGTCCAGGCGTGGACAGGCACCGATGGGCTTGCCTTTGACGCTGTTGGTGCGCCCCTTGCCCCCATCTACTGCACGACCATTCAGCCATGCCAATTTATGGATGTTTTCCAAGTGAGAGTAAACCACTAGTCTGCTGACTGACCCCAAAAGTAGGCGAAACTCGTTTCCCTCTGCTCAGTCAGCTATGAAGAAAGCTGTGGCGGACCGGGGAAAGGGCAGGTATTTAATTAAGTGAAGGCAGGTATTAATTAAGTGAAGGCAGTTTAAAAACACGTTGCAGCGCAACAAAACAATAAAAAAGATAAAAAATGAGGACAAAAGGTTAAAAAGTGGGCATAGACAAAAACAGCCTACTGTAGGTTAACCGCTGCATGCCTGTTCACCCATTGCATCTTATGGGTGTATTCCAAGTGAGAGTAAACCACTAACCTGCTGCCCGACCCTGGAAGTTGGCAAAGCTTGTTTCCCCCTCTCACTCAGCTATGAATAAAGCTGTGGCAAACTGGGGAAAGAGCAGGTATCTAATTAAGTGAAGGAAGGTATTAATTAAGTGACAGTAGTTTAAAAGCACATTATAGTGCAACAAAACAATAAAAAAGATGAAAAATTAGGACAGCGGGTTAAAAAACAGGCACAGACAAAAGCAACCTGCCATAGGCTAAACGCTGCATGTCTGTTCGTCCATTGCAAATTATGGGTGTATTCCACGTGAGAGTAAACCACTAATCCACAGACCATCCCTGGACGTAGGTAAAGCTTGTTTCCCTCCGCTCAATCGGCTATGAGAAAAGCAGTGGCAGACTGGGGAAAAAGTGGGCATTTAATTAACTTAAGGCAGGTATTAATTAAGTGAAGGGCAGTTTAAAAACACATTGTGGAGCAATAAAAAGATAAAAATGAGGACAGAAGCTTAAAAAACACAGACACACAGAAACAGCCTACTGTGGGCTAACCACTGCGCACCTGCTTACCCATTGCAATTTATGGGCGTATTCCAAGTGAGAGTAAACTACTGGCCGTCTGACCAACCCCGGAAGTAGGTAAACCTTGTTTCCCTCTGCTCAATCAGCTATGAAAAAACTGTGGCAGGCCGGTTAAAGAGCAGGTATTTAATTAAGTGAAGGCAGGTAATAAAAGATATTAAGGCCATTGGATACAATTTCACTTTTTATTGCTCTCCTCTGTTCTTGTCTAATGCCTTTTCACCTCTGTATGGACAATCAATTTTAGGGTTCATATAGATACTATCACGTGAATAATTATATTTCACAATAATTTAACAATAAGCCATTCGCCTCAGGCCTAGCTTCCGTATTTTCTATGCTGGCAAATTTAGTGCTGATCTTTAACAAGAGACCTTTTCTTCTTCGATGCATAATTACAAACTTCACTTTTGGGCCACTTCAAAAGTAATACAGGGCCTATTTAAGAATCATTTAACCCTTCTTCCTCGACATTACGTACAGAATGTTGTCTTAGCTGCAAGACAAGGTGTACAGTCAATGTCCTTCTTTCAATCTCTGACCCATTTCAACCTAATGACAGCACAACATTGCCACACGCAATATAAATAATTTGTGAAGGACACAATAAATTGCTCTAATAAAGTGGAAACAATTTGCAAGAAATCTACTTATTTAATTAATAGCTCTTATATAAACCCTAAAATGTCCATACAGAGGTAATAAAAGCATCCAAATACAGAGGAGGCATTAAAAACTGAAATTGTATTCAGAGGCCTAAATATATTTTCGTTCTTTTCGTAAAACGATGATGGATCAAGCTACTCAGTAGAAGTAGGTGACAAAATGAGGAAAGGACAATGTGACTTGCTTTCCTATTCATTAAATCCTAATGTAATGAAGATCTGTAAGGTTTTAATTTATATGTTTTCAAAGAAAACCTCTGTCACATGGTGGTCAGTTTTGAAGCAATATATAAGAAAGAAACAAAACTTTAAAGGTGTTGATCATCATAAGAAGTGGTGGGATATCTCTTTTTTCAGAAAGCATCCAGTCTGCGGAGTTTCAATGATAAACAGGCACTGTTTCAGACTTCGGGTCTTTGAAAGCATCACTGACATTTATCTTGGAAGGTTTGGGTGATAGTTGCTCCTGGGGAAGCCTGGGGGTGTGCGTTTTAATTTTTTTGTCTAGAGCAATGATTCTTAACTCCTGGTCTGAGGACCCCGGGAGGTCCACAAGACCTTCTCATGGGATCCACGAGGGGTTTACAAAATTAAATAGTATTAACATTTGTAAATTAAAGTTAATAAGGTGTGTTCAAATTAAGTAGTAAAATTTAAAAAATTTAAAGTTTTTCTATTTTTGATTGTTAATTAAACAATATTTTGTACTGTTTGAGCATGTGTTTTGTGTACACTTATTTTTATATTTTTGTGCATTGTTTTGAGGGTCAAATCGAAGAAATTGCTTCCCTGGCTTTCCAAAATGGCTCAATGTGGGCCCTTGGATCCCAGTATTGATTCACTGGGATTCCACAGCAGTCAACCGGTTAAGAATCGCTGGTCTAGAGGAATAAACTAGACGAGATTACCAGAGTCAAAAAAAGTGTATTATCTCCTGTATCCTAAGTGTTGTCCCTATTTTTATCAACAACGTTCGTGATATTAACCAAGTTATTTTTAAATTGAATCACTTTTGCAGAAGCATTTACCTCTCTGACTGTTTTTTAAGTCGAGCGAGCAAGTGTTTTGACCTGTTGTAAGAATTGTGGGCTTTTAGCCACGCCCACCTCACGCCCAGCACTTTCACTCGTTTGTAGGCTTGCCTTTCAAAAAACACTTATCATTGATAAATGCTTTACCTTTGTCCTGCCTTGAGGCTGTTTTTGTCACTTCTTGAAGACTGCCCCTGTTACATGGATAATTGCACGATTGCTGATAAGTTTGACATTGAGCGCACTTCTTTTTCCTTTTGTGTCTCTCCTTTGCGCTCATGACGGCCATGGCGCTTTGAATCAGCTTGCTAATATCAAATAATGTTTTACACTTCATTTTCAATTAATGTGGCAAGAAAAGTCCTTTTAGGAATTTACAACGCCAACGGCTCTAACTCAAGCAAATGCGAGACTCATTGCATTGCAAATGCTTGTTGTACATAGTTTGTGTCAGGGCTGGCAAACATTCCCTGATTTCTCCCACTGAATGGACCAATGCAGATTTACAGAGAGCCTTCTTGACACATAATTCAATGTATCTGAAGATATTTGTTAAAGCAGTGGATGTGGCTTGCTTGACAGAAGCCACCACAGAGGTCTTGATAAATTCATTTAAATACTCTCAAATATTTTACTTGTCTCATTTTCTTATAATAAATTCATATTAACAGGGTTGCCCTTTTTGCACAGTAAAAGCTAAAAACAATTGTGCACTTAATTTAGGTAAAAATTGGAACCGTTTTCTTCTGTAAATTTTCTTCCACAAATTAGCTTGAAAACCTTAGCTGAAACAAAATATAACATACTCAGGATGGGCGTAAAAATGTGTCTGCAGTATTTTTGTTTAAGAGGTTACAATGAAAACAGAGTCTGTAGAGTTGGGTGTTAACTATGCTGTTCAAGGGCTGGACAAACTACTTTGAGTGTGAGGCAGAGCCACTTTCTGGAGGTGTGCTGAAGTAAACCAGTGGAAGGGGTGAAAGAACTCACTGTGTAAAAATCAAGCCAAGCAGTGACATAGTACAAGGAAACACATACCTGTATTCTGCTTTGAAGAGAAGAAAGGCTACAGGCTGAAAAGGTCACAAGAAGCTACACACCACATGCGAAAGGAATTATCATGAAAGAAACATGAAACAATAACCCAATGCTGTTACTACGTTGTTAAAAAGTGAAAAGTATAACAATAATTTTGTGAGTGGACATGTAAAATGTTCCAGAGGGTACTTAATTTGAGTTTAGGCAGCAAGAAAAGAAAATATGCTGGTTGCCGTCAATGGGTCTATTAGACTCAGTGATTATTCATTTCATTATTGTTTCATTATTGAGTAGCACAGTATGTGTGTTTTGCAGGTTCTAAATTGGCTCCTCTTGAAATTGAAAGAAGAAAAGATAGTGTAATAGGTGTCACTGGCATTGTCAGAAAATCAAGAAAGAAAAAGTCATTCTGGAGACCAATACTATTTGACTTGGCCATACACCAATTACTGTTACTACCACCGAAGCAATGTTCTCATGCAACCTTTTTCCATATTTCTTCTTCGTGCCTCTCTGCGGTGAGGCTTAGTATATTGTAATTGTTTTCATCTACCATGTATTACCACAGATGTAGGATGGCACATCCAATCCATCTAAGTTGCTTGTTTACCTCTTTTAAAGAAGAGGTTATTTCAGACCATAAAAAGACACTGGTGATCTTTTGGAGACTTAGTAGCATGTTGCAGAAGTTGTTTCCACTCAAAAGGTAATTGAAAAAAAAACATTTCTATGTATTTGATTGTAGTGCTGCAACTGACAGTGCATAAAATCAGCAGCTAACAGAACATTTTATCCCAACGACTCTGGGAACGCAAATACCCTCTATAATAGTGCACCTTCCCTTAACATGGTAATCAATTCCATTCTGATAGGAGATGCCTACACGTATCTCTATTTGGAAGGTTTATGCTGCTACAAAAGAGTAGTACTTTCAGGCCTGACAAAGGTACAAATAGCTCTGGAGTTCCAGTTGGTGTCCCCAGTAATAGTTATTTCTTCCGGCAAAGCTCTGTCTGAGCGGCCTTGAAAACAAATGTACCCTTGATTGGACTGTTCAGCTCTTGGGAGAAGAAAAATCTTTCACTGGAAAACCTCAGAGTATATTCCAGTTTCCCTTGAACTGGTCTCCTTCAATATAGAGAAGGAAATTACAAATCTATTAATTTGCTCCTCTAATGGAAGTCTTGTGGTGAGACACTACAATGAGCTGGGCCAGAAAGTGGGTCTTCTAGGTGCTCACAGTCAGTCAGATAGGTGGAAACATGGTGGTGTTTCAGTGTGCGGATTTTAACTTTTTGGGTGGAATTGGTGTCATGAAATAGACTTTAGAACAGGGGTCTTCAACCTTTTTTTTTTTTAAATAAGAACTACTTCTGTTCAATGAAAATTATCCTGAGCTACTATTATTATTGGTGTGGCAGTGTTGTCATAATGACTACATCAGACATGGTTACATTAGCAGCCACTCTATGCAAACCTACTACCCATAGTCCCCTAAGTGATCAGGCTAAGAAACGACCTATCAATATGGAATGCCTTTACATGGGAACTACATAATTGTTATAGCTGCAACACTCCGATGTCACCTATGTATTATTAATAAGTCTCCCCAGTGCCAACTGATTTATCACTCAAATATCCGCTTTAAGTATGTTTTGGAAATTCAACCATTTTTTCTCCAAACATCAGCTTGTGTCTTCTGAAGGTACACAAACGTTAAACTCAAATACACACTTTTCAATATTGTCACACATATATTAGTTCAGCCAAGAAAAAGATTCTAATTTATTAGATTGTGAAGTACACAGGGGATCGACTTACAGATAACTGAAGAGCTACAAGAAGCACTTGAGCTACAAGTTAGAGAAGCCTGCTAGAAGCTCATGTAAGTTGTTAATTTGCTGCAGGGTTATACATGACATTTTCCATTTGCAGTTAATTTAGCTGATGACTATCACCTATCTTCTATCTTTGGGTGGGCACTTAAACAATTCAACATATTTCAGGTACTAGGGTAAAGCGCCCCCCCAAAGTGGGGAGGCGCGGCCCTTTAGGGGACGGGGCCTGTGCTTGTTTTAAATAATTAATTGGTGTTTTAAATAAAAACCTCTTCCAACAAATTACATTTGTCGGTCTGTGTATTGCTGGTGGGGGGAGCGTGGGCTAACTGGAGGCCTCCGGATCCTAATGCTCTCAGTATGTGATCCCTTCTTTAGAATTAGTTGAATCACTGAATATTTCTTTGGTAAAATAAGACTCATTGAAGAAGCAATTCAAACTCACAGGTGGGGGACCGCATCGATACCCACAAACAAAAAACAGTTCACACTGGTTTTCCCTCTATGATCCACTGCTTAGAGCAACATACTTTATGTTCACAGTAAACAAATCAGACTGAAACCTTCCTGCGATAGAGAATATAACAATTCTCAGGCCGTATTTATTCACAACCATATAAACACGACATAAAAAACATCATCATATGTACAGTATTTCTTTTCATCCTTAAATTTCCATAATTATTTACAATATGCATCTCAGATCTTAAAAAGGAGTCATGGTTGTCCACCCACCAGGCACCTGTGGCATCGTCTGTAAACTGGGGGCCGTGTTCCCCCCAAAACCAATTACGCTTCACAAGGCGAGACTCCCCTGCCCCCTCAAGATAGAGGGGGCGCGGGCCAGCATGAAAACTGTCCCCCGATCCAACCATGCCAGAGCCAACCCTAAGCAAGGGATCCCCCCTGGCACCCAATGGGAATGATACTGGGCAACCGGGCCATACCTTGGTCCCCTGGCGCAGTCTCATCCCCCCAAATAAAAAAATTCCAGGGCCATGTAATGGAGTACCGTGGGGGGAGCTATGGACATTCTCAGTAGCGGTTGTCTCAAGCCCCTTTCCTAAACCCATAGCACCGCCACCCTGGTTTGAGTCAAAAAGCTCATGATACCGTCTTGAGTTCGCCTGCACTAGTATTCTTGATGCCAAGGTTATCCACCTGTTTTGTGCCAAAACATGACTCCTTCCCTCCTAAGGTCTTCCTAATCCTGCTATTCTTTGGGGATGGGTGGGCGGGAAAGAATTCCTCCAGTCCTCTGGAGGAGTGCGTCAGGGGCAGCCCAGGGTCAAGAAAACAACCTGACCCTAGGGGGACTTGAGTCCCCCTTTTAACTAACTCAGGCTGCCCCTGCCGATTACCTGGGAGCCCCCACCACACCCCCTCCAGCCAATCGGCTCACCCCTCGGGGTGAGCGCGATTTTCAAAAATTTCGCGGCAGCCACAGTTGGGCTGCCGGACGAATCTGGTCCGATCCGGCCCACACCTGTATTGGGGGCGCGCTATGCCGTGGTGCGTGCCCCCTGCCCAGCTTCTTCATAGAGCATCTACTTCTATATTAGCTCAAGGTTAGCCAGTTCCGGCTTTCTCTCTGACTGCCTTTAGAGATCTTTGACATCTGGAAACAGAAGAAATAATAGTGACGGGTAAGCCTTCAGTGTCACCTGCAGATAGTTATACAAGTGTGACATGGTGGTTGCAGAGCTGTCAGCAAAAGAGGCCACATAATTCTATGCCCCCACTTTGAAAGTGGATGGGCCTCTCCCTTCTGCTTGCTCCAGGCCGCTTGATAACTCCCACCAGATGCATCCCTACAAATTCCTAGGTAGGGCCATCATCAAAGGATCCGCTGTACCCAACCCAACATTTATGGCAGGAAAGCGTCATTCACATCACTGCAAGGTCCCTGCCTTAATATTTTCACACCATATTCTGAGAGAGCCTCGTAGCATTTATCTGCGATCAGTGCTAGTTATTGTAATGGTCTTTCTCTGTCCCCTACCTGCTGTCTGGCTTTATGTAGTGACAAGTCTAGCGTTTCCATATGATACCATTTACACAGTGCATTTCTTGACAATTACTGGTCCATGACCGAAGTATTTGTGCAGTGATGCTTGTGTATGGGTTTGTGACACTGGCCACCTTAAAATATCACTGTGATGATTTTGTAAGGTCTTTTGCTAAGAAATAATGTGGGTGCCATTATTTTTATTTGGGACTAGAATATTACTTCATGTTAAGGGAACATCCCGTTTACAGTATTTGGCATTTATTACCTACATTATTGCAGAATTGGATTCCATGTATTTTTCTAATTAATTTGAACCCTTGGACTATCACCCATGAAAAGCAAGATTTATCAAAGTGGAAAAGTTCTGAGCTCCAAACATGGGCCTAGGGTAACCGTATTTTAATGTCCGTCTTACCACAGACTTATGGTGCCTGCACATATGCTGCATGCTGTAACCAATATTGGCATGCCTAATGCAGGAGAGGGCCCACGGTTTATTGTTTATCTGAAAATCCCCCAAAACATGCGACACATCACCAGTACCAGTACATTACCAAAAATTAAAATACCTGAAGATTTCCACATTCTGCCTTTGTGACCTTGGTGCTAGTGTTGCAAAAATGGGTTGCGTGTGATGTATCCCAGGAAATGCAATGAGACCTACACACGGGGCAAGATGATACCTTCACGAAGCTTGCTTAAATTGCTCCTAAATCAAATTGGGAGCTCTGTAATTTAATAATAAATATGGAAGCATTTAGAATACCAGTGCCTGCCTCTGCTTTGCTGCAGGCTGCGTTGATCCTTCAATGCACAGGAGATTAATGAGGTGGTTTTATGAGACCACTATATAAAAAATGATAAAGCAGGGCTTAGCATCCTTAATTGTACAATTATACGTTCATTTAGACACTTTGAGGATAACTAATCGCAGGTGGCTGAAACCGCGTGAAGGGTGAAATTGATGTTACTCCTGCTGTGAGCCCCTAAATCTCTCGAGGGACGGCGACGCATTCCCAGGGACCTGTTTTAGAAGTATGATTAGTCACAGTTTCATAAACGAGGCTTGTTTGATGGCTACTGCGCAGAACTAGCACGCCACCCATATTTCTGGGAAGGGAGAGAGCGTTCCGTTTTTATAGGGCAAGGCCCAAAAAGGGCAGGGGAATCAAATGCCCGCGGTCAAGGGGGACCCACGACCTTTCCGGGACTCCACAGTCCTTGTTGGGGGATCCCAGTCAGCCCAAGGCCAATGAACATCTGTGAAAAATGGGATAGTCAGGGCCCCTATTCACATTCTGCCGCGGGCCCCCATTATTTTTCGATTTTGCATTACACGAGGACAGTCACACGCCAATCCCCCAAACACCCCCCCCCCCCCCCCCCCCAATCCTCCATCAACAACTGCGGCATTCTCATGCGACGTCTGAAGAGGTACCTATCATCCTTCAACAGCGTGTTAACACGTCCAACAAAACTTGACGCATCGCCGTTTGACAGTTCATACCACACAGAGCTAAATCAGCTAGAATTATAGATGGTGAAAACCGCTAATGTGATTATGACTTCAATTAAGTCATTTTTTTTTTCAGTCGCGTTATCAGCAAAGAGGTCTTCTTAACGCTCACGGCGGTTCTTGCTTTACATTAAAATCCAATTGACCAAACCTATCCGCCATTTTTCTGCGAGTGGATAAACATAACGGGTAATCAATCAGCACGGCGCTCTCCGTAAAGCTATTAACACCTTTTGTTGTTTGCCCGCCGCTCCCAAACACGCTGAGAGGTTCAAAAAGGCAAACCCCGCAATCTGTTAGGATTGCTCGAAGCCGCGACTTGTGGCACTCGTTTAATTAGGGCAATTCTTTACCTCTGCTGATATCGCTGACACTAAGTAAGTCTTTATTTACTTATGAAGCTGTGAGACGGACGAATTTAAAAGTGATTAGCAGGGTGGCAGCTCGGCTGCGTGCAGCAGGTCTACGCTTTCAAGAGGCAGGGCGCCCCCTCAGCCCCCTACCTCAGAAGCAGTCATGGGGCGCCCGGCTCAGTCAGTTAAACAAGGCCTCTACTTGGAGCTTAAAGATTTTGCCCTTTGGCGAATTGGCAAATTGTGTTAGTTAGATGGCTACATGTGTAAAGTACAGATCAATGATGCGAGCTGCGAGAAGCTTAACCGAAAGGGCAAGAGAGAAATAATTAGCGCGGGTGGGTAATAGGCAATGGCTCAAGCTGTGCCACACTGATGATGGGCATCGGCCAGGAAACGCGTAATTGTTATTTTGTTTCACCGGTGGTGTAATCCAGAGAGCTATTACAGACTGTGAGGAATCTGAGTCTCGAGTGCAGTTTTGTCACATTATTCTAGCACACTGCTAGTTAGAATTATCTGTTACCTGTGTTTTTGTTAACCATTATTTGTGGCTTCGCCCTTTACCATTAAACTGGAGAAAAACAAGCCTTTGCAAATAAAATAAAAAAACGACCTAAACCTAAAACGAACACATATATTAAAAGGCTTATTCCAATGATATGTGTAAATGGAGCAGGGGCCGTGCCTGTGTGATTAAAAAGTATTACATAACCAAACAAGTTATTGAATTGACATTGAATCCAGTCCTTGACGGAGACCATGAAAAATTGGTTAATGCCAAGAAGAACGTGCCACTATTCATAACTTTAAAAAAATACCGTTGTTTAGCGGCATGTCTCCATTGGGTAAGTTATTGATTTGACTATGACGCTAAATTTGCACTTTCCAGATGTATTAGGGAAGAGGGTTTGTAGACGAACATGTCTGTGCTAAAACATTAATATTTCTGAACATATAACTGAAACTATTTCCGCTGGCTGCAGGTGTGAGGCTGCCACGAATGCCAACACGTCCATTTTATGCTGGGAGACCTGAGATGTTTGGTGATACACAAGCAATCATTCAGAGTCCGAAGGGCCCTGCGAGTTTGAAGATAAGGAGAGAGTACAACAAACTCCTTACGGTGTAGGGCAAACACTAAATGTGCCCAAACGTGGAGCTAGCGTGACATATACTCAGACCCAGGAACAGATCTTAAGAGTTCCCAAGTATGCACCCCAACAACATGACAGTGAATGACAGAACAAACAACAAGCTAGTTGGGGTAAAAGTTCAAGAAAGCTGCTGATTAACGATCAGTGAAAAGTGCAGGCTTTTTGTGACAGGCTGCTGCTCGTTCAGTTTACCACTGGCAAGAAGGCACCCAACAAGTACTCTGAAAACTGTTGGGAATAATTAGACCTCCGCTAGATTTCACAAGAAGAACACAAACACACATACACCTACACAAGAGTCCGGTGCACAGATGAAAGAAACACCATGTGGAAGGGGACATATTGATGTCCTCAACCCTCCCCAATCCCTGAACGTACCAAGCATCACCACTACTTCAAGAAAAACAGCCTGAGACCATTGCTTTTGTTTTGGGTAGGGATATCAAACTCTGAGGCCTTATTTAATTTATTACCATCACTTCATAACTTCAACATATTTTGCACTAAACATATATCACACAGCAATCCTAATTCTATCATTGTACATAGATCATAGATCTCTGTTTCTTTATGGTATACGATGAGTCACCTACAACCCATTTTCTCCCAGTGCAAAACATAGGTAGCCCAGGGCCCCAACACCGCACCCCATTGTGGTGTGATGCTTTGGGCATAGGACTTGGAGACCCTAATCTGGACCACACTCCCTTAAACCCAAACAAATACTTGACAAGTCAACAAGACTGGTTATTAGTAATGAGTCATGATTGTTACAGTGCTGGTAAAACACAACATAACATAAACCACTTAAAGTGTCAAGTCAAATACAAACCGAAAGCACAGCAGGTGACAATATCTACAACATTAAAATCTAAAATACAACACTGTTAAGAGAATGAGTACATGAACCTAAGAACTAGGATGAGCATACAATTATCTACTATGAAGACTCCTTTGACAGCACTCTAAAACTAATGGCCTGATTACGAGTTTGGCGGTTGGAAAACCCGACCGCCAGACCTGTGGCGAGGAGACTGCCATCAGGGTGTTGGTCTCCCCACTAGCTCTACTACACCGTTCCCACCCGCCAGCCCAGTGGGAACGGTGTGTCAGCATTTTTTCTGGCTCATAATTGAGTCAGCTTTGATAGCCCTAGCTTCAAGTTGTACGGGGTCCCCTGTTGAGCAGCCCCTGAACTCCGTACCAAGCTCATCCTTGAGCGGCCAGCCTCAGTTGGTCACTCAGGCCCAACCACGCTGCTTCCCCGGCAATAGCCAACCCTCATACGCAACAGCAGTTACCAGATTCACAGGACACTATAGCGAGGGTTCTAGGTTCAGTTGCTCAACTACTGTCCAGGTTAGCTACCCAGCGGATAAGGTGGATGTGGGCTCTTACCTATCTTACCCATGGGCCCCATCCATTGCTGAAGGTAGAGGCAATTAGTAGAACTCGCACTGGTGGAGATGTGGGCTGACAGCAGGGGAGGAGAGATGAAGCTAAATAATCTGGGGCCAAGTACATGTCTACTGTTGTATCAGGCAAAGGGACAGATACGGGTGTGGACAAAGGGGGTTCTGCATCCACCAAGGCAATTGGGGGCTAGGACATATTGCTGTCTAGGTCATGTAAGTTGGCTTCCTACATGCCTGCAGATGTAAAAGAGAAGATTTGGAAGGGTGATTTTGGGGAAGTTTTCTTGTTAACAAGGGCAAAGAGAAGGTACTGTGAGTGTAAGGATAAAGATGGGAAAGATATGTCAGCAAAGGACAGGAAACCTAGAGTTGAAGATTCCATTACAAACTAGTTATTTGGCTTTAATGTTTGCATGTTTGTAATACTTGAGAATAAAGCGGAGATTGCGACCTCCATGGTATCCTATTCTATGGGAGCTGGATTACTACCACAGTTTTAGATGTGCTAAAATGGAAGCTCCTGAAAAAGGATGGGATCACATGGAGGTGAATGTATGGTTAGAGAGTGTCAACAAGAAGACCTCTCCGAAACTTCTTTTTCCTCAACAACCCTGTGGGGACAGGAAGGGGATCCTGCTGAGTCTTCATTAGGAATTTATGCACACGCCTAACAGGGTCATATAAATATAACCATGTTTGCTCCTTTTGCATCCACTCCTTCCACCCTGAATTCAAGTGCAATAAGAAGTCCAAAGGAAAGGGAAAGGATGGCATTAACCCCTCCAACTAGTTTTAAGTTACAAACACTGGTCCATCTCACCAAGTTACTCCCATGGCTGAATTTGTACCCCAACAAGGTGGCTGCAAAAGTGTTGTATTTGGATTTTACCACTGGTTTTAGGATTACCGGACTACGGGTGGACCCCATACCTCATTGTAACGGTTTGAATTCAGCCTGCTTGCATCTGGTTGTGGTCTCTAAACATTTAGCAAAAGAGGGTGCCTTGGGTGGGATTGCTGGGCCTTTTCCCACTTCTCCTTTTGAGGACTTTGTCTGTTCTCCTCTAGGCATAGTATCTAAGAAGGAACCTGGGTAGTTTAGGCTGGTTCAAAACCTCTCAGCACCCAACGGCTCTTCCATGAAAGGTGCTATTGATCCACATTCATGCTCAGTCAGGTACTTATCAGAAGATCAGGCATTATCCAGACTGCGGGAGCTGTGCCCTGGTGCTTTACTAGCATAAAAGGACATATTGTCTGCCATTAGCCTCCTCCCAGTCCACCCTAAGGACTATCACCTCTTGGGATTCCAATTTAGGGGCTCGTACTATTTTGACAAGTGCATGCTAATGGGCTGCATGGTGTCATGCACTTACTTTGAACAATTCAGCTCGCTGCTACAGAGGATTTTTACAGCAATCACTGGCCATTGGGAAGTGATTTATTACTTAGATGATTTCGTAGTTGTGGTACTGTCTGAGTTTGGGGTGTGCTCATTGGTGCTGAACATGTTAACTGCTATGGTCATGATCTGGGAGTGCCCCCAGGGCCTGACAAGACTGTGGGTCCCACTTTGTGTCCCCCTTTCCTAGGTATAGAAATAGATACCATGGCCAGCGAGTGCCGCCTTCCTTCAGAAAAGGTACTTGTGTTCAGACAGTCAATTGACATCATGTTAGCCTTAAGGAAGGCGACCCTGTGCCAGCTCCAGGTACTAGTTGATCAGTTGAACTCCGCCTTTTGGATTATTCCTATGACGCGTCCCTTTTTAAGATCGATTGCAAGAGCAATGACTGGCCCCACACACAATCATCACATTCGTCTCACAGCCAAGGTGGAGGACTTGAGAATCTGGTGCAGTTTCCTGCAGGAATTTAATGGCTTAGTCATTTTGCCTATGTAGCTGATTTCCAATCACACTCTTGGCCTTTTCACTCATGCAGTGGGCAACATGGTGTTTGGTGCCATTCTGGGCACAGAATGGTGTAGAGGTGACTGGCTGTCAGCCTGGCATGCCAGTGGAGTCACTAGGAATGTGACCTTTTTGGAACTGTTTGGAACCATTGTTGTAGGAGTAACCGTATGGGCAAATGTTTTCCAGGATAGAAGCGTGGTCTTTTGGTCTAACAAAATGGCAGGAGTTGAAGCCACTAACAGGCAGGGGTGTTCTTGCAAGTTTGTTTTGAGATTGCTGAAACATCTAGTGTGGTGATGCTTCTTTGTGAGGCCAGTCATTAATCTGGCATTAGACCTGGAGAAGGGGTGAGCCATGGGGATAACCCTCAAGGTGAAATTTAGTTAAACGACCAAGACTTGAAGGTGATGCAAAGGGACCTTTGTAAGGAAGAACATTGGGTCAGTAGACTGGCAAAAGGCAAGTACTTTATCAGGTGGAAGACAACATTTTACCCCCACCACATTATTGATCTCAATACCTAAAAAGGTGATATATATATGGATGAGCCTATTGTTTTGTCAGGTGCCAGGGCAACCCCAAGTCCTGGAATAATAATGTAATTGCTTCCAAAGCTCAACTGCAAGCCTCTGAACCTGACAGGCCCATGATCAGGAAGTTACCACAATAGTGGATGAGAACCTGGTGCCCAGTTTTTGGGGTGAATATCCATTGCAACTTTGAACTGAATATTTCAAAATAACTGCAGGATACTACATTTCTCGTAGTAGTGCCCCCCCAACTAGAATCCCAGTAGGCAATAATCATCTGGGTGTACTGGGAGTGTTTAAAGGCAGATTCAGTATCCGTTTTGGCCAACAATGCCTCAGGACCTAGCTTCTGCAGCTTGGCCAGTGCCAGGTCCACAGAGTAAAACTTCACCAACCAGGTGTGGAGATCGATGGCCTCATTAACTGATGACTAGGGGTGGGAGAAAAAATCGGCTCCACCGGCAAAGTTTTGCCCACTCCGTGTTCCTCTTGGAGTGTGGAATTTTGGCAAAACTCTGCTAACTCCCACTTGGTGGAGTTTTTTCTCATTTGTAGCTCACCAATGGTATGTTGGGGAGCACGAACAAGTACGAGTGAGAATTTGCACCCCCTAGCGAGATTTTCACGTGCTAGAATGCTGCCCAGTGAGATTTCTCAATGCGGGCGGTTGCAGCAGATCATGACTGTTCGAGTTGAGGAAGCTGCAGCTCGAGTAGAAAATCTACTCAGGCAGCAGAAAGAACCACTGCCCTCTGGCACACCCTGTGGTGCTGGTTAGCTGATTGTACAGTGCGTAACAACCTCTTGGCTCTAAAATCCAGCACAAGCAGTGCAGCGTGCCCGAATTGCTCCCACTCGTGGAATTACATGGAATCTTGTGGAATTTTTTGCAACTCCACGGAATTCCACTGTATGAAACTCTGAGTTCTGCCCACTGTTACTGAAGACGCCTTCAGGGTGGAGAGATCATGAGGCAAACTAAACTACCCTGGCTCTCTTTTAGAAACTACTCTCAGTTGAGAGCAAACAAAACCTTCCAGGGGGGTTGTGTCAGGAATGGGCCTGCAATTCTACCTAATGAGTTCTTCTTTGCTAGCTTTATTGTTGCTACTGCTTGGTGCATCTGGGCTGAAACCATATTTTTTCAGTGATGAATGGGAATTACTCCCTGAATCCCGTAGAAAAAAACAAAGTACAACATCTGTGCTGCCTCTCTATTGGGGTACAAATTAAGCCAGGGAAGAAACTTGTCAATCTCGACTAACGTGGGCAAGGGGTGGCTAGTTTGAAGGCTTAGTGGTATCCTTTCCTTATCCTTTAGATTTTCTGATGCATTTGAACTCAGGATGTGAGGGGTGGCCCCAAAAGGAAGAAACATGCTTGAACATGACTGGCTAGTAGGATGCACAACTTTCTACTGGAAAAAACAGCATGATCCTTTTTTGTCTCCTGAGGCCTGTTGGTAAAGGAAAGGTTGCCCCGCCGGAAAGGTTTTTTCGGGATAATTGTAAATTTCATGCCTTTTGAGTCAGTGCCAGTCACCATTTTGGGTTAAACTCTGAGCTTTTGCTCCTGACACAGCTAAGATAGCTTTTGTTATATCCTATCTTGGGGCCGAGCTGCTAACTGGGCGATTCCACACATTGAAAATAATGATCCTGTTTTACATGATTTTGGAAGATTTAAAGAGGTGATGCGACTTCTCTTTCTTAAACACACCTTTGTTCAGGCTATTGATAATGAGTCATTGAATTTATGTCAGGGTAGTAAGGATGAGGTTGACTTAAATTACGACCTTTTCCAGACTGGTTACAGAAACTCAATGATGTCATGATTTTTGGGCCTAGATACTGAACATGAGGAGAGACTGTAATGTGTGCTTGGCTTGCAGGAATCGCACTGACATGTCAAACAACGTGGGTTATGTATATAAACACCGTATACCCTCTCCTCAGTTACAATAATGACACAGAGGTAAAGTACAGAGAAACTGAACAAACTATGCTATGTCCCCAAAATTTCACTTGCCAAGACTTTTGATTATACGCAAAAGCGTGTTGGTAATATTGTCCCTTTTCAGCGGCCATCACAGATGCTATATACGTGACCTCACCCATCTGCCACATGCAGATTATTGCAGATGGAGGTCATAGACCACAATCATCCCTGCTTTGAAGCACAGCTTGCGTGAAAAATGTCAGAGCTGGCCGCCTTGGAAAGAACGGTAGGCCGCTCCTCTCGATAAGATATCTAAAACAGGTAAGAGACTTTTAATTATTAAAAAAAGGAACAAAGCTGCCTGTGAACGCGCTACTGATGCACCGGCTAATTCTTGACTTCCGCATTCATACAGAGGTGTTTGGAGAATGTCAAATCTCTGCTACATTGTAAATACTGGAGATAATCATGATGCCATGGTTTGGTGGTTTGTTTAAAGCGCACAAAGGCTTACCAGCCTGAAAATACTGTAATTGCACATTGTATATAGTGCTGAGAGCTCAAGTGAGAATCTAGTGATGCACAAACGTGAATACAGAGGTAGCGCTGATTAGAGAGCTAAAAAAACTATGCATTTAGCGCTGAGATTTGGTGCAAGACACAATGCATAGTAGTAGCACACATTAAAGAGTGTCATTTGAAATATAACCCAAAAAACAAGGACAAAAAGTTTTGGTGAAAACTGAGAAATCGTGAATAACACTCGAACAGTGTTAACGTTTTAGTACAACATTTTACTGGGACACTGTTGCAAGGAATAGAGAAGTGATCAAGACTTGCAAAATCTTGTTGTTAATTCCTGAACTCCATAGTGATAAGAACTAATGGTAACTCCATAGATGAACATTTTCTTTTCACACATAATAATTGTGTGTTTTATTATTGTTTGCTATATTCATGTTGACATATAAAGAGTTATAACTTGAAAGCTAAAGACATCCATTTTAACACCAATAGCACTCTGTTTCCAGATCTCCTTCCCTGAAGTACCCTCCCTAATTCCCTTCTTCCCGTCTGGCCACTGTGAAAGTCTGTAAGCAAGAGAAGCAGAGCCAGAGCTGCCCAAAGGTGGGCTTCTGGGAGGTACTGCTCCTGAGAAAGGAAGAACCAAATCAAAACAACACCTGACAAATGGCCAGAAGAGAAGCAAACATCCTTCTTTTATAGAGGTCTGAGAGATGGCTTAAAAGACTCTTTAGCACAATTGTAAATCTCCCTTCAGACTGGTCTGAGTTTATTGACTGCGTTGTTCAGCTAGACCATCGGTTGACTGAACGTGAGGGAAAATGCCCTTGAGGGGAACCTAGACTATTAGTGATACGTTCAGAACGTAAAGTGATAGAGACCCAGAATCAGGATAGCGTTAAACCCATGCAGATAGGGGGTTTGCACTGTCTATTAGCTACAGAAAAAAAAGAGCGAAGAAGAAAGCCAACTCTATAGTTGTATTGTGGTAAGGCAGGGCACTTTGCCCATGAGTGTACTGTTAAACTTAAAGAAATTTGAAAGAATGTTGCTGAAATGTTCAGCTTGATGCAGGAAAACCAGGGAGCCTGGCTGACATAGAGATCAACCAGTCAGGTAAGGTCCTAGTTCACACCCCCTACTTTTTGGCAAACACTTAACATTAGGATCACACTCCATTTTACTATATTTGTTACTTTATTACCTTCAAATCAACAGTGGAAGGCATTACCTATACTTTTGGATTCTGGGGCCACAGGAAACTTTTTTGATCTAGCCTTGGCCAGGTCTTTGCATTTACCTTGTGTTAAGAAAAAGTAACCGGACCCAGTTAGAGCTGTGGTTGGTACTGAGCTCTTTTCCGCAATATTTACTTATGAGACTGTTCCTATTATCTTGTATATGAAAATGGGTATACTGAGACTTTGGCTTTGGATCTCATAGATACACCCAACATCAGCGTTATTTTAGGGGTCTTCTGGCTTCAGCTTCACAATTCATTTATTGATTGTTCCCATTGCCTTGTCACTCTGGATTCCCATTTCTGTTGAAACCTTTGTTATAAAGAGCCAAAGGAAGTTGTGTCTCCCTTGATATGCGCAGCAGTAACACAAGAATGCACTACTCAAATCCCCACAGACTATCAAGCCTTTCATGATATTCTTAATGAGCAAAAGGCTATGCAAAAACATCCCCATAGGGAATACGATTATTGCAAAGACTTAATTCCGGGGGCAGCACTTCCTTGCAGTTGCGTCTATTCTCTCTCAGAAACAGAGACAAAAGAACCTAAAAAATACCTGGATGAATAACTAGCCCTGGGATTTATCTGTCATTCCACCTCCCCTGCCTCTTCATCACTCTTTTTCATATTGAAGAAGAACGGTGAGTTAGGGGAGTGCATAGAATAGAGGGCCTTGAATAAAGTACTGTTAAGACAGATAGTCATTGACTTTGATACTGTCATAGTTTGGACTCTTGCTCTGGGCAAGACTGCTGGTTCAAGGATGACAGTACTGATGTTTGTAGGCGACTATGTCTATCCTACAAGAAGTCGCAACTGTAATCCCAACCCCTCTGGCTCACTAGCAGTACCTCATCAAAAACCCAAAAAGTTAAAGATGATTTGCGGCAGCCGTTACGCATGGACTCAGAAGTATAACATCTCAGGGAGTGTTGTAGTTAAACAGAGTTTACCCCTTTCTCACAGATATATCATGTCTCAACCAAACACAGGCAATAATGAAGATGCAGTAATGGTTCAATAGTTTTTATTTAATACGATGCAGTAAATAGCATGGGCTGCAATGATTAGGATAATGAACAGTGAAAGAAATAAAACTGTAAAGATAAGAGTAATGATTATGAAAACCCCCCATCTTGCGTTAGCATGGAAAGAAATGAATTGTATAGTATGTCCTAGTATCCTATCATAATAGGCCTAACCTTCTACCTAGAGGAGAGCTGGGTATGTTAAACCTAATCTGCCAATGCCATGTCCCTGGAAGGAACCCCCAACCCTAGTTACCTTGAAATGAGGTCTCGAACTCAGACTTCAGAAGAAGACGAAGTCCGGGTCAACGTCAAGGCGACGTGCAGCATTGATAGCAGCGATGGTATCTGGTCGGAATCCCTCTGATTATCTGTCTAAAGTGTGATGTATTTATACAGATCTACTTGGACCCTTGACGTATGTTGTTCCAAAACAATAGATAACACCGCATGCTTGGGACGGTAATTTCTAATGTGTGCACCTACAGTTTGTTTGTCTTTGTTGCATGAGTTGACGCCTTAACGCGGTGACACTGATAACATGACTCTAAACAAAAGGGCCTAACTACGAACAAGGCAGCCATCCTAGAAGAATTAATTAAGTAAATGGTCTAAGACAGAGCAAGCTAAGTAGGTTAAAAGTCACTAGGTGCCTGGGGCACAAGTCTGCAAGCCAAAGGCTAAGCTAACTCCTGTTATCCCATTAAAACAAACTAGGATTCATTACAATACTAGTCTTGCTAGATCAGGTTCAGAAGTCAAAAGTGTACAATAAATTAGATCTCTGAAGCGCATATCACCTCATCCATGTAAAGAAAGACGATGAGTGTAAAACAGCCTACTGATCCAAATGTGGATTATTCAAATATACAGTCATGCCTTTTGGGTTATGTAAACCCCAGCAGGTTTCCAGTATTTTATCAACAAGTTGTTGCAAACCCTACTGGACATGTGTGTAGTTGTATATATTGATGGCATCCTCATCTATTCCATGACAAAACAGAACACATAAAGCATGTCAGGAAGGTGTTGCAATGACTCTGAGAACATGATCTTTTTCTTAATCTAGACAAATGTACCTTTCACACTCAATCTGTTGAGTTTTTGGGATATTACCTATCCTCTGAAGGTGTTACCATGGATCAGAAAAAAAGTGCAGGCGATCCTGGTTTGGTCAGCACCAACCTCAGTCAACGAGTTACAAAGTTTCATGGTATTTACAAACTTTTATAGATGCTTTATCACCCATTTCTCAGACATAGTGAGCCCAATTACTAGATATTTGCAAAACAAAGATGCCTTTTGTTTGGTCACAAGAGGCCAATGATGCATTCAAATTGCTTAAGGAGAGATTCACCACAGCTCCGGTGCTCAGACATCCGGATCCCAACTTTCCGTACTTCATAGAGGCGGATGCCTCTCAGGTTCCTGTAGGAGGTATTTTGTCGCAATGCATAACACAACAGGGCAAATGCATCCAATAACATTATTTTCTAAAAAGTTGCTGCCAGCTTAAGGGAACTATACAGTTGCTGGACAAGATATCTTGGCAAATAAATTGTGTTTCCAAGAATGGCGGATTACCTATTAGGGGCTCAACATACCAACACAATAAATACAGATCATACGAATCTCCAGTTCTTGAGATCCTTAAAGGCATTGACCTCTAGACAAGTAAGGAGGTTGTAGTTCTTCAGCAAATACAATTTAATCATTGTCTATCATCCATGCACACAACAGACTAAAGCAGACCTGCTATCTAGGTGGAGTTACTCAAATCAGATGTCTCAGAACCAGGCACTGCAGAACATCATAACACATGATCACATAGTAGAGCTGTGTGAGCAAGAGTCATTTTTTAACAGGATTAGACAAAGCATGAGACAGGAGGACTTAGATTCTTGGGGAACAGATAAGGACAATCATGTCCATAAGGGTCTTCCGTTTCACTGTAACACCTTGATATTTCTCACTTAGGTATTAAGACAGGAGGTACTAACTTGGTGACATGATACTCATCTTGGGATTCACAAGACCCTAGCTAATTGTCAATAAGAGGTTTGGTGGCCAACACTATCCAAAGATGTGCACGATTATGGCCAGACCTGTCCCATCTGTTCTCAGAGCAAGACTTCGAACACTTCCCCTGCAGCTTGGTTAAGAACCTTACCTGTACCCCCAGATCCCTTGCTTACTATACACATGGGTTTTATCACTGAATTGCCCAAGTCCATCTGTTACAATACTGTTTGGGTAGTTGTTGACTTGTTCTCTAAAATGGCCCACTTCATTGCCTTAAAACAAGTGCCTAATGCCAAGACTCTTTCCTCTTTATTTGTGCAGCATATCCTGTGGTTACATGGTCTGCCTTCCGTCATTATTTCCGACAGTAGCCCGCAGTTCATTTCCTGGTTTTGGTGCAGTCCTTGCACATCATTAGTCATTGACGCTTGACTCTCGTCTGCTGATCACCCACAACTGATGGGCAGACAGAGCAAGTAAATCAAGTACAAAAACAGGCACTGCAATGTCTTTTAGCGCCAACTCCCAAAGAATGGGAGTCCTTGCTATCTTTTGTATAGTTCGCTTACAGCAATTCAAAGAATTCTGCCGCTGGGGTGTCTTCTTTCTATTTTCAAACAGGCACTAATCCATGAATATTTCTCAAAAATATTGTTAAAATATCTGACAGTGTACCTGGAATACAATACTTTGTAAAACATCTTGCTGATTCCTAACAAGAAGTGTTACAACATTTACAATACCCTAAAGTGAATGTGGAAACAAATGATAATAAACATTGTCGTTCAGGTTTGGCTTGCTACTACAAACGTACGTCTACATGGTCCTCACAAATTGCAACCTTGATTTATTGGTCCCTTTTCAATTAAAAAGGTTATTAATCCTGTGGCAGTTCAACTCCAGCTGCCTGATTATTTGGCTCATCACCCTGTGTTTCATGTTTCCCTCCTCAAACCATATCATGCCCACGTCTTGCTCCTTCTCCTCCATCTGTAAGCCTTGATGGCCAGCTAGAGTTTGAAGTCTGAATGATTGTAGATTCACGCTGTGTTAAGGGTTGTTTGTTTTACCTAATCACATGGAAAGGGTAAAGCTCTGAGGAAAACTCTTGGGAACCACCTGGTAATGTTCATGCTCACTCCTGGTTTGTTCATTTCATGCCGCCACCCTGACAAACCACACTCTGTTGGTCGTTCTTTGCAGGGGGAACTGTCACAACTCCATCTTGTGCCCTATGTGCGGTGAGGTTTTCTCACTGGGCTGATGTCACCATTCCCTTGGGGCACCTCCCTGCCCTGAGTACTGCCAGTCATGCTTTCCTAGTGGCACCTTCCTGACTCAATCCCTCCATGATTTCCCTCCCAGGGAGCATGAACCATTGACCCTTCTGTTCTGTTGCTAGTTTAGGCTAGTTTGCACCTGCACATATCATGTGTCTATCTAGGATAGTCATGTTTCTACTGTGAATTACTGAATTGTATCTTCATGCACTGGGGGTTCCTTTGTACTTGTTTATTGCTGTCAATTACTGTGTGCACCTGCCACTCACTAGGCCTCATATCCATTGTATGTAACACGTGATTCTCCTCAGGTTCATTGGAATATTCCACACTTCCACATGGGACACATGCCTTTCTGGAACACTCTTCCTTCGTGTATAAACACCACCTCTGAACCTACATCGTCGCTTGGCCTCATTCCAGACCTGCGCAAGCAACGTCCTTGCACTCACCTCTTAAGTTGCCCAGATCTTCTTGAGTTCCTGTCCAGCGCAAGCCTAATCCCTGCACTCAACTCCTGAGTCACCCAGAACTTTCAGAGTTCTAGTTTTCCAAGCATTCCTGATGATTCCGTGATTCAGGTGTCAGTTGCGGATCTAGTGTTTTCTATTGTGAGCTACAAGTCAGCCTCCTCCTGAATCTCTTGTTTCCTGTAATCTTCAGATCCCCCCGTTCAAGGGCTGTCTTGGCTAAGTACCTTCCCCTCAGATTAGTCCACACTAAGCTTTAGGTTAGCATCTGTTCCCGAAGACTGCTACCATTGAAGGCGTGACCATGTTTTCAGACACTGGACATTATTTGATTGGTCATCCCCTTGAGGCCCAGCAGTCCAGACTTTTTCATTTGAAGAGCTCTGAGCTCTATTGTACCTGAACTGAAAGTCTGGCTTTATGTTTTCTCGAGAAGTTGTATCTAGCATTTTTTAAACAAACTTCTAGAGTTTGAATTTGTATTCAAGTTTTGAGTTGGAATTCATATGTTTCAGAGTAACAGAAAATCTCCAGTTTAATTTTTAAAGTGTTTTCTGCTCTGTCTCATGCCACATTCATTATGAAGTCTGTAAGTGTACAAATAGTGTAAACAATAGATAGACCATTTTGTATTGGGAACCTATGGGTAATATTGTCTCTTGTTATTTTAGTGTATCACAGATGCATAGAGGATATGAGGTCTAAGGAATCCCGACTCTACTAGTCAGTGTACGAATCAGTTCAGCAGTTCCTAAGTGACGCAGTATCATCTTTTCTTGTTTTATCCTATTCCCTCTTCCTCTTGGGGGCAGTGGGTGAACTTCTTTATTCAGTCCCTTTCTTAGGTGGGATTGGAGGTCCAGCATTGTTCCTGCGGTTAGATCTAGGTGAGTGCGTGAAAAGTTGCAGCTGCAAGCGGTAACTGCTCGCTAGGGCTCGATGGAACAGCTGCAGACTGATCTGTGGGCATCCCCTTCGAATCTTTGGAAAGAAGCACCAAGGTCTGTCTAATCTCAGCTAAGGCAGGAAGCAGTTTGCTGGAATCTGAAGAACTCGAAGTTACTGTGGGGTGCGGAACTGTTGTTGGTGTGGGGACTACAGTATGAAACAAAGATGTGTCACCAGATACTTGCGACAGGGGCATAGATGCTTGGTTCACAAGGTGGCCCTCTTAGGAACTAGTATCAGAACCCACTACCCAGCCAGATCACCCAGTGATGATGCCCCTTGATCTGAAGGACCTGACCTGTCCTCAAAAAGATTGTCCATCACCTGCTTTTTAGACCATCGTTTTACAGGAAGGAAGGTGGCATGTTGGGAAACATTGGCCCACGGGCTGCGATTTTCTACAATAGCTCTCTACTCAGGCACAGAGTCCGTGCTGTATTATCAGACCCTCCCAATTTGGCTTGGACTAGCTTCAGGGTTGTGCCTCTTTCTTTTACCCACTTGACCACTCTTCGATTCCATTCTACCCTGCAATGGGCAAACAGTAACTTAAGAGAACTGCATAAGCACAGTAAATGTAGAATACCTCCTCACAGCACTCCCTCCCCCACCCCCCAGGAGCACCTCAATTGCCTCTTTTACTCTAGTCCTCATTCCTGGTCACACAAGGCTGCAGTTCCTGTAGGGCACGATGCACACACAGGTGCTACGTGGTGGAGTGAGTAGAGGGTCATCCACCCCGGGCTGAGATGGGATGAACAAGACGATGATGATGGCAAGGTTCTGGGGCTCAATAACTGCACAGATGCGGTGACCCTACAACAATTAGAGGGTAGAAGTTTGGCAAAATGATCTACGGCAGTACAATACCCATTGGAACAGGGGAAAGTAATGAATACCCGGTGTGGTGCTTAGGCAAAAGACAAAAGGGATACCACAATTCTCCATTGGGCCTCGAGCAATTCCCAATTAAATCACCCAAATCAACAAAATCAGGCCACTTACTTTGTCAGGACCCGGGGCAAGTTAATTAACAGAATGCCCAAATAACAGCAGTGATGCTGTGTAAATTTAGCAAATTTGCCCTATTGTGGTCAGGCTGACAAATGAAGTTCTTCTTGACTGTCAGAATGCCTCTCCTAATATTAACAATGAAAAGATACCTATCCTGTTATTTGATGATGACTTGTTATTGTTTTTGCTCTTCAAGAGGTCTAGTTCCAAATGCTGGTAAAACTAAGTTTATGATTTTTGGCAAGGGCACTCCAACTAATGTTTCAATTTGACTGGGCAGTGAACCACTGGAGAGGGTTAATACTTTTGATTATCTAGGGGTTAAACTATCCCAGGATTTTAAATCGCTATAACTAAGTTTTACAAGATAACTAGTAGCTTTGCGGTGTCGCTGGCTACAGAAGTGTATTGGGCCAAAGCACAGAACGCTGCATTATATGGTGCTGACCTCTGGGGACATAATAACCTGAACAGTTTAGCTGTTGCCGAAAACAACTTCATTAGGAAGTTGTTATCACTGCCTGTAAGTTCACGTCTAATTCCCCGTTTCCAAGATTTGGATCTCAGGAGGATAACGGATATTACTTGCTTAAAGCCACTGTTGTACTGGGTTTGTCTCTGGTATACCAATGAGTTAAGTCATTATAAAGATTCATTGAGAGATGTTTTAAATATTCCTAACGCTAAAGGCATCCCATGGGTAAAATATGTAGATGATTGGCTAATTAAATTAGGCTTGGAGAGCTATTGGGTGGAACCAGGTTTCCTTTGCAAAACAGATTTAGGGTTCCTGAAGTCCCGTTACTGGGAAAATATTTATGACCAGTGTATATGGAATGGGAACAATGGTCATTTAACAAGTGAGTTCTTGTAATTTAAACCCCATCCAAGTTTCAAGCTTTTTCTTGATGTGATCACTCCTCCATTAGTTAAAAGACTATGGGGGTTATTACAACTTTGGAGGAGGTGTTAATCCGTCCCAAAAGTGACGGTAAAGTGACGGATATACCACCAGCCGTATTACGAGTCCATTATATCCTATGGAACTCGTAATACGGCTGGTGGTATATCCTTCACATTTGGGCCGGATTAACACCTCCTCCAAAGTTGTAATAACCCCCTATATATTCATTTTAGACTTGGCTCATTACATCTGAGTTCCTTGGTTGGCAAATGGGGTATAGATCCAGTTGTGAAATAGTGTCCTGCATGTGGGGCGGATGTGGAGTCTGTGGCTCATGTATTATTTTTTTGTCCAGAATATCGGGGCCCACGTAGAAAATGGATCCGCTCAATTTGTTGAACCTGAGGGTATCAAGACACTTATCAGCTTTAAAGATCTTAAAAACTGATACTTCTTTATCAATTCTATTTGCAAATAGTTGATATTTACTATGTGTTTGGCTTAAACGGCAAACGTTTTTAACTATGTCTGTGTTTTAGTCTTCTTTTTGGATTTTAGTAAAAAAAATTGTGTGTATTGATGGTGATAAACAATTGTGTATGACATTTTATTTTGGACTATTATGTATTTATTGAAATGATTTTTGATCTATGCACTTCAATGGTTGTTAACAGCCGAATAAAGTATAAATTGAAGACAAGTGGAGACTGTGCTGATGCAGCACTCATAAATTAGGAAATTTTCTCCATCTGGCCCATAAAGACAAGTAGAGGCCCCACTGATTCGACAGTCCTCGGCAGCAGTAACCCCATCAGGGGCCAGGGAATCCATCAGGTCTGGTAAATACTTTGCTGCTGGGTGCCAGGTGCGAAGAGTTATGCTGTCCCCAGTGCCAAGATGCTGCTTCCACCGTGGCAGTGGCCACAGGAGAAAAGGGGATGGCCTGGGCGGGTTCAGTCTAAATAACCCCTGGCCACTACAGCGGCAGGGGCAGATATGACATGCAAGTTGTGCTGGCCACATACGCCTCCTATCTCCCCTATCACGACTTGCGAGACAGATAACAGGAAATGCAAAACCAGAAGCAACCCTCTTCCCCTCTGCCCACAGCCAGAGAGCCGCAGTAGGGGGAGCGGTCCAGAGGAGTTCCTGCCCTAATGCTGTGCCCCTATGAGGCCTGTTTCTATGACAACTCTAAATCTCAAAAAAACTCTCAGAGGGGCTCATACTCTTACATAATCCCATTGCTCTTCCTTGCTTTAAAAATCATGCTGGAAGCCTGCTCACCCCAAAGCAACCCTCATCGCTGGAGCGCCTGTCTGGGCAACTGCCTTGACCCCCAGGTACTGACCACATCCTACAACCCCCATAGGGCCAATGTCCCCATGTCCCAAAATGCCAATGTGCACATTAGAAGTTTTGTAAAAGAGACAAAGAATGCTACTGCCCCATCCCCCTCATAAATTGCAAGTCCTTTAATGAATGCTGCAGGCATACCCCTTTGAGGTCTCTCTAATACTGGTGTACTGTGTGTAGAACTCATGTGAGATGCCAAGGAAACCTAAAATGTCCCCACCCACCATGAACTCACCCCACCACAGGACAGGATGGTTCACAGACCATCTGGACCCCTCATCATCTGTTGGAGACAGTGGTAAGCAGAAGAAAACAGATTATTCACAAAAAAGCATTCCTCCCTGCCAACAGGTGCACCCCATCAGCAATTAAAAAAAAACTCCCCCTTAATACTGCCATTTGGGATGAACCCAGTTTAGATGACCTCAGGAGCCAAGGGATTTTTCTGTTCAGTTGCTCTGCAGATTCCTTGAGCGCCCAAACATAATGGTCCCCCATGGAAAGCTTGCCTTGGCACAATATGCGACCATGCTCTCATTGCCTCAGGTACGCTTAGATAACCACATTATCTCAGTGATCAATGCATCAAATAAATCTCTGAATCCCAGTTCCACTTAATAATTTCCAGACACCTGTAAAATGACCAAAAATGGAGGCGGAAGCCCACTTGGTACCATTTTCTCAACTTCCACCCTCAGATGTGTTACTTTGCAGCCACCTGGGCTTACCTCCCCATGATAAATCTTTTCTTCCTGATGCGCTTGATGAAGCCTCCCAACTGATATGCCTCCTGTGCCCTCTTTACATAGGAGTTCCCAGACACTAAAACTTCACCATTTGACATAATACTTGATGCACCTAATACAAGGTACATGGGAGAAAAGAACACTGTATTACCAACCATATTGACCTCAATCAGATCATGTGCAAGCGAACTTACTGTTTGTAATACCCAGACTTCCATCTCCCGATCCTCTATACTAGGTAGCCCTCCAACCTGGACCCTGCAGCTGATGTGGCTGCCCAAGCAGAAGGAGTGAGCACTAAAATTAGATGGGTTGATCCCTGCTGCCCTCAGAGCCAGCCTCAACAACCTAATAAACTGAAAAAGACAGTAGTGATCCATCTTCATATAAAAATAGGTTCTTCACCAGCCCCCAACTGTGAACCACAATGCACTCCTCATTGGCCTGGAAAGGGCAACACTCAGTCTGAAGTCCTAATTATTATGATATGCTCCCCTAGCCCTAACGATCTGTCTTAGAGATTTGTAGATTCACATCCAGAGACCCACTGGGCAGCTGACCACCTCTAACAGGAGCCAGCCATTTATGTCTTTATTGAAACTTGCCGCTAACTCTCCTAGTCTGAAAGCAACATAAAAAAACACAAATTGAAGGCCACTGTGCTGCCCAATCACCTTGTCTGGCTTGGTCTATCTTGACAGCTTCCTTCCAATCTTTTCCAACTCATAACTGCCTTCTTAATAAGAAAGGACACCCACCAATCCATTTGATGCCCATCTTGGAGAAGAATGATAATGCTGAGCACATGTCGCCTTGCATACTCGGCAGATTGGCCTCCCTGTCTTAGCATGTTGAGGAATGCAACCCATGATGTTTCGAAAAATGCTCCTCCTGCTCCCTTGACCCGCAAATGACATATAAGACTGAAATGCACCCTCATAGGCTCTTTTTGACTTGGGAGCTAAGCTCGCTGTCACAAGGTCCGGTAGGACAGGGCACCAGGCTTCCACAGATGATCTGGGAATGCTGACAGTCTCTCTGCTTCTTCCAGGTGCAAGTGTCTGATTCCTGTAGCTTGAAGTGAGACAAAGAATCAGCAGCTTTATTTGACACTCCTGCAACATGCATAGCTTTGAATGTGACATTATTCTCTAAACAAAGCAGTAACAATTTTTTCAGCAATCTGAGCACCATGTTACAGCTAGCCAGCTGTTGGATTATGGAGCACACTACTGCCATGTTATCTGACGCGAAAAACACTAACTGTTTGAGGATTGGGATAGATCACACAGTTAAAGCAACTATCATGGAGAACAGCTACAAAAAAGCTATGACCTTCAACAAAAGACTCAAGCTGTTTTGCAGGCCATGGCAGCATATGCCATTCTGCTCTCACTATTACTCCAAAACCAAAGCTTCCCGCAGCATTTGTGAACAAGCACAACTCCATGTTAGATAAGGTGGCAGCCAGCCGCACTACTGACACGAAGAACTGATGCATAAAAGACTCCAAAATTCACAGGTCCTGCTTCACTTCTACTGAAAGGCTAGTCTGATGATGCTTCTGCTTGAGGCCTGACACTGCCTGTGCTATGGATCTGGAGAATAGGCGCACCATAGTTGTAATGCGCAATGCAAAATTCAGTTGCCCGACCAGGACTTTCAATTTGTTGGGAGTAATTTTCCTAGCTCCCAAACAGGCACTTAATGATTTCCTTAACTCTATCACCTTCTCTACTGGTAGTCTTCACACTCCTGGCACTGAATCCAGCTGAACTCCTAGGAAGGTTATTCTTGCGACAGGCTTGCATGTTTTGTCTTTAGCTAATGGGACCTTGAAACTGCTCAATAAGTTAGTAATCTCCTGAAGGGCTTTGTTGCAAAAAGAGGATTCGGGGGTTAAGGGGGCTCAGAAACAGGAAATCATTCAGGTAGTTAATGACCCATGGACAGCCTGTTACCATTTTAAACACCCACTTGAGGAAACAACTGAACGTCTCAAAGTATGCACAAGGGACTGAGCACCCCATTGGCATGCATTTATCAGAATAGAATAAGCCCTCAAACTGGAATCCCAGCAAGTGAGAATTATCTGGATAAACAGGCAACATGGTGGATTCCATTTCAGCCTTCACCAACAGTGCACCCGGACCCAACTTGTGTAACATAGCAATGGCTTGATCAAAGGAAGCATATGTCAATGGGCAAAGGGAATGATCGATGGCTTCATTACAGAACTCCCCCTTGAGGCAAACAAATTATTAATCATTTGGAATTCACCAGGCTGCTTCTTAGGAACCTCCCATGGAAGGAGTATACAAAATTCTCCAATGGCACTGGCTAAAAGAACCCACTACCCATCCCAACCTGCACTATTTTGTGATTTTGTGCCTGGCCATCTCCTTGTTCACTTGGAGAGACTGTTGATTCCTGCAGTATGGGGCTTCAACTACACCTTCAGATAGGATTCTAAAGCCATGCATTTCAAAGCTCTTCTGAAGTATCTGTGCTGCCTGTGTGTTTGATAGTTATTCAGCAAAGAGGCCATTATCTGCAAATTCACCAGGGTCAAAGCTTTTTTTTGCAAGGAAAAACAACATCTTTGCTTCTGCTGACCTTTGTCCCTGCCTTTTCAATTCTGGGTGTGCTAGCATGCCACTAAAGGCACAATTATGCTTACATTTGCAAGTTCTCAGTGGCTTAGTACAGGTCTCTTTGTCATAAACCCAGCATGACCCTCTTTTTTCACCTCCCCCTGAGGATTCCGATGTTGAACAAAATGGCTGAATTGTGTTGGAATCTGGCTCCTTAAGCATCAAGTCGTGAAACCACACATTAACATTAGTTTGATCCCAGAACAGTGTTAGACAGGTGACTTTTTTTCTACTGAATGCTCTATCATAATCGTTTCGGGACCAACTCATCAAGGGTGCACATAATTCTACTCTGATAACATGATGATTTCTGCCGGTGCCCAGGAAACCTTTTGACTATAACCACATGGAAAATTGTGAACTCTTTTATCAAATTCATCAAAGTTTGCTCCACTTCCTGCCTGCAGTGCATGTGAGAACGCTCTCGAGTGTGCACATTCCTTGCATCTATTGGTGTCTTCCCTAACAGAAGTGTCCAAAATCAAATCAAATATCCCTATGAAAGCTGCAGGAAGATGCCTACTCAGGGCCAAGCTCAGATTGTACAGTTCCTAGCCCCACACTAGGCAGTGGTAGAACAGTACCTGGTGAGGTGATCCTTTTGCTCAGAGCTTGTGAGGACGTCATCCCCACAACCACATGGGTCCCAGCTGGCACGCTGGGTACAACTGACCACACATCCTGCGCCATGTTTGGAGTAGGTGCAACCACTGCAGATGCAGCCCTTTCCTGTGACACCAATGGGTGTGCTTGCCAAATTGAGCCAGAAGCCGCTTTGCCCTTTCTGTGTTATGCACATCTGGTACCCCGGCTTACTCTCTGCACTAAGCAAGCAAACTCACTGCTGTGCAATAGTCCCCATTGTGCGCAACATTACTGCTGACAGTTGGCTCACCCACAGGAATTGGCCTGGGATGTGGTTGCTCACTATTACTGACATATCTTTGCCCCTTCCTGGGCTTCTTATAGACCAGTGGAAACGCTGACCTTGATGAGACCCCAGCTCTCCTCAGTCGCTGCTTTACCTCTGCTGGAGCAGAATCTTCAGCCCTGCTACCAGCAAGGAGTGTTGGACGCAGCAGGGCCAACAACCCGCCCATCGAGTCAATCTTACTCATAGCCAACTCCAGTTCCCTATCACTCTGTGTGTAGCTAGCTGCTCTCTTTGTAGTCTTTGATGGCATACCTCAAGTTTCACCACAACACATAGCAATACATCAAGAAACCTAACGATATAATGCCTAATATAAAATTAAAAAGCAGCAGCCAAGAACCGGCAGCACTTGCTACAACATTAAAAAAAGACCCCCCCCAAATATATATCACACCTAACAGTGCCTCCAGCACCGCTGCTACTTACCTTACCTTCTTGTCAGACACCAGGTTAGGGATGAGCCATGCTTGGAGCTCCCAAGATGCTGTGGGTGGCAACCAAATATGAGGAGGGGAACGGCAGGAGGCAAAAGACCAACAGCCCTCAAGCAAGGACTGCGAAGTAGGAAAAGATACAGGGAAAATCCCCCAAGAAAATGGCACTTCAGGAGATATAAAATCCTCGGACCTGGGAGAAAGTTTGAGTTGTGTGCGGGAGACTCAATCTGGTATTCAGGAGACAATAGGTGCCCAAGCTCCTCCCCGAGGACTGGAGAATTAAAAGGAAAAGAGGGTAAACAGTCCAACAGACAACCCCATTGCCACACAGACCAAAGGTGGAACACCTGCCCAACTTGGGAATGATTGGCACCCACGCCCTTCCTCTGCCTCAACGTCTCAAGGTCTAACCAGACTCAAAATTCGGAGCAGGTGCTTTAAAATGCCTCTAAACACCTGCCCCTCAGGAATGGAGTGACAGACATACACTAGAGGCTCCAACAAGCTGCCACTGGACCCGTCAAGGACTTAAGTAGGCAACGCGGGCTGTAGTAGCAGACTTGAAGAGGGTGCTGCCCTCAGGGGACAAAAAAGCAGTCCTGCCCACTGAGGTTCCTGCTTCCACCTGCAGGATATCTCAATGATGGGTGGGGAAGTGACAGGGAGATGTCAGTTTCCTTATCAGCAAACGAGGCTGAGCCCCATCTTTTGTTGTGGCCATCATCTGGCCACGCCCATTCTCCCTCCTGCCCGTCACAAGATCATCCTGAGTCATGGAGGACAAATACCATCAAGAGAGCTGGTCCCACCCAATTGGTCGGGAGGCCCATCATCTTGAAGGTCTAAGGTTGGTCAAGCCATGCCCTCCATAAATGTCAGTGCTCTCAATTAGGTGGAGCAACTTTCAACAACGTCTCAGTCTGAGCCATTGCGGTGGCGCACTAAAACTAATCCAAGTGTGACCTTTTACTGAAAGAAACAAAAACAGGTATTAGAACAGGGAATACACTGACATCGTTCACACTCTTTTAATAAGGAAAATAGTAATTGTAATGGGGTATCCAATGATTTATTAATCTGACCACAGCAGTCAAAAGACAGCATGACGCCAATATAAACGTTTTGGTTAGAGAAACACTTCTCCTGCGTATTTGTTTATATAAAACATTGCATGACAATAAAATAGTGATGTCCATCAACACAATTCAACAAAACAAGAGAGAGAATTAAGAAACAGAGTGTTACAAATCTGTAAAACTCTTTTGTTACCCATACAGAGTAATCAACACAATAAATTACAAACCTCCATTCCTGCCCTGCAAATGTGTAAACGTTTTGTGAACTCATCGTCTGGTTATTTCTGTTGTGCACCTGTATCCTTCCACACTCTTTTAATCCCCAACCCAGTACTGAGGGAGGGGCCACTAAGTTTCATTGCTGTAAAGAAGCCCCCTGAAATTGGGAGCCAAAAGGCTACTCAGATGCTGAGCACATTATCTGTGCCAGAAGAAGATCCCCAGGGCACCCTGGAAGCCCCCCCCGGTGCTCTGAGTGTGTCGGTAACCAGTATATAACTTGGTCCCATGGTGCTGACCTCATTTCACATACCCCAAGAGCCACCTGAGAATTGAGCACCAGATGAAAGGAAGGACAGTAACAACTATATCAGCATCCATCCCCAACCCTCTGTCAAAAGGTTAACAGCCAACTGCATGTCTTATTCTCTGAAAGATACCCAGATGACCATCAGTGAGCCCACTTCAACAAGAAGGGCCGGAAGGTTTACCTACGTTCTGGCAGCTTCCCAGACTGGGACAGCAATTGTGAAGCGAACAAGAAGAGTGAGTATACAGAACGTTATACACCTTTGCACGAAAGGTCACCACCCTCACAACACCATCCTAGGAACCATATGTGTCCATATCACCACTGCAGGGAAGCTCTGAGTTAACCATGACAGTTTAGCAACCAACATAGCTATCAAATCACGGTGACCATAATGTGCAAGATCATTACCATCAATGTGCGGGATAACTAAGGTGGCAGTGGAAGCCCTCTCCCATGTATTCTTTCAACAACAGGTCTCATGCTATCTATGTGTAGACCCCCAACCCCAAACTATCTTATTTTGAAGCCCACATCCTTTGCATGTGCTGCATAACCATCATAAAAACGTTTGAACTGTGCTTGAGGGATGAGAGTGCCCAATTATGAACACTTCACATCAAGATATATGGTCTAATGCTCTTAGAACTGTAAGTCAGAGAGACAAATGAGTAGAAATAAGGAAAATCAAGTTTGTAGCCTGTCTCTTGTTTTTCTTTGCCAAGGGTACGCCTAGTCTTGTTAGCATTTTAGTAAATGCGTTCAATGTCCGGCTGGATTGAGCTTAAACCGCTTAAACAAATATTGCAACAGCAATGCAAACCACTTTCCCTCCTAAATGCCCATTCAGGCATGGTGCTGAACTTCTCCAAATATGAGCAAGAAACAGCATATCTCATAGGCAGGCACTTACTGGAGTAAAAAGAGCCATCAAACTGGAAACCCAACAAGTGAAAGTCATTGAGGTGGGCTGGTAAGACCCTAAAGGCAGATTCTATATTTGCTTTGGAAAAGAGAGCCTTGTGTCCCACTAACTAAAGCATGATAATTGCTTTATGCAAGGTTGCATATTTGACAGAACATAAGGGTGCGTCAATTGCATCATTAATAGCTGCCTCTTTAATGCTGACAGATTGCGGATAAGGCAGAAATCACCTGGCTCTTTCTTAGGTACCACCACCAGTAGGGAGATGACAAAAGTATTCAACGGAACCAAACTGAAAGCACCAGCCACCATTCTCAAATTCCCCTTTCTCAATTTTGCTTCTCCCGCGATTCATTTAATTACGGATTGATTGCTGATTGTTGCCTATTGTTTCACCAATTACACCTTGTGTCAGGATACAGAAACCTAAATGAAAACCATAATACAACTGTTGAGCAGCTTGAAAATCAGGATACATATTCAACCAAGGAAACATTGCCTGGAGATCTACTGGGAACATTGCCTTTTCCAAAATTTGACCCTCTCAAAGTTTCTGAGTGCATTTGTCCTTCGGTCTTTTAAAATAGTTGAACTCTGGATATCTCTGCAGACCTCAAAAGCAAAAGCTATGCTGAAATTTTCGAGATGCTGGTGGGTATATGCAGGGTTTCTTATTCTAGGCCTATCATGCCCCTTTCTTTTCACTTGCTGGGGCCAAAAGGACAGAGGGAGGATACCTTCTGTTTTTCTGAGCATCATACATCACAACCAGGCATTCACATTGGTATGATCCCAATAAAAACTAGAATTAATCGGCTTATTTCTCCTGAATACACTATAATTTTCTTCCATCAGTTCCCCCCAATTCCCCTTGCAGGCAAAAATCTTGTTATGATATCATACTAACTGTGGGCCCAAGTCAGGTGATTTTCCCACTATTAAAGCATGGAAGGTAGTGTTGGTGCTTTTTTTGATGAATCTGGTCCATGTGTGAATCTTTAAAGCTGAGAGCCCTAACACAAAAATCATTCAAACCCAGAGAAATCACATTTGAAAATCCATAAAGAAAAAGTCACACAACAGTCAAAGTACAAACTATGAAGGTTTATTTCAAATTAAGGATCAATACAGAAGGCAAAAATGCAATGGTTAGTCAATCAATTCAAAATGCTCATAATGTAAATCAAGGTAAAATATAATTGGCAGCAGATACTGAAACAGCTACGCTCTAGCCCAAGGCAATATAGAAAGGAAAGAGCATTTGTCATGAGGACTACTCAGTTAACATAAGAGAAGGAACATGAAAAATGTTCTAAGGTCTGATAAAGGAACAGCTTATCTTGAAGCCTGCTTCTAAGGAGAGCAACAGAAACCTCTGGTTCTCCTTTCATAAGAAGAGTTTTTATACACTTTTATACAGAAAAACGTACACTCACTGTGATATGACATAGAAGGTACACTAAGCTACCCAATAGTATAACAGAGAAAACATCACATGGCAATGTGACTTTTACTCTGCATCTATTGAATAATCATGTTTTTTTCCCTTACAACAGCAAAGAGGGCACATTTGAAAATATAGACATCTCTGTTTGGCTGAATGAAGTGGCCTTCAGTTGTATGCTGTTGCAATTCAAGAGCATAGCTAGTCCTGGTTTGGCCAACTTATCACTTTTATTATATTAAACATATATTTATATTAAGCATTTGTATCTTTTAAGTATTAATTAAAACTCAAAATTATTAATTGTGGAATGTGCTTCCATAACTTTTCCCTCTGCTGCTAATCACCAGCACAAAACCATTTCATAATACACTCGCTGTTTTTTCTGTTTTGAATTCTCCAATTCCTGCAATTCAACATAAAACCTGGCCTTGGAACGTTCCAATTAATACTCATTTAATTTCCTTTTCTTACCAGTTGTCACTTCTTCTTACACCTATAATTTAGCCCTTTCTATAACATATTACTCAAACGAACTTAAGAATAAGCATTGAAACTATTAATCACAATATGATGCTAAATAGTGTTTTAACATTCCACCACAAACATTACCAACCTTCACCCACGCTGAAATTTCTGTCTCCAACCTACTAAATCATGAACCAACTCTGTCTCACACACCATTCCTTCTCGAGCTCTTGTCTCATGTGAAACATTACTTATACGAAGAATACATTAATACACCTGCTATTGTCAGGAACAGACGCACACCACTGTCTTTATTACAACACACAACAGACACTGCTTTCTTTTGCAAGAAGTACATCAAAAGCTAATGTTGCTAATCTGATCTGCAGAACCATAGCACACAAAGGAATAATTTCCTCATTAAACTTGGGTAGTGCACCAGCAATCGATCAAACAAAATCATCAACTTTTTAATCTTCGCGTCATACAACGCAAGCCTGATAGAAAAGATCAGTACACCGAAAATATCCATAAGCATGTGTCCAAAACCATGCTGCACTCTTTGGAGTCCACATTCACTTATTTCATTCACATGATACTCTGGAGGAAACACTAAAGCAAGATAGCAACTACCCACCCAATTTTGTGGTAGATTAAAATAATCCATTTTACCACAAATACAACAAATTCCTCTCTACATAGGTTTTCTACCCTTCAGAAACTAATTATCAATCATAAAAACATTACTACTTCCACTCTCCCCAATCATTACATATGGCTCCAAACCATCTGACTTTTCACATCTAAAACATACAGCTCATTTGTTCATCTGTTCAACTTTAAGTTTAGGATGTATCTTTCAATTTATATACCTTTCTCCGGACGTAATTTTTAATTCAATCTCCCTTGTTTAATTCTGATTCCTACTAACTTTCACTTTTTTCTCATTAAGGGCCATATGTCCGAACACATTTTCCCATTGACACAGAATGGGAAAAACCCTTTGCTACATCTGGCTCTAAATTTTTTATCAACCTTTTGTTCAGCACCACTCAATGTACACACTCTTCTCAACACTCATGTTAGTAGTGCTAATATATTTCAGAAAGACATATAGGGGGACATTACAACATTGGCAGCAAAAACCGCTTACCGCCGTGCAGAAGACCGCCAACACACCGCCGCGGCTGCGGAATTCCGCCACAGCCATTATGACCCACAGCTCGGAATCCACCAAAATCTAGACACCCACACAAGTCTGCCACACTAAAGGTCAGTGATAAACTGGCGATAACAAAACCTCCACCGTCACGCCAACAGGAATACGCCCACACTATCACGACCCACGAATCCACGCGGCGGTCTTACAACCTCTGTATTCCATTGGCGGTACACACCGCCGCACTCAAAATACACACACATTTACAAAACACTACCACATTGGACGATTCAAAATACACACACCTGATACACATACACACACCACTCCCACACACCCAATACACTATAAAACACACACCCACATCACCCACAAACCCCTACGACAACAATTGCGACAGTAGGCCAGAGAGAGACACCACCAGAAAGAACAATAGCATCCACAGGCACTCAACACCATCAGTCACACAACATCCACGCACCTCACACAACATACCTCTAAATATCACCCCACACATCACAACACACACCACCCCACACATCATCCACACCACCTCATGGCATCGCAAATACACCCCAGGTTTTCTGAGGGGGAGGTCAGGGTCATGGTGGAGGAAATCATCCGGGTAGAGCCACAGCTATTCGGATCACAGGTGCAGCACACCACCATAGCTAGGAAGATGGAGCTATGGTGCAGAATTGTGGACAGGGTCAACGCAGTGGGACAGCACCCAAGAACTAGGGATGACATCAGGAAGAGGTGGAATGACCTACGGGGGAAGGTGCGTTCCGTGGTCTCAAGACACCAGATTGCGGTTCAGAGGACTGGCGCCGGACCCCCATCTCCTCCCCCAGAACTCACAACATGGGAGGAGCCGGTCTTGGCTATACTGCATCCTGAGGGCCTTGCAGGAGTAGCTGGAGGAATGGACTCTGGTAAGTCAAACCTTTAACTACTTCATCCCCCACCCACCTGCATGCTATCACATATCCCCACCCTCGCCCTCACCCCATCACTCCAACTCCTCACACATGTTCCACTATCACAAACCACACATCCCAAACCCAAGCCCTGCATGTAAAACACCAAAGCATGTCCACTGCACATACCCATACACCCCCCTAAACCATTATCACAGAAGGTCCCACACAAGAATGGAAGCACTGGGGTACAGGGTGACCCACCCATTACACACCATGGCACACACAGATGCAATAATCATGCCTTTACACCCCTGCAGGACCCCTACCCAACGTCACCGGACAGGAGGGTCCAGACATGTCCACTCCACCCACAGAAGAGGCCCACAGTGATGACAGCAGCTCTGTCCAACTGGATCTAGATGACCAGCCCGGCCCATCTGGGACCTCAGGACAGTCGGTTCCCCTCACACTGGCACAGGCCACTACAGAGCTTCCCCCTCTGGAAATACCAGCACAGCACACCCCCAGCAGGCCCATACCTCTGTCCCCAGGACACGTCAAGCAGCAGTGTGTCCACCACTACAGGGAACCCAGGCTAACCCACCACCCCAACAACACCAGGGACCTGGGGGCAGTGTAGTGGGCACACGTTCAGGGGACAGAGGCACAGGGAAACAGAGGAACTGGGAGGGCTGCTGTGCGACAGGTGGAGGACAGACCCAGGGAACCCACTCTCCACAAGGCCCTCTCCAACATCATGGGAGCCTACCACCATTCCCAGGAGACTATGGCAACGGTACTGGCCAAGTTTCAGGAGACCCAGCGGCTGCAGGAGGAACAGTATTTGGGGTTCAGGGAGGAACTCAAATCCATCAATTCCACCCTGGGCACCATTGTAGGGGTGCTGAAGGAACTCGTGAACACCAGGAGGGACACTGTGGCACAACATGGGGCCCCTGACACTAGGCTGGACGATGAACTGCCCACCACCTCCACCGGCACTAGTGGACAGGAGGCACCGCCACAGGACCACGACACCAGCACCCCACCCCCTGCAGATGGAGAACCACCACGCAAGCGGTCCCTGAGATCCAGGACAAGAAAGAGAACAATGCCAACATCCCCGTCAAGAAATGAGACCACCCTGATTGTCATCCTTCTGTCCCACTTTGTCACCCTGTCCATTCTTAAACTGCCCTAGCTCCACTTCCTATGCCCCTTTGGACAATGCACCTGTGAGTCTAATTGACTGGCCTCTGCCATGGACATTCCTCCACCATCACCCCTGACCATTTTACAACCATCTCCACTATTTAGCACTTAAATAAACACCCTTAAATCACAAAACAATAACTGTGGCAAAATGCTATATTCAATGTAATGTCAACATACCTATGTCACACAGCACTAGTCCATGCAGAAACAAAGCAGAGGTCACACAGTGGGAACCACATCTGTGAATTCAAAAGGGAAAGTGACAACTGAGTGTCCATACACTGGGTGAAAATGACAGACAGATGAGAGGTAGAAGAATTAAATCAGATGTAGCAGGCAGTGTTGTCTTCTTACCTGTGTCTCACTGGAAGTATTGCTGGATCACCGTGTTCCTGTTGTTTATGTCCTCTTCTTCTGCTTCCTCGTCTTCACTGTCCACAGGCTCCACAGCTGCCACAACACCTCCATCTGGACCATCCTCTTGCAGAAAAGGCACCTGTCGTCGCAAAGCCAAGTTGTGAAGCATACAGCAGGCCACGATGATCTGGCACACCTTCTTTGGTGAGTAGAATAGGGAACCACCTGTCATATGGAGGCACCGGAACCTGGCCTTCAGGAGGCCGAAGGTCCTCTCTATAATCCTCCTAGTCTGCCCATGGACCTCATTGTAGCATTCCTCTGCCCTTGCCCTGGGATTCCTCACTGGGGTCAGTAGCCATGACAGGTTGGGGTAACAAGAGTCACCTGCAAATGGCGAGGGACAACTGTTAGACACACACAAACTCTTAGGGACATCCCCATACCCAGACACCTAGTCACACTGTATTGGGTCCATGTCCTCACCTAATAGCCACACACAGTGCCTCTGGAGTTGCCCCATCACATAAGGGATGCTGCTATTCCACAGAATGTAAGCGTCATGCACTGAGCCTGGAAATTTGTCATTTACATGGGAGATGTACTGGTCGGCCAAACACACCATCTGCACATTCATAGAATGGTAACTCTTTCGGTTTCTGTACACCTGTTCACTCCTGCATGGGGGGACCAAGGCCACATGTGTCCCATCAATGGCACAAATGATGTTGGGGATATGTCCCAGGGCATAGAAGTCACCTTTCACTGTAGGCAAATCCTCCACCTGAGGGAAAACGATGTAGCTGCGCTTGTGTTTCAGCAGGGCAGACAACACTCTTGACAACACGTTGGAGAACATAGGCTGGGACATCCCTGATGCTATGGCCACTGTTGTTTGAAAAGACCCACTTGCTAGGAAATGGAGTACTGACAGCACCTGCAGAGGGGGGATTCCTGTGGGACGGCAGATAGCTGACATTAGGTCTGGCTCCAACTGGGCACACAGTTCCAGGATTGTGGTACGATCAAGTATGTAGGTGATAAGTCCATGTCGCTCCTCCATTGTCGACAGGTCCACCAGCGGACTGTACACCGGAGGATGCCGTCATCTCCCCATCTGCCCCAGCGGACGTGCTCTATGGAGGAGAACAGTGAGCAGAGAGTCAACCAACACTGAGGTAGGTAAACACAACTTTATCGGAAAATGTTTGAAAATCGACATATGGCTGTATTAGTGTTTAAGCAAGGCCTAGATATGTGTGACGCAGTCAAAATTATTGCCATGTGGCCCCCTGAAATGGCGGCTGCCTGACCTGTAATGAGGACAAGGGGATATGAGGTAACTGCGCTGGCGTTGTACACCGTCGAGGTAGGCGGTCAAAGACCGTGGTGCAATCCTGCATTGCTTAACATTGGACCCTATGGGTCCCAGGAGCCAATGACGATGTACGCCGGCGGTGACGGTACGCACCGCCGCGGACGTGACCGCCATTTTCTTTCTGTTCAATCACTTGATACTTGATCTTCAACAGGAGAGGACCTACACTGCAAGTGCTGCTGTGACCTCAGTCTGGAAGAGACAATGGCTTGTGTGTCTGGGGAAAGGGCCCCTGCCTTCAGCACGTAGGAGTTGGAGAAACTAGTGGATGGGGTCCTCCCCAGTACACGCTACTCTACGGTCCTCCAGACAAACAAGTGAGTACACTGTGAGCATGCTGTATGGGCAATGCCTGTTTGGAGTGGTGTTGATGAAAGATGGGGGGGGAGAATGAGGCGTGCATGATACGACGGTGAGCGCATGTGCGTCATGGCAAGGGTAGGGATGCGGGCCAATGACTGTGACTGTGCGGACGGTTATTTCTTCTCCTTTTCCTCTGTACTATTCCTGTAGGTCAGCGCCCACCAGAAGAAGGATATTTGGCGTGCCATCGCCAAGGAAGTCCAGACCCTGGGGGTCCACCACAGACGGAGCACCCACTGCCGTAAAAGCTGGGAGGACATTCGCCGCTGAAGCAAGAAGACGGCGGAGGCCCAGCTGGGGATGGCCTCCCAACGTGGGAGGGGTGCCCATCGCACCATGACTCCCCTGATGTTCTGGATCCTGGCGGTGGCGTATCCGAAGTTGGATGGGCGCTTGAGGGCATCACAGCAGCCACAAGGGGGTGAGTGCACTCTCATTCTGCTGATTCAGCGCGCATTGTAGGTGTCTGGGTGGGGGAGGTGGGCTGTGGGTTCCCCTAGGCCACGGCAAGTTTAGTGGGCTAGGTCCCTTCTTAAGGCAAGCCCTGTGGCACCCCACCCCACCTGTGTTCAGAGCAAACTGCACCTAGTCAGGCTCCTGTGACTTCCATGTGTGCAGCAATCAGGCATAGGCCTTGTAACCCATGTCCCTGTGATTAATTAGGGAACTCTAAGTGCACGGCGTAGTGCAGGGGGCTTCTGTGTCTGTAGTGTCCGCCAACGGTAGCGGTATTTGATGCACTCAACTTGTCTTTCTTCTGTCTTTCCCCCCCTTTTTGTGGTCTCCTTGTTCTTGTGTGCATTAGCATCATCAGGCGGAGAAGCAGTGCCACCGGAGCAGGAGGGAGCTGCATCCCACATGGGCCTGGAGGGCGACACAACGAAGTCAGAAGCCACCAGTGGGACGGAGGGCGAGGGGAGCTCCACGGCGGGGACAGGAGCTGAGACCAGCGACACCAACTCCTCCTCTGATGGGAGCTCCCTTGCGGTGGCGGGCCCCTCTGTGCCCCCGCATCTACAGGTACAGCCGCCACCCCCCCCACCCGCACCGCCCTCCCAGTAGCCCCTCAGCGTGTGACCCGTGGCCGCTCACCCAGGAGGGTGGGCATCTCCTTCGCCCCAGGCACCTCAGCCCCTGCCCCAGTCAACCCTCCTGCCCTCAGTGAGGAGGCCATTGACCTCCTCAGGTCCCTCACTGTTGGCCAGTCTACCATTCTGAATGCCATCCAGGGTGTAGAGAGGCAGTTGCAACAGACCAATGCATACCTAGAGGGCATTCATTCTGGTCAGGCAGCCCAACAGCAAGCTTTTCAGACTCTGGCCTCAGCACTGATGGCAGCCATTATCCCTGTCTCTAGCCTCCCCCCTCCAACTTCCTCCACCCAGACCCAAACCCCTGTACCTCAGCCTATCCCAAGCACACCATCAGACCAGCATGCACACACCTCAACACACAAGGGAAGCTCAGGCAAACATAAACACCACACATCCCACAGGCACTCACGCAAGCATCATACCCATGCAGACATACCAACAGCCACTGCCTCCACTGTGTCCCCTCCTCCTCGCCTCCCTCCCAGTCTCGTCTCCACTCACACCTGCATGCACTACATCGTCAGCCACTACCTCCATCACCAGCACACCCACAACCACACCCTGCTCACGTGCACTCACCACCCCCACTACCATTCACATATCCCCTGTGTCCTCTCCCAGTGTGTCTGTCAGCCCACCTCCCAAGGTACACAAACGCAGCCACACACCCACCCAACAGCCATCCACCTCACGACAGCCTCCAGCCCATGCACCTTCACCCAAAGTCACCAAACGTACACCTCCGACAACCACTACCTCTTCCTCCACTCCCAAACCCGCTCCATCTACCCATCCCAGTGTGTCCCAAAAACTTTTCCTGTCCAACCTTGACCTCTTCCCCTCACCTCCCCCACCCCTTCAGTCTCCTAGGGCCTGCCTTTCCAGGTCCCAACCCAGCGCCTCAGCCACAACATCTGCGGGAACAGTGGTGCCAGTAGTAACCAGCTTCTGGAGTGTGCCAGGCAGCAGGGCAGCCAGTGTTCCAAGGAGCCAGACCACGGACAGTCCCCCACCTCAAAAGCACAAAAAGTTGGCCAGTGCCCAGCGGGAGAGAGGCAAAACATCTTCCACCAAAGCCTCCACCATGGGTACAGTTGGGAGTGTGAAGACAGCTGCGCCACCATCCAAGGTGGGGAAGGGGCACAGTAAAACAGGCAAGTCTGCGAAAACCTGAACGGCGGACAAGACCGCCACCAGCACCGCTGAACAGGACACCGCCGCAACAAGCACCGCTGCCAAGGATACCGCCGCCACCAGCACCCTGAACAGGCCACCGCCACCACCAGCACCACTGAACAGGACACCGCCGCAACAAGCACCGCTGCCAAGGACACTACTGCCACCAGCACCGCTGAACAGGACACCGCCACCACCAGCACCGCTGCCAAGGACACCGCCTCCACCAGCACCACTGAACAGGACACCGCCGCAACAAGCACCGCTGACAAGGACACCGCTGCCACCAGCACCGTTGAACAGGACACCGCCGCAACAAGCACTGCTGCCAAGGACACCGCCGCCACAAGCACTGCTGCCAAGGACACCGCCGCCACCAGCACCGCTGAACAGGACACCGCCGCAACAAGCACCGCAGGACAGTGAGCGCCAAAGCTTCCAACGCTACTGAGGCCGTCACAAGCAGGATGAAGCACTCTGGGCACAAAGCCCCCTCCAGAACCAGTGGAGATTTACATCCACTACCTCTGTCCTTGGCAGGATGAAGCACTCTGGGCACAAAGCCCCCTCCAGAACCAGTGGAGATTTACATCTACTACCTCTGTTCTGTCCTTGGCAGGATGAAGCACTCTGGGCACAAAGCCCCCTCCAGAACCAGTGGAGATTTACATCTACTACCTCTGTCCTTGGCAGGATGAAGCACTCTGGGCACAAGGCCCCCTCCAGAACCAGTGGAGATTGACATCCACTTGAGAGACTGTGGCTTTGCACTCCCCAGGATAAAGCAGTGGGCAAACCACCCACTGGAGAGACTTGAGAGACTGTGGCTTTCCAATCCCCAGGATAAAGCAGTGGGCAAACCACCCACTGGAGAGACTTGAGAGACTGTGGCTTTGCACTCCCCAGGATAAAGCAGTGGGCAAATCACCCACTGGAGAGACTTGAGAGACTGTGGCTTTGCACTCCCCAGGATGCAGCAGTGGGCAAACCACCCACTGGAGAGACTTGAGAGACTGTGACTTTGCGCTCCCCAGGATAAAGCAGTGGGCATGGAGCCCCCTCGTGGATCTGGCGTTGTGCACTCATCCAGCTGAGGTGCCCCCCCCTTCCCTTCCCCCTGAGGTGCCTGTTGTATTTCTATCTGATGCCCCAGCAGTGTTCTCTCCGTTTTGATCGGGTATTGAGTGTGGGCCTCGCCCATGCATTTTGGGCCCAGTGATCCTCGGACTATGATGGTGGAATACCTTGGACTTGTATTCTTGGTGTATATATTTGTTTCTAGTGTAACTATATATATATATATGTATATATTTTTGATTACTGTATTTGAATAGATTACAAACGTTCGACTCATTTCCTTTTGTCCTTGCATTCTTTCAGGTGGGGTTGGGGGTTGTTAATGTAATGTATCAACATGTACTTGTGTGTGTGTTGTAATGGGTGAGGGTGGGGGTGGGAGTGTTGCGTGTGTGTGTCACTCTTTTTTCCCCTCCCCCCTCCCCTGTGTCGTAGGTGCACTACTCACTGTGGTTTCCGCTGCCATCTTTGTTGTTCCTGGTAGAGAAGCAGGAAGATAAAGGCTGGGAGTATCTGGAGCTCGGGTTCCATGGCGTCCTGATTCCTCGTGGGGTGTGTAGAGGTGAGCGTTTTCCCTTCCAAGTCCTGTTTCCGCCATGTTTTTGTTCGCGGTGAATCCGCCCCGGAAAAGGTGGCGGATTGGCTTGTTGTAATACAGTGGGCGGAACCTTGTCTTCCGCCTGTCTGTTGGCGGTTACCGCCCCGGTGTTTGTTTGTACCGCCTTGGCGGTCAGAGTGTTAAAGTGGCTGTCTATGTTGGCGGTTTCCGCCACGGTCATGATTCCAATTTTTTTACCGCCGGCCTGGTGGCGGTTTTACCGCCGCTTTAACACCGACCGCCAGGGTTGTAATGACCACCATAATCTGCAATAGTACCAAAACCACCAATATTAGGCAGACACCATAATGGAGGATCTAGATCTACATTACTAAATTTTTAGAAAACTTTGATCATGAAGAATTGATGTCACGATGTAAGTCAGTCCATATGATAAGGATAGTTGAACCAGAAACAGCAAATATGTGCAAACATAATAGTCAGAGACATTTAGTATTATTAGGAATTCATTGAACAAGTGAGCATATGTATTCTTTTTGTAATCATTAACAGGTAACTTATAATCAAACCTCTTATCTCCGGCATTATCAGTGCTAGTATATGATTCAATTTTAGACGCAAGTGAAGCATATCCAACTAATGAACAAGGGCTAAACAGAATACCTACCAAGATAATTAAGATAAATATTATGGAAATATCCTTAACACTAAATAACAGCTTTTCTTGATTTCAACCATATGCATTTCTACAAGAATGGTATTAAAAATCAAAAGCTAAACTTTTAATATGGTGAATGTTGGTCCTGGCCTTTTTGCCTTTCTACTCCAATTGTTTTCTGACCTTTTTTGTTGACGTTAGGACTCTGGGCACTTTACCACTACTGGTCAGCGCTAAAGTGCATATGCTCTCCCTTTTAAACTTGGTATGTTTGGCTTACACCTGATTGGCACATTTAATGTACCTGTAATTCCCTTGTACAGTGGTATCCCTATTCCCAGGGCCTGTAAATTAAATGCTACTAGTGGGTCTGCAGAAGTAGCCTTTCAAACCTGTCTCAGGCCTGCTAGCATAGGCCCTGCCTGTGTAGTTTGCTGCCACAGGGACCTGCCATCTACATTTACTTGCCAGGCCTGGAACTCCCCTTTTACTACATATGTCACCCCTAAGGTAGGCCCTAGCTAGCCCTATGGGCAGGGTGCTATGTATGTAAAAGGCAGGACATGTGCCTAGTTGGGTGGCCTGTCCTGGTAGTGACAAACAGCCTATTTGGTTTCTCACTACTGTGGGTGCCCCTTCTCATAGGATTGCATATGTTAAGTGGTATAGTCTGGTCAATGAGGGGTGGCGTAGGCATGTTTGGTATGGTTGTAATGGTACTGAGAAATGCTGCTTACTGGTGTAGGTGGATTTTGTATTACCATTATAGAAATGCCACTTTTAGAAAGTGAGCCTTTCTCTGTGCTTATAACTCTGATGTTTGCATCTTGACTCCAATCCATGTCTCGGGCAGAGTGACAGCTGGGCTCTCTGCATACTTTTGAGTCAGCCTGTACACAGAGAGGGTGGAGGTATCACAGAGGTGCATCTGCATATTGAATGGCCTTCCTGGGCTGAGAGAGGGAGAGAGGTGAGGCACACCTACATTTGTAATTGATGTACCCTGGCCTCATACAAAGGGCTCGTTTACCTCCCACTGATGTCTGGAGCCTGTGCTGGAGGAGAGTTAGGACTGGTTGGATCCACTTATCCTCCTTTTGTGGAGACTGCACAAAATGAGTATAAGTACAGGGGGCCTTCCCCCACATTTTTAGAACACTTTTGGACTGGGGACTGAACTTCTGCCAGAGGTACTGCCTTACTGCACAAAGGACTCATCTGGATTGCTCTTTTTTTGCTGGCCTGCTGCCTAGTGGTTTCAGGGTGGCCTAAAGGACTCGCCTGGTTTGCTTTTCTGTATATTGCCCTGCTGTTAGTCTGTTTCCTGACTCTGACTGCCAAAGGTTCTAGTGGACTGCTAGGAGGAACCGCCACTAGAGCCTCATATTGTGTGCTGGCCTGCCTGTCTCCCCTCCTGTGTCCCTTCTGGTGCCTCCCGGGGAGCCCAGTGTTTGGGGAGTGCTGCATCCCGCTACTTGGCCCCTTGTACAAAAAGTAGTGCAAGATGTTAATTTATGTTAACTGAGGAAGTGCCTCATGCCCCCATGGGAGAGCGCTTTTACATTTATTGTTGCAGACCTGGGCATGAAGAAAGCGTCACATGGCTGTGAGCACCCCCCCACCTTTGATGCCGGAAACCTTGAGAGGAGCACTGATGTTGAAATCCCTGCCGTGACCCGGGCCTGGAGAATCGCAGCCTGAGGTGCTGGAATGCTAGAAAGCAGAGGTCAGGGATGTCCAGGAGGACCCTTGCACCTCTAGCTCCGGGTGCTCCTTTGTGTGACGGAGTGCTTGGCTTTGCATCAGGTGTGGGCTCCAGAGCAGGGGACTCACCTCAGAGAGTGCTGTATTTCCCCTAGAAGAGGAGAAAGCTGCACCAGTGAGCAGCCGCGCCAATTCAAGCGGCTGCCGGAGGATCTGATCTATGCGGGGTCATCTCAGAGGGGCCCCCCCCAACGGTTACGAGAACCACATGTGTGCTCCACCTATAGAAGCGGCATCTCTTTAGGGGCCTTGTTTTTATTTACAAATATATCACTCGCAGGATGGGTTGGAATCCTCAACGGAAACCCCGTCCTGCTGAGGATAATTTACCACATTACCTGTACTAGTGGTGAAGAAGCACCACATCCTCTGCTGTATGGGGAACTTTCGGTGATGGAGGGGTGGGGTTGACCTAGCATACGCATTCCTGGTGACACGGGCCATGAAAGGATTGTCCCCCTATCTTAGTTGCTGCATGCTATGCACTGACACAATGGTGCCTTTTGGTTTGTGTAATGTTAATGACATAAGCAAAGGATGAGGATATTGTTGGCATTCATGTACTTCTTATGATATGGGCATTTCTGGTGATAATGGGAATCTGCTGTATGGGAATGTTCCATTTTATGCAACTTTTTAGTAATAATAGCTTGACTGCTGCTTGTGTTGCAGAATACCAGAACCCTATATGTTTACCTGACTACTGCTTATTTCCGCAGAGTACCAGTAACCTATGTCATGTTCTGACAACTGCTTGTGTAGCAGGGGATTACTGATAGATGTTGTCTCTGGTCTAATGATGTTTTATTCAATACAGTTTATTTTTATATAACTTGGTGTTGTGTTTCCTCTGTGGCGTGTGTACTGCGTCACATGTGTTGTGTGTGTTGTGCAATCGCTTTACACATTACCTCTGGGATAGGCCTGACTGGTCGTGTCAAGCTACCAAGGAGGTGAGCAGGGGTTATATTGGGTGTGTAACTCCCTCGCCCTGACTAGAGTGGGTGGCTTCTGCCTGGCTTAGGTGCATGCCCTAGCCGACCAGAAACCCCATTTCTAACAGTGCTGCAATCACAACACACAAACGTTCAAAACTTCAATTGTCAATGTCATTATAAGAGAACCAGTTTAAAAAAATGTCTATAAAATCCCTCTATTTTTATTCATTTTTACATTTTCAGACGGCAGACTCTAACCAAAGAAATAGTGTAGGCACTTTGACAAAAATTTTAACTCAAACATTCATTGCACAGTTCTTCATCAGTAATTATTTATCATTGTTTTTTCTAATCATATGTCACACAATACACAGTGGGTCTTCAAAAATGAACCAATATTCTTTTAAATCAATATTTATTTGCTCTGGCTCAGTCCTGGAAGTTATGTCCATTCAGGTTTTGTATACTTCTTGTTAGGCACTCTCTCTCTCATAGCCCTGAATCTCTGTCAATAAACTGTGCGTCCGTTTGTTCTGTCTCTCCTTCAACCTCTTTATGTCTGTGGCTTTCTTTTGGCATTCTCCTTCCCCCTTTCATAGTCTCAGGTAGACCATCTTGGAGCTAGATTTCTTCTTCAGACCCACTAATCAAAACGTCTCTTGCTGCTTCTTCATCTTCACTTGCCACTTGACTTGATCTATACAGACCTTAACTGAAAGAGTTTCACTTCCTCTGGGTTTTCTGAAACTCAAATGTGTACAGTGTGCGCTTCTTTTTTTTGTTTGTTTGCACAATCTATTTTCTACTCCCCTCTGGATCCACAAAGTGAACTCAGGCTTGACTCTGTGAATCATTGGTTGAGGTCACCACTTATTCATCTGCAGACTTCATTCTCTAATTAGAAGATTAATGGCTCCACCGTGGCAAGACTGTACACTTAACAGTAGTATTTGTTACAAGGATAACTTGGCTGGGTCATTACCACTTTGTATCCAGACAACTCCTCCATACATCCTTCTTCACCATGGCCATGTCTCTGGCCTGCAAATCATGGCAGTGTTCTTCGGTTACCAAAGGTGTCTTTAATTTCACCTTATGAGAGATAGAGTACACAACATCAGCCAAGCCCTTGTAGTAATTTAGGGCAAGATCAACAGAAATGTTCACAAGAGCAGCAGAAGGAAAACCAGGAACTCACATTACTCTCCCATGAGTATCTCATGAGGAGAGAGACCAGTCACCTTGTTAGGAGTAGTTCTCATGCTCATCAAGGCCAATTGTAAGGTATTTGGCCATTTCAATGATGTTGAGCTGCACATTTTAGGTACCTTTGATTTTGGAGTATCCTTGGCTCTACAATTCTGGATGATTTTGGCTGTTAACAGAAATGGAATTGCTGATCTATTTTCAATACGGAGCATAGAATCATAATCAACTCACTCATAAGTGGGTACCCCTATCTGACTCTAAAGATGTTGGGCAAACTGATTCTAGGGATCAATTCCCTTAGTAAATTCTTGGAAACGTTCAATTTGTCCTTTCTCCTAGTTGGATAGAATTCGACCCATCTAGAAAGGAGACAATCATCAACATATTATGTATTTCACTGAAACTATGCATCTCAACATAATCTATTTGAAGTCTACCAAATAGACCTTCTGACTGACCTATGTGACTTAAAGTAACACAATGCTGATAAAATTCTTCAGCTGCAGTTCTGAAATGAGGACTAAACCAAAGCTTTTTGAAGATGTGAAACATGACATGACGATGAACATGTTTTGTTCCGTGTATGTATCTCACCATGTCATGTAAAACATAATCTGGCAATATGAATTTACTATGATGTAACCTCCACAAGTCATTCTCACCCATGGTACAACCCACTGAACCCATCTTTTCTTTCAATCCTCAGGTACATTGTTTTGCAAGACTTTCAACTCATCTAATGTTTGAATTGTTTTTGCAAAGAAACAATCCACATTCTCTGTTTCAGAGTAACATTCTCCACTGATGTACTGGACATAAGAGCATAGTATTTTGCAACTCCAGCAACATAATGGTTGCAAAGTGTAATCATGTCATCTCCACTTTTATGTGCTGCACATTTCACAACTACAACTTCCTGAGGTAACTGAAGTGCATGAAGCAAATCCAAAATTCTTTGCCCATTTTTATAGGGCTGTAAGAGGTTGTCAAGAGATTCTTTGTAATCAAAGCTGGTCACACTCATGGACCTTGCCAAAACCATTTTGGCTTTCTGTGTGTATTGTAGCACTCAAATCACTGACCACGCAGTATGCTCTTGTTATTGCAATTAATTCTGCTACTTGTGCAGAGGTTACGTTACATAGGTAGGATGCTTCAACAATGTACACAATTGTGCATACTGCATATGCTGCTCTCAAAATTATTTTATAGTCTCTCACAGGAGAATCCTCTACAAATAAAACCAAGTCAGCCAATTTGAGTGGTACATCTTGAATGTTTGGACTTGGTTTGGGACACAATTCTGTCACCTTGATACATTCATGGTCACAACCATTGTCTCCACCACTGGGATCCTCGCCATCAGGCATTGGCAACAGTGTGGCAGGATTCAGGGTTTTGCAAGGTCTGAAATATTTTCAGCTGTAAGAATAGTCTGTTTATTCTCAGTTAAGTGACTTCTTGTTAGATGCTGAGTTTGAGTACGAGTCAGCAAAATCCCAACTGAATAAAGGTCTAACCCAATGAGTGTATAATCCACCACACTTTCTTCACTTAGCTCTGCACAGGTTGCGGCAATGCTTTTCATTCAGGCTGTAAGTGAGGCAAATACTGGATCTAATGTAGTTGAGAAATAAGCCTCTGGCTGCTTTGCTTCCACATTTTGCTGAGTAAGCACTGATAGTGAACACCCTTCTCTCTCATGGCAGAATAAATAAAAATATTTTTTGTAATTAGGCATTCCAAGAGCAGGTGCAGTACAAAGGCTGTGTCTGTGCTCCAGGAAGGCGCTCATGCATTCATCGTCTAATGGTACGGGATCACTTCCATCTCTGTGAGTAAGTCTTTATAAGTGCTTTGCAATTAGGAAAACATTTGAAATTCAGTGACAACAGTAACCAACTATTCCTAAAAACATCCCCACTTCTTTCTGGGTCATTGGTAGGTTCATTTTCAGAATTACAGGGATACATTCTGTGGACACCTTCCTCATTCCTTTCTCAATTTTTTGACCCAAATAAACAATTTCTTTCTGAAAATATTGCAATTTTATTTGGGACATTTACGTCCATGCTCTGCAAGATGGCTACCCAAGCTATAGTATGAAGTTTTCAACCTTCTCCTTTTGGGGTGACCACCAGATCATCTAACATACAGCACCAACACTGAGTTTAAGAGCAGAAGCAGACTTTCTCAATCCTTTTTTCAGAATTTGGGAGAACATAAACAGTCTTTCTGTATGCCCATGATGGATTTGACACCAGACCATTACTCTATTTAAAAATCTAAACTCAAAGAGATACTGTCTATCCTCCTAAAGAGTAATGGAGAAAAATGCTTGCCACAAATCCATGATGGTAAACCACTCTGCATCACCAGGGCTTTGAAACAATATGATAGCTGAATTTAGTACCACAGGAAACATGGGATTTCAATGTTATTCATTTTGCGCTGGACTTCCACTATTTTCCTTTTTTTTTCCTTTAATCCCCATGATCGGGGAGTTGCAATGACTTCCTAGCACATCTTTGAAAAATGCCTTGCGTGGGCCATTCCCTCCTCTGCTTCACAATTAAGCATGTACTGTGGAGTATGAAGATACACCGCTTTCAGCTTCACTTTGATCTGTATTGGTTCTGACATTTTTATTAAACCAGTGTCTTTTGCAGTAAAATCCCAAAACTCTTCTTTCACTGTGTGTTTTAAATCAGGAAGCAAATTCTATCTTGTGAGAACTAGGAACAATCTCACTGTTGTGGTTTTAACTTAAAATCTATGTCCTCATCCTGTGTTTGGATTGCTATTCCATACAGAATGCAATAAATTACACAGCTCATCTTAACCAAAGGGCCACAACTGAACAAATTAACTGGAACTCATGTTACAAACTATGAACTTGTGATCATTTTTTATAGATCATTTTCAACAAATCCAATTTTTATAGAAACATTTGCTGACTCCTTCTTAGTGATCTGTCTTTGATATGCCTACATCTTGGACTTCTTTTCTTGAGAGGGGTAGATTGGGAATCTTCATCAGTTAAACATTGGAGCGGGTAGCACCTGTATCAATTAAAAATGATACTGGGTGGCCATTCACCCCAACATCTAAAATGAGCCACACTTCCTATAGGACTGCACCAAGCATGCAGTTCTCCTCCCCCCACAGGCACTATTGCTGTACTTTCATTTGACTCTGTCCAATGGGAACACTGAGTTTTGATCAGACAAGAGTGATTGCTGCTTGTACCGGGTGGGGGAATCAGAGGTGTGGAAAGATGCGTTGCAGCATTTTCATGGAAAGATAGGTTGATCTGAGTAGCTTATCCACTTAGACATTCTAGGACAGCTTCGAGGCCATTGTAATTCCAAGGTTTCCTTCCTACTCGGATATTTTTGACGGTGGTCTTAGCTTGTTAGGCCAGGTGGAAATAGGATGAAATGTTTTCCAGTCTCCACAGGTCTGGTGGGACAAGGCACCAGGCCCCTCTAGCTTGCTGGGAAAAGGTGTAGTTTCTTCTGCCTCAACTGTCTAAATTCCTGAAACTTAAACTGCGACAGAGAATCAGCAGTATTATTTAACACCTCTGGCATATGCCTAGACTTAAACGTGACATTGTTTTGCAAGCAAAGCAGAATGATCCCTTTCAGCACCCTGAGCACTATCCTGCCACTTGTACTTTACTCAACGACTTCATGGCTGCCATGTTGTCAGACCAGAATATTAACGAATGATCACAAAAATGCTTAGGCCATACCGTCAAGTCCTCCAAAATAGGAAAAACTTCCAAAAAAGCTGCATTCTTAACCAAATCAGAGCCAAACCGTCCTTTACACACAGCATTCCAGGCACAATCAATCATATCAATCAGGAATTTGTAAAGCGCACTACTCACCCATGAGGGTCTCAAGGTGCTGAGGGGGGAGCAAGGGGGAGGTGCTACTACTGCTCGAATAGCAAGGTCTTCAGAAGTTTCCTGAAGGTAAGGAGGTCTTTGGTCTGGCGCAGGTAGGAGGGAAGAGTGTTCCACGTTTTGGCAGCGAGGTGCAAGAATGATCTACCACCAGTTGTAGTGCTGCAGACGCGTGGGACGATTGTGAGGGCGAGGTCGGCGGAGCGGGGATGCCGTGTCGGGGTGCAGAAGGAGAGCAATCTGTTGAGGTATTCTGGTCCGGTACTGTGCTTTGCAGTGCTTTGCGAGCGTGGGTGAGCAGTTTGAAGGTAATTCTCTTGTTGACTGGGAGCCAGTGCAGGTTTCTCAGATGGTCTGTGATATGGCAGTGGCGGGGATGTCCAGGATGAGACGTGTGGAGGCATTCTGGATGTGTTGCAGCCTCTTCTGGAGTTTGGCCGTGGTTCCTGCATAGAGGGTATTGGCGCAGTCCAGTTTGCTGCTTACGAGGGCTTGGGTGACTGTTCTTCTGGTTTCTGTGGGTATCCATTCGTAGATCTTTCGGAGCATGCGGAGGGTATTAAAGCAAGAGGAGGAGATGGCGTTGACTTGCTGGGTCATGGATAATGAGGAGTCCAAGATGAATCCTAGGTTGCGTGCGTGGTTGGTGGGAGTTGGAACGGCTCCGAGAGTGGCAGGCCACCAGGAGTCATCCCATGAGGAGGGGGTGGAGCTGCAGATGAGAACTTCCGTCTTGTCGGAATTGAGTTTGAGGCAGCTCTTCATACATTCGCCAATGGCCTTCATTCCTTCGTGGAGGTAGGTCTTGGCGGAGTCCTTGGTGAGGGAGAGGATCAGCTGGGTGTTGACGGCATATGAGATGATGTTGAGTTTGTGGGATCGTGTGCTGTTAGCGAGCAGGCCATGTAGACGTTGAAGAGGGTCGGGCTGGGGGATGAACCCTGGGGTACGCCGCAGATGATTTTGATGGCCTCCGAACGGAATGAGGGGAGGCGGACTTTCTGGGTTCTGCCGGTGAGATGGGAGGTGACCCAGTCCAGGGCTCTGTCACGGATTCCTGCATTGCTGAGGCATGAGCATAGGGTGTGGTGGCAGACGGTTTTGAACGCGGCCGGGAGGTCCAGGAGGATGAGGGCCATGGTTTCACCGTTGTCCAGTATGGTTCTATTGTCATCGGTGGCAGCAATGAGGGCGGTTTCGGTACTGTGGTTGCTACGGAATCCGGATTGGGAAGGGTCCATGGTGCAGTTCTCCTCAAGGAAGTGGGTTAATTGTCTGTTGACAACCTTCTCGATACTTGTTCTGAAACCCACTTTTCCAGAGGCAACAGTAAATAAGCCCAAATACTGGCTGAAATTAGATGGAGTGTGCCAGGCCACTGATCCATTGAAGTCTTCTGAAAAGGCTGCCCAAATTTGCAAATATTGATTTACCTTCACTGATAGCCTTGTCTTGTGTTGCTTTTACCTAAGCATTGTCTTGGTATTCTTTTGCCTAAGCCCTCACATTGCCTGTGCTATGAATCTGGAATAGTGGCAGCCCATGGGTTTGTGTGCAGTGCAAAATTCAATAGCCTGAATAGGACCTCGGGCCGATGAAGAGTTACCTTTCATGGCCTCAAACACATATTTATGGATTCTTTGAATGCTTCAACCTTCTCAGGCATAAGACTTCACTGTCTTGCAACTGATTCAAACTCAATCTCTATAAAGGTCTACATTGTGATGGTCCCTCAGGTCTTTCTTGCATCAACGGCACTACAAACTGGCACAATAAGTTAACAAATGCAGCCACTGAGTCCCCACAATGACATGATGCAGTGGGGGGGGGCTAGAAATTCAAAATCATTAAGGCAGTGCAGGAACCATGTTGAGCCTGTTGCTTTCCCACTTCAAAATGACCTACACTTCTCAAAGTAAGAACATGATATTGCACAGCCCACCAGCATGCGTTTGTCAAAAAATATGCTTCCTCATCCTGGAAACCCAATAGGTGAAAATCATTGGGGTGTACTTGCAATAACCTGAAATCAGACTCAGTATCAGCCTTGGCAAACAATAACCTTGGGCACAATGCCTGTAGTATGTTGATAGCCTTGTCAAGAGAAACATATTTCACACAGCAAAGGGCTTGGTCATTGGCTTCATTCACAGAACTCCTCCGCAAGACAAAAGGTTATGAATGAGGTGAAACTCACCACACTCCATCTTGGACATAACACCTAAGGAAGAACAATCAATGTTGTCCAGTAGTATTGCAAACTTCCAATAGCCACTTCAATGTTATGGTGCCCAAACTGCTGTCTTTGCTCATTGGTACGCACAGAGTGTCCGGAGCTAGGATCCTGAAGCCAAATCTGATACCATCATATAACAATTGTGCTGTCTTGACATTGCCATATCTACTCAACCAAGGGATCAAAACCTGTAAAGCAACTAATGAGCCTTCTTGAATAGAGGCTCTTCTTTGGTGCTTTTGTGACCTTTATCCCTCTGTTTCTGAAAACACTTGAATTCATGATGGGAGGGCTTCCCACAAAAGAATAATTACGCTTAAACTTTCAGGACCCTGGAGGCCTGTTACAGGTTTTTTGTTGTATGCCCAACATGTCCCACCAGCCCCTAATCACACATGATGGGCGAAGGAGCTGATGGGGTGAACCTCCTCATTTTTTTAGTTGTGTGTGGTGCAATCATGCATTCATATCGGTCTGATTGCAAAATAAGTTCAGACATGTGGCCTTCTTCCTCTTAAAGGCCTATTGTACCCCTTCCAACAACTGCCCACAAATTCTTCATGCACACAAACAATCTGATTCTGATAACTGGAAACTATGGTTCTAATTCTGAAAACGTGTCCACCAATATCACCCCAAAAACATGAAACCCTCACACTATTCCACAGAGTTTTGTCTACCTTGGGTTTGGGCTGCCTGCTGTGGCAATTTCTGGAATATGAGGACTCCTTTCATTTTCTAGCCTTGTTCCCATTGGGGATTTCAAAATCAAGCCCTTTATGTACTTTTCCTTTATTTCTGCTTGTGCACCCAAATGATCATACTTGAACTGCATGGAACTAAGACCCATTCTAGGCAAGGGAGCTTCAGTGCATTTAGGTCACACATCCTGGGCCACAGAATACAGAGCTGCAGCCACCCTCAGAGAATTTTAAATGCTAGGAGCAGGCCTGACGTCTGCCACCTGAGAGATCTGCTGGGTGCAGGCACAGCTGGAGGCCCAGTCTCCTGTGTGAAGCCAAGCTATGGAGCTGATTGGGCGGCTAGACCTGTCCCTGTTCTCCACTCCCCAAAAAAGTGACCAATCTCCTAGCTTTTGCCAATCTTACTCTGGTACCCCCAAAGGCATACCCTCTGTACGGATGTAGGCAACCCCCCAACTTTGGCAGCCATGGCAAAAAAAATAATTAAATCAGGCTAGGTGCTGAGGGTGATGGTACCTGCTGAGCGCTATAGCTGACAAAAGTACAGCCTCACTCACAGCCATAAAATTATTACCTCTGCACAATGCTACTCATGATAAGTGACACCCCAGAGCTGCTCGCTGACCCAGCAGAGAATATCACGCTAGAGCTGTTTCCCTCTTCTGCTGTCATCCCAGTGTTTTCTCCACTTAGACCCCCTGCAAACCCTGTAGGGCTAGCTCATGCACTAGTTCCTGTTGACCCTGGCCCTATTCTGGGCTTCTTTAACGCCAGTGGAAAGACCACCCATGAGAGGAACCCTGTCCTTCTAGGCTATTCAGCCACCTATGTGGTTGTGGGTGGAACTCCAACCTCACTCACAATGATAGCAGGCTTAAAAAATGCCAGCAGCTTCCTCACTGAATCAAGCCTTCTCACGACTCTCTACATTTCCTGGTCCCTGTTCATAAAGCCTGCCACCCTTTTGGTTGCCTTGGAAGGCATATCCACTACCCAAGTTACCTTGCAAAGCAGTACAGAAAAATCACTTGCCCACTTCTGATAAAAAAAACACCTGAAAACACCCCAAAATTGGTTGAATATTTGCCAGGAAATTGCAATGACAAAATGCAGCAAAATAAATGTAACCGCTCCCCTTTGTCTCTTTACCTCCTTTGTCAGGCATGGGCCAGAGGCTCACAAGCACCTCCAACCAAGTGGGAGCAGTGAGGGGCATGCGACAAAGTAATGGACCAAGACCCCAGCTGCAGCCCCCAACTCAGAGTGGCAACAGGAGGTGAGAATAACAAAAACTACAGGAGGCTGCTGGTCAATAAACGTGATAGTGAGTCTCAGCACTGCTTCCTATTTATATTCTGTGCTTTGGTCCTGCTAACCTTGAGTAAATAGAGCAGCAAAGAAGCGGTGATGTCAAGAAAATTAATTACTAGAGTCTGCTGGACAACAAATGCTGGAGCGTGCCTCCTGCTCCACTTTTGTGAAAAGGAGCAACTACTTCAGAAATGTGCTTCAGTGTGCCAACTACCTAAATACGCTGTAGTGCATTTTGATAGTTGTACCGCTAGGTGCATGCACACCAAGCAAAAATCTAAAAATAAATAATTATTTTGCCCACTTAGCCTGCCTCCTGCCAAAATCCATTCACACAATCTGCTGAACCAAACTTCCCTGCTGATGGGGTCCGCCACAGGAGCCGTGCTGTGATGCGAAGGGCAGGCCACAGACAAAGTACAGGAGCCAGGAAACAAAGAATCCCCTAACCTGCAGTGGCTTCCTCATGCGGGTCTGAGGGGTCACGCCAGCTGAGAGTGGCAGAACAGCAATGACAGCAGGAACAAAATGTCTGAGCCCTACTTCGCTGTGTCCTTCAAAGGCAGAGGCTGATGACCTACCCATTTTGCCCTCAACCTTTGCAAGATCCCAGTAAGATGCCAGGTACCGTGAGGAAAGCAAAGGGCAAGGGCTACCTTGGCCACTGCTTACTGGCTCGCAATCTTGTTCTCTTTGGTCCTGCTACACTCTTCATTAGGTCTGCCTTCCCCTTTCTGGTGAGAGCATTGGAACATTCTAAAAGATTGGCTAGGAATGGTCCATTTGCTACAGATCTGTAATTGCTGGGGCCTTGAGGGTTTAAAATGGTTTTCTTTCATAATGGGATAATATATGCCTTTTTAAGTCTTCTGGAATAAAACATTTTGTTAAGTTTCTGACAGGAATAGCCACTGAAGTTGTTTGAGGAATGTTTTTCAAGATTTTTCAGAGATAAGGGTCAGTGGGATAATCAACTGGTTGTTTTAACAAGATCCAGAAATTCAGTTGGTAATAGTTCTTTGAAGGATTGCAGAGGCTCTGTTACTTTTCCCTGGAGTGGTTAGTTGGAAGAGGGTTTGTGTAGTTTCTTCTTTTGTGTATTGAGTAGAAATCCAATAGTCCACTTTTGTTATGTAATATGTTGCCAGTTTGTTGCAAACCTCCTGCAAAATGGATGGGTTCCTTTGGCGCATTTGGGATTGAGAAAATCTTTCAGTGTTTAAAAAATATCTTTAGTGGGGCATTTTGTGTTGGATATTTTCCGTCAATAGTAGCTTTTTCAGGCTTTTTTGATTGATCATGGACAAAGATGACTTCTCACCCGTCTCCTCTACTGTTATGTCTGTGTAGAGGTATGTTGTCTTGAGGGTTGTTTGAAGGGCCGGCTTTGGTGCTGGTGTCTCCTAGTGCGACAATGATTGTAGGTGCCCCCCCAATGACCACCTCGGCCATGGATTCACTCACTATCACCCTTTAACAGAGCCACTGAAGTCTCCGTAACCACTCTCTCTCAGATGCATTTAATTAGTTTTATAGCATCACCCATACCAGTGTAGGGTAGGGTGTCAAAGCAAGAGACAATCAATCCTACATTTGTGAGTAAGTGTATAGGAAATGTTAGAACCCGGATACCTCCAGTAGGCCCCCGCCCCAACACCCGCCAAACGCAAACCAATAGAGTCTGATTGTCTTTGGTATTGGAAGAATTTTTATTTACAAATGCCAATTATTTAAAATCATAATCATAAGAAAGACATCCTGTAAGTCATAATTCAATCATTTCATAAATTTCATAAATCATTTTAAAAATCTCATAAATCTTGATAATGACACAACCAAGGATCCTCCCACATCCTGAACACCGTTGGACCACACATCACCTGTATCCATGGGGAGGGCTGTTCCCAACACCTCACTGTCCCTTGTCCTCGTGCACCAGGTTCTGCCCCACCCCCAACACCAAGCTGCCATGGGGGTGCAGCTGGGTGGCCAGGAGTGGAAGCCCCGTGCCCACCCCAGCGATCTGGACATCCTAACCCCCAAGCTGGTATGTACATCCGCCGGTTGATTCAGGACTGCAGGATCCTACCTTCCGTGTTATCCAGGGTGCCCCGTCTTGGGTACCCCTCTGCTGCTTAGGGTGAATTTATTATCTCATCTCACGACCTAGTATTCCAACACCCACATTATCCTCAATCTCATGTCTAAGGGATGGGCGGGTGGGTAACACCAGTCACTGGTCCGCGCCGCCCACGCCACATCCTCGAAATGGCTGAGGCCTGATCTGGGGGGCACTTCAGTACCCCCCCAACAGATGCGGCGCAGGCGGCGACCGGAAGTGACGCCACCCCCCCTAATTCTTGCTCCTCCGCCCTCTCGCCTTGCGAGAGGGCAGAAGTGCAATGCCTACCAACGTAGGAGCAGCAATCGGGATCTGGGCCACAGTGGCCCCAGGTCCTAAGCGCCGCGCCCCCCAAATTGGGGGGTGGTGCTCTGTCATAGAACCCAGATGCCTCCAGTAGGCCCCTGCCCCAACACCCGCCAAACGCAAACCAACAGTCTGGTTCTCTTTGGTATTGGAAGAATTTTTTTTTACAAATGCCAATTAATTATACTCATAATCATAAGAAACATATCATGTAAGTTATAATTCAATCATTTCATAAATCTCATAAATCATTTCATAAATCTCATAAATAATGATAATGAGACAACCAAGGATCCTCCTGCATCCCGAACACCGTTGGACCACACAGGGGAACCTTACTTCACCTGTATCCTTGGGGGGCGGTTCCCAACACCTCACTGTCCCTTGTCCTCGTGCTCCGGGTTCCCCCCCCAACACCAAGCTGCCGAAGTGCCAGGCCAGCCAAAGTAGGAGCAGCGATTGGGGCCCGGGCCACAGCGGCCTCTCTGTCCCCCACCCCTTTGTGATGGTGTTGATGTCACTATCTGTTTTCCCCACTGGAGCAGGAAGCGGCCTGGGTGGGGAGAATGGGCCCAAATGGGCCTCCCTGACATTTGGCAAGGCCTCATTTTAAAGGAGAGATTCTCCCCTTTTAAACAAGGCCTTCCTGAACCAGTTTCCTGGCCCTGGGCTGCGATCGAGGGCCAGGTAACCCCACTAGACACCAGGGATTTCACTTGTGGGGATTGTCCCCCTCAGAAAACGGGCCGCCCCCCCACCACGGGGGTATTTTTTGTTTAAAACCAAAAGGGATAGGTTTACCTCGGGGGGCGATAAAAAATGGACTAAATATATTGAGTCATTCTCCAAAAAAACTACCTTTCGCTGAAAACTATTGGTAAGCCCTCAGCCGAGGATAACTTATAGAAGAAGTAGTTCCTTACAGGACATGTTAGTACACAGTTATCAATTCAAGAGGAGGGAGACTTTCTTAGATAAACAACAAGGCTTCTACAAATGTGTGAAATGTAAGGCTTGCAGGCATAGTGTGAATCGTAAAGACTTTGTGTTACCAACAGGGAAAAAAGAGAGAATTGAAAAATTCCTCAGTTGTAATTCGGACTTTGCTATCTATGTGATTTCTTGCCCATGTGGGCTACAATATGTAGGTAGCACTATTTTTCCAATGAAGAAACTGATTTTGGAACACTGGCGAGCCATCAGGAATATTGATGTGACCTATCCGGTGGCTCGTCATTGCAACTTGGTACATGCAGGCATGATAGACAAAATGACATTTTTGGGAATAGATAGGGTGCCATTTATCCCAAGGGAGGGTGATAGAGAGAGGAAACTGAGAAAGTTGGAATCTGAATACATCATTCGTCTCAATAGCCAACACCCCTGGGGTCTGAATAAGGACGAGGAACTTTTTGTGCACATTGGTTAGTACACATTGTATTGGTCTAAGTGATAATGGACATTTGTTGATAGAGTTGTTAGGGTTTTACTAAATTTACTTGCATTGCAATTGTGGCCCTCCCACAAGAAAATGGACATTGTTATGATGTTAGTTTAAATTTGAAATTTGGGTCAACAGATTGTTAATAATTTGTAAAATTATATTTGTTGTTATTGTTCCATGTACATTCAGAGATTTACTAATACTCAATAGTGGCCGGATACGGGATTTATTTAGGATTTTTTTCTATGTCTATGATTAGTAAGGGTATATATGTTTAATGGAGGAGGGGCCTCAGTGATTTTGAATTTTTCTTTGGGCTGATGAAGAAGACTGTGATGGTTGAAACGCGTTGCCTTGTTTTTGCCATGTTTTTGCAAGTCAAATTTGAAATTTGAAAAGGATTGTTTGGTTTAAATAAACACGTCAGTTGTTTGGAGTGGCAGAATTTGAACCTTGTTTTTCTACATATATATATATATATATACAGTATATATATATATATATATATATATATATATATATATTTCTATGTAGATATATCTATCTATATATATATAGCGATCACTTTTGTAAACGCATGTGTGGTTTCCATGGGGCTGCAATCAGCCCCCAGGAAAACCATACCTTCATGTAAAAGTGATATATATATATATTGATCAATTTTCTGATACTTTAATCAAAGGTTTTAAGATCTTGAGGGCTAAGACAGTTAAGCAAAATAATACACAGACTAGTGGATACTATAAAACATTGACTAAACTATCTAAGAATCCAGAAATTGTAGTGCGAAGTTCTGACAAAGGAGGAAATATTGTAATTTGGCCTAGACAACAATACATGGAGGAGGCTTATACTCAGTTGAATGATCTTAAATGCTACAAAAGGATTGATTTAGAATATGTGGATAATGTGAAAATAAGATTTGATTTAGAACTGATACAATGGAAAGACAGGGGTCTCATAAGTGAACAAGAGTATAAACTGCTCAAAGTAGATTTCCCAAAATTGCCTGTATTTTACTTAATACCAAAGATTCACAAAAACGCACACAACCCACCTGGAAGGCCCATAGTCTCTATTAAAGGGAGCCTGTTTGAATTTGTATCTCAGTATTTAGATGCATATTTACAGCCTCTAGTCAGAAATTTATCGTCTTACTTACAGGATAGTAGTGACTTTTTAAGACGGATCTTTGATATTAGTTGGGAAAAAGATTTCCTTCTGATGACTCTGGATGTGACAGCACTATACACCAGTATCCCGCATAATTTGGGAATACAGGCAGTTGAGTATTTTTTGAAACAGAGATCGATCAACTTTTACCAACATAGTAAAATGCTACTTAAAATTATCTCATGGTGTTTGCAACATAATATGTTTTATTTTAACAATGAGATATTTGAGCAGGCATGCGGTACAGCGATGGGAACATGCTTTGCTCCCAGTTACGCTAATCTCTATATGGGTTGGTGGGAAGAACAGTCAGATTTTGAATAACTCCCCCCTAGAGAAATGGAATGATAATATTGTCATGTGGCTTAGATACATCGACGATATTTTTGTAATTTGGAAGGGTGATTCAACCGCCGCTGACAAATTTATCAAAGAAATCAATAATAATATGTGTAATTTGAGATTCACAGGCAAAGTTGATGCAGAAACAATTGAATTTTTAGACATAAAAGTGATCATCACAGATAACAGAATAGAGACAACACTATATAGGAAAGCCACAGCTGGAAACAGCATATTGCATGCTAAAAGTCATCATCCACAATCATTGAAAAATAACATCCCATATGGAGAGTTATTGAGAGCAAAACGGATATGTAGTACAGAACTGCATTATGCAAATGTAGAGAGTGAAATGATAGAAAGATTGCAACAGAGGGGTTATACCAATGAGATCTTAGAGAACACTAGTACAAGAGTGAAATCCCGTATGAGGGAACAGTTATTGTTCACCACCGCAAAGACCATGAATTTGTCAGAGTCTAAGAAAAAGAACAAACGAAAAGACACAGGGATTGTGAGATTTATTACTACATTTAACAGTGCCCACGACTCTGTAAGAAAGTTACTACAACAGCATTGGCATATGCTCAAGAGTGATCCAGTCATAGGCACACTAATAAGTAACAGACCCATGATAACCTATAGAAAAGCAACATCGATGAGGGATATTTTGGTCAAAAATGATGTGAGACTAGAGAAATCTTTGAAAATGAGTTGGCTAAAGACACAGGATGGATTCTATAAATGTACTAAATGCAAAGCATGTAAGAATGGGGAAAATATTAAAACGATTGAATACCCATACAAAAGAATACATACCATCAAAGGCAGATATGACTGCAAAAGTGATTACGTAATCTATATTCTCAAATGCACATGCCCTAAGCTATATGTAGGTAGTACAAAACTTCAGGTACATAAACGAATTTTACAACACCTAAGGGCTATAGTTAATAGAGATGAGACTTATCCGGTTGCCAGACATATGCATGAGTTTCATGGAGGTCGTGTAGAAGATGTCAAGTATAGTGTAATAGATGGCATCAGAAAGGACATCCGTGGAGGAGATAGGGAAAAACATCTGAGGAAATTAGAGTCCAGATATATATTGGCATTAGATACTAGAGAGCCAGGAGGATTGAACTCCAGTGAAGAGTTATATATTCATTTAGGCTGATGTGGTTGATTAATGTATAGTAATACAGCAACTAAAACATACACATTACATAGATACAGTCATTGTACGATTTTGCTAGTATATATGAGATTTAACTTATTCATGATTGTTCATAGCAATAATGTCTAATGTAACATCTATGCTTATTGATTGGACCTGGTTGGCCTCTCCAAGGAGATTTATTTTAAGATTTATACGTAATTAGTTCCCTTGTCATCAATTCTAATTTACTCAGATTTATAAAGATTTAGTTAGATTGGTAAATAACATTTTGTGTTTTAGCACTATACACTGGCTTATTTCGTTACATTAATTTATTTTGCTATATGTATCATATATATTTTTTCACATGTATGACATTACAGAAGTCAGTATGTTTGAAAAGGCAGTGTATTACTTTAAATGCATGGTAACACAAGGGATATATAAAGGGTGCCAAAATGGCGGCCCGCAGGTTGAAGAAGGCGGTTACGCCGAAACGCGTTCCTGTTTTGTTTATAATAAATCCTTGAAACCTTCGTGGAGTGCTGGAGCCTTAATGATTGGTTAAGGAATTCTGTATATATATATATATATATATATATATATATATTCGCCACCAGTTCTCTTGCAGTTGCAGCTTGCGTCTTCAAAACAATGCAACTACTCCAACTGACATGTTTTAACTGTAGTTTTTAGGCAGTAATAAAAAGTCAAGTAAGACTTGTGATTATATATCTGCTACAAAAGGATGTGACTTTTGTCTAGTGGCAGTTTTGATGCCATAAAGTAGGACAGAAGATTTATATGCCTACTGCAAAGATCAAATCTGTATTTTATGTAAATAGTTGAGTAGATAGTAAAGTCAGCCATTACCTGCGCTATAATACAAATGAAATGTATGTGCGGGGGGCTATGGAGAGATGAAGGGCACTTTTGCTGGGTGCTAGTGAGAGAATCCGAGGAGGAAGTCATGGGAATGAAAGCACCAATAATGATTGTTGGACTGGGCACAAGAGGCGCTAAAGACTGTGACAATTGGTATATGACAAGGTGAAGTAATAGTGTCTCTTTTTTTTTTGTTTCTTGAAAGAACCTGCTGATTGAGGGAAGAAGCGAAGGTAAGGTGATCTCAAATGTTGCACATATCAAACACACACCCACCAGCAACTTTGTGACTCTCTACGTAGGCTAGCGTTTTAGAGCGACAGTTTAGCTAGTAGCAGAGATGGCATCTCGTTGGATGACTGCTGCTCAAGCCCTCACTCGGGTTATAGAGGACAGCTCTGATGTAGGATCAGAGACTGAGACATCAGATACTGAGACACCATCTGAGGGATAGGACAATGGTGTGGACTCTGGGAGAGATTTTTCAGTTGGAGGAGTCCCATTCGATAACTCCTCTTCCATTGATTTAAGGGAGGTGATGAGGACAGTCCTGCTGTCCCTTCGCAAGCACTGTCTGTGTAGCAGGACAATAGCGGGTTAGCCCAACCCAGAGAGCAGGTGCATGCAGCGGCAAGCACAGAGAGAGTGCTCTCTTGGGATGTCCCCAATTTAGTTCAGCCCCAAATTCCACCGCCCAAATCATATTGTGGAGACATCAAAATTATCTATCACAAAACAACCTGGTTTTGTAAGTCAGGCACCTGCGTTTTTGGTCCTGGGCTCGGCGGCCATATAGGGAAACCTACCAAACCCAGACATTTCTGGAAGCTAGACATCCGGGGGAGTCCCTAGAGGTGTGACTTGTCTGTATTCCCCAAAGTTTTCTTACCCAGAATGCCCTGCAAATGTGAAATGTTGAATAAAAACTAAAAAATTCTTGCATTTCTGTCACACAAACTACATGAGTATGCTGGGATCCACAAAATTCCCACCACCCAGTGTTTCCCCACCTGTCCTGATAAAAACGCTACCCCACTTGAGTGCCTTACCTAGTCCCTGCGTCAGGAATGGATCACTCCAGGGTCAACAGTTGCCCTCATGTAAGGACCAACATTGACCTTTGTGTGATCTATTCACGTTGCGGGCACTAGGCTTTCCCACACAAGTGAGGTACCATTTTTATCGGGAGACTTGGGGGAATGCTGAGTGGAAGGACATTTGTGGCTCTCTCAGATTCCAGAACTGAAATCTGAGAGAAAAGAAATTTTGAGGTTTGCAAATTAGTCTCGGTAACAGAACCTGGTGAGAGCACCAGAAGTCACCCCATCTTGGATTCCCCTAGGTGTCTAGTTTTCAAACATGCATAGGTTTGGTAGGTTTTCCTAGGTGCTGCCTGAGCTAGAGGCCAAAATCCACATCTAGGCACTTTCCAAAAAACACATCAGTTTTCAATGTAAAATTTTGATGTGTCCATGTTGCGTTTTGGGGCGTGTCCTGTCGCGGGCGGTAGGCTTACCCACACAAGTGAGGGACCATTTTTATTGAGAGACTTGGGGGAATGCTGGGTGGGAGGAAGTTTGCAGCTCTCTCAGATTCCAGAACTGAAATCTGAGAGAAAATACATTTTGAGGGATTGCAAAGGATTCTGGGTAACAGAACCTGGTGAGACCCGCACAGGTCACCCCATCCTGGATTCCCCTAGGTGTCTAGTTTTCAAACATGCATAGGTTTGGTAGGTTTCTCTAGGTGCCGGCTGAGCTAGAGGCCAAAATCCACAGCTAGGCACTTTCCAAAAAACAGGTCAGATTTCAATGTAAAAATGTGATGTGTCCATGTTGTATTTCCTGTTGCGGTCATTAGGCATACCCACGCAAGTGAAGTACCATTTTTATCGGGAGGCTTGGGAGAACACAGGATAGCAGAACAAGTGTTATTGCCCCTTGTCTTTCTCTACATTTTCCCTTCCAAATGTAAGACAGTGTATAAAAAAGACGTCTATTTGAGAAATGCCCTGTAATTCACATGCTAGTATGGGCACCCCGGAATTCAGAGATGTGCAAATAACCACTGCTTCTCAACACCTTATCTTGTGCCCATTTTGGAAATACAAAGGTATCCTTGATACCTATTTTTCACTCTTTATATTTCACCAAAAGAATTGATGTACACCCGGTATACAATGATGACCCATTGCAAGGTGCCGCTCCTTTATTGGCTCTGGGTACCTATGGTTCTTGATGAACCTACAAGCCCTATATATCCCCGCAACCAGAAGAGTCCAGCAGTCGTAACAGTATATTACTTTTGAAAATATGACATAACAGAAAAAAGTTACAGAGTAAAACGTGGAGAAAAATTACTGTTTTTTTCACCTCAATTTCAATATTTTTTTATTTCAGCTGTTTTTTTTCTGTAGGAAAACCTTGTAGGATATACACAAATGACCCCTTCCTGAATTCAGAATTGTGTCTTCTTTTCAGAAATGTTTAGGTGTCCAGGATCCAGCATTGGTTTCACACCTATTTCTGTCACTAACTGGAAGGAGGCTAAAAGCACAAAAAATTTTAAAAATGGGGTCCCAGTAAAATGCCAAAATTGTGTTGAAAAATGTGATTTTCTGATTCAAGTCTGCCTGTTCTTGAAAGCTGGGAAGATGGTGATTTTAGCACCGCAAACTCTGTTGATGGCATTTTCATGGAAAAAACAAATGCTTTCTTCTGGAGCCCTTTTTTCCAATTTTTCTGGAAAAAAATAAATATTAGCTGTATTTTGGCTAATTTCTTGATCTCCTCCAGGGGAACCCACAAACTCTGGGTACCGTTAGAATCCCTAGGATGCAAATTTGGCGTGGATAGCTTATGTGGACAAAAAGTTATGAAAGCCTAAGTGCGAACTACCCCAAATAGCCATAAAAAGGCTCAGCACGTTTTGGGGGGGAGAAGGGGTGGCACAGCAGCTAAAGGGTTAATAGCTCACTGTTCTATATTAGGATTTTAACTTATAAACTGCAAGTAACAAAAGGATCTCTCTGATAGAAGCAATAACACTCTGACCTTTTTACATTATATACACTTTGTGATTTGCATAGTGCACGTTCTTTGCAGCAGACATAGTAACCCTCTGCATTACCAAAACTTTCACTAGTCAGAACTCTGATCTCTCTCCAGAAAGAACATTAATCAAGGAGTTATCTTGACATTTTTTATTGTTGGCTGAAAATAGCTGGAGGTAAAGCAGCAGGTACTTTTAAAATAATACACTTGCAAACATGGCACCCCCACCCGAAGTCAGCACCCAGTGCAGTGGCACCAGTTACGTCACTCTAGAGCCATCCCTTGTTGTTTGGTTTGAGCCAGGTGCATTGAAGCTTTGCGGTTTGTTGTTTTATCTTTTTTAACTCTGCATTCATCTGAGGGGCTTGCATTCTTCTGTTATGTTTTGCTGTTTTTGAGGAATTCATAAATCAAAGCTTCATGGAGCCCTTTATTGGGTTTTTGAACTGAATTTAATGTGGCAATATTTGTGTTGGAAGTAAGGTGGGCTTCTAGATCCTTCAAATTCAGCTTGTTCCAAAGTAGTTAGGTTGTGGGTAAACTGACTTTAGGTAGGGTGAGTTGTTCTATCTTGTGTTGGACGTCAACTAGGTGATAGTCTGATGACGTGACTGGAGTAACCCTTTGGAATGCAACTAGGTGTTCATTGTCTAAAATTATATCTAAGGTGTGTCCTACAGTGTGTGTGGTTTTGGAATGGAGATTGTAAGTTGTGTGGTATTGGTGACTGTGTTTGCTGTAGCAGGACAGATACTGAGTTGTTTTTTGGTTGTTATCCTCCATCAACAGGCATAGAAGGCATTTTGTAGGGTTGTTGTGTGTGGGTGGTTAGGAGACTGTTTCAAATTGAGGCAATAGACTGTGGAGGTGTCTTTGGAAAGTAACATTGTGGCGTGGTAGACAAGGGGAAACAAAGTTATGATGACTGCTGTGGAGTATTTTCTTTTGCACATGTTGAAGGTGGAAGGGGTAATTGGGTGAGAGGTGGTAATTGGGCATAAGAGTCTGGTTTTATGGCTTTGAATTATGTAATGAATGATAGATGGCAGAGTGAGACATATTGATTATATTTGGACTGAGTAGTTGGTGTCTTTTGCATGGAACTGTATGGTAGAGATGGGTGACAATGTGTGTTACTTGCGTTGCCATTAGGTGGGTAGTGAATGTGTGTTAGTATTGTGAAAAGGAAGGGAGTTTGTGAATGTCTGAGCTGTTTTACAGAGAACGAATGTGTGGGTGTCTCGGTTTGTTTTGCTTGGATAATATTGGGTTATATTGTTATAGTGACTTGAAATGTAGAATTTGAATGTAAGGGACTGGGAGGTTTGGAGGTCGAAGGAGAGGTTGGGATTAGGGGGTTAAAGGAAATTCTCTGGGAGTGGGAGAGTAGATTTGTCGGGGTTAGAAGGGTGAGTGGTAAAGTAAGGGCAAGAGGTAGGTTTATTGTTAGAGAGAAGGGTTGAAATACTATTGTACTGGGCTTCGGGTTGCAAAAAGGTGGGCTTTATTTGAGAAGGGTATGATAGCGGGTTGATATGGCTTGTATGGACAATATTCGGACTTGGCAGATGATAGTGGATGGATTTAGTGAGAAAGGGGAGAACTGTGTGAGACTGAGGAAAGTATCTTTATGTACTGTATGTGGTCATGGCATAGTGGGGATAGCTGTTTTGGATTTGGGTTTAGCACAGATTTGTCAGTTGTGTAGAAGTGAAGGGGCACTTTCTTGGATTAAGGGGAAGCGGGCATGTAGGAGTATTTTATAGAGAAGTATATTATCTGATTGGTGAGGGTAGGTTGGAGTGACATTGGTTGATGGTATTGGTAAGTATTTGTTTGTTAAGAGATCATGTGTGCATAGTCCTTATTTTGGATGAGTTCTGTTTGGTTTGATTTGATAGGTAGAAAATGGAGAACATGTCTGGCCCTAGGCCAATCAGGCTCGAACAGGGAAATCGTTTTTGTCTTCTTCAACCTTTGCCTCAATGCCTTGGCTGAGAAACCCTGGGAGGAGGGGATTTATGGGCTGGTTGTGAGGTCACATGACCTTCCCTCAGACTTTTAGACTCAACTGCAGGCCTGGCAACCACCAAATGAGTGCACCTGGTGGAGCGGTGTGCTCAGCTATCCAATCCACAACTTGTGTCTGGAAGAGCAGGCAGGAAGAAGGAAATGGAGGAAGAGATGAAGGGTGTGGAGGGAGAAAGGAAGACTGGCTGTGGCAGCAGTAAAGATGTGTGGCAGAACTACACAAAATCCACAAGCTTTTATAGTAAACAGAAGCAAAATTGGTCACAAAAAGATGATCACTGAAGACTCAAGTTATTGCTTTTGGGGGGGGGTACGCAGAATATTTTTATTATGCGATTGCTTCTCCTTTGATCTAGGAAAATACTGCAATACATCTCTTATCTCACCCCTTGCTTTGCTGCTTGTACTATATAATGGAGATGGGTGAGAAGCCATCTTTATCCCTGACCAAAAAGTGTTCACTAAAACAATAGAATCATTGGCTGCAACGCACTTCTCATCATATTGTCTCTTAAACCATTGTGGAGGATTTAGTTGTGTTTTGAGTGTTATCACAAAAGACAAAACAGAAAAGAGTGATTGATGATTCTAAGGGTGCACATTTAGAGATCATCTACCGTACGATTGGGAGTCAGACAGACAGAACTACAGTGATCAGTGAGGTTCATGTTAGCACCTTACAGGCTCTACTGGGCAACAACTGCCATTGTTAAATTTCGAACGTATGCCCTAAAACTGCATTCACAGAAATTAACGATTACTCCTGTACCCTATGAAACACCTATTAGCCCGTTTCTAATTGTTTCTCACATGCCTCATAGTCATATTTTAAAGCATGGATGGTTAAATTTGCTGTACCTAGTTATGGTGCAATTTCATGCAAATTAGCAAATTATTCGTATTAGTTAAATAACATTCATTCACCTGGAGGTCATAAGTGGTTTACAGCATTTCAATTCTAATTTTCTAGAATAAGGCTGTTTAATTATTTAATCAATCATACATAAATCATGACTTCATTTGGAAGAGCTCTGTGCTGTGATGCTTGTGAAAATATCAAGGGAGATGATGACAAGCCATCCATCTCCCTGTCTGGGAGGGGCCCCTCCTCCCGGCACCCCACAGTGCACAGTGTAACCGGGCCACACACACGTCCTCCTGTGGTGCTGGCAGCCATCTCCCGGAGAACCGCTCCGCTCGTCTGGTGGGCATCACACATGCGGAAGACCACAGGGGGCCTGATCCAGCCATCACCGGCGATGCCTCGAAAGGATAAAAATAAAGACGAACAAGAAAACGCAGAATCTCGTGTTAAGCAGCGTTGCCAGGGGCCTTGCTAAAACACCCGAGAGTTGTGTAAATTGGGACTCTGTGTTGGAGGGAGGGTGAATTAAACTCGAGGTAAAGTAACGCTAGGTAGCAAATATATACATTCGTTAAAAAGGGAAAGGGCGCTAAATGGACTGGTTCCTTGTGAGGTGTAGAGGAAAGTGACACACAGCTGATAAATAATACAAGCAAGGGGAGGCATGTAAGAAACAGCAGAAGGAAGACCATTAAGGGGCAGACCCAGGCAAGCACATCTGTGATTGAATTGTCTCCGCTTTGGTCCCCACTGCTGTGTTTACTGCTCTTTAATGTGGCATTGTTTACTCACAATTAAACTCTTTACCATTAATTTAACTTTCAGATGCTGAATTGGTCACACACTTCGAGTCCCAGGGCCCGGCAGATGTGTTCTATACACTTGTTTAAACACGGCTCTCATTAGGAAGTAATGCATGTATAGCAAGCTGATTACAGCACAATGCAGGACGCTTTATCACCGGGGCTCTCTGGGGGCACAGCCGGGTTTGTCAGCTGCTGCTGCCACTCTTCCGCCGCCCAGATAATGAGTGACGGCGAGGCCCTGGGCCTACCCTGCTGCATGCTAGTGAGCGTCCCTCTCCATACCCCCCTCCCCATGAGCTGTGACGAGCAGCTGCATGGGAAACGTTCATTGTTGTCAGCCTAAATTTCTCAGCGAAGATAACACACACTTGCAACAGGGGTGCTGTGCAGCCGAGATAAACAAGCGTCCCCGTCTCACCTAATTAAACACTACTGCAAATTTAAGCAAGATGTTCCCTCAAATACAGGAGCGCGTCGCCCCTGTCATCCCTGTAAGCACTCCTGAGGAGATGTGTTTGTGAAATGGATGTCTTTGATTTGTCTGGAGTCCAAGAAACAAAGACGTTTCATTACTGCGTCAGTCGTCCTTGGATTTGGTTTGCTTATATATTTATTTGATTCGTTTAACACTTGCTCACTACTGACGTTAGCGCACCACCGAAGACAAATTAGAATCTAACAGTACTTCAGTTTTCAAGCAGGTTTATCAAATATGTATTTAACTCGAGTTTGTATTTTATTGTTTGTGTTGTGATGATTCGTTTTTAACTCTATACAATACCCATGTATCTTTTTATTATGTCAAAATACACGCTTGACTTGGCGGCTTCGAAACGCTTTTTCTTTGCTCGGTTGAGGCCTTTTTTCCGACCACTGCCATTACTTCATATCCTAGAAAGAGGCAAAACCGTCCACTTGACTTCCGCCTAGCATGTGGAAGTGGAGCGAGCGTCAAAAGTACCCAAGACACGAGGGCAACTTATAGCCACTTCTCTGTTTTCCAGTCTGGAGACTTAACACGGCTGAAATATGCAGACCCGCCATATTAAGGAGAAAATCGACCCACACATTTGGATTGTCGCAGAAAGTCACAACATGGACCTGGCTGTTAGTAAAGATGCTTATCCTAGTAGTATGTGAGACTCAGCTTGAGTTCAATGATGCAAAGGACTTTCACTCACCAGTAGATACATCATTGGGATGCAGATTTAGAAGGGACCCCACAGAGCTTCACGTCACCTCCTGCTAAGGTGCAGGAATGATGACTATTCTAATGTGTGTGGGTTCTTTATCCAAGTTGTGTTTGAAGGATTGACGTGATGAGCACCCCACCAGCTCACATAGGAGGCTTTTAATTGCTCACAGTGTTAAAAGGAGTTCACACTGTCGAGCATGAATTAATTCCTTTCCAGCTGAGGCCGGGATGCTTGGTGAATTTTCTTTAAATGGTCATGCTATTCTGTCGTGACCACACACACACCTTTATGAACAACTGACGACATTACCGATATTCTCTATTTAATCGAGTTAAGTCCGCCAACCCTGATAGTTCAATTTCTCCTGCCTCTGGTTAGGTCAAAGGCAGACCTCTCCTTGAGGGGCCCAGGCTGAAACATGGCGAGATTCAACACAATCCCGATGCCCTGACAGTAGGAGCCTTGTGCATGACATTTCCTTGTTGAAATTTATATTTGAACAGAGTTCTGAAGGTTTGCGATTCCTGGGACGAGTAGGCCATGCCGTTCAGTTTTTTTGACTTTGCTTTCTGGATCTTGTAATCCTGATTTTTTAAGACAATAAACACAAGAGGACAATTTCAATATTACAAAGAAAAAAAACAGCGTGGATGAGCATCTCACATATGGCACCAGAAAAATGGATAGTTATGTTCCCTCGTTATTATTAAATGAAAAAACAACAAAAATAGATGTGCACAATTCAGAAACATAATATACACAATTGCAATGTCATCTTGGGGTTAATTTACAGAAAAGTAGTTAGGCTGGAGGAAAATAATCACACAAACTTTAGTAATATACATTTTAATGATTTGTTCTGAAGTACCTATATTGTCTCAACACAAATTTTGGGACATGGTCTTGTGTATCTTTTGTTTGTTCACAGGCTGCTTGTCTAACACATAGGGCCAGATGAATCAAAAAAAAATTCATTCACAAATGGTGTGAATTGCAAGCTTCCACCGTTTGCGAATGCAAGATAGCCTTTCACGATGTATGATAGGACCAGAATGCCCCCAGTAGGCCCCCGCCCTAAAAGTTCCACCAAACAAAAACTGACAGAGTACGAGTGTCTTAACAATGGAATAATATTTATTAAGAATACACACCTTTAGTACACACTGTGCAAGATTAGTTGAATCACCTCTGAAATTAAAAACAATACATCATCAAAAACACACCCTGTAAATCAAAATCATTACTCAAAATTAAAAAAATTTAAACCAAGGACCCAGCCGCAACCCGAACCACAGTTCGACCACACAGGTGAACCATACTTTTTACCTGTATCCCTGGGGGTGGGGAGGGTGGCTCCAAAACCTCACTGTACCTTGTCCTCGTGCTCCAGGTTCCGCCCCCCACCCCAAACACCAATCTGCCACTGGGGCGCAACAGGGTGGTCAGGAGCGGGAGCCCCATGCCCACCCCAATGACCTGGGCACCCCAGCCCCCAAGCTGGTGTGTACATCCGTCAGTTGGTTCAGGTCTGCAGGATCTTACCCTCGTTGTTATCTCTGTTGTTATCCTAGGTACCCTGCTTTGAGTACCCCTCAGTTGAGCAAGGTGCATTTAGTATCTCCTGTCACGTCATGAGGAGGGCGACCAGGGGCCCAGAGGTTCTTCGCCCTCCCGACCCCTAAACAAACAGTGGGCAAAGGCCCATATGTTCTCGATGAATCGATCTGTGCCCATGTCTGATAAATGCACCCTGTCCTTGTGGAACATATCTGAGCCTTTCAGCAGCTTATGCGGGATATTCCACAAGCGTCCAGGTCCCAGGCACAATTTTGACAGTTCTGCATTCAAACATCTTACTGATACGTTGATAGTCCTTGATTTTATCCCACGTCCCCAGTTACGCCTAGGTACCATGTGCAACCATGCAATGGCGGTGTGTGGAAATTCCTCGGACATTTGCGATATTTCCTTCAAGATAGCCTCCCTGAGTGCCTTACGCCCAAGACGGACCAGGTCGTTCCCGCCAATATGTAGCATGATGAGGTCCGGGAACTGTAGTCCCTCGCACCCCGTCGCCATTCTTATGAGCTGTTGTAGTTGGTCGACTCTCGCACCACCGATTCTACACCACCGGAAGGAAACCTCCCAAATCGATTCCGGTTTAGGTCTACGGAGCAGTTGCAACCTGAAGGCCGCTCGCCGGACAAAGGAGTGCCTGAGCACCCACACCACATGTGGTCCATGCAACTAAAATAGAAGAAAAATAGCGTGAGTGACAGCAAGATATGAAGCTCAATTCACAGTGAATGTCATATGTACTACTGCAAATCTGTCTGAATGTACCGCTTAAAGCAACTGGAGGACCATCGGCCAATTCAAGGGGTCCAACCCAGCTGCCCCTAGAGTGGCCATCAATACCGCTGAAAATTGATACTTAGACAGGCATTCCCCTTTCTCGTGAATGAACAGTGCTGGGGTCACCATGGGTGGGCGAACCTCTAAGTAGGACCCTAAGTGATCAATTGGACATAACGGGGAGCCCGGTGCCGCCTTTAACTTAATGGTCACCCCTTTTCCCTTCTGGTAGGTTTTGGATCTATGCAACAAAATCATAAGGCATCCAGACTCAATGTGTACATTAGCAAGCTGCAGCCCTCCAGCGACGTCAGTCTTGGATGCACCCACCAACTCGCCCACCCGGAATGCACCGTAGAAAGCTATTGTAAATGCTGCTGCGAATAGCAACGCCTCAAATGAGGAATTTCAGACTTTGTCAAGGTAGGATAGGAGTGTGCATAAAACGGAGGGCTAGAGGGGGCGTCTGGTGACCCTCCGGGGCCCCTCCAAGTGGGACCAACCCACCAATGCCCTAGGATCCGGAGGCCTCCAGACCGCCCACACTCCCCCCCCCCCAGTTATACATAGACCGCCAATCTTACTTGTTGGAAGAAGTTTTTATTAACACAACCTTAGTACTATCTTAGCATAAAGTCATAAATCATTTTCATAAAAACATTAAACAAATATTTACACCTCATGAGATACAAATTAGTGACCATAAATCTTTTCTGACAGGATCCCTTCCTGTCCTGGACCACTATTGTACCACACAAGTCACCCATATCTCACCTGTTTCCTTAAGAGGGGCGGTTACCCTGACTACACCGTTCCTTGTCATCACGCTCAGGGTTCCGCCCCCCCTCCAAACACCAATCAGTCTCGGGGTGTAACGGGGCAGCCAAGAGCTGGAGCCCCATGGACCCCCAGCGATCTGTGCTCCCTTACCCCTCAATCTGGTGTGTACACCCGCAGGGTGGCTCAGAGCTTCAGGATCCTATCCCTGGTGTCCTCCCGGGGCCCCAACCTTGGGGACCCCCCTGTTGTTTCTGGTCACTTTAATACCTCAATTTCAGCTTAAACCTTTCTTCGCAACCTAAATTAAGGAGATGGTGGGTGGGACATCTGCGGGCGCCCGCAAGCTCCAGCCTGCACGTCCGGAATAAGAAGGACGAGTCTTCTTGGGGGGGCACTCAAATAGCCCCCACTGGCCCGCAGTGGCTGGAACCGGCTAGCGGGCAACGCAGCCGCTACGATTCCTCAGTTTTGAACTTCCGCCCTCGTGCCTCGCGAGGCGCGAGGGCGGAAGTTCTGTCCAACCTCTCGCACCACCAGTGCGAAAGGGGAGCGTCGGGCCTCGGAGGCCCCGTGCCCTAAAGGGCCGCGCTCCCCCATGTTGGGGGGGCGCTTTACCCTAGGATCCGGAGGCTGCCAGACTGCCCACACTCCCCCCACCAGTTATACGCAGACCGACAATCTTACTTGTTGGAAGAAGTTTTTATTAACACAACCTGAGTACTCTCTTAGCATAAAGTCATAAATCATTCTCATAAAAACATTACACAAATATTTACACGTCATGAGATACCAAATTAGTGACCATAAATCTTTTTTGACAGGATCCCTTCCTGTCATGAACCACCATTGGACCACACAAGTGACCCATATCTCACCTGTATCCTTAGGAGGGGCGGTTACCCTCACTACACCATTCCTTGTCCTCACGCTCAGGGTTCCGCAACCCCTCCAAACACCAATCAGTCTCGGGGTGTAACGGGGCGGCCAAGAGCTGGAGCCCCATGGCCCCCCAGTGATTTGTGCTCCCTTACCCATCAATTAGGTGTGTACATCCGCAGGTTGGCTCAGAACTTCAGGATCCTATCCCTGGTGTCCTCCCAGGGCCCCAACCTTTGGCACCCCCCTATTGTTTCTGGTCACTTTAATACCTCAATTTCCGCCACAAGGGCGACTAGGGCCCCAAAGGTCCTTCGCCCTCCCCACCCGCGAAAAGATTGCGAGCAAAAAAACACGTCATGAATGAACTGATTGGTACCAGCATCCGACAGATGCACCATGTCCTTGTGAAACATGTGAGGGCCCTTTAAAAGTTTGTGTGAAATGTTCCATAGCCGCCCAGACCAGGGCATAGTTTGGCCATTTCGGAATTTAGTCAGCGTACTGAGACGTTGATTGTCCTTGATTTGATTCCTGCGCCCCACTTGCGATGAGGCACCATGTGGGACCAGGCAATTGCTGCATGTGGGTATCATCGCCGGATTCAACCCACGGAGCTGTTGCTCCCGGTACGCTGCCCGACGAATAAAGGAATGTCCCAAGAACCATACTACATGCTGTGACATTGCACTGAAATGAAAAGAAAAGAGCATGAGGAGATCACATTTCAGAAACCAGTTTTGGGACTATACCAGTTCAGGCCTAATGTACCGCCTATAGCAATCCGATGACCACCGACCGATACCCTTCACTGTGGACACCGGCAGGCCAGCAGTAGTCGCCAGCGTAGCTGCGGGCCCCCGCAAGCTCCAGCCGCCGCGTCTGGAATAAGAAGGACATGGGGGGGCACTTAAATAGTCCCCTTCCGGCCCGCGGCAGCTGGAACCGGCTAGCAGCCAACGCAGCCGCTATGATTCCTCTGTTTTGAACTTCTGCCCTCACGCCTCGCGAGGCGCGAGGGAGGAAATTCTGGCCAGCCTCTAGCACCACCAGTGCGAAAGGGGAGCGTCGGGCCTCGGAGGCCCCATCCCCTAACGGACTGCACTCCCCCATGTTGGGGGGGGGGGCGCTTTACCCTTTGTATGACAAAGGAGTTCACTTGAGCATCACTTCCTTGTGATTTCACAAGAAAGCGGATGGCGGTGAGGTGCGCCTTCGCACATGACAATGGTTTGCCTAATTCCCTCAGCTTCTCTAAAAAGAGACAGATGGCCTCTGTTGAAAACCAGATGGGTACTTGCATTGAGAGTAAGAATGCCCTCTACTCATGAAAAGATTTTTCGTAAGCCCTCCTAGTCCGTTTTGCCAATGATGCAGCCACTAGATGTGGGAGGGCGGGACACCAATCTTCCACAGATATGCAGGGAATTTTATCATCTTCTCTGCTGCTTGCGGATGGAACCTCCAAAACTCCTGCATCAATGATCAAGACAAGGCATCAGCTGCATTGTTGTGAACACCAGGTACATGTCATGCCCGGAATGTAATGTTGGACTTCAGACACCATAAGACCAAATGTTTTAACAACCTAAGGACAAACCTACATGAAGCACTCTGCCTATTTACAGCCTCCACTACAGCCATGTTGTCGGACCAGAAGATTACTGTTCTGTCTTTGAGATCAAAAGTCCAAATTGTGACTGCAACAACAATGGGGAACAATTCTAGAAAAGCCACATTCTTTGTGATATTTTGGGCATGCCACTCCTTTGGCCAGTCCCCCCTGCATCAATTGGAGCCAAGTATAGCCCCAAATCCCACGCTGCCGGCAGCGTTGGTGAAGAGACCCAAAACTTCGCTGAACATGAGCAGTGCAGGACATATGACTGCACCATGAAAGTGTGCAAGGAAGGATGGCCATATGTGTGAATCTACCTTTACCTCAGCAGACAGCCTAGTAAAATGGTGTTTTTTTCTTTCAACCCAGACATAGCCCTAGCCATGGACCGAGAGAAAGGGCGAGCCATGGGGATGATTCTCAGAGCAAAATTGAGCTGACCCACCAAAATCTGAAGTTGATGAAGTGTGACTTTCTTTTGTGCTAGGACTGAGGCGACACTCACCTGCTACTGTGTCTATCTCGATGCCCAAAAAAGTAAGGCAAGTGGAAGGACCAGCGTTTTTTTCAGGAGCAATGGGGACCCCCACCTCCTCAAAGAAAGTTGTCAAGGCTCGTAAGGCCAACTGGCACTTCCCAGACCCAGGACCAAAAAATCATCCAGGTAATGGATGATGTCCTTGTGGCCCGTGTGCAGAGTGAAACTCCACTGTAGTAATGAGCTAAATTGTTCAAAATAATTACAGGACACACTACAGCCCATGGGCATACACATATCATAGTAATATGACCCCTCAAACTGGAAGCCCAATAAATGGTAATCATACGGGTGAAGTGGCAAAAGGTAGAAGGCAGATTCTATATCTGTTTTTGCTAAAAGTGTCCCTTTGCCCAATCTGCGCAACATATCCAGAGCATGATCAACGGTTGCATAATGCACTGAACATAATTGAGGGTCTTTGTTGACAGAGGACCCCGAAGGGCAGAGAAGTTATGAATCAGCCTAAGCTGACCCAGCTCTTTTTTGGGGACAACTCCCAAGGGAGAACATACAAAACCACCAAAGGGTGGGGGGCTGGAAGGGTCCCGCTATGCAACCCAATAACCTTTCTTTCTCTAATTTTTTTGTTACTATTTGGGGATGCCTACTCGCTGATAGTAAATTGCTTCAGTATGGGATGGGAGCTACACCAAAAGCCGGAAACCTGAAACCCTTAGAAAAACCTGCAAGCAGACGCCCAGCCACATCTCTTTGAGGGTATGCATGTAACCAAGAAATTAGTCCTGAATTCCTTACTGGAGTGGGCAACACAAGTTTAGTTTTGAGGCTTACTCCCTTTTTTACTATTCTCTTTGGGTTTCTTATTACATTTGAATTCTGGGTGACCAAGAAGGAGCAATTATGTTTGAATTTACATGATCCTGCTGGACAAGAACACACTTTCCTGTTGAATGCCCAGCAGGAACCCTTTCTATCGCTAGACTGGTAGTTGTGCCGAAAAGGCTGCCTCCCTGTCACTTTGTTGTTCATGCATTCCAACCACACGTTAACTTCAGTCTGGTCCCAGCCTATGTCTGGATCATCTACCTTCACCCATCTGAAAATCCCTATCGTATTCCAACCAAGCATTGCCACCATAAAGGCCATGCGCTTTCAATATCTTACTAGAGTAGAAAATCAGTGATTGTGCCAATTCTGGTTTCTTTTCCAGGAGAACTGTCATGAACACTTTAAAACCAAACAGCCAATTCGTAATGTTCTCCTCAACCTTATCCTTCAGGTCCACTTCCCTCCACTTTGCCCTAATGAGCAAGAACATATCTACAAATTCCCCTTTCCAGATCTTTTCCTTCACATCAGTAGGGACATGAGACTCCAATTTACCCCACCCTGGTAATAATGTATCCCTTGCATTCTGTTCATCCTTACCTTTTGCCACTTTTGTCGCAGCGGTGGGCTTCGTTCCTAAGGGGGAGTGGAACCCTGAATCAAGTCCTTGTTACCCACGCCCGTAGCCCCCAAGAGACACACTTCTGCAACGGCATTGAGTAGACGCCTGATTTCCTCCAGTGCATTCTGTAACCTGTCTGCAGGGGCCCAGGGGGAAGTGGAAGACCCTGGGGCAGGAGAACTTTCCACAGATGACAATCACTGGTTAGGTGACAATAAAGCTTGTGCAGTTGTCTCCTGTGTGTGGATTATAACTATTGTTGGAAGGGGGTTTACACCTTGACTATGGGTGATGGGTGGGGGACATGTTGTGTTAATACCACCTGCCCCAAGCCCTGTGTTGTAAGTGAAACTGGTGGGGTGGCGGGCGCTGGCTGTGGAGTAGGAACAGACCCAGAGCTAACTCCAGGCATATTGGCCCCTAGGGCATGCTTTAGCCTGGCGCATCTCCCCTAGAATTGCTGTAAGACCCAAGTGGTCCCCTGTCGGTGAAACCCTAGACTTAGCCGGAATAGCTGCTACGGAAGGGGTAACTAGAGAGGGGAAGGGCGCACCTGCGTCTAAAGCAGGCGGTGGCCCACCCGTGGCAGATGCTGCTGGTGACAATACTTCAGGGGAGACCACAAGGGGCTGCTGTGCAGTTTCTTTGTCGATACAAAGGGCCAGTTTCTGGATCCTGCATTTAAGTGGGGGAAACACAGAACAAGAGGGAACATGGGAACACCTAGGACATTCCTCCGCTGCCTCATCCTTATCTGATTCCCCCCAGACCTCTCTTCTCCATCGTCCCCTAGCTTTGCCAGAACCAATTTTAACAACTGTGCCAATTCAGGGCCCTTGGCCTTCCTCTTCCCTACTTTACCTTTGCTTGACGCCATGGCCAGGCTCAAATGAACTCACCCAACCCCAAGAAACAGCGACAATTGATCAGGCCCCCAATGAGTAAGGTCAACTAAGGAGGCAATACAATATTAACTGCACATAAAGATCAACAAAGGACAGTTATGGAATAAGCTTTTTGATTGATCTTAACTTAGGGTGAAAACCTAAGACCTAAGATGACTCAAAGACAACACCAGCATTTAAAAAACAGCAAACCATGAACCATGTACTGTAAGATATTTCCTCAAATTAAATAAAAAAACAATGTGTTAAAAACACAATTTCCATACAATTAACCTAACTACACGGTATTGTACTTTAAGCTAAAAAATAACACATTGATCATTGAAAACAAACCAATGAAACTACTAAACTACCCCCCCACCACTCCCAATACACCACTTACCAATCTCCAGCGAGCGTTCCCAGGCCCTACAAGGAGTTAATGACCCGGCATGCCAGTGACAAGGGGTATATATTGAACACCTCGTGCCAGTAGGCTTGAGAGGGTGTAAATATGTGGGGGTGTTGGGTCTTAGGGGGATGTACTCAAATGGCGTTGGCTAAGGCGATGTGGGGCAACAATGGCTCCACAAGTCACCCTCCGCACTGCTCACGACCCTTTTGCGAAGGATGAGCGTGCGTGGCAACACAAGCGAACAGAAAAGCGGGCGCCGATAAAAGCCCAAGTCGTCGGTCGACCGCGCTCCTCACCTCTTCCGCACGACGAAGTTCCTTGAAAAAAGGGTGCACAAGTCCGCACTCTACTGCCTGCACCCCATCCACCAGAAAGGAGGCAGCCACTCAGGGGGCGGTACATAAACCCCCCCCAGGGATGCGGCGCGGGCCGGAAGTGACACGCTCCGTGCGGGCCACCTTCTTGTGCTTTCATCTCTCCTTCCGCCCACCTGTCTCGCGAGACAGGCGGGCGGAAGTTACCCAGCAGCAATGCTGGATGGGCGTATGAGGCTGGGGGCTGCGGCGGCCCGGTTCCTAGACTCCGTGCCCCCCGAGATGGGGAGGTGCTCTGGCAAAGGCATCACAGTCCAATTTTAGGGAGTCACAATTGTTAGCGATTCTCTAAAAGTGCGCCCCAAATAGGGAATTCCTATTTGTGATTTCCTATGCCCACATATCAAGCATTTCCTGAATGCGAACTGGGCATTTAGGAAATGAAATTACCACCAACTTGGAGTTGGTGGTAACCATGTGCACTCTTAAAAAATACATTAAAAGGCATTTTTTAAGTGCTATGTAGTGCACTCATGCCCATAGAGCATGTGTGCCGTTTACATGTGCACAATGTTTTTGGGGGGTGCATCAAAGGGGGCCTCAGGCCCTCATCACCCTTGTTTTTGCATTACCTAATTTGCGAATTCCTAATAGGAATACACAAATTAGGAAATGCAAAACCAATCGCCCCTTTGGGCCTTTAGGCCCATAGGAACAAATGGAGTCTCATTCCCTAATAGCAATTCCCTAATAGCGATTACAAATTTGTAGAAATCACTATTAGGGAATCTGAATTTTGTTACATTCCATTTTGCATTCCCTAAAAAGCGATTTCTTAAAATTTGCTATTCAGGTAATGCAAAATGGAACTTTGATACATCTGGCCCATGGATCTTAAGGGCTGCTATCAAAATCAGAACCCCATGCAAACTAAAACAAGCACCCGTAAAGGCAATAGGTCTATGTTTAATGTGCATGTTGCATCAGCACTCTAAAGGGAGACACACTGAAAAGAGCTTGCCAGCAAGTGCAGAATAAGATGGCTATAGTTAAGTAAACTAGGAATCATTTCAAGGCAAGCACTTGTTAGGGTGCAAGGATACACCCAAAAAGCCAATATTATTAGATGAGAGAAGAATACTCCACTGTGATTGATAATTCCAGAGCTGCTGGCTGAACACGCCTGGTTGAAGAAAGTCATCAGCTACAATGGGCTGACCCAAAACCCATCCTATACATGTTATAAACAAAAGGTATGTATAACAACTGTGCTATTGAAGCCCAGGCTTAAAAAGGCCTACTAAATTGTCACCCACCTGGGGAGATGTTATTCATCTTTAATCAAAACTTCACAATGTTTAAAAAGACACAGTTTAAGTAGGAACAATTACCCCTCCAAATTAAGGTTCTTATTTACAAGCCCCTTGTGCCGCCGGTGTCTCACTTTTTTAATGGAAAAAAGTGACACACCGGTGGCACAAGGGGGTTGTAAATAGGCCCCTAAGTGACAAAAAGGAGATGTAAACATCAAACAATTCATACCAAGTTATTTCACCCTACTAAAAAGCTACCTTTAACACAAACCACTATGCAGCGTTCCTGATCAGGTGAGAAAGAAGAAAGTTGATCATCTTCAGGTGTAGGTTCTTATACCCTTTGCCTCTGCAGCCACAAAAAACTACCACCCAAGGCAATGCCTTTGGGCCAGCAGACAGCAAAATAGAAGCTCTTGAAATGGGGTGTAACAGGTGGAACTTGTGCAGCATTGACAATAAGTCCCACTGGATCTCAGGCCAAAAGGATATGGTGCTGATACCATCTACATCCTTTGCATGCTCTTCTGTTTTTTCAAAACACATGCAAACATAGAACCCGGATGCCCCCAGTAGGGCCCCGCCCCAACAGCCACCTAACGTAAATCGGCAAAGCCTGGTTGTCTTTGACACTGGAAGAATTTATTTACAAATGACATTAAAATTAAAACAACACTGTGCAGAATTATTTAAATTCTAACTAAAAACATAACATGCAAAACAAATTTCAATTGTGAATAAATCATGGTAACGCCCACAAGCCAAGAATTCTCCCACATTCCCTAACTTCGGTTGGATCACACAGGTGTACCACACCTCACCTGTATCCATGGGGCGCGGTTCACAACACCTCACCATCCCTTGCCCTCCTGTTCCGGGTTCCACCCCTCCAAACACCAATCTGCTGTGGGGGTGAAATGGGGTGGCCAGGAGTGGAAGCCCCATGCCCACCCCGGTAATCTGAGCACCCAACCCCTGAAGCTGGTGTGTACATCCGCCGGTTGGTTCAGAACTGCAGGATCCTACCTTGGTGTTATCCAGGGGACCCTACCTTGGGGACCCTGCATTGGGGACCCCTCTGTTGCGTAGGATAAATTTTGTATCTCATCTCACAGCTCGCCTCAAAAGCTCATATCCAAAGGATGGGAGGGTGGGTAATGCCGGTCACTAGTCCGGATTGCCTACACCGCATCCAATAAAAGGCCGAGGCCTGATCTGGGGTGGTACTTAAATACCCCCAATGGATGTGGTGCTAGCGGCTGGAAGTGACGCACACCCCGCCCAACTCCAAGGAACCTACTCTTCCGTACTCTCGCCTCGCGAGGTGAGATGGCTGAAGTGCTTCGGCCAGTAGACGTAAGAGCAGTGCACAGGGCCTGGGCCACGGAGGCACCTGGTCCTAAACTCCACGCCACCCCGAATGGGGCAGCGCTCTGCCATAGAACCCGGATGCCCCCAGTAAGCCCCCACCCCAACATCCGCCAAACGTAAACTGACAAAGCCTGACTGAACTATACCTCACCTGTATCCGGGCGAGGGGTTCCCAACACCTCATCGTCTCTTGTCCTCGTGTTCCAGGTTCTGCCCCCCCAACACTAATCTGCTGTGGGGGTGCAACGGGGTGGCCAGGAGCGGGATCCCCGTGCCCACCCCAGCGATCTAGGCACCCTAACCCCCAAAGCTGGTGTGTACATCCGCCTGCTGGTTCAGGACTGCAGGATCCTACCTTTGGTGTTATCGAGGGGACCCTGCCTTGGGGACCCCTTCTGTTGGTTACAGTGAATTTAGTATCTCATCTCACGCCATGAGGACGACCAGGGGCTGAGAGGTCCTTCGTCCTCCCTACCCCAAACAGTCTGTGTGAGAAGGCCCAAATATCCACAGTGAAACTGTCTGTGCCAGCATTGGATAAATGTACCACATCTTTGTGGAACATGTCTGTGCCTTTTAACAGTCTGTGTGGAATATTCCACAAACACCCGGTCCAGGGCACAACCTTGCCAGTTCAGAGTTGAGGCATCGCACAGACACATTTGGTGTCCTAGATTTTATGTCATGACCCCAGTTGCGATGTGGTACCATGTGAGACCATGCCATAGCCGACTTTGGGAATTCTTTCGACAACCAAGCGATTTTTGTTAAGATTGTTCACCTGGGGCGCAAAGCACTCAGGGAGGCAAAGTCATATCTTCCAATATGTATAAAGATGAGGTCTGGGAACTGGAGTCTCTCGCACCTTTTTGCCACCTTGACCAGTTGCTGCAGCTGAGTGACTCTCAATGCACCAATCCCACACCACCGGGAGGACATGTTGCGAAGTCATGCCGGCTTAGGCTTGCGGAGCTGTTGCAACCTGTAAGCCGCCCGCCGGACAAAGGAGTTATTGAGAACCCATACCACATGAGACGACATACACTGGTCCGGACCTATTATGCCGCATCCAAGAAAAGGCCGAGGCCTGATCTTGGGGGTGCTTAAACACCCCCCCAATGGATATGGCGCTGGCGGCTGGAAGTGTCCTACTTTTCTGCCCTCGCGAGGAGACAGGGCGGAAGTGCTTGGGCTGGTAGATGCAAGACGGGTGCACAGGACCTGGGCCAGGGAGGCCCTGGGTCCTAATCTCCACACTACCCCAATTGGGGCAGTGCTCTGCCATACACACAGAGTTACTTAACCACTTCATATCACAATACCTTGTTTTCAAACACTGCCATTTCATTTGACGAACAGGTGCTTTCTGGGAGTTATAGTGATTTAGTTTGGTTCACCTAAACACACATAATTGCAGTGATTTGTAAAAGAAAAGCAAAGGACTTAGAAAGTGGTATTAGGAAGACATGAATTCACTTGTTAAATATATACATACATCTGTAAGATGCATAACTAAGGTGAGAGTAGAGGGGTGGCTCAGAAGTCTAAAGTCACAGGAAGTGCAACTACCTTGCTGTATTTTAGTCATTTTATTGATTACATGAAAAGTAAGCCACCAACATTGACTTAAAGTTACTTAAGCAGAGTTCAGTTAAAGAACTCGGAAATCTACTATGTTAGAAATGTATCTAATGTAACACAGTGTAGGGATAGTAACCTGTAACTGTGCCATTCTCTGAAGATGTATTCTGTCTATTTAGGATCCAATTTAAAAAAGGTTGTTGCAATTTAATATTATTCAGGTGCAGCAAAGCAATTTGTGAAGTAAAACTTTACAAATCTTATCTCTGTGGATCATGATACAGAATTTAATATAGCAAATTGCAACTAGTACACAAATTCCACTTGCGTGGTGGATTTTTCAGTATCATGAATTCAGGGTTAGAGACAAGAATTGTGGGTTTAAGCGAGGTGGCACTGCTAAATGTTGTGAACAGTACACCCATACGTTGGCATGTGCTCACAAACAATTTCCAGATAGTTTTTCAAATGTGAAAATGGTGCGCATTTACTCCTAGCAGGAGTGTGTGCCTTTTCTTTTAGGGAAAGGGAAATCAGCCCACTCATAAATGATGGGACTTTGGAGGAAGGACTTTCCGCACCTGGGAAAATATTTCACTTGTGGAGATAAGAAATTAAAAGTTTGCAAGCATAAGTACTCATTCATTCATTACTTATGAATATCTGCATGAGAACATTTTATGAAGTCGTAGTACCTCCAAAAACATAAAAATCTACTTCAAATGCAAGAAAAAAAGGCACACTAGATTTCAGATTTTTCATGACTGTCTTTGTCAGTCGGATTCTTTTAGTTTTGGATGAACAGTAGTGCCATGCTAATAAAGCCACTAACAATCTATATTGATATTTTAAGTAGGTTGTAGGTCATGTACATATTGCAGTTTGGCCTTTAGGCTTGGTCATGAGCCAAAATGTGTACACTGTATTGGCGAAGGAATCCCCTGGATTACCGATGTCTCTACAGGTAAGGCAACCCTTGAGTTTATCTATGTGCCTTGAAGTCAGGGATGATTACTGACATCTCCTCCCTGAGTTTAGCAAATCCTCAGCAATTCCACAATGCCTACTACTCATATGTGGTAGGCTTTGTAGTAATTTCCATCAATTCCCTTGTCTACTGAAAGGGGGCGATATGAGGTATGCAATCAGGGAGCCATAGTCATAACACTACCTGGCCAGGCCATGAACAAATCTGATATCAAATACTGCCACTGGATCCCCATATGGCAAGGGTTATCTAGTCTCTGGTGATGGCCGAGTTAATGCCACTGACCATTGGCATCCTTATGCCCTGATTATGAGCTTGGCAGAGGGGATTACTCTGTCAGAAACGTGACGGACATCCCACCCACTGTATTACAAGTTCCATTATATCCTAAGGAACTTGTAATTAGTCGGATGGGATATCCGCCATGTTTTTGACAGAGTAATCCCCTCCGCCAAGGTTGTAATCAGGCCCTTAGGCCCTCATTATGAAATTGGTGGTAAATCCCACTTACTGCCGCGGTGACGCCCGCCAACATACTGTTGCGGAGGCGAACATCCGTTCGCATCATTATGACACACACACACACTAAACTGACAGAACACTGCCACAAAGACATTTCTGCCAGACCAAAGGTTAGTGTTAAAATGTCAGTATGAACACTCGTACTGTTATACCAACAAAACAATGCCCTCCACATTATGACCCACTAATCACCACAGCGGATATTCAACGGCAGTAAACCATTGGCAGTATACACCTGCGCGGTCAGAATGACTACCCAAAAATAAAACAACACAACATTGGCCAATACGAAAAACACACACCTGACACTGATACACGCACCACACCCACCCACCCACAGCACTATAAAACACACACACACATTACCCACAACCCTTTCCTAACACAGTAAATAACTGAGCTAGCCACACAAATCATAGACACAACTACACATACACCACAAACACCCATTCATCCATCATGCACCCCATACCATTACTCAACACCAACTGTACAACACACACCACACAACACCAATGTCCCCACAAAGGCACCCCCGTTTCAATGATGAGGAGTTGCGGGTCATGGTGGAGGAAGTAGTAAAGGTAGAGCCACAGCTGTTTGGAGAATAGGTACAACAAATCTCCATTGCAAGGAAGATGGAGCTATGGCAAAGAATCGTGCACCAGGTGAACACCGTGGAACAGCATCCACGAACAAGGGACGACATCAGGAAGAGGTGGAATGACCTACGGGGGAAGGTACGTTCCATGGCAGCAAAGCACCAGCTTGCCATCCAGAGGACTGGCTGTGGACCCCGCCTCCTCCCCCACAGCTGACAGCAGTGGAGGTGCAAGTCTTGGCAATACTGCATCCTGAGGGACTCACTGGAGTTGCAATGTGACTGGTCACTGGTGAGTCAATCTTTACTACCTATCCCACCATACCTGCATGCCACCACCACCCCTGACACCCATCATTCCACTCCATCCCACACAGTGCACCAACACAAATAACAATCCCTAATGCCAAGCGCTGCATGCCATACTCACTGCATGCACATCCCTCCAAGCCCTGCATGTACACCCACCACCAATGCATGCACAGCATGGAGAACTAACAATCCCACAATACATCACCATACACAAAGGTGGCAGGGCAACAGCAACAATATAGGGGAAGCTAGGGATGTAGAATATGTCACAGAAATGTAGCATAATGGAACACTTATATCCCCACAGGTGCCCCAGACAATAACAGCGGCGAGGAGGTGCCATGGCTACCCATTCCTCCATCAGAAAATGCCCCCAGTGATGACAGCAACTCTGGACTACTGGATCTGGATGAACTCCCTGGCCCATCAGGGACCACTGGTCAGTCAGATACCCCAGCCCACACCCAGTCCACCACAGAGCCTCCCCCATCAGTATCCAACACCACTGCAGCCACCCAACATTCCCACACCTCTGTCCCCAGGACACATCAATCAGCACTGTGCCCACCTGTACAGCGACCCCAGTCAACACCTCACAGCCAAGGCAATCAGGGTCCTGGGGTCAGTGGCAGAGGTCACACCATTCAAGGGCACAGGCACAGGGGGCCAGGAACACTCAGAGGACAGCTGTTCACCAGGGGGAGGACAGGCCCAGGGAACCGACTGCTCAGGAGGCCCTCAGCCACGTCCTGGGGGCTTACCAACAATCCCAAGACAAGATGGGTCAGGTAATATACATAATGCTGGAGAACCAGCGGATGCAGGAAGAACACCACCAGGAGATCAGGAAAGAATTGCAGGCCCTCAACACCACCATGGTCTCCATAGTAGGGGTGCTGAGTGATATGGCCAATGTAATGAGGGACTACACAACACACCAGCGGGCCCCTACCACTAGTCAGTCAACTGAACAGCATTCCACATCTGCTGCAGTCAGTGGGCAGGTGGTCCTGCCACAGGACCCACAGGCCACCAGCACCTCTCCCCCTGCAGAAGGTAAACCACCCCACAAACGGTCCCTGTGAACCAGACAGATACCAGAGACACTTGCCAAGACCACCACCAGGAAATTAGATCCTCCTGAATGCCCCCCTTGTGTTCCACTCTGTCACCTTGTCCTCTTAGAACTGCCATTGCTCCCCTTCATATGGACCCTTGGACACTGGGCCTGTGCTACAAACAGACTGGGCCAATGTCCTGGATTTGCCTCTACCATCACCCCATTCCATTGCACTATTCCTTCAAAATTTTCCACTTCAATAAACACCCTTGAACACAACATGAGTGATAGTACTTTATCTGACAAAAAATGTGCAATTTTTAAAACTGTTTCATCGTGTGCAATTGTCCTGAACTTTGTGATTCCATCCAAAAAATGCCCTGAAGTAGTTTGTAGTCAGCATATCAGTACACAGCTGTAACCACACCAACATCTGCAAAATGGGAAGGCATAGGTGGCAGTCAGTTGGGATGCTAAGGAAGTGACTGCCATTATGCTACAGCCACACAGAAAAATAAATAATCAGAGGAATGGTCAGTTCCACTGTCTTACCTTGGTGGCATTGGAAGTACTGCAGTATAACTGATGTCCTATTGTCCACATCCTCATCCTCATCCTCCTCATTTTCACTGACCTCAGGGTCCACTGCTGCCATTGGAGCATTTTCAACCTCCTCCTACTGCAGATAGGGCACATGTCGTCTTATGGCCAGGTTGTGCAACATGCAGCATACAACAACTATCTGGCAGATGTTCTCAGGTGAGTAGCAGAGGGATCCACCTATCAAATGGAGGCATCTGAACCTGGCCCTCAGGAGACCAAAGGTCCTCCCAGTTACTCTCCTGGTTCACCCATGAGCATCATTATATCTATTCTCAGCCCCTGTCCTCAGATTCCTTACATGGGCCAAGAGCCAGGACAGGTTTAAATAGCCAGAGCCACCTGCAAGAAATGAGGGACAAACATTAGCCTTGCACTATGGCATGGGGGTAGACTCCTGAAGCCATACACTGACATGCATTGTGTGGGGACTCAGGCTCATCTATAAACCACACCCTGTGACTCTGTAGTTGTCCCATCACATGTGGGATGCCGCTAGTCCTCAAGATGAAGGCTTCATGCACTGACCCAGGATACTTGGCAGTGACATGGGAGATGTACTGTTCAGCCAGGCACCCCATTTGCACATTGAGTGAGTGGAAACTTTTCCGATTCCTGAACACTTGTTCATTGGCCTGGGGAGGGGGGGTGGATGCGTGACAAATGATATATGTGTTCCATTAATGGCCCCAATAACATTTTTGGATTTTGTCCCATTGCATAGAAACCAGTCTTCACATTGGCCAATATATCCACTTGTGGGAAAGCGATGTAGCTGCACATGTGTTTGAGCAGGCTAGCCAAAACCCTTGCCAGCACTATTGAGAACATTGGCTGTGACATTCCTGCAGCCAAGCCCACTGTCTGGAAAGAGCGAGTTGCCAGTAAATGGAGCACTGACAGGACCGGCACAAGAGCGGGAATCCCAGTTGACAGATAGCAGACATCAAATCAGGCTCCAGTTGTGCACACAGCTCTGTGATTGTGGCCCTGTCCAGTCTATAGGTGAGTATAATGTGCCTGTCCTCCAGTGTAGCCAAGTCCACAAGGGGTCTGTACATGGGGGCTTGCCTCCTCCTCCTATTCCTCCGCAGTGGTAGGTACCTAAGGGACACAAGAGTGAGAAGGGAGTGACAAACTGAACAATGGAACAACCACTTCAGTGTACATTGACCATGTATGTAATTGGAATTATGTAAATGCCAATGTATGTACAATTGACAGCAATGATGCAGTTTTCAATATAGGAATGTTGATCTGCACCATGAAATGGCCACCGCCTGTCCTGTATGTAGAGACAGGTGGAAGTGATGTAACTCCGCCAGCATTGGGCGTCGTGGTGGAACGCGGTCTTGCATCGCCGTGCTATTCCTCATTGGCCACAATGGGGTTCTATGGAGTACAGTGTCCAATGAGGATCACTGGCACGGACATGACCGCCATTTTCTGACTTTAACCTGACTTAATTCCTGACTTTCCACAGGACAATACCTCTACTGCGTGTGCTGCTGTGACCTGTGTCTGGAACCTGCTGTGACCGGTGTGACAGGGAAAGGGCCCCTGCTTTTATTTCAGGGGAGTTGGAGCGCTTGGTGGATTGAGCCCTACCCCTGTATGAACAGCAGTATCGGCCTCCAGACCAACAGGTGAGTACGCCATGGGGATGATGCATGCGACAAGGCTGCATGGAGATGTGTGTGTGCTGGCAGTGTGTCATTTGGGTGGGGGTATGGCTGGTGGTAATGTACATGCTGGGCTCCGAGTGATGTGTATGCCTGATGAGGGGAAATGGGTTTAGTGGGCCATATGTTGACAGTCCGGCTTGTATGGTTAATGGTGTCCTCCTGTCTGTGTTTTCTCAGCAGGTCAGCGCCCATCAGAAGAAGGGATTGTGGTGTGCCATCGCCAAAAACATGCGCACCCTGGGGGTCTATAGCAGGCGGAGCACCCACTGCAGGAAACAGTGGGAGGACTTGAGGCGCTGGGCCCAGAAGGCCATGGAGGCCTAGCTGGGGATGATCCTCGGAACCTGACCCTTCTGGTGACCCGTATATTGGCGGTGGCCTACCCAGAGCTAGATGGGTGCTTGAGGGCAGCACAGCAGCCAGAAGGGGGTGAGTACAGTATGTGTAACACCCATCTTTGTTGCCTGGCATAGGATGCTGGTGGTGGGTTTCTGTCAGTGCGTGCCCCTTAATGCCAGCTCATACATTGCTGCGTGGTCCAGCTCAGGGTAAATGGGTGAACAGCAAAATCATGTTAGCTAGCTAGGTGGAATTCAATGTCAGACAGGGCTTAGTAGGTTCAAGGATGGCTGCAGATGGGGTGGTTGGCTCTCATCTTGCTGTGGTACCTAGCTAATGGAATACCAGTGCGGTGCATAGTGCTCAATCTTTGTCTCTGTGTGTGATGGTAATGTGTATCCCGTCTGTTGTGTTGGTGCTTTATTTGACCCAGTTCTCCCTTTCTATCTTTGCCCCTATTTTCTTCTGTCATCCTGTCCATGTGTGTATTAGCATCATCTGGTGAGGGAACAGGGGCACTGGAGATTAAGGGAGCTGCAGCCAGCAGGACCCAGGACGCAGAGTCACCAAAGGGGCCAGTGGGACAGAGGGCGAGGGGAGCACCACGGCGGGGACAGGAGGTGACAACACTGACTCTGAATCCTCCTCCAATGGGAGCTCCCTGATAGTGGCAGATACCTCTAGGACCACCCCAACTACAGGTACAGCCGCCACCTCTGCACCAGCACCTCCCTCCCACTAGCCCCCGACAAAGTTGCCCGTGCCTGCTCGCCCAGGAGGGTGGGCATCTCCTTTGCCCCAGGCACATCAGGCCCTGCCCCAGTGAGCCCTGCTGCCGTCAGTGAGGAGGCTATTGACCTCCTGAGATCCATCTCTGTGGGGCAGTCACCCATAGTGAATGCCATCCAGGGGTTGGCATCCCAGATACAGCAAAACAATGCCTACCTGGAGGGTATCCACAGTGGGTTGGCGCCCCTACAGAGATCGTTTTAGGCTCTGGCCTCCTCTCTGATGGCAGCCAGTGTCCCTGGTCCTACCGTCCCTCCTCCAACTACCACTTCCCAGTCCCAGTCTCCTCAACCCCAAACCATCCCATGCACACATACAGGCAAGCATGCATACAAAACATCACACAAGAGTGTCGCAGACAAACACAGGCAGCATGCTTCAAGCCACAAGCACTCACACACAACAGACAGTTGCACACACAACAACATTCACTGCCGCCACTGTCTCCCCCTCCTTCTCCTCCCTCACAGTCACATCCACATCCACACTCACACCTGCATGCACTTCATCAACAGCCACCACCACCATCACCACATCATGCAGCACACCCACCTCCCTTACAAACACCTCCACAACATCCATCCACACGTCCTGTTTGTCCTCTCCAACCTGTCTGCCCCCCCTCCTAAGAGACACAAACACTCACACTCAGGCACCCAACAGCCATCCACCTCACACATGCACATTGTCCATGCACCTGCACCAAAGTCCAGCAAATGTACACCTCCTACAACCACTACCTCTACCTCCACTCCCATCCCTCCTCTCACATCCCATCTCAACGTCCCTAAGAAGCTTTTCCTTTCCCATCTTGACCTCAAAGTTCCCCTCCCCCGTCCTGCCCGTAATTGCAGGGTCCCAATGACCCAGCCCGGCACCTCAGCCAACCAGTCTGCCACTGCTCCCAACAAGAAATCTGCTGTTGGCACTAAGTGGCCCCTGAGTGTGATGGCAGCCACTCCCAGTAAGTCCATACCTTTGCCTCAGAAACTGTGGACTAAGGTGGCAAAACCTAAGAGACAGAGGACGGGGTCAGTGGAGGTACCTCCTAGACCTGGAGGCAAGTACACAAGTCACATGACAAAGGCCAAGGGTGCCCATCATAAGAGGGAACCAAAGGAGCCCTCTCCACCACCAAAGGACCCCAAGATGCCCTCTCCACCATCAAAGAAACCCAAGGGGCCCCCGCCGCAGCAAAGGAAACCAAGGAGACCTCTTCACCATCTGAGGGCAAGGAGCCTCCTCCATCAGATGAGGGCAAGGAGCCCCATCCACCACGTGAGGACAAGGAGCCCCCTCCACCAGCAAAGGAACCCAAGGAGCCCCCTCCACCATCTGAGGGCAAGGAGCCCCTCCACCAGATGAGGGCATGTAGCCCACCCTCCTGAGACTTTGGCTTTACACTCCCCTCCAGAGACTATTGGGCAAGAAGCCCCCTCCAGAACTAGTGGGCATGATACCCACTCCTGAGACTGTGGCCTTACACTCTCCTCCAGAGCCTGTTGGGCAAGGAGCCCCCTCCAGGACCAGTGGGCATGATACCCACTCCTGAGACTGTGGCCTTTCACTCCCTTCCAGAAACTGTTGGGCAAGGAGCCCCCTCCAGAGCTGAGGTGCCCCCAACTCCCTCTTCCCCCTGAGGTGCCTGCCCATTTCCAACATGATGCCCCTGAGCAGTGGAGTCCGGATGTTGTCAGGATGTTGGCAGCAAATTACAGTCTTGGTACTTCAGAATTGTTGTCCTTGCATTATTTGCTTGTGGGTCCTGTGACAGTCGTTTTTCTCTACAGCAGGTTCTGTGTATGTGGTTTGTGTGTATGGTGTGTGTTATGCCTGTGTGTGTCACTCGCCTTTTCCTCCCTCCATCCTTTGAAGTGCTAGGTGGCTGTACTCACAGTCATCGTCTTCATTGGCGTTGGTGCTCAAGGACGGCCAGGGTGAGGTACAGCATCGTGAAGACTTGGAGCTCCAGTTCCATAGCAGCCGCGGAGTCCTCTGTGTCCCTGATGGTGAGTCTTTCGTTTTCTGTACTGTGTTTCCTCCAGGCTTTTGATGGTGTTTGTACCGCCCCGGAAATCCTGGCTGTTTACTATGTCATAATATGGTGGGTGGTACATTGACTTCCGCCTGGCTGTAGGAGGCTACCGCTGTGGTCAGTGGTGTTAACGCCCTGGCGGTTGGTGTGGTACATTCGCTGTCTATAAGAGGTATCACCGCCATGGTCATAATTTGGCAGTAATTACCGCCAGGCTGTTGGTGGTATCACCGTCACTTTAACAGTGGCGGTCAGTACACCGCCAATGTCATAATGAGGGCCTTAATCTTGCCCCATCTTGTAATTGGTGGTTCCTTGGCATAGGAAGACATCTGTTCAGCCTCGATTTTCCGAGATCTAAATGTAGGCCAGATTATATTCTGTTACTGCAATGAGTTTCAATTTGTTTTTTATCTAGCTTGTGGCAATAGATTGTTGAATGTGATAGAGTTCCATGAATAGGGAGCAGTGCAAATAGGTTGCATTGGTGTGGTCTCTCCTTTTTTGGAATATCCTCTGGATATAATTGTAGGGAAAACGTTTCTCACATCGATACAAACAAGACATAGGCAGAAAGTATAGCAGCCTCTCAGACAAGTTTTATTATGGAAATCTGTGTTATCACCCCAAAGCCAGTAATCATCACCGGTCACCCCCTCATTACTTACTCGATTCTTTAAATGAGCCTAGGTGATTAACGTTCCAACAACCCCCATATTTAGCGGACCAGGAATCTCTACAAACGCCGATGCAGTAACATTTTTATTTTTGTGATGTTTGTACATATGTACTTTAATAGAGCATTTGAAAGCATCAATCTTTAAATCAGTGAGGGGGATATCCTCACCTTTGTAGGAAAGGTATGTTCTGTGACCTTATCTGAATGCTTCCCACATGTCCCTTTTTTCTGAGTGGACTGGAAAATCTATGAGAATAATGGATGGTCCTAAGTTTTCATGATGTTCACGAGCAGAGCATTGACTCTGTAGCCGTTGGGTGCCCATGAGCTACCATCCCCATTAAATGGTGGTTACTCACCCTTTGTGCAATATTTTGAAGAGATTGGAATATTTGGAGCAGGTTATTCGGGTTCACGGTCAGAAAACACTGCAACTGTACCTCTGGAGGGGAGGAGGCCTACCTGCATCTACATTGCAAGATTTCTTCTGTTTTGAATAACTGCGTTCTGATTTGTTTGAGCAAAAATGTGTGATTTGTCCTCATCTAATATACCTGGCTCTTATGCTAATTAAAGGTTTTATGTCACATTCAAATTCATTGTTTTGCAATGCTTGTTCATCGCCAGATCTCAACTTTCACCATCCACTGCAGACTAAAAATTACCTCATGTAGCTTACCCTTATACAAAGATTTGTCCAGCCATCCTCTCGAAGTTGTGTAGTGAACATTGTTAGCACAGAATAAGAGGCTTACACAACTGTAGAATTCCCAAAGTACACTTTCTCCTCCAACCAGGTCTCACACAAGAGAAAGGTACGCAGCCAGCAGAAGCATAAGGATAACAGAAATGATGTGTGTATACTTTTCCCACACCCAAGCACTGTTCATATACTTACGTTGGTATGTGGCTTGCTTTATGGTGTGTGTGGCATCATACATGTGTATAGTGTGGCTGAAGCATGGTGTACCTAGTAGAGGAAGGGTACAGTAATGACTGCGCTTCCATAAGGCCCCCCCATATTGGGGTAGTCGCACATATGGCATGTCGCGCCAGGCTGTGTGCTTAGGGGGCAGAGGTGCAATGCAGTGCCACACACTCAGTATGGGACATGGCAATTGCTCCTTAGTGCCAGCAGAACAACAGAAGCACTTGTAGTGCTTCCAGGTTGCGCAAATGTATTGTGCACATTGGCCCTACCGATAAAAGGGGTCACGGGACAGTGAGCAGGCCTTTCACTCTCGCTCGCCACCTCGCATGTGATGCTGCCACACCATGATGTCCTCCCAAGAATTTTACAGACTGGTACGTTACCTTGGTCCTTCTACAGAAACACCTGTTGGGATTTCAATTGGTGTACTTGTACCTGACCACCGGGAAGCTGTTGATTCAAACATTGTTGTGCGTTCTGTGGACTGGCATCCCACCAAGATTCAAGTGTTATAAAAAGTCCAAGGAAAACGGCACCATGAAGCAGGAATGACCAACTAGATTTATGCAAGGCTCCCTCATTGGTTAATTTGAGGTAAATGGTTACCTGGCTCAATAGTTACATTAATCATTCAGCAGCACAGACATTGTATGAGGGTTTTAACCCCTTTGCAGCCAAGGACGGAAAAGTTATGTCCTTGGCTGTGACGCTGAGGTGCCAAGGATGTAACCGTTACATCCTGGGACCGGCTCTCCACCCATGAGCCTCGGCGCCCACACTGCAGGGATGGAAGAGGAATTGCTTCCCCTTCCACCCCCGCCCCGCCGTCACCCGAGGCGCCTGATGATGACAGCGCGCGATCGCGCGATGACCTCATCAGAGGCCTGACCCGCGGATTGGAGGAGAAGTGCAAAAGCCTCTCTCCTCTGATCACGTGGTGGGGCCTAGAAAGGCATCAAAGGATAGGAAAGGCCTTTCCTTTCCTTTGATGTCTTTCTCAGCATTTCTGCTGCCCTACTCGATGCGATCGGGCAGGAGAAATGCCTATTAGACACCAGGAAGTTTTTTTGTTTTGTTATTGACATGAGAGGAGTGGCCCCTTGGGCAATGGCCGCTCCCCAGGGGGCCAAATTATTTTTAGGCCATTTCTACCCCCCTGGGGCATTTGCCACCAGGGGGGGCAGAAACCCCCTAGACACCAGGGATAATTTGTTTTGTTTATTTGTTATATGTGGGGAGCGACCCCTTAGGCAAGAGTAGCTCCAGGGGGAGCAAAATTACTTTTAGGCCATTTCTGCCCCCAAGGGGGGCTGAAACCACTAGACACCAGAGATTTCTATTATTTTTGTTATTGACATGAGGGGAGCAAAATATTCTTAGGCCTTTTCTGCCCCCACCGGGGGCAGATTGGTCTATTATAATTAGGCTGATCTGCCCCCGGGGGGGCAGAAACCCCTAGACACCAGTGATATATATATATTTATGTTTACCTTATTTGTTTATATATGGGGAGTGACCCCTTAGGCAAGGGTCGTTCCCCTGGGGGACAAATTTATTTTAGGCCTTTTCTTCCCCCCTTGGGGACAGATCAACCTATTTTTATTAGGCCGATCTGCCCCCAAGGAGGGCAGAAACCACTAGGCACCAGGGATTTTTTTTGTGCCAATTTAATGCAAGAGGAGTGACCCCTTAGGCAAAGGTCACTCCCCTGGGGGGGGGATTTATCTTAGGCCATTTCTGCTCCCCTTGAGGGCAGTTCGGCCTATTTCTATTAGGCTGATCTGACCGTGGGGGGTGAGGGGGGGTGCAGGAACCACTTAGGCACTAGGGATTGGTGAATATGTATGTGTGTGTTTTGTTTGGGGGGCAGGCCATTGGGCAAGGGTCGCTCCCCATGGGGGCACATTACAATTGGCTATATCTGCCCCCCTGGAGGGCAGATGGGCCTATTTTTGGAAGGCGTATCTGCCCCCAAGGGAAAGCCCACCAGAGACCAGGGAAGATTTTTTTCTCCAAAATAAGAGGGTGGGGGTATGACCATACCCCCACCCCAAAAAAATGGGGCCAAAGTTGTTCTGCCCACCAATGGGCAGATAGGGCAGTTACCCACGATTCACACCCCTGGGGGTGGCAGAAAGTCTTCTAGATGCCAGGGAATTAAAAAAGAAAAAAAAAATAGTGGTGTGGTGGCTACCAACCAGTATGGGCCTGGTTCTGCCCCACCCCAACTGAAGGGGGTAACAGTATTTCAATTCTGCCCCCGCACACTAAAACTAAAATCTTATCCCACGCCAAGCAAGAGGACATTTGATTATTTAAAGTTTTGGTCTTACATTTGGGCCATGAGAGCTTGTCTAACTCTCAAAATTGGCCCACTTGGAATGGTGAGGGCTGCACTTTTTGGACTTTGGGATGCTGCCATGTGGAAAAATCCATAAGACCTAGACACATCTGAAAACTAAACATCTGGGTGATTCCAGGGTGGTGTGATTCACATGCACCCGCACCATTTTCTTACCCACAATGCCCTGCAAACCTCCAACTTTGCTGGAAATCACACATTTTTCCCCATTTTGGAGATGGAACCTTCCCGAATCGGCAGGAATCCTCATAATTCCTACCACTGAGCATTGTCTCATCTATACCAATATAAATTCTGCCCCACTTGTCAGCCTAAAAATGTTTTTTTTTCCAACTCCCCTTTTGGACCAGCTTTGGTTCCCCCTCAGTTTTGACACATTTTTGGCTCTTCCCTGTCAAAGGCACCTGGCCCACCTACACAAGTGAGGTATCATTTTTACCAGGAGACTGAGGGGAACGTTGGGTGGTAGAATATTTGTCCTGGTGTGGTGATCCCACACAGAAATGTGGGAAAAAATGTATTTTTGTAGCTAAATTTGAGATTTGCTGAGGATTCTGGGTAAGAAAACACTGGGTAATCCACGCAAGTCACACCTCCCTGTACTCCCTTGGGTGTCTCGTTTTCAGAAATGTCCGGGTTTGGTAGGTTTCCCTGTATGGCTGCTGAGCCCAGGACCACAAACGCAGATGCCCCCTCAAAAACAGGTAGTTTTGTATTTGATAATTTTGATGTGTCCAGATAGTGTTTTGGGACATTTCCTTTCGCGGACACTAGGCCTACACACACAAGTGAGGCACCATTTTAATCAGGAGTCTTGGAGGAATGCTGGGTGGAAGGACATTTGTGGCTCCTTTCAAATTCCAGAACTTTCTGTCACCTAAATGTGAGGAAAAAGTGTTTTTTTTTGGGGCAAAATGTTGAGGTTTGCAAAGGATTCTGAGTAACAGAACCTGGTGAGAGCCCCACAAGGCACCCCATCCTGGATTCCCCTAGGTGTCTAGTTTTAACAAATGCACAGGTTTGGTAGGTTTCCGTAGGTGCCGGCTGAGCTAGAGGCCAAAATCTACAACTTGGCACTTTGCAAAAAACAGCTGTTTCCTTTGGGAAAATGTGATGTGTCCACGTTGTGTTTTGTGGCATTTCCTGTTGCAAGCATTAGGCCTACCTACTAAAGTGAGGTACCATTTTTATTGTGAGTCTTGGAGGAACAGAGAATAGCAAAATAAGTGTTATTGCCCCTTGTCTTTCTCTACATTTTTTCCTTCCAAATGTAAGACAGTGTGTAAAAAAGACGTCTGTTTGAGAAATGCCCTGTAATTCACATGCTAGTATGGGCACCCCAGAATTCAGAGATGTGCAAATAACGACTGCTTATCAACACCCTATCTTGTGCCCAGTTTAGAAATACAAAGGTTTTCTAGGTACCTATTATTCACTCTTTATATTTCAGCAAATGAATTGCTGTCTACCCGGTATAGAATGAAAACCCATTGCAAGGTGCAGCTCATTTATTGGCTCTGGGTACCTAGGGTTCTTGATGAACCTACAAGCCATATATATTCCTGCAACCAGAAGAGTTCAGCAGATGTAACAGTATATTGCTTTAAAAAATCTGACATCGCAGGGAAACGTTACAGAGTGAAACGTGGAGAAAAATGGCTGTTTTTTTTACCTCAATTTCAATATTTTTTTATTTCAGCTGTTATTTTTCTGTAGGAAACCATTGTAGGATCTACACAAATTACCCCTTGCTGAATTTAGAATTGTATCTACGTTTTAGAAATGTTTAGCTTTCTGGTATCCAGCATTGGTATCACACCCATTTCTGTCACTAACTGGAAGGGGACTGAAAGCACAAAAAATAGCAAAAATGGGATATGTCCCAGTAAAATGCCAAAATTGTGTTGAAAAATGGGGTTTTCTGATTCAAGTCTGCCTGTTACAGAAAGCTGTGAATATGGTGATTTGAGCACTACAAACCCTTTTTTGATACCGTTTTCAAGGGAAAAAACATAAGCCGCCTTCTGCAGCTCTTTTTCCCAATTTATTTTTTTTAAAAATACATTTTCGCTGTATTTTGGCTAATTTCCTGGTCTCCTTCAGGGGAACCCACAAAGTCTGAGTACCTCTAGAATCCCTAGGATGCTGGAAAAAAAGGACACAAATTTGACGTGGGTAGCTTATGTGGACAAAAAGTTAGCAATGCCTAAGCATGAACTGCCCCATACAGCCAAAAAAAGGCTTGTCACCTGAGGTGGAAAAGGACTGACAGCGAAGGGGTTAAGGAAGGTTTTAGGATTCTAGTTGAAGGTTATGTTGACTTCCTTTACATTAGAAATCAGAATTCTCTCCGGTCCAACCCCGGGATGACCCAAACAAAGATCCAAAAGGAGATTAGTCTTGGTCAGGTGGGGTGTTCCTTCGACCTAGCCCTACTTGGCGGTTTAATTTGTTCCCTCTGGGGATGGTTCCTAAAAAAGAACCAGGCGAGCTCAGATTGAGATATAACTTATCGGCTTTCAAGGGTCACTGGGTGAAGGTCACTGGGTGAATAAGGTCATTGATGGAGCTTTAAGCTCAATTAAGTACCCTTCCCTTGATTAGGTGATCCAGCTGCTATGGGAGCTGGGACCTGGGGCCCTGGTGGCGAACTCTGATAATGAGTCTTCTTTCCGTTTGCTCCCAGTCCACCCTCAGGATTTTGTATCTGCTAAGCTTCCAATTTGAGGGAGTTTTTACCTTTGATGAGTGTATGCCTGTGGGCTGCTCCGTGTTGTGCTCATAATTGAGATGTTTAGCCTGTTCCTCAAATTGATTTTCAGGTGAAAGTCGGGACTACAGTGGGTGCTGCACTACCTAGATGATTTTCTCTTCCTGGGCCTACCCGGTACTGAGCGATATGCTAAGGCCTTGAAGGTTTTTCAGGACTTGATGAGGAAGTCTAGGGCCCCACTCACATAGAGCAAGACATTAGGGCCCACAACCATGACTGAGTTCTTAGAAATTGAGTTGAATTTCATGCATGGGTGTCCAGGCGTCGGCTACAGAAGGTCAGAGCCTTTTCCCTAGCCCTGCAAACATGCCTGGAATCTAAGACGATCACATTACACCAGTTGTAGGTTTTGGTTGATCACCACAATTTTGCTTTGCGGATTATTCCCATGGAGTACCCTTTCTCCCAATCCATTGCCCAAGCCATGTCGGGGTTAAAGGCAAAGCATAATCACACCAGGCTATCCAGCGAGGTCAGGCAAGACACGAGAATTTGGAAGTCATTCCTGTGTGAGTTTAATGGAATGGTGGTGTGGCTTGGGCATTCCAGAACCAATGAGAAACTGGGTCTCTTCACTGATGCTGCAGGTAGCGAAGGGTTTGGCCCCATATTTAGGGTAGCACAGTGTGTGCATCAGTGGTCCTAGGAATGGGTGCAGTCTTGGTTGGTTAATAACATTGGTTTTCTTTAGCTGTTTCCAATCCTTGTGGCATTGTCTATTTGGGCAGAGCAGTTCTGCAATCAGTCAGTAGTGTTCTGGTCTGATAATATGACAGTGGTCGACTGCATCAATCAGCAAGCTGCAAAATGCAAGATGCTTCTGAGAGTTCTTAAAGAAATTGTACTGCTGTATTTGAAATTGAATGTACTTTTCAAAGCCAAGCATGCGTCTGGTGTGTTGAACAATGCTGCTGATGCCTTCCCTTGTTTCAAGATGCAGGTTTTCAGGTTCCATCATTCAAGAGCAGCAGTTTTCCACGCCTTTCCTGGACTATCTGTGGTAGCTTGGTGCCCAAGATTACTAGACCTTGTGGCAGCCAGTTTAGCTCCCAGGACCAGGCGGGTCTACGATGGGGCATTTAGGACTTATTGCAAATTCTTGTGGCTCACAGGGACCGCAGATTGGTTTGCTTCATCTTCAGTCATAGCATTCCTGGTGACGCTTAGTGGTGAGAACCGGTTGGTTGATTGCGCCAGGCGCCACACTACAGCAATCTCCTTTTTCGCACAAATCCTGTGGTACAAGGATGGGACCAAGTCGTTTTTGGTTAAAAGAGTCTTGAGGGGTTGGCAGAGGCTTAAAGGGACAAGGTTGGATTCTAGGAGCCCCATTGATACTGCCAGATTGGCAGCAATTCTGGAAGGTTTGATAGACATCTGTAGGTCCTCTGGGGAGGTTAGCCTATTTAGGACAGCATTTACCCTTGTCTTTTATGGCGCTTTAAGGTTAAGTTAGTTGGTAGCTAAGAACAACAAAAACATTGGGGGGGCTTCAACCAGTGGATATTCAGTGGCTGGATGGGGCTAGGGCTCTGGTGATTAACATCCACTGTTCCAAGGTTGACCAAGCCGGTAGGGATGATCACATCCTATGGCATAGGGCCCCGGGTAATGCGTGCTGCCCTGTCCATAAACTGGAGTTGTTCTTGGCTCACTGGGCTCGGGGTGTGGGAAGACCCCATACTTGTCTACTCTGACGGCACCCCTCGGCCCAGGTACCAGTTCTGTAGAGTACTGAAGGGAGCACTATGGGTGGCAGGGTTTGACTTGTCAGAGTTCGGAGCTTACATCTTTAGAATTGATGAGGCCCCTGCAGCCGTGACAATGGGGCTCTCTGGTGCAGTAGTTCAAAAGATTGGTCGGTGGTCTTCTGACTGTTACAAGCACTATGTGATATTGCACATGTTATAAGTGCTGTGCCTGGTTCCTGGTCCCTGGTTTTTCCTTTTCTCCTACCTCCTCCCATCCCCTTTTTTTCTTTCTAATAATGCAGGTGTTACGTACGGAGAGCTGTGTGAATGATTGGACGCCCTGGCAGACCCGGTACATGCTGGGACAATTGGGATTACAGATAAGTGAGTCATTGGCCATTCTTATGTGCGGACAGCTGGGGAATTGTATTCCACAGGTGTTTTTGCATCAAGGGCACAGCGGGTGGAGTATCACCTCACCTTCTATGATCGTGGAGGTCTGTAGCTCTCATAACTGAGGTCTGTGCTGGAGACAATGTTGCCTAGGGGGTGCATGCCCCATGGCATCATCATACTGCATCTAGGTAGCAATGGCTGGTTCATATTGGCCGGAGGCTCCTATTTGAACTTGTGATCTCCTAGATTGGTTGAATAGCTAAGAGATTCCCTCACGCAGTGCTAGCTTGGTCGAACAACATCCCCTGTTTGCGGTGGAGGGGTGCAAATTGGTCAGAGCCTTGAATGAATCAGTGAAACGAATAAACAGCAAGATTTATAATCTATTCAAACTGCCCAGGCTCTTGACTATACCCCATGGGTACAACAAGGGTGAGTGATTTTCCTTGTAGGATGAGGTGCATCTGTTGGCAATGAGCTAAGATGTTCCTGGAAAACTTGTTGGCCTGACTGGTGCGCCACCCTCAATAGGGTGACGGTTAGGGAGAGGTCAGATAATAGGGGATGTATGAAGGCCTATAGAGTAGTGAGATCATGATTGGTGGGGCAATTCAGCATACCTTTCTTTACTTAAGCATGACAGCAATGTCACTGGGCCATCCAAGGGGTGCTAGAAGGGATTTGAATTGAACATCCAAGGGATGTGGGGGTGCAAGCGATGCCTGGCATCTGCTCCTTACGGCCAACCACCCATGGATACGCAGTCGGCATGATGCTAGCATGGGCCCTTCAAGGGTAGGACTGAAGGGGTGCCCAAGGTAGGTATACTGGTGGGCATGAGGACCCCCTACACAATGGGTGCCCCGGGAGGTGTTAGGGGGTTGGGGTCCTCCCATAAGGAGGGGCCCACCCTGGGTCACAAAGATGGAAGGGATGGATCCAGGACAGGAGACACCATTGGCACCAGTCATGAGCTCATTTGTGGCCACTGAATTGTGATATGCACTAACATGCTTAGATAATGGTAGGAAATCCGATGTATTAGGGTCTGTTAAGGCTATACATCGACACATGTGAAGAAAGCTGTAAATACTAAGGGTTACTGCGTATAATATTTGAACAATGTGTGGTTTTACGGGAAATGTCTTTGTCAAAAATAAAATACTGCCCAGGATTTACAACTCCTAATCCAAAGATGTATGTATTATTTAGCTATTATGAAACAGGAGGATGTTGGGGTGGGGGGGTGATTGTTGGAGGGGAGAGAGGCCATGGTGGTATTGGGCCATATATGGTGACTCTTGCACAGATTACATTTATCTTCTTTGTGTACTTGGCAAGATTCATGGTACTGTCTCTATGCAAATGTGCTGAGGAACTTTAGCTATCATGTGGGAAATGTAAATATCTCTTCCAGGACCATGTCTGTGCAGCAACAACACTTGCCTTCTTTTTTCCTGTTACCTGTGCTAGCAGCAGAAGACCTTGGAGTAGGGAATCTGTGTCCAATCAACATTAAATTTCTCAATTTGGCCAGCTCTAAAAGAGCACCAGACTGTAGAAAGCCACAGAAGATGTATTATGTTCTGTTTGGAAGAAAACATGGACACTGGTTGGTCTCAGTCTTTTACCACTGTGTCCAAAAAGCATGATAAAAATTGGTACCCCTCAGTTGCAGTTCATCTGGACTTTAGATGGAGACTGCTTGCACCAGCACTGAGAGATATATGGCAGGGACAGGTCTCTGTTTGTTGCTGTTTTCCCCCAGGGTCTGAGACCAGCCCTATGAATTGGAGAAATCCTCAGTGGACTGTTGGACGTGTGGTCAGGAGCTCGCCCCTGATTAGGAAGACAAAGGCCCTCATTACAACATTGGCGGTAAAAGCTGCTTACCGCCGTGCAGAAGACCGTCAATACACAGCTGCAGCCGCGGAATTTCGCCACAGCTATTATGACACACATCTCGGAATCCGCCGAAATTCAGACACCCACACAAGTCCGCCACACCAAAGGTCAGTGTTAAACTGGCGAAAACAAAACTTCCACCTCCACGCCAAGAGAAACACGCCCATGCTATTACGACCCACGAATCCATGCGGCGGTCTATTTGGCTCACAGGTGCAGCACACATCCATAGCCAGGAAGATGGAGCTATGGCGCAGAATAGTCGACAGGGTCAACGCTGTGGGACAGCATCCAAGAAATCGGGAGGACATCAGGAAGAGGTGGAATGACCTACGGGGGAAGGTGCATTCAGCGGTCCCCAGGCACAACATCGCGGTTCAGCGGACTGGCGGCGGACCCCCACCTCCTCCCCCACAACTAACAACATGGGAGGAGCAAGTCTTGACCATCATGCATCCAGAGGGCCTCGGAGGAGTCGGTGGAGGAATGGACACTGGTAAGTCAAATCTTAACTATCATATCCCCCACCCTACCCGCATGCTATCACACACCCCCACCCTCACCCCCTCCCCTATCACTCAAATTCCTCACTAATATACTAAGAACACAAACCACACATCCCAACACCAAGCCCTGCATGACACAACTAAGCATGGACACCCATCACTAAAGCATGCTCACTGCACATACCCAGAACACCCCCCAACCATCATCACACAAGCCCCCACACAGGAATGCTTGCACTGGGGTACACGCAGACCCACCCATTGCACACCATGACACACACATATGCAATAATCATGCTCTTATGCCCCTGCAGGATCACAAAGAACCGTCACCACACCGGAGGGTCCAGACAACTCCACTCGACCCAAAGAAGAGGCCCACAGTGACGATAGCAGCTCTGCCCTACTGGATCCTGATGACCAGCCCGGACCATCGTGGGCCTCGGGACAGTCGGTTCCCCTTGCACAGGCACAGCCCAACACTGACCTTCCACCCTCTGGTAACACCAGCACAGCACCCACCCAGCGGGCCCAAACCTCCGTACCCAGGACAGGTCAATCAGCGGTGTGTCCACCACTACAGGGAACCCAGGATAACCCACCACCCCAACAACAACAGGGACCTGGGGTAGTGGTAGTGGGCACACGGTCCAGGTGACGGAGGCACAGGAACACAGGGGAACTGGGAGGGCTGCTGTGCGACAGGGGGTGGACAGGCCAAGGGAACCCATTCTCCACGAGGCCCTCTCCTCCATCATGGGGGCATACCACCACTCCCAGGAGACGATGGCGACGGTCCTGGTCAAGTTTCAGGAGACCCAGCGCCTGCAGGAGGACCAGTATTTGGGCTTCAGGGAGGAGCTCAGGACCATCAGCTCCGCCTTGGGCACCATCGTAAGGGTGCTGAAGTACATACAGCAGATCTTGAGGGACACCGTGGCACTCCAAGGGGCCCCTGACACTAGCATGGAAGATGAACTGCCCACCACCTCCGCCGGCGCTAGTGGACAGGACGCCCCGCCACAGGACCACCACACCAGCACCCCATCCCCTGCAGACGGAGAACCACCACGCAAGCGGTCCCTGAGATCCAGGAACAGGACAGAGCAAGATGGCAAGACCCCCGCCAGGAAATGAGACCACCCTGATTGTCCTCCCACTGTCCCACTTTGTTACCCTGTCCATACTTAAACTGCTCCAGCTCCACTTCCTATGCCCATATGGGCAGTGCACCTGTGAGACTAATAGACTGGACTCTGCCATGGACATTCCTCCACCATCACCCCTCACCATTTTACAACCCCCCCCCATTTTTGAGCACTTAACTAAACACCCTTGAACCACAAAACAATGTTGAGTCAGTCTATGATTTGGTAAAATGTATTATCAATGACAGTGTCAAAATGCGTTTCTAGTTGTAAAGGCAACATACATATGTCACACATCAGAAGTCCTTGAAGGATGCATGCAGATGACACAAGTTGGTAACCACACCTGTGAAACTGTAATGGAAAGGTACAACTCAGTTACCAAATAATGCTATGAAATTACACACAGGATAAAGGAAGACGTGTGACAGTGAATGTAATGGTAAAAATGAAAATGTTCTCACCTGTGTGTCACTGGAAATATTGCTGTATGACTGACTCCCTGTTGTCGTTGTCTTCTTCCTCAGCTTCCTACTCATCACTGTCCACAGGCTCCACAGCTGCCACAACACCGTCATCTGGACCATCCTCCTGCAGAAAAGACACCTGGCGTCGCAATGCAAGATTGTGAAGCATCGAGCAGGCGATGATGATCTGGCACACCTTCTTCAGTGAGTAGAATAGGGAACCACCTGTCATATGGAGGCACCTGAACCTGGCCTTCAGGAGGCCGAAGGTGCGTTAGATCACCCTCCTAGTCCGCCCATGGGCCTCATTGTAGAGTCTTCTGCCCTGGTCCTTGGATTCCTCACTGGTGTCAATAGCCAGGACAGGTTGGGGTAACCAGAGTCTCCTAATAGCCACACCCGGTGCCTCTGGAGTTGACCCATCATATCAGGGATGCTGCTATTCCGCAGGATGTAGGCGTCATGCACTGAGCCAGGAAACATAGCATTTACCTGAGAGATGTACTGGTCTGCCAAACATACCATCTGTACATTCATGGAATGATACCTCTTCCGGTTCCTGTACACCTGTTCACTCCTGTGGGGGGGGGGACCAGAGCTACATGGGTCCCATCAATAGCACCTATAATGTTGGGGATATGTCCAAGGGCATAGAAGTCACCTTTCACTGTAGCCAAATCTTCCACCTCAGGGAAAATGATGTATCTCCTTACGTGTTTCAGCAGGGCAGACAACACTCTGGACAACACGTTGGAAAACATAGGCTGGGACATCCCTGATGCCATGGCCACTGTTGTCTGAAAAGACCCACTTGCAAGGAAATGGAGCACTGACAACACCTGCACGCCAGGGGGGATTCCAGTGGGATGGCGGATTGGTGACATCAGGTCTGGCTCCAACTGGGTACATAGTTCCTGGATAGTGGCACGGTCAAACCTGTAGGTGACGATTAAATGTCGCTCCTCCATTGTCAACAGGTCCACCAGCGGTCAGTACACCGGAGGATTCCGCCATCTTCTCAATTGTCCCAAATGACAGTGCCTAGGAAGGACAACAGCGACCACAGAGTCAACTTTTTTCTAGGTATGTACCCACAGTTACACAGAACACGACACCAAACACAAAACCCTTCCTGTATGTGTGTTGAGTGTAGGCCTAGCTATGTGTGATGCAGAAGTAAATGAAGACATGGCGACCCCTGAAATGGCGGCTGCCTGACCTCTAAACTGGGACAATGGGATTGTGAGGTAACTGCGCTGCTGTTGCACACCGTCGCGGTAGGCGGTCGTAGACCACGGCGCAATGCTGCATTGGTTAACATTGGACCCTATGGGTCCCAGGAGCCAATGAACAAGTGCGCCGCCGGTGATGATACGCACCGCCGCGGACGTCACCGCCATTTTCTCTCTGTTCAATCACTAGATACCTGATCTTCGACAGGAGAGGACCTACACTGCAAGTGCTGCTGTGACCTCGGTCTGGAAGCGACGATGGCTGCTGCGTCTGGGGAAAGGGCCCCTGCCTTCACTGCTCAGGAGTTGGAGAAACTAGTAGACGGGGTCCTCCCCCAGTACACGCTACTCTACGGTCCTCCAGACCAACAGGTTAGTACACAGGTAGCACGTTGTATGGGCTAGGCCTGGGTGGAGAGGGCTGGTTGTAAGAGGGAAGTGGGCAGAGTTCAGGGAACATTAATGCATGTGAATGAATGTGCCACATGGCTAGGGTAGGGAGGGGGGACACTCACATCGACGGTTCAGTTGGTAATGACTTCTCTTCTTCCCTTGGGCATGTCATGTAGGTCAGCGCCCGCCAGAAGAAGGACATTTGGCGTGCCATCGCCAAGGACGTCCGGACCTTGGGGGTCCACCAGAGACGGGGCACCCACTGCCGGAAAAGATGGGAGGACATTCGCCGCTGGAGCAAGAAGACGGCAGAGGCTCAGCTGGGGATGGCCTCCCAACGTAGGAGGGGTGCCCGTCGCACCATGACCCCCCTGATGTTCCGGATCCTGGCGGTGGCCTACCCTGAGTTGGATGGGTGCTTGAGGGCATCACAGCAGACACAAGGGGGTGAGTACAACCTCATTCTGGGTACTTGGCGTCCAGTTGAGGGGCTGGCTGAGGGAGGAGGGCTGTGGGTGTACCTAGGCCAGGCAGAAATACGTAGGCTAGGCCCCTACGTAATGCAGGCCATGTGGCACTCCACCCCACCACAGTAGAGTGCCAAGTACAGGTATACATGCCCCTGTGGCATCCATGTGTGCAGATGTCCACCATAGCCATGTAGGCCAGATCCCAGAAATTGCATCTGTAGAGGCCAGGAGCACGGCGTAGTGCAGGGGGCTGCTGTGTCTGTATTGTCTGCCAACGGTAGCGGTATGCCATGCACTCAACCTGTCTTTATTCTGTCGTCCCCCCCCTTTTTGTGCTCTCCCTGTTCTTTTGTGCATCAGCATCATCAGGCGGAGGTACAGTGGCACCGGAGCACGAGGGAGCTGCATCCGACATGGCCCTGGAGGGCCACACCACGGACTCAGAATGCACCAGTGGGACGGAGGGCGAGGGGAGCTTCACGTTGGCCACCGGATCACCAACCAGTGACACGGACTCGTCCGCCGATGGGAGCTCCCTTGTGGTGGCGGCACCATCTGTGCCCCCCACTTCTACAGGTACAGCCGCCACCTCCCCTACCAGCACCGCCCTCCCAGCAGCCCCTCAGCGTTCGCCCCATGCCCGCTCACCCAGGAGGGTGGGCATCACCTTCGCCCCAGGCACCTCAGGCCCTGCCCCAGTCACCCCTGCTGCCCTCAGTGAGGAGGCCATTGACCTCCTCAGGTCACTCACTGTTGGGCAGTCCAGGGTGTAGAAAGGGAGTTGCAAAACAGTAATGCATTCCTGGAGGGCATTCATTCTGGTCAGGCTGCCCTTCAGCGAACCCTGCAATCTCTGGTCTCAGCACTGATGGCAGCCATTGTCCCTGTGTCTAGCCTCCCCCCTCCAACCTCCTCCACCCAGACCCAATCCCCTGTACCCCAACCCATCCCAAGCACACCATCAGACTAGCATGCACACACCTCAACACACAAAAGTAGCTCAGGCAAACATAGACACCACACATCCCACAAACACTCACACAAGCATCACACACATACAGACATAGCAAAATCCACTGCCTCCACTGTGTCCCCCTCCTCATCGTCTCCCTCCTCCCTCCCAGTGTCGTCTACACTCTCACCTGCATGCACTACATCTACAGGCACTAGGACTCACTCCAGAACACCCAGCACCACACCCCGCTCACCTGCACTCACCACCCCCACTACCATTTACACATCCCCTGTGTCCTCTCCCAGTGTGTCTGTGATGCCCCCTCCCAAAGTACACAAAGGCGGGCACCCACACACCCAACATCCATCCACCTCACGACAGCCTCCAGTACCTGCACCCAAAACACCTAAAGTGACACCTCCTACAACCACCTCCTCTTCCTCCACTCCCAGACCCCCTCCAGCTCCCCGTCCCAGTGTTCATCAGAAACTGTCCCTCTGCAAAGTTGACCTTTTTGCCCCCGCCCCCACCCCTCCAATTCATCAGTTCCGTCGTTGCGCCTCAGCCAAAAAGCCTCCAGTACCAGTGGTGCGTGTTCAAGGTGTGTGGAGTGCACCGGCCACCAGGGCAGGCAGTGTGACACGGAGCCGAGGCACTGCCAGTCCACCCCCTGTAAAGGCTCTGAAGTTGGAAAGTGGCCGACGGGACCGTGTGAAGACTCCTGGAGGCAAAACAACTCACAGGGGTTCCAGGGGGATTGCAGAGTCAGCTGTGACTCCTCCAAAGGTGGGGAAGGGCCAGAAGAAGTCTGCACAGCCTGGTGTGAGCATCACGGCGGAGAAGGGCGGCATCCTTCCCAGCGGCCGGGACGCCACCGCCAGCACCGTTGTCACTGGTCAGGAGACCACCGCCAGAGTCATTGCCCAGGAGGGCCCAAGTATCGTCACTGGTCAGAAGACCACCGCCAGAGTCATTGCCCAGGAGGGCCCAAGTATCGTCACTGGTCAGGAGACCACCGCCACCGCCGGAGTCATTGCCCAGGAGGGCCCAAGTATCGTCACTGGTCAGGAGGCCACCGCCGGAGTCATTGCCCAGGAGGGCCCAAGTATCGTCACTGGTCAGGAGACCACTGCCATAGTCAGTGCCCAGGAGGGCCCAAGTATTGTCACTGGTCAGGAGACCACCGCCAGAGTCAGTGCCCAGGAGGGCCCAAGTATCGTCACTGGTCAGGAGACCACCGCCACTGCCGGAGTCATTGCCCAGGAGGGCCCAAGTATCGTCACTGGTCAGGAGACCACCGCCAGAGTCATTGCCCAGGAGGGCCCAAGTATCGTCACTGGTCATGAGACCACCGCCGGAGTCATTGCGCAGGAGGGCCCCGGCAGCCACAGCCCAGCTGGCCAATGAGGGACCGTCATGCCGCACACCAATGACCAGTCCAGAGAACGTCATGCCACACACCAATGCCCAGTCCAGAGACCGCCATGGCAAAGCACCGCTGAACAGTCCAGACACTGCCATGGCAAAGCACCGCTGAACAGTCCAGAGACCGCCATGGCAAAGCACTGCTGAACAGTCCAGACACCCCCATGGCAAAGCACCACTGAACAGTCCAGAGACCGCCATGGCAAAGCACTGCTGAACAGTCCAGACTCCGCCATGGCAAAGCACCACTGAACAGTCCAGAGACCGCCATGGCAAAGCACCGCTGAACAGTCCAGAGACCGCCATGGCAAAGCACCGCTGAACAGGGCATGCACCGCTGAACAGGGCAAGCACCGCTGAAGAAGGAAAAGACCGCCAGATCAAGCATTGTTATCCCATGTGCAGCTGGGACAGTGACGGGACAGAATCTGTCACGGGGAGACTAATCCAGTCTGGGCACCAGTCCCCCTCCAGAACCAGTGGAGAGATCCATCTACTCTGTCAGTCCTTCACAGGATGAAGCACTCTGGGCACCGGTCCCCCTCCAGAACCAGTGGAGACATGCATTCACTCCGTCTGTCCTGCACAGGATGAAGCACTCTGGGCACCAGTCCCCCTCCAGAACCAGTGGACACATGCATCCACTTGTGAGACTGTGGCTTTGCAGTCCCCAGGATGGAACAGTGGGCAACCCACCCACTGTAGAGACTTGAGAGACTGTGGCTTTGCACTCCCCAGGATGGAACAGTGGGCAACCCACACACTGTAGAGACTTGAGAGACTGTGGCTTTGCACTCCCCAGGATGGTCCAGTGGGCAACCCACCCACTGGAGAGACTTGAGAGACTGTGGCTTTGCACTCCCCAGGATGGTACAGTGGGCAACCCACCCACTGGAGAGACTTGTGAGACTGTGGCTTTGCACTCCCCAGGATATATCAATGGGCATGGAGCCCCGTCGTGGATGTGGCGTGTTGCTGTAATCCGGCTGAGGTGCCCCCCCTTCCCTTCCCCCTGAGGTGCCTGTTGTATTTCTCTCTGATGCCCCGGCAGTGTTCTCTCCGTATGTGGACAGGTATCTTGTGTGGGCCTCGCCCATGCATTTTTGGTCCAGTGGTGCACGGACATTGATATGTGCATATCTGCACTACTTCTCGTAATGTATATACTTTTGAATGATTTTATATATATCTGTATATATTTGAAACATGTATATTGATACATAACCATGTTTGAACTGATTTTGTTTTGTCTTTGCATTCTTCCGGGGGGGTTGTGGGTTGTTACTGTGATGTTTCTAAATGCATTGGTGTGTGTGTTGTAATATGCAAGGGTGGGGGTTGGGGTGTTGCGTGTGTGTCCCCCTGACTTTTGCCTCCCCCTCCCCCCATGTCGTAGGTGCAGTACTCACCGTTGTCTTCGCCGGCGCCGGCGTTGGTCTTCGTAGATGAGTAGGAATACAAGGGCCGGTAGGATTTGTAATTCTGGCTCCATGGGGTCCTCCTTCCTCGTGGGATGTGTTCAGGTGAGTGTTTTCCCATTGCAGAAACTGTTTCCGCCGTGTTTTAATCCACGGTGAATCCGCCCAGGAAAAGGTGGCAGATTGTCGGGTTGTGATACTATGGGCGGTACATTGTCTTCCGCCTGTCTGTTGGCGGTGACCGCCGCGCTGCTTGTCTGTACCGCCATGGCGGGCGGTGTGTTAAAGTGGCTGTCTTTGTTGGCGGTTTCCGCCAGGGTCATGATTCCCTTTTTTTGTCCGCCGGCCTGTTTGCGGTATTACCGCACCTTTAACACCGTCCGCCAGGGTTGTAATGACCCCCAAAGAGCTAGATGCACCTGTTAGAAACTTGCATGGAGGATATCTTGCAGTGGGTCACCCAGAAGCCAGAAAGGACTTGCAGAACAGCACATCAGTACCAATGAGGACCTGCTGAGCACTTTCCAGAACTGCTGCTTTGGTGAGTCTGCATCATGCTCAATCCACCAGAACTATTTCAGACTTTGTGTAAGCCCCCATCTGCCTGCTTGCAACTTGTGATAGTCTGAAATATTTAGTAGGGCGTATTGATTTGCCACAATACTATAGATAAAACATTGAAGACCAAAATATTGAGACAATATTTTGGTCCTTATTATTTTGGTGCTGAAATTTGCGCAAGTTGATATTTCTTACTTGATAATTGGCACCTTCACCTTTCAGCCAAAGGTTGATAGGGAGTTAGAGGTTTTTACTCTCTAAGCGATAGCGAGGTGGCTGCAGTTTTTTACCATCATTATGCAACAATTTGAACAATATTTCTTGCACTTGTAGTTTCACATATTTCATTATTTTAAGTTATAGTTGGACCATAACAATAAATCCCAGCTTGTGAACCTGGGTTTCCAGTTGGTGTTACCAATCCTGTGGGTGCCCCTGCCAAGCAAGGAACATAATTGTGAGTAGCCAGTTTCATTATAAAGCCCCTTAAATGTTTGTAGCACTGGGGGCATATTTTGAGAGCCAGCTGAAATGCCACACAGTTCCCTGTGAACATTAGCCTGTCTTACAATAACTATAACTTGCTGCAGTCATGTTTCCCAGCACATGCTAACATTGCCCACTGGATGTGTCTGTCTTTGACATTGAGGTGTGCTGCATTTTGACGCTCAAGGTGTGATGTTGGGAATTAGCTTGCTTAGGTAAAAACTGTTTACATTTTTTTAACTACTGAAAGTGTTTACCCAGTTCTCTTGAGCTTAGCTAGAAGATGGAGGGGGTGTCAAGTTACAGAATAGCATGACCACTAATGCCTGTGCGCGCCCCTTTCCTTGCAGTTGTGACATGGAGTTCTGATGTAGTCCCAATTCAGCCTTTCCAAACCAGACATATTTTGATAGTATTGTCACAGAAAGCTTATTGATGATGGAGGCACACAATACTGAGTTGGAAATATTGATTTTGAGAATAGTGTAGCCAAAACATCAAGGGTCAAAATATCTATATGCAAGTATACATAGGCAAGTATAGATTTACTAAATGTAACTCTACATCTATGTACCTGTAATGCTATCTGTATTTCTGTCTTTAATATGTTACTCCATCTTGACCACTGACTCCATTTTGTGCTTAGCTTAGAGTCAAACACCATGATATTGGTGGTACAGGTACTTTTTTACGCAGAACTTATGCAACATGTTTTTCGCTCCTCTTGCATGGAGGAGTGAAAGAGAGATAAGGATGTACCAGAGAATGTTTATGGTACAGCAGAGAACAGTTCGGTCTTGAGAGCACACCTTGGGATGAGGCCAATCTCTAAATGTGCTCTTTCAACAATGACCTGGTACAGCCAGCGTTTAAACAACAACTTACTGTGTGGGAGGGGGAGTTTCTAGAATTGTTCTCTCCAGCTTGTTTAAAGTATATAAGAGGGAAGCCTTATGACTGGGGTTAGACACAACTCATTTCAGGAAGGGGGTGCCTTGCTTGGATCCCATTGTGAGTAGTTATCTCTTTTCGCAGTCGTTTGGGTTTGCGACTTGAAACTGGCAAAGAGATGATGTCTAGGTCAAGCCCCATGGTGATGCATTTTTAATTCTTATTTTTAGCTTTGCGTTGTGAATGAATATATAATCACTGTATATATGTATGTAGGTATATATATATATATATATATATCATATCCATTATTGAAGTAGTGTATTTTCTTTGTTTCTATGATTATTATTATTCTACTGCTGTGATTAGTTTCAGAAGTGCACTTGTGTTGCTGCATTTGACATAAACATTCTCTTTATTCTTTCCTGTACGGACCTTTTGGGATGTGCCTTAATAAATGTATTACTCAGACTGAGTGATGAATTCTTGGCATTCTGTACATTTTGTTTCTTCTCAGTCTGAAGCAGGCAAAACAGTACCTGGACAGCATGTTTTCAGGGTACCTAGATGTGGACTTAATATAAAATCTATACTTAACTACATGCACTTAAAACCTTTATATGTTGTTCCTCAATATTGTGGCTATGAAAATCTGGAAACTCAATATTTCTTACTTGATATTCCAAACTACAACCCATCTTCATTAGCTGGTAAAGAGGATGGAGCTATGAAATGAGTACTGTGCGGGCAGTCTCTCTCTCACAGCTGTGAGTATCTGGTGAGGTGAAGGATCATAACCACTTCTGGTCCCACTGAGTTCGTTTCTAGTTAGTTAATGTCCATTATATTGTACGAATACCATATAGCCTGGATAACTTGACTATTTTTAAATATATATTTTTTTATTTTCAAAATATTACACAAACACAAAGGACAGTTCTTTATCTTGTTAGATTTAAATCATTCTGAGTTATTACACATCAGTCCAGTCTTCCTTTCTCCAAATCGTACATAATTACCATATAGCACTGAGAGCAATAGCACATCCTTCTTTAACATTATAAAATAAATATATTGATATCTTGGATTAAAGATGAGGGAGCATCCTGCTGCCTTCTTTTGGTGAAGACCCCTGTTTCTTTACAAGGGTCACTGTATTCTTAAGCACAGGGTTGATGCATTCCTAAGGCATGCAAACAAACCTTCAAGCGACTCTAATGAATACAATATGTACAATGACAGTGTACTTCTTGGTAAAATAAAGAAAGCACTGAATACCTCAAATGCAAAATACAGAATGTTGTACATCCTGCTAAGTGGCTCTTACTGATGTGTGCAGTCTACAATGCTGAATTTGGTTTGTTCTTGAGAAAAGTTTCTTTGTGGTTTTTCGGATGTTTTTCAATGGAAAGTCTCTCAAATGCTTCACAAGAAAAAGTCTCTAAAGAGAATCAAAAATTCAAAACAATGCACACTCAAGTACTCAACATTCTAACCTGTCATGTTCCTGTTGAACAGGGTTCAACAATTTCTTTGCACATTTGCAGAGTTAGAATCTGAACTGTCCAAATGTGGTCTCTAAATATACTAACCTCTCATGTCAGCAAAGATTATCACTCACGGTGAAGTCTGACTGTGGAAGATTGTGTCAGTATTCAGACTCAATGATGACAGGGACTCAGATACAGATCTAGTTGGAGCTGGAGATTGTGGAGAAAAGGACGGTGAAAAGTAAAGAGACTATGAACATTAGCCCACTAACTGACTGATACCCTTAGACATTCACCTACTGGTTACTAGTACACTTTCAGATAACCAGGGATAGAGACAGTATTTAAGGGCATTTTGACAAGAAAACTGTTTAACAATGAGTTATTGGTTGTCGTGGCTCTCTTCTTTGTACCCACTTACACATCCATAACAGTTGTTTCCCTTCTTGGTTCCTTCATGTTAGGTTTCCCTTCAGTTTCCCAATTCTAATGTGCTTTTGATTGTCCTCGATACCCTCGTGTATCCTTCTTACTTCCTCAGCTTCTGGAGGGTCTGGTTTGTGTTTGCATCCTGAGTTTCTGTCTGATGTTCTGGGGTATTGTCATTGCAACATCCACTGCCATATTTGCCAAGCCTATACTGCTCATAACAGTTCACTCTGGTCTATAATCTTATATTTACCTATGGCTTTCTATTTGCCATACAGCTGGTTCAGTGACGTACCATTCCTCCCAATTCAAAGTTGCACTGTGCCTTCTTGAGCCTGTGACAACCCATTCCGAGAGTGAGTTCTAGTCGTGTGTTGCTATCACTGTCTTTACCTGTTTCCCTCAGTTCCTACTGCAGACATGTTATTCACCTTTTCCCTCTGCATACAGGATCAGGAACATCAGGGGTTACAGAGAGTCTGTTCAACAGGAACATGACAGATTAGAATGTTGAGTCCTTGAGTGAGCTGCAGAAGAACTTCAGGAAGGGACTGGGATCACATCATGATCCATGAAGCAAGGACCGGGCAGGTAGGTGGGTCATCTAGTAGATCTTCACGTTAGGCAATATGCAGTCACTTACATGTGTGTTTTTTATATAATACCCATTCAAGATGGCTGCTAAGAACACCAAGTCTTGTGAGATCTTGCCGTGATGAGGTCTTGCAGTATTGAGGTCTTGCAGATCCCATAACCAGACCTGCATAATACAGTGGACTTGTGGGTTGGCGGGGAGGAGCTTCAAGAAGATCTCATAGTCGTTAGGATACCATAGGGCACAATGAGAATGCAGGAAGTTGCAAGGTGTGATAAGGTATGCACTGTCGTCAATGGTGGGGAACAGTTGTACTAGGGAACACTCACTGATGCCAGTGGTGGGAGAATCAGAGAGTCCTGGCTCAGCAGTAGGAGTCTGTAGGAGATGAACCACAGAAGACCCAGGGTTCCTGACTGGGCATGCTCTATAGGCTGCATCCAGAAATTGTGCAGTGCCTGTTGAAGCATCGCTAATGCAATACAGGGAGTGTCCTAGCAAGTCAGCATGTGACTTATGACAGTATAATGAGCCCAAGTGTGAAACAAGAGGCTGATGTAATGATGCTGCTTTTACCACCTCTAGTGCCATCTCACAATTGACCCATAGATCCGAAACACACATTTGGAGTACTCTGGCAAGCAGTCCAACTATAATCCTGGATAGCCTCAGAATGATGGCTGGGTGAATAGCGATAGACCTTCAAGATGCGCCCTGACTCAATGAAAGAACACTATCTACAAATGACGATGATAGAGATGATTTAAATGGCATTTACTATGTTGAGCATGGTGCCTTCTTACCAATACAACAGTACTATGGCCCAGAGATGGACATCGTGTTACCATTCGTTTCCTTTAATCCTCATCTGATCTCTTCAACATCACTTGTCAATTCCACAAAATATGAAAAAATCCACAGAAATGTAGGGAATTGTTGCAAACTGTCATTGAATGTTTCATTCTTATTTGTTCTGATTATATTTAATTACTATGTGTTATTTTCCAGGAAAGGTTAAAGAACAATTGGTAACCGAATCCTATTGGCTATGGTAAAGACATAGAGCTAATATGCTTTGTTTGCTGCTAGAAATGCTTTCATGAATGCTATACCTGAAGTGAGTCCTATTAAAATGGATTGGACCAAAATGAATAATATTAAAGGAAACAAATAGCACACTTCCTCCTATGTCCTTGATAGTTTAAAAAGTGCTCTTGATTGTCATTCGTGTGAATGCTACCAAAACAGCTCAAGTAACACGGGGAGTATTACCAATGGTGCAAGAGCAATTGAGAACTATGGGCCTCCTTACGAGTATGGCGTCCAGTCGCACCGCTGTGGTCTGGCGGTGAAGACCGCCATATCACAAGTACTGGGAAGGCACCAGCAGAGCACAGCCAAGTTACCGTTCGGCCTGCCACAGTTGAAGGACTGGCACACCAGGCAGCAGCCATCTTCAGGCCGGCAGTCATACAGAATCCCACGACTGTATTACGAGGTAGCACACCGCCAGGACTTCCTGGGCGGAACCACCACCACCCAAAGCCTAGTGGAAACAAAAAATGTAAAAGGGAACACCTACCTTCAGGAACATAGACACACCCATAGGCACCATGGCACACAAATTGCTACTCCTCCCAATCCTCTAGCTGGCCATGCAACTCCCGGGCCAGCGCCAGAGACCACAACACCAACAATAAGTACACCAGCCTAGCATGCACTGGAGGGAAGGACGTTAGTACACATACACAACACACACATGACACGGGAAGTCCCGCCCACACACACACACACGCAAACAAACACCTGTAACAACAAACACACACACACATGCCAATACCCAAAACTTCCACACATACATATGGAAGGAAAGCCAGGACAAGGTAGGTACCATTGCCACCAACGGTGTTGTGGCACATATATTGTAGAAAAATCTAAACTATTTATACACAGCCCCATGCGCCAGTCCAAAACTTCACAGTGCCCTGAGCACACTGGGCACAAGCTGACGCCCCAACTTGACTCCTGACTGCAAAGTGCAGGCCTCCACATGGCAGGGGCATCAATGGGGAATGCAGGCACCTCAGGGGTGAGGGAGGGTGGGGGCGGGTGGGTCCTTTGGTCTGGGCTTGGAGGGGGGTCCTTTGATCTAGGCTTGGAGGGGGGTCCTTAGGGGTGGACTTAGATGGGGGGGTCCTTGGGCATGCCCTTGGATGGGAGGGTTTAGCCGGGGGTTGGACTTGGCCTTGGAAGTGGAGAGAGTGAAGTGGAGGGAATGGGCTTGGCCTTGGAAATGGAGGGAGTGGGCTTGGCCTTGGAGGAGGAGGGAGTGTTCTTAGGTTTAGCAGGAGAAGCAGTGGACGTGACAAGGTCGGAAGTGGCAGGTGGTGGAGGGGCATGGCCAGGGCCAGTGGCAGACTGGGAGGCAGGAAGCAGGGGTATTGAAAGGGTAGCAGGGAGCTTGTGGGAAACAGGGACTGGGTCAGTGGTGGGGAAAAGGGAAATCTCTCACAAGAAATGTTTTTGGGTACACAAGGGAGGTCAAGGGAAGGACATTCGGGAGTGGAGGGGAGTGGGTATGGTTGTGAGGTGTGTATGTGGAGGTGCCTTGGGTGCAGGTGCGTGGGTGGATGATATGTGTGTGCTGGTGGACTGTTGGGTGGGTGAGTGTGGGCGTTTAGATTACTGGGAGGAGGGGGGAGGAGATGCAGAGAGATGGCAGGGTGGACGTGTGAGTGTATGTTGGGGGTTGTGTCTGCAGGTAGGGTGGATGTGCTGCAGGTAGACCTCAGGAGGGCAATAGCCTCCTCATTGAGGGCAGTAGGGCTAACTGGGGCAGGAGCAGAGGTGTCTGTGGCAAAGGAGATGCACACCTTTTTGGGTGATCGGGCATGGGCAACTAGGAGGGGAGCTATAGGGAGGGCGGTGCTGGTAAGGGGGTGATGGAAATGGATGGTGCTGGGATGGTCCCAGATGGGTCGGCCACCGTGAGGAAGCGTCCATCGGTGGAGGAATCAGAAGATTTAGTCATTCATCCGGTCTCCTCCGTGGCACTCCCCTCACCTTCCGTCTCACTGGTCCCCTCGGCTCCGCTGGTGTCAGCCTCCTGGGTCCCGTGGGCTGCAACTTCCCCACCCTTCAGTGCCCCTTCTCCTTATCCAGAAGATGCTGCTGCACACAAAGACAGAGGAGGCCAGGGAGGGGGAGAGAGAGAGACTGGGTGCAATTGGTCAATGCCAGCACAACAGTGACACAGGGTAGAACATCAGCAATTGATGCCATGCCATGATACACTATGCCCACCCCTGAACATCCTACAACTTGTTAACACTATGGGTTAAACCGCAACAATGCACATGTCAACTGCTGATGGTCTGACTGACGCAAACATGTACATGAGGAGTGTCATACACGCCACACCTGTCCAGTACCTGCCCACTACCCATGGCCGTTGAGACAGGCATGTAAAGGACTGCATACACAACAGGATCCTGCACAGCTAGTTGGCCAGCCTACTTGTCTATTGCCAAGTACCACTATCACCACTTGGTGCACCCACCCCACTACACATGCAGTGCCTGCCAGCTGATTGAAGTCCTGGATCCACCCCTGGTACAGTGATTGGCAAGGACCAATCACAATGCCCTGACACTCCAGGTCAGCCATGAGCTGACAAGCACATTTAGCTAGTAGGTGGCCACACAGTTTCAACATTGGAGTCTGGCCTGCTACGCAGTGATAGTATGGCATTGCCAACACCTGTGATGCCAATCCAGCCCAGACGGACACAACCCATAGTGGACATCATTATACCTAGCATCCACGCCACAGCTACCCAATGGTGCCCACACAGAGCCACTGTGCCAACACATGTTGCAAGTGAGCGTGACTACTTAACCCCATGTGACTGCTGTGCTGCCCTCAAGTGCCCATCCACCTCAGGGTAGGCCACCACCAATATACAGGCTATAAGGGGAGTCAGGGTCCGATGGGCACCCCTCCCTCATTGGGAAGACATCCCCAGCTGTTCCTCCGTGGTTTTCTGGGCCCATCGTCTCAGGTCCTCCCACTTCTTTCTGTAGTGGGTGCTCTGCTGGGCATGGACCCCACAGGGTCTGCAATTGCTTGGCGATGGCAGTGCCCCTTCTACTTCCATCCCCTCCAGCTACCTGTTCCTGCCCTGGCACCTGACACCAAATCCCGTACAAAGACCGTTTCAGGCTCTGGCCTCCTCCTTGATGGTAGCAGTGCCTCTTCTACTTCCTTCCCCTCTCCAGCTACCTGTTCCCTGCCCTAGCTCCTGACACCAAATCCCCTTCTTCTGATGGGCGCTGACCTGCATGGGTGACATAGACAGAAGGACACAGTCATGTAGAGTGGCATCCCTGGGACAGCAGTGGACAGCACACATCACACTTTCACACCCACATGTCATCACCCAACCTAGCCTTAGGCCCCTCACCCCTGTCGATGCTCCATACACACTGCCACCTACCAAGGCCCCCATCCCCATGCACACAAATCAAATACAGGACAATGAATCTGGGCTTACCAGCTGCTCTGGTGCCCCATAGGGCACCAGCCTCTCTAACTCATCCTGGGTGAAGGCTGGGGCCCTGCCTCCTGCAGGACGTGGCATCTTGGCTACCAGAGTCAGAACAGAGCAGCACACGCAGTGGAGGTCTTCAGTGCATGAGGTTTACGACTCAAGTGAGCATGAGCACATGAAATGGCAGTCATGGCTGCCACAGACATCACCTTCACCGTTGGCTGCGATCACCATTGGCTCCTGCCTCCCATAGGCAACAGTGTTAACCAATGGTGAGTTGCACGGCAGTCGTGAGCACCTACCTCCATGACGTGTTACACCGGCAGGATGATCTCCCTTCCACCTGTCCCATGCATGCAGACAGGCAGCTGCCATTTTAAATGTCCACTGTGTAATGTGTGTGAAAGTTAGTACATCATGGGTGACATATGCTGGCCTTTGGCCACATCAACACCATCGGCACAGTCTATGGTGCGCAACATTATACCAACTCTCTCCTGTTCCCAAGTACACTGGACGGTTGAGGATGAGAAATGCACCGGTGTTCAGGCCCCTACTTGATCATGCCACCCTGGAGAAGCGTCACGTCATCCAGAACTATCTCCTGAACTGTGTGACCATCATGGAACTGGTGGCCCAGTTGGGGTCTGATCTGTTGCCTGCCAGTTGCCATCCCAATGCCATTCCTCCCACAGTGCAGGTGTTGTCAGTCCTCCCCTGCCTTGCCTCAGGCTCCTTCCAGGTCACAGTGGGCCTGGCAGCTGGGATGTCGCAACCCATGTTCAGCAACATCCTTATGGATGTACTCTGTGCCCTGCTAAAACATCTGTGCAGCTACATCCAGTTCCCCCAATGTGCCCAATTGCTCACTGCCAAGGCGGCGTTCTACAATGTGGTACACATCCCACATGTCATTGGGGCTGTTGATGGCCCCACATTTCCCTGATGCCACCCAGTAGGAGTGAACAGGTGTATAGGAAGCGCAAAAACTATAATTCGGTCAATGTGCAGGTGGTTTGTCTCACGGACCACTACATCTCCCAGGTGACGGCCAAGTACCCAGGCTCTGTGCATGATTCCTACATCCTGCGGAAGAGCAGCATCCCACAAATGATGGCACCACTCCAGAGGAACCGGGCCTGGCTCATCCGTATGTATCCCTGCATATGTGTACCCCTCAGCTCGCTGCACCCTTGTGTCCCTGCCCTATTACCCTCCTGGTCCAGATATGCATCTTACCTCTATGCACACAGGTGACTCTGGCTATCCCAACCTGCCCTGGCTCCTGACACCTGTGAGACGTCCAACCTCAGCTGCAGAGGACAGTTACAATGTGGCCCACGGTCGTACTAGACGGGTCATTGAGATGTGCCTCGGCCTGCTGAAGGCCAGGTTCCGGTGTTTGCATGTCTCCTCTCCGGGGGTGCCCTGCTCTACAAGCCACAGAAGGTGTGCCAGATCATTTTGGCCTGTTGCATGCTGCACAATCTGGTCCTGAGGCATCAGATCCCATTGCTGGATGCAGGGGGTGGTAGCTGTACCAATGGCTGATAAAGGGGAAATGAAAAGTGATGAAGAGGAGAATGATGAGGACGCAGCTGACTCCAAGGCGGAAATGATTCAACATTACTTTGGCAGAGAGGCAGGTATGTGTAAACTGTGTGGTCTGTGTCCTCTACAACTGTCTGCCTTGTCCCTGATGCCACCTGTTGTCTGTGACCACTGATGGTATTGGTTGCAACTCTGCCTCTGGGTGGGTTGGGGGGGTGTCACATGTGCCCATTACTTAGGTAGTCACAGTGTACAGGTCAGTCCTGTAGTCAGGCAGCTGTTGTGCTGCTGCACTAGTGCCATCAACATGTATGTAGAATGTTCCCTGAGCTGCCAGTTCAAGTGTCATGTGTGTGCCACACAGGGTGTTGCATTTGTGCAGCATCGATCCTCGGAGTCAACATTGGGTGGCATTGCTACATTGTTGTTGGTGGCAGTGGGTATTGGGTCAGGTCTGGCACTGGGTGCTATGAGGGTGGGATCATTGGGTTGGTATGTGTTGTTTGTGTGTGTTGGTACTGGCTATATGGTTGTGAACTTGCCTGCCATATCTTCATTGGATACCTGTTCCTAGAGTGCATTTGTGAGGAGTTGGCATCTGTGACTCCTACAATGATTGTTGTCCCTGTCTCGCTCTACTTTCAAGAAATGTAGTGGTGTACTGTGGTCCCTGCCTGGCCTGTTGCCTCCCTTGACACATATCTTCAGCCTCTGGCTGCTCCAAGAATTGACCTCCCAGCATTTTGCTTACCCCTTTGTCACCCTCTAATGCATGTGCTGGGCGATGGTTTGCAAGTTGTACACGCATTGGCAGTTCCATGCGTACTCATGACAAATAAATTTGTAGGCATGAACTGTGCTCAATTGTCATTTATTTGGGATGAACAAGTGTAAGGGGTGATGAGTGGGGTGAAGGCAGCGGAGCTCATCAGAGTGGTGAGGCCATCTGTAGGTAGTCCAGATCCAGTCTGCTGGCCATGGGTAGACGGAGATATGGGAGTGGACAGTCGACAGGCTGTCACAGTCACACACAAGGGAGAATGTTCAGGAGAGGGTCACTTCCTGGTGGTGGTCGTGGTCTAGGAATCATGTCTGGCTGGATGTCTACTTCGACGTCCTTGCTTGCTTAAGGGGTTCCTCAGCTACAGGGGTAGGAGTGCTGATGAACTTGGAGTCCTGTGGTCGGACCCCCATGCCACTGGCTGCCGCTGAGGTGAAGGGCTGTGATGGCTTGTGGCCAGTGGTGAGGGTCTGCTGGTGGGTGGTGGACTCACACATGACAGTGGTCAAGTCCTTGAGCACCCCTACTATGGAGACCATGGTGATATTGTGGGCCTGCCACTGTTGCATGGCCTCCTGATGGTAGTGCCCCTGCAGCCGCTGGATCTCCTGCACAGTAGCGAAGATCTGGGCCACTGTGTCCTGGGTGTGCTAGTATACACCCAGGACTTGGTTGAGGGCCTCCTGGGCAGTCAGTTGGTGTGGCTGTCCCGAGCCTTGGACCACAATTCCCCTCCACTACCTGTGGCCCCCTGTGCATCTACCCCTGGCGCAGTGTGCCCACTCCCAGTAGTTGCAGGGCCCTCATTGTCTGGGGTGTGTGCCCTTGACTCTGGCTCCTGTACTATGGGACACACCTCAGATTGAGAGGTCCCTGAGGCACAGGTGTGGGATTCAGGGTCTGGCTGTGATGGTGTTTCCACATGGGTAGAGTTGTACAGTGTGTCCAGGGCGGGTGTGCCATTGTGGACTGTTCAGTGGCCCCAGATGGCCCAGGCAAGGCATCCACATCCAGACATCCAGTGGGGCCTTCATCCTGGGGAGGGCTGTCTGAGCCTGGCATCCTCTGCAGGGTATCAGTGGCAGGGGTACCTGTGGATGGAAACGGTAGTTGTTAGTTGTGTGACTGTAGTTGTTATGTCCCTGTTGTGATGCATGCAGTGCCTCAACATGTTTCCCAGTGATGGCAATGACAGCTGCTGCACTGCAGACATCGATTTGGATTGGATTGTGGGAGCTATGGTTCTTCACATTGTGGTTGTCATCCGTTCATTAGGAGTGAGTGAGTAGGATGGTGGGAGTGGGGTGGTGTGGCATGCAGAGGAGGGGCGTGGGGTGTTTGTGACAGGTCAGTGGGGTGGGTTGTAGTGGGTTGGAGAGTGGTGGGGAGGCATCCTGGGCAGGGGCAGTTGGTACTTGGGGGGTATTGATGACTTACCAGAGTCGAGCCCTCCGCTGATGCCAGTCAGGCCCTCGGGTTGCATGATGTCCAGATCGTTCTCCTCCCAGGATGTCAACTGAAAGGAAATAGGTGGGGGCCTACCGCCGGTCTTGTTGCTGGCTATCCTCTTCCTGGGTGCCATGGAATGGACCTTCCCCCTGAGGTTGCTCCACCTTTTCCTGATGTCCTCCTTTGTGCGTGGGTATGTGCCGACTGCGTTGACCCTGTCGACGATCCTCTGCCATAATTCTGTCTTTTTGGCTATGGATGTTTGCTTTACCTGGACTCCCATGAGCTGTGGCTCTACTCTGATGATCTTGTCCACCATGACCTGCAACTCATTCTTGGTGAACCGTGGGTGCTTCTGGCATGACATGTTGTGGGGTGGGTATGTGGTGTGTGTCGAGTGCATCGCGGGGTATGTAGGGGTGTTTGGCTGTGTGTGCTGGTGGGCTGTGGTGTTGATTTGTGCAATGTGTGCTGTGTGATATTTGTTTGCTCTGTTTGGGGTGTGCTTTATCTCGAGTGTGGCTGTGGCTGCTCGTACTTGTCGCAAGAGATTGTGGGTGTGTGTAGGGGGATGTTATATGGTGGCATGTGCAGGTGTGCGTGTTGTGTGTATGGTTACCAGGTGTGGAATATTTGAAATAGCCAATGTGGTATTGACTACTTTCCACTGTGGCTTTTGGCTCCGCCGCAGTGCAAACCACCAACGGTTTACGCCGTGCATGTTCCGCTGTGTTGGAGATTGCCTCTTAATATGACGGTCAGAATGGTCTCGGCGTGGCAGGGCCAGCGGTTGAACAGTCACTGTTTCGCCATGGGTTGGCCTGGCGGTGTTGGTTTTGTGTCTGTATTTGTGCAGTTTGTGTTTTGTGACCCATAATCCGGCGGTTACGATTACCTCGTTGGGGTTATGGTGATGCCATTTTGCAAAGCGGTCTTGCCCAGAAACCACCAAACTCGTAATGAGGGTCTATATGTGTTGGTTGGCTAAACAAAAATGCAATCTTTTCAGCAAGCAATTAGAAGGCAAGGCAGGGGTGGAATGAAGATGCAGGGTTAACAAAGGGGGCACGGTGGACAAGAAGGTTGAAGAATTAGTGAATCAAGGTTGGAAAGTGGAAGCATTTGTTCCACCTTGTAACTCCTCACATTTTAATTGTGGTCAGTGCGAACTTTGGAAACAAAACCTCCAAAATGTACTTTAACTTTCACATGATCTGCCAAAATAATCTGACTTCCTCCCTTCCCTATCGAACAGGTACCAATCATTTTAGAACTGCCTAAGGGAAGTCTTTGTATGTTTTGCTGTAACTGACTTGCTTCTACCACGTTTCTTTGCTCATGCTATTCTTGCCCACAGGATTTGCTTGTCTCTGATGTTGAGGCGCCCTTATTTTTATACTTGAAGCATGAAGTTTTGAATTCACTTGCTGATGTGAAAAGTATATTTTTTGTAACTCTTGAAGGCCCTTTTTAAAGTTCTCAAGGGCTCAGCTAGGCACCCCTTCTATTTGTTGTTCAAATTCTGTCTTGTGATCAATTTAGAAACCTGTGTGCATTAGGTTATAAATCTGGGTTTTAGCTGAACTTGGGGAGCGTGCTTTTAGTGATGATTCCAGGGGATGCCCTGAACGTTTGATCGAGTAAGTCACAAACTATTCATTTTCTTTTATCAATAAACGTTTTTGGACTCTACCAAAACATGAAGTCAAGTTCTCTTCAAGGCCCCTCTGTTGAACCCTGAGGCCACCATACATCCCACCTACACTCACCCAGAGCCATTTCTCATCTGCAGATAACAACTGTCATCATAACTTGAATCTGAGACTTTGAGAACCAGTTGTTTGGCATTCTGAAACACCCTTATTGCTGATGAGGGGTAATTGTGATAGTTGTTGTTTTTGAGATACTTGAGTTTTAGCTTTTTTGTGAGATCCAAGCAATCCAGGCACACACCTACTGACAAAGTAGTGCACAGAGTAGGCATATCATGACTTGATACATCTTGATACCATATAGAATTCTATCAGGAGCCTTTATCCCTTTGACTGACCACGGTGAGCAGAAGTAATATTTTATCAGCATTTGAAAGGATGGCCAGGGATATGGGTGTGTCAGACCTTATTTGCTTTTATATTTTTAAGACAAGGTGACACGTACAGGGTAAAACATCTATTACCCTCAGATGTCGACTCGGACCTTTTGACTCAGGCAGGAGTGTGAAATCATCCAAATAGACTCTGTAAAACTAACAGACACAAAATATAACATCAAATAATTATCACGATCAATGAGCTGATAGTTCTACCACACCATGACCTATATGGCTATGAATCACCACACCAGTTTAGCAAAGTTTAAACATTTATCGCCCTTGAGATTAATAATCCTAAAATCATGTAAATCATGCGCAAGACCAAATTACAGAAACATAGAAACATCACAGGATGTCCAAAACGCCTGAAATATCTCAATAAATTTAAAGCGTTGAACATAAGACATTCCGAAAGAATAATACAGAACAACAATAGAATCAAGTAGAAAATGGAAATGGCATACATTTAGTTGTGCGACTGAATGAAATCATAATAAATTAATATACATTCAAAATTAGATTTAGGACAGGCATCCCTAACCAACACTCTAATTCGAAAAGGATGTGTGGGCTTCATGCAAAAGGAAAAATAAGACAAAAATTTATTTGGAAAACATCTGGCTAGGGCGCTAACCAAATAAGTGGTTGGATTTTCTAAGGGAGAAAAACCTGCAATAATAACAAAGGCACATTGGTTATACCTTTCCTAAATAGATCAGCATACAGTAGAAACTTTGTGAGCAGAGAACAGGAACATCAGGTCTTTAGCAGACAGCATCAGGACATTAGAGGGAAACAGTTCAGTAAAGTTGGGCCTTATATATCTTAACTTTTAGAATCATAGGCATAGAGCTATTCTGCATCTCGTAGCTTGGAAAATGGAGAACTGACTTACATTACCTAAACTGTTGATATATTAAAGTTCCAAAAGTTATTAACTAAGTTTCTATTGGAAAAACTATGAGGTGGTTTTAGTTTGCAGCCAATGATCATCTTGTGTGCATCAGATGTATCTCTTTACGTTTTCTGCAACGAGGATTGGATTAAAGCTGTCACTCATCTCTGGATGTCAGCTTCCGTGATTAATTACATTTGTGGAAACATAAATTGGGCTAACTGACAAAAGTGAAGCTCCAACAGAAATGAAATTTTACATGAAAAACACCACATTGGCACTGTGGCTCTTTGTTTAGTTTGTACATTATTATCTCATATTAGGAAAGGACAATAGTGTCAAACAAATAACATAATTTTTCCACAGTGTGAGAGTCCCACAGAACGCTTGAAGAACATTATTTTTGCAAAGCTGGCATTCATTATGTAAAATAATGTGCCCCGGGAAAATTACTAAAACGTGAGGCCTTTACACTAGTGCAAAGTATGAAAAATAAAAACATTTCAAAATAAGTTTTAAATAAATAAATCTTTTAGTACACATTAATATTAACCTAGTCAGTTTATTTAAACATGTTTAAACAAAATACATTTCATTAGTTATTATTAATTCTCATTCATCCTGGCTGCCTAATGGATGGGAATGACCTGATCTGAGTAGGGCAGAAGTCTTCCAGTTACCCAGAGATATCATCTGAAAGTGGACTGGATGATTTTGACAGATCAGTAGCATATAGGTATTTGGCGAACTTGAACTCGGCCACAAGACTATATTTACAGCTCCAACTTGATCATAGATCTCAATAACTGACTCTATTTGTTATTTTAGAAGTTATGATATAAATATAGCTATATTTGTTATTTAGATTTAAGAGCTGCCTTGCTTTTTCTCATGGGTGTATACTGATAGGAACGTTTGGGGCATAGTGAACTTGCTGTGAACTAAACATCAGATTCATAATATTACCTAGGACAATACGGTTCCAGGGCTCTGTTCCAATCCTAAGTGAACTCTGTTTAAACATCCAGATCTTCTAAATCTAGAGTTTTTTCTTTTTAGAAATAAGGTCTGAATAATGCTTCTCTTACAGATATTTTAGAAGTCTTCCTCCTCTTTTATTTGTTTACATTTGATCATATAAGGCATAATCAGAGGAAGAACACTTGCGTTGTACAAACACTTAAAATATGGAAATACCTAATGGAGAACGTACACTAACCACTAAGATTAAAACACGGTTTTGAAGTATATATATAAACTAAAATAATTCAGATTTTCACATTTTCATATAGTCTTTCTCAAAAGCACATGCCTCAGTATTCGAGACACAATGGCAGACTCAAGCAGAAATATTTGCATTTTTCTATAATGACATTCCATAATGTCCTTGGTGTTCCCGCTTGATAATCTCCAGAGGGTGGTGGTGGACTGGGACATCATAATGTAATAATTATGCTGCAAAGGTCACATGAAGACCATCATGTCAGTGGTATACCCAGTCAGGCAAATGAGTGACATCCTGGTGAAATGACGCCAATTCATGCCCTTGGGGAAGCTCCAGTAGCAATAGCTTCAACCCTGTCCATTTTTTGCTTCTCGAAATTCAGCTTATGCAAAATGAAGGTATGAATGCCAATCCACATAGCTGTGGACGTGCTAAACCCACAAGGGTCAATTTTGATTACTTCCACAGTCTAATGGATAATATATTCCTATTTCTAGGAGTCAAGTCACCAAGGACATGCTCTTGTTCCGTGACTGCTTTAAATATTGATTTGATCGTGTAAGCATCTTTTTAAATTTTAAGAAACGAATGTTTTTAAATTGTTTGTTGGGCATTTTAACCTCTGAAGGTCATTTTTTGGCTTTCACTCTTTTTTTGGGGGGAAATTCTTTTTAAAATATAAGGGACTGGAAAAAATGAATATTTCCTTCTTTGCTGGATTCACATGTATTGGGGGCACATCCTTGTTTCTGTGTGTGTCTCTGGGGGTATAACTTGGTTTTCTACCTCATAGCAACCTCGGGGCCCGTGTTCAGTGGTCCCCGGTTGCTTGTTTTTTTCTCTCCTCCCTACTTCCTGGTTGGGACCGACTACACCGCCATTTTTGTTAGCGGTCTAGTTGTTTTTAGGCTCCTGAGACTCGTTCGGCTCCCCCGGCTCATTTAATGCCGGAAGGACGCCGGCCGCGCAGCAGGCGCGCCGCTGGCGCGCCAAAGGCGTGCCCGTCTGCGCCCTGAAGCGCCCTGAAGCGCCCAGAGCCCAGAAATGCTGCTCTTTTTACTACAGACAGGTTAGTCTACTCTCCCTTGCAGCTTTACACACTCAGAGGGGCAGGATCTGGCCCACCTCTCTCAGTACCCCCTGGGTCCTATGCCTCTTCTTTCTGCCCGGCCTGCCCTAGTTCCTCTAAGGCTGTTTCATCCCCCTTCTCCCCCCCATCCCAAACGAGCAACATATTGCTCCTCAACTGTCGTTCTTTACCAGCGCACTCCCTTCACATATATACCCTCATAGAAGATCTTTCCCCCGACGCCTTGTTTCTTACCGAAACCTGGTTGGGCAATGACTCAGCAGTAGATATCTGCAATTCTCTACCCTCCACCTACTCTATGGCGCATGTAGATCGACTCCATGGAAGAGGTGGTGGTATAGCCATTATCTACAAAAATACCTTTCGGTGTACCACCTTCCCCTCTGATATCCCGGAGTGTGAAAGCTTAATTTTCTCTCTCTATCTCTCCCCCACTTTTACCTTTTCCGGTATGCTTCTCTACCGACCCCCAGGACCTTGCACTTGTTTTTTAGATTCCTTGCCGGAAGTCGCAGCTAGTCTTATCTGTAAATCCCCTAACTTTACTATTCTTGGGGATTTTAACATCCACCTTGATAATGAAAACTGTCCGCACGCCAGGTCTCTACTTGCGTCCCTCTCTGCGCTTGATTTAACTCAACACGTAATTGGACCTACCCATACCAAAGGCCATACGCTGGACCTCCTATTCAGTAATCTCCCTGTTCTTACCACCCTGCCGTCCCAGCCCCTAACCTGGACGGATCATTGCCTTTTATCTTTCTCTTTCCCTTATAAGGTTACTCCAGATGTGCCGTCTACCTCCTTAACCTTTGGTCGCATTTGGTCAAAATTGGCTCTTTTGGGAATGGCGCGCTGCTCTCCAGACCTCCTTTGGGGTCAGCAGCCCCTCCACCTCCGCAGATTTATTTAATGAGTGGATCTCCTCCTCTTTGGATAGTATTCTGCCCATCAAATTAAGATCTAACAAGCCCCCCCATAAGGCTAAACCTTGGTTCTCACCTTGTCTGTTAGAATTAAGAAAAAAGTGCAAAAGGTTAGAAAGATCTTGGAGAAAGAATTACAGTCCCACCGAAAGAGAAATATATAGGCAATCTGTCAGACTCTACCACCAAAACATTAAAGCCGCCCAGTCCTCTTACTACGGAATAAGAATAGAAAACTCCTCCTGTTCACAAAAGGAAATTTTTCAGATTTTTAAGGAATTAACCATAACCCCTATGCCCTCTCCTCCCACAGAGCCCTCCACTGAATACAGTAATCTTCTGGCATCTCACTTCAATGACAAAGTCATCAAGATATACTCTGGGTTCCCTTCTTCTCCTCCCCCAGGTACAGTAGAGTACCAAACGATGGATCCCTCCCTCTCCGGAAGCACATTAACCGCTTTTGTACCTCTCACTGACACCACTACTACCAACCTTCTTCTTCAAATTAAATCGGGCTCCCCCCTAGACCTCGCCCCTCCTTCCATCCTCTCGCGAGTTTCAGATATTATTGTACCTCCCCTTACAAAAATACTGAATCATTCCCTATCCTTAGGTTTCCTCCCCCCTCTTTTTAAGCATGCCATCATTAAGCCTCTTTTAAAAAAACCGAAATTGAACCCATCTCTGTTAGAGAATTATAGACCCATTGCTCTCCTTCCCATTTCAACAAAAATTCTGGAGAAACATGTTAACCACCAATTAACCAGCTACTTAGAGAGCCATGAACTCCTTCACCCCACTCAAATGGGTTTCAGAGCCCATCATAGCACGGAGTCAGCCCTCCTTACAGTGACGGAGTCAGCCCGGCAACTTCTGGACCAAGGGTCTCATGTAGCCGTGATTCTACTTGATCTCAGCGCAGCTTTTGATACGGTGGATCACAACCTTCTCTGCTGTAGGCTCTCTGAATTAGGGATAGGAGGCCTAGCATTGTCCTGGCTGTCCGCTTTCGTCAAAGGTAGATCTTTTCAAGTCCTGGACCGAGCCTACTTCTCTGATATCTTTCCATTGACTTGTGGAGTTCCTCAGGGCTCCTCCCTGAGTCCAACTCTTTTTAATGTTTATCTATCCCCGCTGGCTAAAGTGATCGCTCCCTACAATCTGTCTTTGGTCACCTATGCCGACGATACTCAACTTGTGGTGTCACTATCTAGTTCTGGGGATTCGTCGGCGGCCAACCTTTCGTGTTGTATGAAAGACATTGGAGTTTGGATGATCCAGTCTAAGCTTAAATTTAATGATGGAAAGTCAGAAGTCATTGTACTAGGCAATGCCCCCCCAGCCCCTCCCCTTTCACTATACTCTGAGGCCTTCAACAATCTTCCTCCTCCCAAGGACCAGGTAAAAAGCCTTGGTTTTTGGGTGGATTCTCGCCTGACCATGGATTATCAAGCAAAAAGAGTTTCCTCTACATGCTTTGGCATTTTAAGAGTCCTTAGGAAAATCTTTAATCTTCTTCCCCCTATGGCCAGAAGAATCCTTGTTCAAACTCTGATCCTTTCCCGTCTGGACTATGGGAACTCACTTTTTCTCAGCGCCCCGGCTTATGTCATAAAAAGGCTGCAAACAGTCCAGAATGCAGCTGCCAGGCTTCTTGTCAATCTTCCCAGACATTTATCCGCTAAGCCTGCTTTTTCCATACTTCACTGGCTCCCTATTAAGCAGCGTATTTATTTCAAGACCCTATGCATTGTTCACAGAGCCCTGCAAGATAAGGGTCCAATGTTCTTCAGAAAGCGGCTATATCTTTATGTCCCCTCTCGAAGTCTAAGGTCCTCCTCCTCTCGACTTGTGACCATCTTGCGGTCTAAGAGAGCCTGGGGGGCCAACTCCTTCTCCACCAAGGCCGCTCGTCTCTGGAATGATCTTCCCTCTGAACTCCGTCATGAACACTCAGAACTGCTTTTTAGAAAAAAACTTAAGACCATTCTTTTCTGTAGGTAGCTCTCTGAATTCTCCTATTGTTAGCACTGGTCAGGTTAGGTTTAGCGCTGGGATGCCTTCGGGTCACTACGCGCTTTATAAATCCTTAAAACTAAACTAAAACTAAACATATCCACAGTTATTGTGGCCCGTGTGGAATTATGTAATCACAAAACCACTATTGTCTGTAATACATGACCATTCAGGTTTATTAAGCATATACCCCTACACGTGTGATCCCTGCATTTACAATTAAAATCCTGCTTTCTAATGAACGTATTGAAAAGACTTTGAACATGTTGTATACGTTTATGACCGTTTTTCTTCTTTAGAGTAAATTAGTTTAACTCATTGTATTTTCTAAAGCATTGTATTATGTTTACATGAATTAAGGCACAGATAACTCTAAAACTATCCTGTCAGATATGATAGTCCATTCATCATCTGTGGGCTTCCAGGTTCTAACACTTTTATCAACCATAGTACATCGATTGCTCTAGTTTTAGATTTTAAACGATCCTGTAGCTTTAAAACAGTTTTTTATCAGTTTTACTGTGGTTTACGTTTTAGCGATTTTAAGACCAGTTTATATTTTATGCTTGAAGACTATCATGATGAAAATTTCAAAAGTGAAGTGCAAAAGTCAAACTGCATTGACAATTACAGTCTGAGATTCTGAATGCAAACCCCAACATACATTGACAAAACCAATGATCTGCCTGGCATTCAGAGCATGTGTTTTGTTGTAATGGCTCTTTGTGGTTATGTGACGTGTTTGGTTGCACAAACAGAAAAAAATATACAGGCACTAACATTCACACCAATGCACTTATGTACATAGAAACACGCACACCTGCAGTAGGATAACACATACAGATGTGGTACATGGATAACATATTGGATGGGGATGGTTGTTGGACACATAGGTGTGGGCAAGTATGTGTCTGTGAATTAAATGATAAATTGCTGAGTCAATAAGTGAATAAATGTGAGCATAAAGATTAATTGACACATGACTGTGGGTGAATAAGTGGGTTCATTATATAGGTATACAGATGCATTGATGTGGTTGCATGGGATAAAACATGTAAAATCAGGTTACGGTGATCCTTTAGTGAGCAACAAGAAGCTCATTTGGAGGTCAGTGGGTGCCTGCCATCTCAAAAGGTCAGGGAAGGGCCTGGTGAAGGGCCAACCAGCATACTGAAAGATTTGCACACCTCAGGCAAGGATTTCTATGATGAAAATGCACCTGCATGGTGAGACAGATGCACTTTCACAACTGGTGAATGTTAAGCATGCCACCACATTTATTCAACCCATTTGCATGTGCTTAGGCATTTCAGAAATAAACACCAAAGCAAGTGTTTGTTGCTGAAAATCAAAAGTAAATGTTTCTGGTGAACAAGAAGTACTCTCCCTGCATGCCACAGACATTTACTTTCCCAGTTCAACGATGCCTTGTATATTGCCCCTTAAAAGAAAAAAGAAAAAACAGTGGTGGCAGCCCATGTTAAGAAGGATGGGTCCACCATCAATGTGACCTAAAAGCTCAGTGGAGGAGGAGCAGTAAGGTCAAGGAATTCCAATGCAAACCATGCAATGTCCCCACCTTCAGACTGGGTTGGAGGACTGCAAGTTTGCAATGGGCTCCATCATCTCAGGGGAGCCACACGTATGGTGGGTTGCGCATGGGTGAGTGCCTAGGTGGGGGCAGAGGAGCAATGCACCTCCAACCCCACAACAAGGAGGTCAGTGATTGGTATGTGCACCAGCGCGATGCTGGAAGCACATCCAGTGCTCCCGGGTCACATGAACGTGTCACGCACGACAGCCCTGCCCTTAAAAGGTGTTGTGGGTCGGCAAGAGGGTCTTATACTCTTGCTCGCCGACCCGCAGAGGAAGCTGGCCAACGTGCTCCATGCCAACTGAGTTTTGTTTGTTTTCGCTTGTTTCTCTTACAGGCAACAGGCATGCTTCCCAGCATGCTCTGCTTCACGTTCTGCATGGCGGAGGAGCATTTAGCAGCCCAATTGTCCCCTGCCTTGGAGCCGCATGGGTTGGAGCATTTCTGCCCACCTGACTCGAGTTACTGAATGGCAGGTGAGAGGGCAATGGTTGTGGAGCGGCAGCTAATTGGTGAGCACTTTCAGCTTTCTCTGGTCTCCCCTCTGAGGCAGGGCTGTTGCTTGGAGTAACTGTATTGCCCACTGGGCATTTTGCTTTGTGAAGTTTAGGCAATAAGAGGTGTGTGTGGGGGACTGCAGGCAGGGTTGTTTGGGACTGGTGTTGTTGCCCAGTGGCCATTTCTTCCTTTTGAAAGTGTAGGATAAAGACAGGGTGTGCTTGGGATTGGGCTGACGACTTGTGTTCTGCTTTTGGTGGGTGATGGCACTGAACTCTCAGGCCCTCACTACGACTTTTGCGGTCCGAGGACTGCCACGGTGACGATGGCCTGGTGGTGAAAACTGCCATATTATGACCATGGCGATGTTCCCAACAGAACACAGCCAAAACACCGCCCATACCACCAGTGAGGTTGGACCGCCGCGGACGGTGGTAAACACCTCCAGGCCGCCGGGGACCATGTTACTGCCGAACACATTACGACTCAGCACACTGCCAGGATTTCCAGTGTGGTGTTACCGCCATGAAAATGCTGGAGGAAACGACTAACATAAAAGGAGACACTCACCTTCAGGAATACAGACATGTCTGCAGGCACCATGGAACTCGAACTGGAAATCTTTCCACTGTTCCTGTTGAACATACAACTCCAGAACCAGCGAGGAAGACAACACCCTAAGTACACCCACCTAGCACACACTGGAGGGAAGGCCATTAGTACACACCCACACACAACCCTGCCACGACTAGACATGCCCACACACACACATGTAAACATACACCCATACTAACACACAGACACATCTACATACACACACACACAAACAACACACACCACGTCCAACATACATGTGTCATACACACACCACATTGCACACACACACACCATGCCACTGTCAGACACATCCACACACAACACCACCAAGTCACACAACCACAACACCATCGTAACCACACAAACGCATTGGCAGAGAGGCACAATGCACACCTTCACAAGGAAAACACGTACTGCCAGCAGCACGTAACAACAGCACACAACCAATACAAACAATAAGATTGCCAAATAACGTGTCACATCACATGCCACGTCCAACCAAACACACAGAGTACATCACAGATGTATCACAACACATAAACCACTGCCACACAATGCCACACAACACCAACACAACACATCACAAGTCCATAACGCAACTCATCCACACAAGTCATTCTGCTACACAAACACATCACATACTTTGAAAACACACACCAAATCGCACATATACAACACATACATCTGGAAGGAAAGGTAGGACAAGTATGTAAACCTCGACACCAACGGGTGAGTGGTGCAGAAATATTAAAATCATGTCCTCAGTAAATAAATAACTATTTACAACAGAGGCCTAATAGCCAATCTAAAAGTGTCTATTGCCCTAGACACACTGGGCAGAGTTCCTGGCTCCAACTTGACTCCTGACTGCAAAGTGGCCTCCACATGGCACAGGGGCAACAATGGGGCATGCAGGCACCTCAGAGGCAATGGGGAGGCTGAGATCGGGGTTTGGTTTTTGGAGGGGGGTTCCTTAGGTTTGGTTTGGGGGAGGGGGGCCTTAGGTTTGGGTTCAGGAGGGGGGGTTTTAGATTTAGATATTGAGGAGGGGTCTTTCCCCTTCATATGGTCCTTATGAGGAGGGCCCTTGCCCTTGTTGTAGTGGTAGTCCCTGCAGGGGGAGCGGGAGGGGCATGGGCACTACCAGGGGACCATGGGAGGACTGGGTGTTGAAAGGATTGGGAATGGGGAGGGAATGAGGGTGCTTGGGGTATAGGGTCTGTGGGAGGGAACAGGACAAACCCGTAGAGGAAACATTTTTTAGGAACACAAGGGCAGTCATGGGAAAAACGGGGGGGAGGGAGAGGGAGTGGTTGTGAGGTGTGTCTTCATAGGTGCCTTGGGTGCAGGTGCGTGGGTGGAAGCCATGTGTGTGCTGGGTGTCTGTTGGGTGGGTGAGTGCAGGCGTATAGGTGTCTTGGGAGGAGGAAGAGGAGATGCAGGGAGATGACAGGGTGGATGTGTGAGTGTCTGTTGGGGTGGTGCCTGTAGGTAAGGTAGATGTGCTGCATGGTGCGGTGTGGGTAGTTGTGGTGAGTGTGAATGTGGTGAATGGGGTGGATATATGGGGGCTGCTATTGTTGTGGCGGTGGGCATGATGGGACTTATGGATGGATCTGGGAGTGTTGATGTGGTGAAAGCACGTGTGAGTGGTGTTGTGCCTGTGAGGGAGGAGGTATGGGGGAGTCTGTGTAGGGAGTGGATGTTGTTGTGTGTGCAAGTGAATGTTGGCTGTGTGCATGGCGGTGGTGGGACTTGTGGTGCCTGTGTTTGTCTTTGTGAACCGTGTCTGTTGAGGTGGATGAATGCTGTCTGACTGTGTGCTCAGGATGGGTGTGGCAAGAGGGGTGTGGGATTGGGCATAGGTAGCTGGAGGGAGGACGGATGACAAAGGGACAACGGCTGCCGTCAATGAGGAGGCCAGAGGTAGGCATTGGTCTGCTGCATTGGTGATTCCAGACCCTAGATGGCATTCATGATGGTTGACTCTCCCACAGAGATGGACCTCAGTGGGGCAATAGTGTCCTCAGTGAGGGCAGTAGGGCTGATAGGGGCAGGAGCAGAGGTGCCTGTGGCGAAGGAGATGCCCACCCTCCTGGGTGAGTGGGCATGGGCAACTGGGTGGGGAGCTACAGGGAGGGCGGTGCTGTTAAGGGGGTTGGCGGACAAGGATGGTGCTGCGCTGGTCCCAGATGGGTCCGCCACCGACAGGGAGCCTCCATCGGAGGAGGAATCCAAAGAGGATGTTGTTGATCCAGTCTCTCCCGTGGCAATCCCTTCACCCCAACCGGTCCCCTCGGCTCCGTTGATATCAGCCTCCTGGGACCCGTGGGCTGCAGCTTTCCCACTCGCTGGTGCCCCTTCTCTTTCGCTTGATGATGCTGATGCACACAAAGACAGAGGAGGAGAGAGAGGGAGCAAGGGTGGGAAAGAAAGAAAAGGTGCAGTGCGTACCTACACATCATGCACACAGACTGACAACCTAATTAACTGCTGGTATGCAATTCCATTGCATACCATTACATTGTAAGGCTCAACTATGGGAAATCAGAGGGGAAACAGAATCTATGCATTCTAATCCAACTAATGTGGGAACATTGCCACCTTTGACTACATGAAGGATCATACAATGCACAGTAGCACAGTAGCACAGTAGCACAGTACTTGCCACACATCCATTGTCGTTTACATAGACATACTCTGTACACCTTACTCTACCAATTCCTGCATGGCAAAGTAGCATGCCAACAAATCCATCGACAATGTGGCCAGTTACATTTTGTCCCCTGAAGGCAACTACACCTACAGTCTGAAGCAGCTGATTTGGATCACACCAATTACCTCTGTCATAGTGGCAGACCATTAGTGATGGGAATGCCCTGACACCTCAGGTATACTGATGTTGATGGAAGGAGCTAGTCACCAAAAATATGACAAATGTCAGGAGAAAATTTCCCAAATTTGAGTTCTGAGTCACTGTCCGCATGGTTTTGGCACACATGGCCAATACAATTCATGGGAGGATGGCACATAGCCACAGCGGATGTGCAACTACCAATGATCTACACAACATATACCCACTAGTAGGCTCACCAAACCCATACATGCCTAACATTAGGGAGGTGGGAGTGTGTACTTACCCCCTTGTGGCTGCTGTGCTGCCCTCAAGGGCACATCCACTTCAGGATAGGCCACTGCCAAAATGCAGGCCACTTGTGGGGTCAGAGTCGACAGGCACCCCTCCCTCATTGGGAAGACATCCCCAGCTGGGCCTCCACGGTCTTCTGGGCTCAGCATCTCAAGTCTTCCCACCACTTTCTGCAGTGGGTGGTCCGCCGGGCATGGACCGCATGTGGGTGGGTGGTCTGCACTTGTTTGGAAATGGCATACCAAATCCCTTTCTTCTGATGGGTGCTGACCTGCATGGGTGACACACACAGAAGGAGAAAGTCATGTGGAGTGGCATCACACCAACAGCAGTGAACTTTACACATCAGACACATCTCATGACCACACAAATGTGTCCTAATGGCACTTCTGCACCTACTCCTTTGCCATCTGCATGCACCCACTCCATTTGCGTCGTCCACATGCCTTTCAATCCCACACACTTCACACTTCACCCTCAGACAGGACAGGAACATTAGACTCACCTGCTGCTCTGGTGCCCCATACAAATGTTTATACACGGGTAGGACCCCATCAACGAGCTTCTCCAGTTTCTCCTGGGTGAAGGGAGGGGCCCTATCTCCTGCAGGATGTGGCATAATGGCTCCCAGAGACAGAACACAGCAGCACACGCAGGGGAGGTCTTGCTTGCATGAGTGTCAGGAGTCAAGTGAGCTATGCAATACAAAATGGGGGTCACGGCCGCCGTGTACATGACCGTCCCCGCCGGCGGTGATCATCATTGGCCACAGTTCCCCAAAGGCAACAATGTTAGCCAATGATGAGTTGCACGGCGGTTGCGACCGCCTACCGCCATGACGACTAGAGCCAATTAGGGCATTTCCATCTGTCCTGTGCTTGCAGGACAGGCGGCTACCATTTTACATGTAGCTAGTGTATTGTAGGTGAATTATAAGTGTGTCATGTATGAATGATAGTGAGATGTGCATACATAATCAATGTTCAGACATCAAAGCAGGGCTCACACGTGACATTCAGCGATAGTCAATTGTGTGTTGTGTAATGAAAACAAAGACACAACATGTGCAGTCACTTGCTGCATCGTAGACTACCTAACCAAATGTGTGTGTTTCCAAGCCACATGTATAGTGTTAGGTGTCATGTGAACTGTCGATATCAATGTGTGGCTTTTCCTCTCTTATTTCTAGATACCATGCAATGGAGAGAATGAGAGACGCACCGCTGTACCGGCCCCTAGTAGAACTTGCTACACTGGAAGAGAGACACATTATTCAGACCTATCATCTGAACCGTCAGACCATCATGGAACTGTGTACCCAGTTGGAACCGGTTCTCGTGCCTGCCATCCGCAATCCCTGTCATCCCTCCCACACAACAGGTCTTATCAGTTCTGCACTTCCTTGCCTCAGGCTTGTTCTAGTTGACATGGGCTTGGCAGCAGGGATGTCACAGCTTATGTTCAGTATAGTGTTCAGCAATGTACTGTGTGTTTTACTGAAACACCTGGACAGCTCTCCCAACGTGCGGATTTGGCCACTGTCAAATCTGACCTCTATCCTATGGCACATGTCCCTCATGTGATAGGGGCCATAGATGGCATCTAAATTGCTTTGGTACCTCCCAGGGTGAATGAACAAGTGCACAGGAACAACATTTACTCCATCAATGTCCATGTGGTGTGTCTCGCTGACTAGTGCATTTCACAAGTGACGGCCAAGTTCCCTGGATCTGTGCATGACTCCTACATCCTGAGGAACAGCAATGTGCCACACATGATGGCACAACTACAGAGAGAGAGGGCCTGGCTCATTGGTATGTATACAATAGTTTGTGTGCAATTATGTCACCTCTCTTCACTTTCTACCCTCTGTCAATACAGATATTGTGATAGGTCCAGCATTTGTGCACACAAGTAACTCTGGCTATCCTAACCTTCTGGGGCTGCTGAGACCCGTGAGATTTCCAACAACAGATGGTGAAAACTGTTTCAATGAGGCCCCCGGCAGGACGAGGCGTCTCATCGTGAGGACATTTAGGCTGCTAAAGGCCAGATTTCGGTGTCTGCACGTCTCAGGAGGTGCCCTTCTCTACAGACCACACAAGGTGTGCAAGATCATAGTTGCCTGCTGCTTGCTACACAATCTGGCCCTGAGATGCCACATAACTTCATTGGACGTTGAGGAGGTGGCAGCTGGATCTGTGGCTGATGATGGTAACATAGACACTGACGATGAGGCAGATGATGAGGATACAGCTGACTCTAAGACAGAGTTGATCCAACAATACTTCCAATGATCTACAGGTATTTTCCAAGTGTCTTGTATGTGAACTGTACTCCTGTCTGCCTTGTGACATAGCTCATCCTGGTGTGTGCCATCAGTGGAGATGTTAAGTGCAGAGTGTGTGTTTGTGGAAATGACATATTGCCCATCAGGGACAGTGTCACTGTTCATATGTCAGTGCTATGTATACTGTACTGTCGGCTGCCATCACATCTGCATTTAAATGGCCATGATATATGGTCCCAGTAATACAGTGTAAACTGCTAAGGGACTGACAACCAAGGTTGTGTCAGCAGTATTGCAACTTGTCCTCACTGTACAGAATGGACGGATATGGTAGGTAACTAATATTGACAGTGGAACTCGGCTTTAGTTGGGTCTGGTGAGCTGTGACAGATGGACCACTGGGAATGGATATGCTATGGTCAATTGTGTTCACATGCCAATTGGGTACTCATACTATCGAGGACTAAAATGTACTGCATGTGTTATGGCTGGGCAACAGTGACTCCTATTGTGATGGTTGTCCCTGTCTTGGTGTATTTGCAGGTAATTTGTGTGGTGCTACTCTGGTTCCTGCCTTGATTGGTGGCTCCCTTGACACAGGATTTGAGGATGAGTCTTGTTAGGGTTTGTGCACAGCAAAGAGCATGTCCCCTCTCACTGCACTAGTGGGTTCTGTAATAGCTCCCTTTTAAACTTACTATTGAAAGCCTTTCTTGTTATCTCACCTTCCCCCCCCCCCTAGGCTTCTGTGTATGTTGTTTAATGTGCTGTTTTGTTTACACATTGGGCCTTGCTTTTACCAAGGCTTCTTTAAAACACTCCTCTCTAGGCCATGTGTTAATTTAACTCATTTGCATAATAACTGAAACTCTGCACACCTTTCAAGAACATGTGCAGCATGTGAGGACCACACCCAGCTCTTCAAACCACACCCAGCTCTGCACACCTTTCAAGAACATGTGCAGCATGTGAGGACCACACCCAGCCCTGTCTATAAAAGGCAGGCCTCGAGCCTCGCCCAGTGCTTGTGCTCGTCTACCTCCGGCTTACCTGAGGACAGATCCCTCGGCGCTGGCACTCCTGCTCACTACAGACTTTCATTGGCTTCAATGGGCGCAGCTGCTGGCTCTTCCTTCTTCCGGTTTCCGGTTCCTCCTTGCCTCAGCCTCTCTCCTACAAGCAACCTGTAAAAGAGAAAGAAGACAAGGTTAGACTGATCAGTATCTCTTGCCAGCAACAAGTAAGTGCAAAACTTTTATTACCTGAAAGAACTTTGACAACAATTTCTGGATTCGTGTATAGACAATTTGAAACAAGATACCTTCCACGAACATTGTGATTCAAACTCTTTGTTACAACAATACTTTGCGGAACTTTGTGAAGCAAACATTTTTTTTATGGAACTTTTAAGAATCGAACCGTGGAAACCATTAACAGCAAGGCAAACAGTAAATCAAGGACTTGCACAAATTACATGCTGTATTTTGACGTAAAAGTACAGTATTTGTTTTATAAAAGATTCTGGAAATATGGGAAAAGTGAGTCTGCTATTGTCAATTTAGGCTTTAGTTATATTAAGATGAATGTTTGATATTGATAATTCTGATAACGGTATTTGTTTAATGTTTTAGAAGCTTTAGAGTAATAGAAAGCACATCCCAGAGCAGTAACACATTCCAAACCTGGAAACTAGAGAACAGGATCCAAGAGGTACTTTTAGAAGAAAATTTCTAATAAATAAAGGGATAGTAAGGAACCCAGTTAGGAATAGGATGTACTTATCTGTTCTTTGTTTATGTTTCATTAGGCACCAGTTTCTACCGAAGTCAGAGAGGGACGCAGATTTGTGCAGCACTTCAACAGTGGAAACGCAAGAACGCTGTTGTCTCTTTATTTTATTTTATCCACTTCCCCCCTTCCCTTGAGCTTCTGTTCTTAGTGCACTGTTTTAAAAACTAGTGTGCTGGAACAAGCAGTTTCAGGGTGGAGTCGGATTGTCTTCAACCTCCATCAGAACTGAACAAGGACTCAGGTGAGCTGGGCTTTGACAGAAGCACAAGCCTTAAATAAAAATAAAAAATTCAGTTCTGGTGGACGATGAATATCGGGGAAGTAATAGAGGGCATTGACGTCACGGATATGGCGCAGGCCCTAAATGAGGACTTGGCTCATAATGAATCAGTGTCTGGCATCTTGCAACATATGCAAGAGGAAATAGAGAGATAAAAGATGGAGAATACCTCTTTAAAACAGGATTTAAGCAGGTATAAATTTAGGGTATCTCAGTGGAACACAGCTTTTACGCATTTGTTTAAAACCTCCTCAGAGACAGGGGCGCCATCAAAACATACAACTTTGCCTCCCCCAGTTGAGGTCACTGTTAATGTTCCTAATGCTGTGCCCTTAGCAGCACCTGAACGTTTTCATGGAGATAGTAACAAATTCCATGTTTTTATCAATCAATGTCAATTACACTTCGTTTGTAAGCCACAACAGTTCCCTACTGATGCTACGAAAGTGGCATTCGTCTTGTCTTATTTGGGTGGCACAGCAGCCAATTGGTCAATTCCTTTTGTGGAGAGAGATGATCCCATCCTCCATAATTGGAATCAATTTAAACGTACCATGACCAGCCTTTTTGCAAAACACACTTTCATGCAGGCAAGTGATAATGAGCTTTTAAATCTTAAACAAGGTAACAAGGATTTATTGACCTATCTCACTAGTTTTAATCGTTTACTCACCGAGACACACTGGCCAGAAGAAAAGCGTGTCTTCCTTTTCTATAAAGGTTTGAGAGACGAGTTAAAAGACGCGCTGGCTCATATCGTTGATTTGCCAGAAGACTATTCGGACTTTGTAGATTTAGTTGTGAAATTAGAACATAGACTAGGAGAAAGAAAGGGAGATAAATACAAACTGGAATCACGGTTAACTTGTATTAGACACGAGAAGAAAGACCCAGATAATAAACTCCCTGAACCTGAGCCTATGCAAATAGGGACACTCAGAGGTTCACTCACATCAGAGGAAAAAGAAAGAAGGAGAAAACTTCAATTATGTTTATATTGTGGAAGGGCAGGTCACTTTGCCAGAGAATGTCCAGTAAAGCCTAAAAATCCACGAAAGGGTGCTGTTTCCTCCACCTCCTCAACTGAATCGGGAAACGATTAAGCTCGACAAGGGGAGAGGTTACTTGTTCGAGAAAACATCTTAATCAAACCTCTAATGCTGCAGCCTTCATGGTACCGCACATACCTAGACATTTCATAATTCAGGTCGTTTTAATTGTTACTACCCAAGTGAGGCATTCTCTCCCTGTCCTACTGGACTCAGGCGCAACAGGAAATTTTGTGGATAATAAGTTAGCTGAAAACTTAGGACTTCCTATGTGCCTAAAGCCTTGTCCAGAAGCAGTATGTGCAGTGGATGGGTCAGAATTGACCTCTGGATTAATCACAAAACAAACAAGTCCACTTGTTATGGTCTGTCAGAACGGGCACACAGAGGTGATTAGCTTTGATCTGATAGATACTCCTAATTTTGGTTTGATTCTCGGGGTACCCTGGTTAACAACTCATAACCCAAAAATTGATTGGGTGAATAGAAATGTTACTTTGGATTCCTCTTTCTGTAGAACCAATTGCTATCAAGAAGCAGGTACAGAACAGAGCACAGTATTACACTGTGCTAGTGTTATACAAGATGAACCAAGTCTCCCTCCTGAATATTCTGACTTTAAAGACGTCTTTGATCCAGTAAAGGCTAGTGTGCTGCCCCCACATAGGTCTTATGACTGTCATATAGATCTTATCCCAGGGGCCCCTTTACCTAATAACAGAGTATATGCTTTGACTGACGAAGAAACCAAATACTTAAGAACCTACCTAGATGACCTACTACAGTCTGGGTTCATCCGTCATTCCACATCTCCGGTGTCATCTCCACTCTTTTTTATCCCGAAGCCGGATAAATCCCTGCGCGTGTATCGATTATAGAGGACTAAATAAGGCTACAATAAAGAATAAATATCCTCTTCCTCTAATACCTGTGTTGTTGGATCAGTTAAGACATTCTACTGTATACACTAAACTAGATCTGCGGGGAGCTTACCACCTGGTCCGAGTAAAAGAGGGGGATGAGTGGAAGACAGCTTTCAAGACAAAGTTTGGTTTATTTGAGTACACAGTAATGCCCTTTGGGTTATGTAATGCCCCTGCGGCCTTTCAGTTCTTTATAAATGAGGTCCTACACGAATTCCTGGACGTTTGTGTCATAGTATACATAGACGACATCCTCATTTACTCTAAGAACTCAGAAGAACATACCCAACATGTTCGTGCAGTATTATCAAAGTTAAAAGAAAATCATCTTTTTGCTAAGTTAGAAAAGTGTACTTTTAATGTCAGCAAGGTGGACTTTTTAGGATACTGCCTGTCACCTCAAGGAATAACTATGGATGTAAAGAAAATCAGTGCTATTGCTGATTGGCCAGAACCATCCTCTGTAAAAGATATTCAGAAATTTCTGGGTTTCGCCAATTTTTATAGGAGGTTTATTGCACATTTCGCAGACATTGCGGCCCCAATAACTACCTTGTTGCGGAAAGGGCAACGATTTCTTTGGACTGATGAGGCGGCACACGCCTTTCAACTCCTAAAACAAAAGTTCACTTCAGCCCCAATTCTGAAACATCCTGATCCTGACTTGCCTTTTTTTGTTGAAGCGGATGCTTCACAAGTAGCTTTAGGAGGAGTTCTCTCTCAACGAGATGCAGTAGATGGCCAGTTACATCCTATAGCCTTTTATTCCAAAAAGTTATTACCAGCTGAACAAAATTACACTGTGGCTGAAAGGGAACTACTAGCTATCAAAGTAGCCTTTTCAGAATGGAGGCACCATTTAATGGGAGCCAAGTACCCAGTTACAATCTTTTCTGACCATAGGAACCTACAGTTTTTTGGATCACTTAAAGCACTAACACCACGTCAGATGCGCTGGTTAATTTTTTTTAGCACATTTGACTTTGTAATAACCTATAGAGCAGGTGCACAACAAATTCAATCTGATGTGTTATCTAGATACGGACATACTTCAGACATGAAACAAGATAAAATAGGAGAACCCATTATTCCTCCCCAAAAGTTTTTGGCACCAGTACAACAGAAGGATTTCATCACAGATCTATATAATGCACACATGCAAATAGCACCTCAGGATTGGTTAAAAGATTCCCATAACACAATACAACGAGGTTTATTGTATCACGACAACATGCTGTTAGTGCCCACCTCTGAATTACAAACACAGGTGATAATTTGGCATCACGCCTCACCGTTGGCAGGTCATCCTGGTTGGGTAAAAACCCTGGAAAATGTGCAAAAACACTTTTGGTGGGACACTATAACAAAGGACATTAAACAATTTATCACTACCTGTCCAATTTGTGCAAGACATAAATCTTCTCATAAGGCCCCTGATGGTTTGTTAATACCAATGCCAACACCCAAGCAACCTTGGCACACTGTGAGCGTAGTCTTTATTGTAGGTTTACCACCTGTAAAATCTTTCACAACAGTGTTGGTTATAGTGGATTTTTTATCTAAAATGGCACATTTTGTACCATTACGGAAATTACCCACGGCGGCAGAATTTGCCGATATTTTTATAAGGGAAATTGTGCGTTTACATGGTTTGCCAAGCAAAGTGGTGTCAGACCGAGGGAGCCAGTTCAACTCTAAATTTTGGAAAAAATTATGTAAAAAACTGAAAATAGATGTGGCATTATCCACTGCTTTCCACCCAGAGACAGATGGACAGACTGAACGACTGAACCAAACCTTACTTCAAACGCTACGTTGTTTATTGGCTGATTATTCTAGTGAATGGTTGGAAGCTCTCCCTGTAGCGGAGTTTGTTTATAATAATACTGAGCATTCCGCTCTACTTTGCTCACCATTCTATTTCTTGCAGGGGTATCATCCAAGAGCTATACCCATTTTGTTAGAAGATTCTCTGTTACCTACAGTAACGGATAGACTAACAAGGTTAGGTGACATACAAGACAAAGCCAGGAAACATTTATTAAAGTACAAGGAAAGCATGAAAAGACAAGCAGACAAACACAGATCTGAGGCCCCAATGTATAAAATCGGTGACAAGGTATGGCTCTCCACAAAGAACCATAACATAGAGGGATCCCGAAAGCTGCAACCACGTTTCATTGGACCCTTTAGTATAACTGCCATAGTAAACCTGGTAACAGTAAAATTAGATTTGCCAAAAGAATATCCAGTACATACTACATTCCATGTGTCCTTGCTTAAGCCGTACAATCCAAAAACCCGACCTGAACCACCACCTCCACCCATACCAATTAAGAGAAATCTAGAGTATGAAGTGAAAAGCATAAAAGACTCAAAAAGAATTAGTGGACGTCTGTTTTATTTAGTAGAATGGAAAGGATATGATGAATCTGAGAATTCATGGGAACCAGCATCATATGTACATGCCCCACAGCTGATTAGACGGTTTTATTTAAAAAATCCAGGAAAACCCCGTCCTGTAGGAGGGCCTTTGAGGGGGGCAACTGTTAGGGTTTGTGCACAGCAAAGAGCATGTCCCCTCTCACTGCACTAGTGGGTTCTGTACTAGCTCCCTTTTAAACTTACTATTGAAAGCCTTTCTTGTTATCTCACCTTCCCCCCCCCCCCTAGGCTTCTGTGTATGTTGTTTAATGTGCTGTTTTGTTTACACATTGGGCCGTGCTTTTACCAAGGCTTCTTTAAAACACTCCTCTCTAGGCCATGTGTTAATTTAACTCATTTGCATAATAACTGAAACTCTGCACACCTTTCAAGAACATGTGCAGCATGTGAGGACCACACCCAGCTCTTCAAACCACACCCAGCTCTGCACACCTTTCAAGAACATGTGCAGCATGTGAGGACCACACCCAGCCCTGTCTATAAAAGGCAGGCCTCGAGCCTCGTCCAGTGCTTGTGCTCGTCTACCTCCTGCTTACCTGAGGACAGATCCCTCGGCGCTGGCACTCCTGCTCACTACAGACTTTCATTGGCTTCAATGGGCGCAGCTGCTGGCTCTTCCTTCTTCCGGTTTCCGGTTCCTCCTTGCCTCAGCCTCTCTCCTACAAGCAACCTGTAAAAGAGAAAGAAGACAAGGTTAGACTGATCAGTATCTCTTGCCAGCAACAAGTAAGTGCAAAACTTTTATTACCTGAAAGAACTTTGACAACAATTTCTGGATTTGTGTATAGACAATTTGAAACAAGATACCTTCCACGAACATTGTGATTCAAACTCTTTGTTACAACAATACTTTGCGGAACTTTGTGAAGCAAAAAAATTTTTTATGGAACTTTTAAGAATCAAACCGTGGAAACCATTAACAGCAAGGCAAACAGTAAATCAAGGACTTGCACAAATTACATGCTGTATTTTGACGTAAAAGTACAGTATTTGTTTTATAAAAGATTCTGGAAATATGGGAAAAGTGAGTCTGCTATTGGCAATTTAGGCTTTAGTTATATTAAGATGAATGTTTGATATTGATAATTCTGATAACGGTATTTGTTTAATGTTTTAGAAGCTTTAGAGTAATAGAAAGCACATCCCAGAGCAGTAACACATTCCAAACCTGGAAACTAGAGACCAGGATCCAAGAGGTACTTTTAGAAGAACATTTCTAATAAATAAAGGGATAGTCAGGAACCCAGTTAGGAATAGGATGTACTTATCTGTTCGTTGTTTATGTTTCATTAGGCACCAGTTTCTACCGAAGTCAGAGAGGGCCGCAGATTTGTGCAGCACTTCAACAGTGGAAACGCAAGAACGCTGTTGTCTCTTTATTTTATTTTATCCACTTCCCCCCTTCCCTTGAGCTTCTGTTCTTAGTGCACTGTTTTAAAAACTAGTGTGCTGGAACAAGCAGTTTCAGGGTGGAGTCGGATTGTCTTCAACCTCCATCAGAACTGAACAAGGACTCAGGTGAGCTGGGCTTTGACAAGTCTGTTCTACTAACAAACGTGCTGCACGTGCCTCCCCCCTACTGCCCACCTTACAGACTTTTGCTGGTCAAAGGTTTAAGTAAGCTGGCATATTGTACAACAGTTAATTCATGCGTGTTACCTTAAAAACAAGTAAGCAATATCTGTGCTTAATGGTGTTTATTGTTATGTACAAGTGCAATGGGTGATGAGTTGGGTCATGGTGGTTGAAATCATAAGAGCAGTTGACCCAGCTGCGATTAGTACAGGTCCAGTAGCCAAGGACCATGGGAATTTGGAGAGATGACAGTGGACAATTAACAGGGTGTGTCAGTGGCACACGAGGGAGAATGTTCAGGAGAGTGTCACTTCCTGGAAGTGGTCCTGGTCTTGGCACCAGCTCCCGCAGGATGTCTGGATGGATGCCCTCATTTGCAGGGGGTTTCCTCAGCTACAGAGGGAGGGGTGCTAGTGGCCTCTGGGTCTTATGGCAGGACCTCCATTCCAGTTTCTGAGGCGGAAGTGAATGGCACAGATGGTATGTGGCTAGTGGAATGGGCCTGCTGGTGGGAGGAGGGCGCACGCTGGATGGATGTGAGATCCTTTAGCACCTATGCAATAGTGGCCTTGGTGGCACTGAGAGCATGCAACTGCTGCTTGGCCTGCTGGTGGTATTTCCTCTGCAGCCTCTGGTTCTCCTGCAAGGTGGAGAATATCTGTCCCATCTTGTCCTGGGATTGCTGGTATGCTCCCAAAATGTGGGAGATGGCCTCCTGGCCAGCCTTTCCCATGTGGGTCCCATCCCTTAGCCCAGTGGTTCCCAACCTTTTGACTTCTGTGGACCCCCACTTTATCATTAATGGAGCCCGGGGACCCCCACTGAATCTTTATTGGAATGCGGGGACCCCCCACTGAGTCATTACTGAAAGCTAGGGACCTAATCTGTTAATATTATTTATTTTTCTAAGCTGTCGCGGACCCCCTGAAGAGGCTTCGCGGACCCCCAGGGCTCCCCGGACCACAGGTTGGGAACCACTGCCTTAGCCCACAGGTGCCCTCCCACTGGCCCTGACCCCTGTGCCTGTGCCCTGGCACGGTGTGCCTACTCCCAGCTACACCAGGTCCATCAACATCTTGGGTGTGAAGGGTAGACTCAGGTCCCTGTACTGTGGGGCACACTGCTGTTTGAACATTCTTTGGGACACAGGTTTGGGGCCGAGGGGTTGCCTGTGTTGTTGTTACCACAGGGGTGGGGGCTGAGATGTGGGCAGGGTGAGGCAGGTGGTTGTGGACTGACCAGATGTCCCAGATGGGCCAGGTAAGTTGTCAATGTCCTGACATCCTGAGATGTAGTCTTCAATGTGGCCTGGGGATGTCTGTCTGTCTCTGGCATCCTCTGCAGGGTGGCAGTTGTCTGTCTGTCTCTGGCATCCTCTGCAGGGTCGCAGTGGCAGGGGTACCTTTGGATGGAGAGGAGGAGAGATACATTGTGGAGGTGTACTTGTTTGTATCATTGTATGATGCATACTGTGGCTTGACTTGCTTCCTCATGATGGCAATGACAGATGCAGCACTGCAAACATTGTTAGTGGGTGATGGATTGTGAAATTGGTACCATGTTCCATGGAGGTATGTGGATTGTGGATAGTATAGCTGTCATTTTCATGTAGTGGTACGCATTCAGACCATCCGGTTATTGCAGCTGTTGTGATGGTTTTAGGTGCAGGTGTTCCACTGTGAAGTGGGACTGGCAGCTTTTCATGTGTGGGGAGTCATGCATTGTGGGAGTTGTGCTTGCCACTGTGAGTGCCATCCGTGCAATCGGGGTGGAGTGTGTGGGGATGGTGGCAGTGGGGTGGTGTGGTATGCATGCAGGGGAGGGGCATTGGGTGATTGGGTGGGATGTGGAACTGTGAGGTGGGTTGCATTAGGGAGTGATAGGATGGTGGGGACGCATGCTGTACAGGAGTCGTTTGTGGCAGGCGAGTGTTAGTGACTCACCGTACTCCAGTCCTCCGATTAGTCCAGTCAGGCCCTCTGGATGGAGTATGTCCAAGACCTTCTCCTCCCACGATGTAAACTGTGGGGGAGGAGGTGGAGGCCCACCGCCAGTCTTGTTGATGGCATTGTGGTGTTGTGATGCCATGGAACACAGCTTCCCCCATAGGTCGTTCCACCTCTTCCTGATATCCTTCCTTGTGCGTGGATGGTTGCCCACTGAATTGACCCTGTCGACGATCCTCTGCCATAACTCCATTTTCCTGGCAATGGATGTATGCTGGAACTGTGCTCTGAACAGTTGAGGCTCGACCCTGACGATTTCATCGACCATGACCCTCAACTCTTCATCTGTGAATCTTGGGTGCTTTTGCTTTTGAGGGGACATGGTGGTAATGAAGTGGATGGGGGTTGGGGGGAATGTTGTCCGCAAGGGGGATGTGTTTGGTGCTTGGTGAGGTGTGTGGGGTGTTTCGGTTGGAGTGGTGGTGGGTTGTGGTGTTTGTGTAGAATTGTGCTATGTGTGTGCCAGTGGGGTATATCTGCTATCTATTGGTTAGGGCAGTATCTCCGGGTCTGTGTAACTCGTGTATTCTTGGCTGCAATGGGTGGCACCGCCAATGGTTTACCACCATGGAAGGACCTCTGGGACGATTTGTGGGACATTATTTGGAGGGCAGTATGTTGTCGGCGTGGCAGTGCTGGTGGAGGGACCACCTCTCTCCTGCCCTCGGCCAGCCTGGCGATGTCAGATTATTGACTGTTTTTGGAAGGACTACTGTCTGTGATTCTTAATACGGCGGTCGTGGGACCGCCAAGACTGGTGGTCTTTTGGCAGCCGCCACCATGGCGGCCTTCCGAAAAGACTGACAAACTCGTAATGAGGGCATCAATTTTACCAGTTGTTGGTAGCCAGCATTGCACTATGTGTTGCTGCCTCTTTGCAGGATCTGTCTTGGTTAGGATGGTAGTGGTTTTTGACCATCATGGCTGGGAATACGCAGCGTAGTACTAAGCGACTGCGGAATTAGGCATGCTGGAGGGGTTAATGTCATGGACCGAGCCATCGCATCATTGAAGTTACAGCTGCCTGGGGTGCCTGCAGAACAAGCTGAGAGGCTCAGGAGAACGGTAGTGCCTCCCAAGGAGGCATTCCCTCTGGTCCCGAAGAGTACCCATAGGCAGTGTAGGCGTAAGAAGGAGCTAGAGGGGTGGGCAGCAGGTGACCCAGATACGCAAGGGAATCAGGGCACTAGCCTTTCAGTAGCAGTGCCGGTGGGTCTGGCCCTGGATACTTCTGTGCAGGTGACAGTTCAGTGCCGTGGTGGTAACGGTCCCGTCCGTGGTTGTTGCAGAGTTTGGTGTGGCTATTTTACATTGGTGCTCTGTTGTGCCACATAGTAAATGAGCACTTAAGTGTTTTATGAACACAAATTACACGGTGAGCTAATAAGGTTCCCGCTTATATTTGCAAAGGATGATCATTGTAGATTAATTTACAAATTTTCTTCAAATGGATAGTGACTCACTATTATTAAATAATATATATCTGAACGAGTATTTCTGGGATAGTTGGTCAAATTTTGTAAAAAAAAATGCACCCCACTTTTTCCAAGATAGATGCCTTTGATCTAGCAAATCTGCACAATCCCTCAGCAGATAGCGTGCCAGACCAAACATAGTGGAGAGCAATAAGAGCGCATTAATGTCACTCATAGAGCATGGATTAAGCAGAAAGACTCAATACAAACAACCACAGATTCAAGACACAGCTAAAGATTTAGGGGGTGTTTAGAGTTTGGCAAACACAGAACTCTGTTGCAAACACAGTACCCTGTCAAACTCATGGTCCACTTCTGTTCATTTCGAGGTGGATGGACCATTAGGCATCCTTAGACAGAGCCCCTATTGGCTCTTTTGACTCAGTGGCATAGCATAGGCCCACACAACCCCCACAGTGCGGGAGGGGGCAAGGTCCAAGGGGCCCCTTCAGCAACAGTGATAATTGGTGAGTAGGGGAGGGGGACCACCTACATGTACTTAGCAGAGGGGGGCCATCAAGTTTTCTTACTTACGCTGCTGTGACGACCGAAAGTTAGCCCAAAAGAGGTCACTCGCTGAGTGGGCACGGGACCCCAACATTGGACGGGCAGACACATAATCAGAGGTTGCCATCATTGGAGCAGTGTCAGGCTCAACCTTGGAGGGAGCCAATTCTGTCAGCGAGCTGGAACGTGGAGGGGAACTGTTTAGCGGCTTAGCAAAAGTGCTGCCCTGGCTGGCGAAGTTAGGCAATTCCCCACAGATGGATTTGGCAATGGAGGGGTCAGCATTGGTCACATTAAAGGGCTTAGCAATGGGTATTGGTGAAAATCTGCAAGGGGCTACAACAGGAACACACAAGCCCCCTAGGGCCACAGCCACCACATCGCATGAGCCCCCCCCCCCCACAACATCTTCAATCACCCCGCCGGTGGTGGGGTGCGCCGCTGCAAGTATATTGCCTCCAGAGAAATAAGGTGAGTGCGCTACCCAACCGGGTGGGACACATGATCAGGTGCTTTCTCCTAGGGATCAGCTGGGACCTCACATATCTAGTGAGATAAGGGCAAAAAATCTAAAGGGCGCATTTGTGGATATTTGTGAGCTAACAATCGTAAACCCGGCTGATGAGGAAAGTAAGGACATTAAAGATTGTTTCCACAAATGGAAGAAACCTAAGATAGATGAGACCATTGTAAATTGGATAAAAGGGTTTACCATATATCAGTCCATTTCGCTAGAGAAACTCCCTGAACTAGGTCCTCAAACTGCATATTATTTGAATAAAATAGTGGGTGCGCATAAGGAGTTTGGAGGAAACAGTTGGAAAGATTATGACAAGGCGTTCAGGTTGAAAAAATCTGCTATGTGCTGGGATCAGACTGATGTTAATGCATGGTTGCGCTGTATGGTGCTGAAAAAAACAGAAGCCAATGTCCAGTCTCTTTTTCTGGGGCCCACAGCCAGCTGGGATCGCAGAAGGGCGTGTTGGGCTTTCAACAAGAAAGCACATTCTAGGCCACCGGGTTCCTGCAAATTTAAACACAATTGCTCCTTTTGCAGTACGGCAGGGCATCCTGAGTTTAAATGTTTAAAGAAGTCCAAAGAAAAGGGTGGGCAGAAATTAGGATAATGTTTTCTTGGTCCCAGGGGACCCTTCACCTGTGTCTCTCCTGGCTATGAACCCTTGGCTTAATTTGTACTCTCGGCACAAAGTTTCCAAAATGTTGTATGAAGGTTTCTGCAATGGTTTCAGGATCCCAGCTGGAGGGGTGTAAGGCCCAAATGTTTGTAAAAACCAGCAGTCTTTAGACAACGCACAAGAGGTACTTGAACGCAAGATATTGAAGGAATTGGGTTTGAATAGGATTGCTGAGCCATTTGACAGCCCTCCACTTGATGATTTTTTTTGCTCCCCCCTGGGGTTGGTTCCCAAAAAGAATCCCAGTGAATTTCGGTTTATACACAATCTCTCAGCTCCACGCAGAGCCTCTGTAAATGACGCAATCAATCCACTGCTCTGCTCAGTCAAGTATGCCTCTCTTAATGGCACCCTGACTTTGAGAGAACTGAGTCAAGGGTCTCTCATGGCAAAAGCAGATATAGAATCAGCCTTCAGGCTTTTGCCTGTTCACCCCGATGATTATCATCTGCTGGGCTTCCAATTCAAGCGGAAGTTTTATTAGGACAAATGCATGCCCATGGGTTGTTCAGTCTCTTGCGCATATTTCGTGCAATTTAGCACATTTTTGGAATGGGTCTTTACACAAGTTTCAGGGTCATCTAATGTCATTCATTATCTAGATGACTTCTTGTTCCTGGGGCCGAGAGGATCAGATAGGTGTGCTAAGTCTTTGACTGCATTCAAGTCCCTTATGGATGAATTTGGCATCCCTTTAGCTCAGGAAAAAACGACAGGACCAGCCACATCCTTGGTATTTCTGGGACTCAAAATTGATTCGGTGAGGGGGAGTGCAGATTGCCCCAAGATAAAGTCATGGTTTTCCGAGCATCCTTAGAAGCCTGCTTGTTGGCCAAAAAAGTCACCCTGCGTCATTTACAGGTGTTGGTGGGTCAACTTAATTTTGCCCTGTGGATCATTTCAATGGGGTACCCTTTCTCACGCTCTATTGCTCAGTCTGTCTCTGGCTTGAGGGAGAAACATCATAGGACTCGGTGTCTGCTGAAGTAAGACATGATGTAAGGATTTGGTTGGCTTTCCTCCAGGATTTCAACGGGGCAGTGGTGTGGCTGGCCCCTCAGCGGTCCAATCAGGAACTCGATTTATTTACTGACTCGGTGGGTAGTAGTGGTTTTGGGGCCATTTTGGGTACCAGGTGGTGCGCACAGGTCTGGCCTCAGGCTTGGCAGACATACGGGCTGGTTAAGAACATCACCTTCCATGAGTTATTTCCTATAGTGGTGGCACTACACATATGGGTAGACCAACTCCGCAATCAATCTGTGTTTTTTTGGTCTGACAACATGGCGGTGGTCCAAAGTATTAATTTTCAACATGCTAAGTGCAGAAGGGTGTTGAGACTGTTGAAGGAGCTGGTGTTGATCTGTTTGAAGAATAACATTCTTTTTCAGGCGAAACATGTACCAGGTATTTTTAGTAACGCAGCTGATGCATTGTCTCAATTCAAGTTACAGGATTTTTGGCAGTTCCACCCAGGGGCCGAGTTGGAGCACACATATTTCCTGTGACAGCTGTGGAATCTTGGAACTCAGCCTTG